>NW_028243099.1:0-1200000 GCF_964263255.1 Lissotriton vulgaris
GACATAATACTATTCAGCGTATACACCCCGAACACAGAGCAGATGGCCTTCCTGACAGGTTTATCGGGGACACTGGCACACTTTCTGGCGGGCCCGATCCTGGTGGGAGGGGACTTTAACTCAGTAGCGGACACAACACTGGATAGGTCTCACCCACCACTGAGGGACTCCCCTGTTCACCGACTCACAAAGGGTAGATTGGAATGGCAGAGGGAATGGGGTTTGACAGATGTTTGGCGGGCACACCACCTAACTGAACGCGATTACTCGCACTTCTACAGCCTGCATGATCTCCACGTCCGAATTGACGCAATATTATGCTCACGGGCTGTGATGCCGGCCATAACTTGGTCGGAATACCTGACGAGAACAATCTCGGACCACAACCCGTTAATAGTTAACTTGGCCTGGGCGATCGAGGTGCCTCAAGTGCCGACCTGGAAGCTAAGACCAGAGACCCTGGAGGACCCGTTGTTCCATGCGGCGCTGGAGGAGGGTATAACCCAATACTTCACCGTTAACAAGGGGACGGCGGCCACTAGGGCGCTGGAATGGGATGCATTTAGAGTGGTGGTGAGGGGCCAGTTCATAACGAAATACGTGGGCACGCGGAAGGTGCTGCTAGAGGACCTCAATAAGGCAGATTCCAAGCTGCGGGAAGCGGAGAGAGGGCGGCCTGGCCGTCCAGAACTCCAAGAAGAGGTTAACTCAGCTAGGGAGGCGGTAGCGGTGGAGGTGGAGCGGCTTCGCGCCTTCGACCACCGGGCGTATATGCTTAGGACCCACGTAGAGGGGGACAAAGCCGGAACGTTGCTAGCATGGCTGGCAAACCCCGCGAAGAGATGCTCCCCAATACTAGCCATAGGCAATGAGGCGGGTCGACTCCACTACTCCCAAACGGAGATCTTAGATGGCTTTCAGAAATATTATGAGGGCCTCTACAAGAGCGACCCGAGGGATCGGGAGAACAAGACCGCGGTCTTCCTAGATGGCCTCCAATTGTCCCAACTGGAAGAGGAACAAGCGAAGGTTCTGGGGAGGGACATTGACCTAGGAGAGATCAGGGGAGCGGTGAAAAAGATGGCCCGCAACAAAACACCAGGTTTAGATGGGCTTCCCATTGAATTTTATAGTAAGTACTTGGACATCTTGGCGCCAAAACTCCAAACAATATATAAGGAAGCCAGAGCAACGGGACGCCTGCCCCACTCGATGCGGGAAGCGCTCGTAATACCACTCCTGAAACAGGGTAGAGAGAGCAGGAGCCCTGCGCCTTATAGACCACTTTCTATGCTGACCGCTGACTACAAGATATTGAGCTCCATATTAGCAGCTAGACTACTACAGCATATGCCCGACTTAGTGCACGAAGACCAAAATGGATTCATTCCTGCACGGAACACGGCGATTAACATCAGGAGACTCACGCGCCTGCTGGAGGGCTCGCAAGCTGAGGGCCGAGCGCCTCTAGTCCTATTAGTTGATATCGAAACGGCTTTCGATAGTTTAGAATGGGATTATTTATATAAGGTCATGGAACGCTTTGGACTGGGAGAAGGGTACATCAATTGGACGCGAGTCCTGTATACGGCGGCAGTGGCAAGGGTGAGGATTGGACCCCTAGTCTCGCACCAATACCCGGTGGAAAGGGGCACCCGACAGGGATGCTCCTTGTCCCCCCTCTTATTCGTGCTAGCGATTGAGCCACTGGTGGCCGAGGCCCGGACGGGAAGACATTTCGAGGGGATAGATAGCAGGGACAGGCAGCAATTTATTTCGCTGTACGCCGACGACCTGCTGTTGTTTCTAGAAAACGACACGACAGCGCTGGAAGGTGCAGAGAGACTGTTGGGGCGATTCGGCGACATCTCGGGCCTAAGGGTCAATTGGGCGAAGATGTGCTTGCTTCCATTACGGAGGAATGCGGGTCGTCCTGACCACCGGCCCATGCTTAACTGGGAACCGAATTGTTTTAAATACTTAGGGGTATATATATACCATATGGCTACGGACATGCTAGAGGGAAATGTAGGCCGCTGTGTGCGAGCTCTGAAAGGCAGCATGGCCTTTTGGGCCACGCTCCCGCTTTCCGTCGCTGGCCGTATATCCTTGCTGAAAATGGTTGCCCTGCTGCGATTACTATACTACTTCCGGACACTCCCGGTCTGGATCCCTAGTTCCTTTTTCCGCCAACTCAAATCTCAGCTGACCACGTTTTTGTGGGGGGCAGGTAGATGCAGAGTGGCGCTGGCGACGCTCACCCGCCCGAAGGACGAGGGAGGGCTAGCGGTACCGGACTTCGAGCTTTATTATCTCGCAGCTCAACTGCAGATATACATGCAGGAGGTGGCGCGGGTGTACAGGGGCCCTGAGAGTGACGGGACAAGAGGCACGCCAAGGCATGTCCTGGCCTATATAGCCCTACAGCAGAAGATCGCTATCCAAGACCTGACACTTGAACAACAAACGTTCCGGCTTTGCTGGAACCGGTTACAAAGGCGTGCAGGGATTCGACACCCATATGCCCCGGAAATACCCCTGGGCATGCTAACGGCGCTGCCCCATGGCGGTGACTTGTCGCAGCTGCAGCACTGGGAAGAAGCGGCATAAAGGTTGTTGGGGACCACTATGAGGACGGGGCACTCCTCCCATATCAAGAACTTCAGGAACGGTTCGATCTGCCTCGAGGGGGCTACCTTCTGCACTCGGCTGTGGTTGGAGCAATGCAGGCGCATTGGAGAGGGGGTCTGACAGAGCCCGAGACGTCCATGGTTTGCTATGATGGCGGCAGGGACGGTTAAGGCCGTGACGAGCCTGTATTCTAGAATGATCCGCGGAAATCTGCTGCCCCTCACGGCGTTGAAGACCAAATGGGAAGCTGACCTGGGCAAGGATATACCTGAAACGACTTGGGCCCGGCTAGTGCGTCGAGCCCGAAATAGCACGAGAAATGCGAGATTCCAGCTCATTCATTTTTACGTGCTGCACAGGGCCTACATGACCCCTGGCAGAATCAGGAAGTACTTTGGGGTAGCAGAGTCGGCGTGCCCCCGATGTGCAATAGAGGGAGCGGAACTGGAGCACATGCTGTGGTCCTGCCCGGCCCTTCGGGAGTACTGACAGGCCATAGGGGAGACTTTAAACGAAGTAACGGAAAGAACCATTGAGTTTGATTCAGCGGTGTGCATTCTGTACTGGTTCCCTCACACGCCCAAAAATAAAAACACAAGCAAATTCGTTGATATGGGGTTGATTATCGCCAAAAGGGAGATAACAAGTAAGCATGGGCGGAAAATCCGTTCCGCTCGCGGATTTTCGGTAAATTCGCAATCCGCGAGATTCGCGAATTTCCCGCAAAATCTGCAAATCCGCGAGCAGCGGATTTTATGGCTTGCTCGCACTGTTCGCGTGAGTTCGCGGCCTCCCAGTTCAACTTCGCGCCCCGCGAATAAGCGCTAAATTGCAGAAATACGATCTTAGCAAAACTGAAACTACTTACCAGGTTCAAAAGTTCAAGCTCATCATTAGTAGCCATTTCCTGTAGTGCTTCCTGAGGGGCCCCTCCAGAGTTCAGTTGCCTACTTGCAACTATTATGTGACCCTGCTCTGACCCTCAGAATAGTTACACATATGCCACAAAGGTCCTGAATTACAGCTAAGGGAGACAAGCAGGAGCCAGGCTGGAAGTTCAAATCCAGTGACACATTAATCAGCCCCTAATTCATTATTGTCAGTTGGGGCAGGGCAGGTGTTGTAACTAATTTTGCAACAATGAAAGCACTTAGCAAGTGCAAAAGATCACTAATCAGGAAGCACTAAGGAAGCAGGTGCCAGCTAAAAAAATATTCTGTGACACATTAATCAGCCCCAAATTAATTCAGGTCACTTGAGGCAGGGAAGGTGTGCTTTGCTTTGCCACAATAATGTACACTGGACAACCAGAGGGTGCTGTGATGAAACAGAGGGTGGCATGGGTGGGCCAGAGGGTGGCATGAGTAGTCAGAGAGTGGCAGTGGTGACAGAGAGTGGCAGTGATGAAGAAGAGTGTCCCAAACAGGCTGGACACGTAGAAACAACAAGTTCGCAAAACTTGCGACCCGACAGGTAAGTTCGCGTTTGCGAAATTGTACAAAACCCTCGCGAACTGGCAGAAACCCGCGCGAATACACACAAAAAAAAATCCGCAAATTCGCGAGAATTCGCGGATTTTGCGGATTGCGAGTTCGCAAATCCGCAAAATTCGCGAACGCGAGATTCGCAAAATTCGCCCACAGTGGCAGGCGAGAACAGGCTCAACTCACAGGAGATGGTATAACGAATTCCTCAAGTAGGCTGCTTGTGATAGCACACACAGATACCAACTAGCACGGCAGAATCCAGACGTTAGAGCATTGGACATGGCGGCAGCCTGGGAGGCGCTAGTACAGGCCCTTAGGGATAGCATGCTTACGGAGGATGAGGAGACCCTCAGCACGGGCAGGAATTGCACACAGGAAATACTGAGTGCATCACACACCTAGACAATATCTGGCCCAAAGTTGCACCCTAGATTAGTCACAACAGGAGACCCTATGAGCGGATGGTGGGGGGGAGGGGAGGGTGGGCATGTAGCCCTGCTGAGGGATAGTTTGAGAGGGAAGTTACATAGTTTATTTAGGTTAGGAAAGAAAAGTAGACATACACTCTTTGATGCGGGGAAGATGATCCTGACAATAGCAACCAGTCAAAAGAGGATCGATTGATTGCCGCCGCACGACCTGCGGGTTGTGGGCCTGCAGGCTGTGTATAACTCGACACGGAAATATATCGTTAAATGGCCTGAGCGGAACTGTAAATGTGTTGATGCTGGTATGTGAAATGTATGTCTACAATAAAAATTACTTTAAAAAAAAAGAAAAATTGATGCTTTGAATGAAAATTAAGTAAACGCTACTTCTAAAGCCACTAAATGCTCCCTTTCACTTTCCTGTGCTTCAACTGGCTGATATGGTTCACCTGTCTAGAAATAGACTCTATGCATGTCCAAAATGTAAATAACACAAGGTAAGCTAACCATTGCGGAAGAAAAATTTAGATTTTTGGTATGAAAAACAAAATACGTTCTGGAATTGTAATTCTTTTACATAACTTGAATACTAAAACCAATTAAGCCCACAGCAATTGTCCCTTCCTAGCTATAAATAATTGAATTATCAAATTTAAATAGGCCGAAGGCTGAGTATAACACTTCATGTCATGTCCATGTTGCTGAATGCTTTTGTGCAACTAAGGGTTGGAAGTTCCTAGAAATCAATTACCTGACAGTGTGGGTTCAACAATCCATATGGCCTAATGGTGCTGCTCCTGCACCCCCCACCCAGCACCCCACCTTGATGTGCAGAGTCTCTTTCCCTTAGAATAACCTTCTTGCTTCCAGATGTACAAGGCTATTTTCTCAGCAGCACAGCTCTGCATATGGCAACTGGTTTTGATCAATGATGGAAGGACATGCCCCATTTGGCTTCTGTGCAGTTAATAGGAAAACCTATCCGGGAGAGTCATCCTGTCACATGGCGAGACTTTACATACACAGCAAATGTACTTTGTATTAATACAGATGAGGTACCACGGTTTTGTGCAACATTTGCTGCCATTCACTGCACTCTCAGGCTTACCCACTTTCATTCCATCCTCACCTCCTAGCCCTTATATGTTGCAACCCCCCGCAACTTTTCAACAACGATTACTCCCCCTCTAATTTGTACAGGCACCCTCAGCCAGCGCCAACTTCGTCCTTTTCAAACATCTTAGTCTCCCTTCCCTACTTTACAACTAATTACTCTAACCCCAAATACACACTTGGTTGACATACATTGAAGATAGTTTTAAGTTAGTGTAATGGTAATTGGCCTTAGGAGGCAGCATCAGATGAGAAATGAAACGTAAATATAGATGGGGTGTCACATGAAATTAATTGTTTAGCAGGACAGTGGAATTAATGTAAATAATGGAGTTGATGCGCATAGGCGCAGAGGATTATGTGAGTTTTTTTAAACAACAAATTGTGTACGCTATAAGAGGATGTGATATTAACAAAGATGTATATTGTAATTTACAGTTACCCCTGACAATGAGCCAGATTGGCTTGAAATGCATTGGGTGTGAATAAACTGCTTTTTACGAACTCGGCTCTAGCACGTGTTTTTGAAGGAGGTTCGGATGGCCCATCTTTAACGTAAGAAACCTGGGAAATTGCTTTTTCTTTTCATGTGGATTGCGACAGTGTAAATGTTGACTTGGACAAACAAAGAATCAAAAAGAGGGAAGAATAAGAGTAGAATTCTCGAAATTAATAAAAATGAAGATAAAACAGACTGCTAAAAGCGGTATTTTGCAGTGCCACTGGTTTGGGACACAAAGAGGTGTTCAATTTTGAATGTTCTTAAGAGGCAGCAGGCATTTGTACTTTAAGCTATTCAGTTACATAAGAGACCTTAGATGATTCAGCAAGGTAGACATGGGACATTAAATCTCTAGTCACAGCAAAAGACTTTAAGGAAGAGTCAAATGTAAGCATTAGGGCATCCATCATTTGCAAACCCTGGTGAAGGCCATTTTGGTAGTTCTACCAGGTGGACTCATCAACAGTTCCACCACTGAAACAACCATTTGCTTAGTCTGTAACCCATGACTAACCCTCCACTGCCATCCCTTGCAATCCCAACACCCAAAAAAAGCGAAAGCTTACAATGTGTGAACAAAGACAAATAATCTATGACTTGGACACAACAACAGAGACAGTGGTGCAAACCTCTCCTCACTGACATTAGTTAGTTTGAATAAGAGAATGTTGTCTGTCCAATGTGAACTTCACATATTTTGTTTTCCGCTGCCTCGTGTTTGGCCTCTATTGACTACTGTAGTCTTTGTATTGCTTGTGCATCTGTGTATGACTTAGTTATGAAGAAACCCTCGAGTCCACTGCTGTCCCTTCCCAACTGGTAGCACGTCTCTTGACACAAGAGAGGGACGCTGGTCTTCAAATTTAAATTCCCTTGCTAAAAAGTGTTCTTCAAGTGTGAATTTTATTGCTAAAAGGGATTAGGGTCCACATGGACAGAGCCCCCTCCCAAATACTGTGCTAGTTTTAAAGTGTGTTCTTAGAAAAGTTGAACCTCTCTTCATGCGCCTCACTCTGCCCTTGGTTCAGACAGTCTGTGCCTGCAGGTGGGACCCTCATAGGACTACTGCCCAGCCTTTTCTCTGTGACGATAAAGTTCCCCATCTTGTTTCTAATGTCGGTAGTGAGGCCTGGATTTCACATTTTTCAGCCATCTTCCAAGGTGTTGATTCTACAAGTTATAGTTTAAGTACCTGGCCTATAGTTCCCTTAGATATCACTTTGGCTGAGGTGGAATACAGCATAAAACTGAGTAAGGGTGGTAAGGCACAGGGCCCAGATGGTGTACCCATGGACGTTTATAAAACAGTTCCGCAGTTATGGGGACCCATACTAACCCTGGCGTTGAATGCAGCCGAATGCTGATGTATAGGCTGGAGGAGTGGGCAGCTGAAAAGGGAATTCTGTCGGATTCTCAATACGGTTTCAGAAGGGGACGTAGTACGCTTGATCAATGCCTGAACTTAGAATTAATTATCGGAAAGTATACCAGGGCTAAGCCTGGTACCTTATATCTTTGCTTTGCCTATCTGAGTAGCGCATTTGACCTGGTGGACCACTCAATTCTTTGGCCAGTCCTGTTGGAACTTGGAGCACCCGAGGCTATCATTTTCTTCCTAGCTAGATTATATGATAAAATGCAAACTTGTGTGTGCTTTGGGGTTGGGGGGGAGTGTACCCCTAACTTCGATGTTAAACGTGGTATAAGACAGGGCTGTGTCTTAGCCCCTTTTCTGTTTACTTTATTTATAAACGCAGTTGATCGGGCCCTGAAAACAGTCCAGGCAGATGCCCCCAAGTTCGGTGGTACAAGTGTCCCAGTTCTGCTATATGCAGACGACGCTGTGCTCCTGTCAAGGAACCCGATAGGCCTACAGCGGTTGATTAACCCATTTTCTGATTTTATTAGCATCATCAGTAGCATACAGGCCACAGTAGGCCTGCCAATTATACTCTGCACCAATCCTAGGGTATACACATATTATCATGTGGCTCCTCTTTCGCATGAAAACAATAGGCCTAAGTCAGGGCTGGCTGCAAAAACAGCAAAATCAAAGTGCACAAAGCACTGGGGCAGGGCAGGAGTGACTCTCACTCCTCTCTCTTCTCCTGAGGAGCACAATAACCCCCAATACGTTGCAGCTGCCCACGTAGCGCTTTAAAATCCCGGCGCTCCAGATGTCGGCTCCTCTTCTCCTGGGCACATTTGTAGCACCTTGGCAGCAAGCAGAGCAGTTGATGCGAGTAATGCACTCAGGGGAATTGAAATATAGTGCTTTGACAGCACAGCGCTGCAGGACCCACGCACCTTCTTCTCCTGGGCAGGGGCTGGATGCAGGGTTCACAAGGCGCTAGATGGATCACAGTCCCATGCTCCCACCTGAGGGCGTAGCGCCCATGCTGCTCACCTCCTTGGAGTGCAGGCAGTATAGAGCTCACGAGGCGCTAGGGCAGCAGAGCAGGCAGGCAAGGCTGGGCAAGATCAGGAAACAGTGGGCACTCATCAGTACAGGACAGCAGCTCCTAGAAGCAGTCATCTCCCATAAAGTGGCACTCCTCCTGACATAGCAGTCTTCACTCCAGCAAAGGCTCCCGCTGGCCCTGTGGCCAGCAGAGGGGGTACAGATGATCTCAGGGGCCAGCACACAGGCCCTTGCGGCGGTACCTCCTGGCAGAGTGTCCCCTCTCAATTAAGTTCACGCTCAGTCTGAGCACATGGCATCTCTACTGCTCTACATATACACCCCTCCTCCCACCTGCTAGAAAGGAGCTGGAAGCTTCTAGAAGATCCCTGGCAGTTCCAGGGTCACTGTCACTGGAGGAAGTGTAGAGCACCTTGTCACTTCAAACACTAGACGGCCAACCCACCTCAGTCAGTCGGCACGAAGCAGACAGAAATGGCGTCCATTTTAAAAGTGACATTTTACAAAGGTGCATTTCTACAATGGAGAAAATGACTCTGCGCACGCCATTGCGCAGCATGTATCACTGCATCTCGCACCACACATGGCCTATACATTCCTCTACCAGGGGGGAAGATATAGGTGCGTACACCATTGCACAGCCTTTAACATTTGCATTTGAAATACATCCACATGACATGTTGATTCCCAAAAAAGTGAAAAAAATCAGGGGAAAAAGGGCCAAGTCCAACAGGGGTGGAGTCAATAGTCAATACTGCAGCAAGAAAAGCAGCCCAGGCAAAAATGTTCAAACCAGACCACGCTAGAATGTTCGAACCAAAAGAGGCTCAATTCATGTCTCTTCCTTCCTTATCCATCTTTCTGTCTGTCTCTTTCTTTATCACTGTCTGCTGCCATAAACCCTGGCCAGCGAAACAGAAGCAGCGACTGCTAACATTCAACAAGCATTGGCAGAACCAATGAGTCCCAGCAATGCCTGCGTATATTGGCATTGTCAATGTAGAATGCATAGGTGAGCTGCATACCGACCAAATCACATAGTGCCACTGAGTGTCACATGATTTTTGCTCCCTTCATCCGGTCACCCGGTGAGGAGCCGAATTCACACAGTAGCAGGTAAATGAGCTGAAACCACTATAAATAGTGGCTTTTCAGCTCGTTGTAGGAGACGATGCCCATAAAGAGGTGTGAAAACCTCAGGACTTTGCGAATGCCTCAATGCCCCTTTGCTTGTATTTTTCTGGGAGAAGCGCAGAGCTGGGGGACTTGGTTAGCCTCTTAGGTAGCTCTCGGCATGAGGCCCGTCCCTTCCTCACACAGTGGCATTAATTTGTAAGGCGGCAGGTGTAGAGCTGTCTGGACCTCATACCTTGAAAGCATTTACCGGAGAAACCCATATCTCAATTGCACCTGTACGGTGCTAATTAAATGTGTTGGGTGCGAAAACACCTTTTGTGTTGGTCTAGCTGGTGTGCAGCATGGGGTTTACAGGGCAAGAGGGGCAGGGAGAAAAAAAACACATTGGATACATATATAGAATTCTGTTTCATATAGTCCAAAATAAAAAAAAAGAAGAAAATAGTTTTGAAAAGTTAGAAGTAATTACTTTACATATTCACGCATTTCAATGCTTTTTTACACTGAGTTCGGATGTAATTATATCCATTTCATTTAGATGTGGGCACCGTCTGCATCGGGGTATGGGTGGTATGGGGACATGTTTAAAATACTTTTGATACAAAGATGCCGACTCATCCCAACTGACGTTCAAAGGTTTCCCAGAGAAAAGGAAACTATGATGCACGTTCACACTGAGAAAGTGATCCACGAGCCGTCAGCACTCGCACGTACTCACCGACACCAGCGGTGCCCGCGCCGCCGGCTGATACAGAGGGAGGGGCCCAGGATTCCGTCCGGTCTCAGGGGACAGCCATTTAGATTATTAGGTAGTCTTCCTTCCTCTTTTCTATCGGAGCCTACCTCGGGAAGAGTTAGGTGCTGCATCTGGGTAAAAGATCACATTCCCTGTGTGACTACAGACCAGCTCCATTTAGGGAAGGATTAATAAGGGTTCTGAATGTCGGTTTCCATTTCAGAACTTTTTTTAAATAATGAACGCAACTAAATTTAAAACAAGTAATAAACTGGTACAGAAATGGAGAGAGGGCAAGTGAGGAGGGGAATAAATAAAGACACACATTACTGTACCATCTACAGAGGGAAAGAAGTTATAGCATTGGGGGTGGGTGGGAGGAGACGGAGCTTGTGAAAACATGCGCACTAGTATGGAGTGCTCCAAGACAAAGAAAAAAGTTGCTCCCAAAACAGGAGTAATGGATGGATACAAGTACTTGGTCCATCCTCTGCGGGAGGGTAAACAAAGAAGAGACATGATGCATGCATGCGACGGACAAATGATTACAAAGGATATGAGATCGACGATGGAGCGAGTAAATGGTAAGCCTTTGGTTGGGCTGAAGCCCATTGATTGATAACATGTTTCTTTGAGACAGTGCATGCGCTGTCTAGATGAGACCTAAAAAACAGCCTCTAATTGCTCCATCTAGTGGCATGCCCGATGGAATAAATGGCCAATTCTGTGTAGTATACTTGATGAGAGAAGCCCAATCCGCTAAAGAAAAAAAGTTTCAGTTTTTTCTAGTTTTATTGTATCATTGGCTTCCTTCGGCAAATGCTAGGCGAGGAGCCTGAAAAGCCAACTGACAACCACTAGTACTTGAGAAGAAGCGGAAGGAGCGCTGCAGGAGAATATTGTGTTTTTTTTCACTCAAACATTCGGGTGATGGGCTGCTCATGCTCCCACAGTGCCCTCTGGGCGCCCACAGCAGACCAAAAAAAATGTTGAGAACTGTCAGCGACAGAATGCTCCCTTTGTGGATCGGTAATATTAAATGTAGCCAGCAGAGGAGGCATTCCGATTTGCTGGCTACCACCCAACGTCCCAAGTGGTGCTAATAATGATTACTTTGAGGACATGCTCACTTGTGAGGCTGAATAGACTCACTCATTTTCAGGCACCTTAGGAAACTGAACAGGAAGCCACGGTCTGATAAAACTGATACTAGATTTACAAACAAACTTTCTAGATCTCATAAATAATGATGGTAACCTAGTGGCCCCTACAAAATAATGCAGACTACCTACACCGCACACAGGCACAGCACACTTGGGTAACACAAACCCTTGTTTTAACATAATCTACATTTATCCTTCTATCAACACCAGCCTCTGTACACCACCAGGGAGGAACAAACTTGAGACCCCTCTTTCCTGCTGTCAAAGTCATGGGCAAAAGTCAGCCAACTTGAACAAATTTTGCCTATGCATCTTGCGACCACTAGAGTCGCCCCTCACATATACCATGGACTGTGGTATCCCACTCTAGGAACAGCAGGCACAAGAGTACCCATGCAACGGTATAAGTGGGAAGAAAGTACTAGAACGCACCCGTTATCTCCCCGCTCCTAAATTTCCAATGTATCCCTTGTCCCCCCAGCTTCAAGCATGTATGCCTTCTCCCTTCAGGTGGACCATCACAAGGGATGCTACAGAGGGGGTTCTGCTGGAGACAGAAGGTCCAGATCATCCCTGGGCAAACAGATGGTAGAACGGAGGTGACGGGCAGGCAGGAGCAGCAGTTTATCGTCTAAGCACCATTTAAGTTCTGTGTCGTTTCAACCATTACAGTACACAAAAGTAATGTCACAGTGGAAACCGTTACATATTATTCAAAAACAAGAGAAACAATAATTACTTCAATCAAAATTAGACACAACCATTCAAGTCGTTCACCGTTAGCAGTTGTGATTTTATTTCATCACAATATTGGCTAGTATCCAGATTTTATACAACAAAACATTTCAAATTTGAACATTTCAAAGAATTGTGCAAAGGGAGTTGTAGTGAGTGAATGACAGGGATGGTGAAGTGCAAAAGGAACTTAGTGTGTCTATATACATCAACCACAATATTTCCAGCCTATCCAGCCAGATGACTGGCATGTACAGAAATAATAAATCATAACACGCTGTATCAGATGCAGATAACAAATCTCAGTCATCAGTGTCTGAACAAAAGAAAAATCAATGTCGACGTTTTGACTCCTAAGCAAAACAGCAGATTTGTCGCCTTGTGAGTGGGGTCTTCATCAGGACTAGGATGATGGAGGTTAAAAAGCACCAGGAAGTTCAGCGTGAAAGCTTGAGGCTGAAATAGTTGACCGCTGGGCCTTGTGGGCTCTCAGGTAGTTCACAAATTCTTCAAAGAGAAAGCGTAGAGGTTGACCAGTAACCTCCAGCTGTGGCTGCTCAGAAAGATTACCAAAGCTAACCAATACAACATCTTATCTAGAGAGTGTTCCTGATTTTATCTCCTCAAGAATTTTGCTTTTCTGAATAGGCAGTTTACTTTAATTCTAAAGAATTTATCTACTGAGAATGGTGGCAACAGCGATTTGAAGACAAAGGGTAATATACACCAAATGGATGCTTTGAATGAAGGGGGGCGTGGCTTGGACGCCGAAGGGAATGGCGGCGTGAGCTCGGAGCTCCGCGCCCGATCCCCACAGACATCCTGAAAATCGGAGCGGAAAAACCCACGACGGCCCCGGAAAAACGGGGTGCTGACGGGTGAATACAGCGGGCACTCGGTGAACCCCCAACGGAGCTGGTTAACAGACATTTGGCGCCGGAGGAACAGCACGACTTGAAACGAAGAGGCTCCAAAAATGGTGGCCGAGGTGTGATAAAAGCTGATTGGCGGCGAGAATAGCTCTCCCCCCTGAGGGAGCCGAAGCCCCGACTCCGGATCATACCGCCACACATGGCTAGGTGACCCAGCGGTGGACCTAGATAACCAACGACGGGAAGGTTTCTGCCCACTGAGCTGACCAACTTGAGAACAGAGACTAGACACGATGGCGGAGTGACCCGGGCTGGTGCGTCATGCAGGAGAGCGGGGCCCAGTGAAGAGAAGACCGGTAGCCCGTGAAGACCTAAGGAGGGGTGCAGTCCAGCAAGGCCGAGACGCTCTCGCTGACGGCCCGAGGGATGGTTGACTCACGACCCCCCCGTGAACGAGACGAAGGGGTGTGGCACTGAACCTCAAGCCATCAGCCGTCGATCATCGGCGGCGGAGAAGACGACCGCAGGCAATCCTAGAGAAGCGCCCCACTCGCCCCTAAGACAGTGGAGCTGAAGGGAAGAACACACGGTCGGCCTAGCTATACACGGGGGAGCAGGATCCGTGAATTGCTCCAAGCGGGGACCGAGACAGCAGGGGCGCGGAGACGCAGACCGCGGACCCACCCTGTGGGTAGGCCGCACGACAAGGCTGAGCGGAGAGCACCTCTGGACCAACACCGGGCCCTAGATCGGTCTTGTCCCGAGAAAACCACGGCGGATTGTAGAAGACGGCAAACGCGAAGCGTAGCGGCGGGCTGAGCGGCTATCCAACGGTGGCCCAGAGACGGGAGGCCCTGGCCCGGAGACCCCGTGGCACCAACGAGCGAGAGGCTGGGAACGTGACGGCCCCTGTAGCTGAGATCTGACGCCCGTGAGGAGATCTAGGGGACAGCTGTGGGCCCGACTGGCGGCTGTGGGCACTGAGCACATCGTCGGTATAAGTGGAGTGGCTTGGCTTGGCAATATGGCGAAAACGAAGGGAAAGACCGAGGGAACGGCGGCCTCCGACGCGGCGGAAGAGGATCCTGCAGGACCGCATTTTGGAGGCCATAGCGGCCACGAGAGACACTCTGCAGCAAGATATAGCACAGGTGGTTTCGGGACTGGGCCTTCTACGAGCGGACCACAACAAACTTAAAGACAGGGTCAAGGAGGTTGAAGATACCCTACAGGTTCTGGCTACTGCTCATAAAACTGTAGAGGGTAGACTAACAGACGCCCTAGACTGGATTCAGGTCCTAGAGAGACGGCCTGAGGACGCCGAAAATAGGAGTCGACGTAGTAATGTCCCTATAGTAGGAGTACTGGAAACAGCGTAAAAGGAGGACATGGTTGAGTTCTTTGACAACTGGCTCAGAACTGTGGTGGCGCCGGAGGGCCTGTCGCCCTTCTTCACCCTGGAGCGCGCACACCGGGTACCATCCGGGACGCCCAAACCGGGCCTGCCCCCGAGACCGATCATAGGTAAATTACTGCATTATCAAGGACAGGGACCTTCTGCTTCAAAGGGCTCGGGAAACTGGTCCGTTTCAACTGGAAAACAGCAGAGTGACATTGTACCCTGATTTCACCTTCGAGACACAACGTCTGCGTGCCTCATTTCTATCGATTAAAAGAGAGCTCCGGACTGAAGGCATCCCATACTCCTTGCTTTTCCCAGCGAAGCTCAGGGTGGTGGTTGATGATAAGACACACTTCTTCGGCACGTCGGCGGACACATGGGAGTGGTGGGAAACATATAAGGCGGGCACTGATGGAGCCAAGACCCGAGAAGAAAGGGAACGGGAGCGGGCACGAGCACCATCGGGCCTACGGAAATCGCAGAGACTGCGCAAAAGACGACAAGGCACACGGAAACCATCGGCGTCACAAACGGAAGCGGAGCGGAAAGCCGCGCTTCACGCTGTGGAAACGCTGGCGAGATCTGGAGATTCCCAGTCCAAGCAGGGCACAGACACAGAGACACACGCTTCAGCCTCGGGCTCGGAATCGGACCTTTCGGGGATACACAGAAACAACAGACGTCGGAGGAGATCCTGAATATTTGACTCGGAGCTGACAGGTAGTGGGCAGGATTGCCAGCGAGAACCTCCCGAACTAAAGAATACCATGACCGGGGTTCACAAACTGGGTTGAAAGCCTATTGCTAATCATGGGGGGTCCACGGGAGGGTGCGGGGGGAGAGCAAGCGTAGCTACCTTCTGGTCTTGGCCATGCTCCACTAGCCCTTAAGGCACTCACGGTTACGACCATGTTATAGCAACGCAGTTTGGAAAGTTGCATAAGTTTGGATGGGAACTGATAGACTAATATTGGGGCCTGTTCTGAGGGGTAGGAGGGGGCACACTGTTGGGGACCATTTCCACAATTGGCGACTGTTGATCCCGGGAAGTCTGGGTGATGGAAAGTTTGGACAATCCAGAGGGAACAGGGGGGGCACATCGTCCGCGAGCGAATGGGATTCTATGTGAGAAAGCGACTTGAATCATGGGACAATGGCTAATGCTAATGTATTGAAGTGTATAACCTGGAACGTGCGGGGGCTTCACACTATGGTAAGGAGGCACAAGGTACACGCCTACTTAATTCGAAGGGGGGTCCATATTGCGTTGCTGCAAGAAACGCACCTCACAAAGCAGGAGGGGGCGGCACTGCAGAGGAGATGGAGGGGTCAGGTCTTTCACACTTCTTACTCAGCGTATGCTAGGGGTGCTCTGATATGGGTTAGGTCGGGCACACCCTTTCAACAAACACGGCACTTAATAGACCCGGAGGGGAGATACGTAGTGGTGGAAGGCAGGCTGAAAGGTAGGGACATAATACTATTCAGCGTATACACCCCGAACACAGAGCAGATGGCCTTCCTGACAGGTTTATCGGGGACACTGGCACACTTTCTGGCGGGCCCGATCCTGGTGGGAGGGGACTTTAACTCAGTAGCGGACACAACACTGGATAGGTCTCACCCACCACTGAGGGACTCCCCTGTTCACCGACTCACAAAGGGTAGATTGGAATGGCAGAGGGAATGGGGTTTGACAGATGTTTGGCGGGCACACCACCTAACTGAACGCGATTACTCGCACTTCTACAGCCTGCATGATCTCCACGTCCGAATTGACGCAATATTATGCTCACGGGCTGTGATGCCGGCCATAACTTGGTCGGAATACCTGACGAGAACAATCTCGGACCACAACCCGTTAATAGTTAACTTGGCCTGGGCGATCGAGGTGCCTCAAGTGCCGACCTGGAAGCTAAGACCAGAGACCCTGGAGGACCCGTTGTTCCATGCGGCGCTGGAGGAGGGTATAACCCAATACTTCACCGTTAACAAGGGGACGGCGGCCACTAGGGCGCTGGAATGGGATGCATTTAGAGTGGTGGTGAGGGGCCAGTTCATAACGAAATACGTGGGCACGCGGAAGGTGCTGCTAGAGGACCTCAATAAGGCAGATTCCAAGCTGCGGGAAGCGGAGAGAGGGCGGCCTGGCCGTCCCGAACTCCAAGAAGAGGTTAACTCAGCTAGGGAGGCGGTAGCGGTGGAGGTGGAGCGGCTTCGCGCCTTCGACCACCGGGCGTATATGCTTAGGACCCACGTAGAGGGGGACAAAGCCGGAACGTTGCTAGCATGGCTGGCAAACCCCGCGAAGAGATGCTCCCCAATACTAGCCATAGGCAATGAGGCGGGTCGACTCCACTACTCCCAAACGGAGATCTTAGATGGCTTTCAGAAATATTATGAGGGCCTCTACAAGAGCGACCCGAGGGATCGGGAGAACAAGACCGCGGTCTTCCTAGATGGCCTCCAATTGTCCCAACTGGAAGAGGAACAAGCGAAGGTTCTGGGGAGGGACATTGACCTAGGAGAGATCAGGGGAGCGGTGAAAAAGATGGCCCGCAACAAAACACCAGGTTTAGATGGGCTTCCCATTGAATTTTATAGTAAGTACTTGGACATCTTGGCGCCAAAACTCCAAACAATATATAAGGAAGCCAGAGCAACGGGACGCCTGCCCCACTCGATGCGGGAAGCGCTCGTAATACCACTCCTGAAACAGGGTAGAGAGAGCAGGAGCCCTGCGCCTTATAGACCACTTTCTATGCTGACCGCTGACTACAAGATATTGAGCTCCATATTAGCAGCTAGACTACTACAGCATATGCCCGACTTAGTGCACGAAGACCAAAATGGATTCATTCCTGCACGGAACACGGCGATTAACATCAGGAGACTCACGCGCCTGCTGGAGGGCTCGCAAGCTGAGGGCCGAGCGCCTCTAGTCCTATTAGTTGATATCGAAACGGCTTTCGATAGTTTAGAATGGGATTATTTATATAAGGTCATGGAACGCTTTGGACTGGGAGAAGGGTACATCAATTGGACGCGAGTCCTGTATACGGCGGCAGTGGCAAGGGTGAGGATTGGACCCCTAGTCTCGCACCAATACCCGGTGGAAAGGGGCACCCGACAGGGATGCTCCTTGTCCCCCCTCTTATTCGTGCTAGCGATTGAGCCACTGGTGGCCGAGGCCCGGACGGGAAGACATTTCGAGGGGATAGATAGCAGGGACAGGCAGCAATTTATTTCGCTGTACGCCGACGACCTGCTGTTGTTTCTAGAAAACGACACGACAGCGCTGGAAGGTGCAGAGAGACTGTTGGGGCGATTCGGCGACATCTCGGGCCTAAGGGTCAATTGGGCGAAGATGTGCTTGCTTCCATTACGGAGGAATGCGGGTCGTCCTGACCACCGGCCCATGCTTAACTGGGAACCGAATTGTTTTAAATACTTAGGGGTATATATATACCATATGGCTACGGACATGCTAGAGGGAAATGTAGGCCGCTGTGTGCGAGCGCTGAAAGGCAGCATGGCCTTTTGGGCCACGCTCCCGCTTTCCGTCGCTGGCCGTATATCCTTGCTGAAAATGGTTGCCCTGCTGCGATTACTATACTACTTCCGGACACTCCCGGTCTGGATCCCTAGTTCCTTTTTCCGCCAACTCAAATCTCAGCTGACCACGTTTTTGTGGGGGGCAGGTAGATGCAGAGTGGCGCTGGCGACGCTCACCCGCCCGAAGGACGAGGGAGGGCTAGCGGTACCGGACTTCGAGCTTTATTATCTCGCAGCTCAACTGCAGATATACATGCAGGAGGTGGCGCGGGTGTACAGGGGCCCTGAGAGTGACGGGACAAGAGGCACGCCAAGGCATGTCCTGGCCTATATAGCCCTACAGCAGAAGATCGCTATCCAAGACCTGACACTTGAACAACAAACGTTCCGGCTTTGCTGGAACCGGTTACAAAGGCGTGCAGGGATTCGACACCCATATGCCCCGGAAATACCCCTGGGCATGCTAACGGCGCTGCCCCATGGCGGTGACTTGTCGCAGCTGCAGCACTGGGAAGAAGCGGCATAAAGGTTGTTGGGGACCACTATGAGGACGGGGCACTCCTCCCATATCAAGAACTTCAGGAACGGTTCGATCTGCCTCGAGGGGGCTACCTTCTGCACTCGGCTGTGGTTGGAGCAATGCAGGCGCATTGGAGAGGGGGTCTGACAGAGCCCGAGACGTCCATGGTTTGCTATGATGGCGGCAGGGACGGTTAAGGCCGTGACGAGCCTGTATTCTAGAATGATCCGCGGAAACCTGCTGCCCCTCACGGCGTTGAAGACCAAATGGGAAGCTGACCTGGGCAAGGATATACCTGAAACGACTTGGGCCCGGCTAGTGCGTCGAGCCCGAAATAGCACGAGAAATGCGAGATTCCAGCTCATTCATTTTTACGTGCTGCACAGGGCCTACATGACCCCTGGCAGAATCAGGAAGTACTTTGGGGTAGCAGAGTCGGCGTGCCCCCGATGTGCAATAGAGGGAGCGGAACTGGAGCACATGCTGTGGTCCTGCCCGGCCCTTCGGGAGTACTGACAGGCCATAGGGGAGACTTTAAACGAAGTAACGGAAAGAACCATTGAGTTTGATTCAGCGGTGTGCATTCTGTACTGGTTCCCTCACACGCCCAAAAATAAAAACACAAGCAAATTCGTTGATATGGGGTTGATTATCGCCAAAAGGGAGATAACAAGTAAGCATGGGCGGAAAATCCGTTCCGCTCGCGGATTTTCGGTAAATTCGCAATCCGCGAGATTCGCGAATTTCCCGCAAAATCTGCAAATCCGCGAGCAGCGGATTTTATGGCTTGCTCGCACTGTTCGCGTGAGTTCGCGGCCTCCCAGTTCAACTTCGCGCCCCGCGAATAAGCGCTAAATTGCAGAAATACGATCTTAGCAAAACTGAAACTACTTACCAGGTTCAAAAGTTCAAGCTCATCATTAGTAGCCATTTCCTGTAGTGCTTCCTGAGGGGCCCCTCCAGAGTTCAGTTGCCTACTTGCAACTATTATGTGACCCTGCTCTGACCCTCAGAATAGTTACACATATGCCACAAAGGTCCTGAATTACAGCTAAGGGAGACAAGCAGGAGCCAGGCTGGAAGTTCAAATCCAGTGACACATTAATCAGCCCCTAATTCATTATTGTCAGTTGGGGCAGGGCAGGTGTTGTAACTAATTTTGCAACAATGAAAGCACTTAGCAAGTGCAAAAGATCACTAATCAGGAAGCACTAAGGAAGCAGGTGCCAGCTAAAAAAATATTCTGTGACACATTAATCAGCCCCAAATTAATTCAGGTCACTTGAGGCAGGGAAGGTGTGCTTTGCTTTGCCACAATAATGTACACTGGACAACCAGAGGGTGCTGTGATGAAACAGAGGGTGGCATGGGTGGGCCAGAGGGTGGCATGAGTAGTCAGAGAGTGGCAGTGGTGACAGAGAGTGGCAGTGATGAAGAAGAGTGTCCCAAACAGGCTGGACACGTAGAAACAACAAGTTCGCAAAACTTGCGACCCGACAGGTAAGTTCGCGTTTGCGAAATTGTACAAAACCCTCGCGAACTGGCAGAAACCCGCGCGAATACACACAAAAAAAAAATCCGCAAATTCGCGAGAATTCGCGGATTTTGCGGATTGCGAGTTCGCAAATCCGCAAAATTCGCGAACGCGAGATTCGCAAAATTCGCCCACAGTGGCAGGCGAGAACAGGCTCAACTCACAGGAGATGGTATAACGAATTCCTCAAGTAGGCTGCTTGTGATAGCACACACAGATACCAACTAGCACGGCAGAATCCAGACGTTAGAGCATTGGACATGGCGGCAGCCTGGGAGGCGCTAGTACAGGCCCTTAGGGATAGCATGCTTACGGAGGATGAGGAGACCCTCAGCACGGGCAGGAATTGCACACAGGAAATACTGAGTGCATCACACACCTAGACAATATCTGGCCCAAAGTTGCACCCTAGATTAGTCACAACAGGAGACCCTATGAGCGGATGGTGGGGGGGAGGGGAGGGTGGGCATGTAGCCCTGCTGAGGGATAGTTTGAGAGGGAAGTTACATAGTTTATTTAGGTTAGGAAAGAAAAGTAGACATACACTCTTTGATGCGGGGAAGATGATCCTGACAATAGCAACCAGTCAAAAGAGGATCGATTGATTGCCGCCGCACGACCTGCGGGTTGTGGGCCTGCAGGCTGTGTATAACTCGACACGGAAGTATATCGTTAAATGGCCTGAGCGGAACTGTAAATGTGTTGATGCTGGTATGTGAACTGTATGTCTACAATAAAAATTACTTTAAAAAAAAAGAAAAATTGATGCTTTGAATGAAAATTAAGTAAACGCTACTTCTAAAGCCACTAAATGCTCCCTTTCACTTTCCTGTGCTTCAACTGGCTGATATGGTTCACCTGTCTAGAAATAGACTCTATGCATGTCCAAAATGTAAATAACACAAGGTAAGCTAACCATTGCGGAAGAAAAATTTAGATTTTTGGTATGAAAAACAAAATACGTTCTGGAATTGTAATTCTTTTACATAACTTGAATACTAAAACCAATTAAGCCCACAGCAATTGTCCCTTCCTAGCTATAAATAATTGAATTATCAAATTTAAATAGGCCGAAGGCTGAGTATAACACTTCATGTCATGTCCATGTTGCTGAATGCTTTTGTGCAACTAAGGGTTGGAAGTTCCTAGAAATCAATTACCTGACAGTGTGGGTTCAACAATCCATATGGCCTAATGGTGCTGCTCCTGCACCCCCCACCCAGCACCCCACCTTGATGTGCAGAGTCTCTTTCCCTTAGAATAACCTTCTTGCTTCCAGATGTACAAGGCTATTTTCTCAGCAGCACAGCTCTGCATATGGCAACTGGTTTTGATCAATGATGGAAGGACATGCCCCATTTGGCTTCTGTGCAGTTAATAGGAAAACCTATCCGGGAGAGTCATCCTGTCACATGGCGAGACTTTACATACACAGCAAATGTACTTTGTATTAATACAGATGAGGTACCACGGTTTTGTGCAACATTTGCTGCCATTCACTGCACTCTCAGGCTTACCCACTTTCATTCCATCCTCACCTCCTAGCCCTTATATGTTGCAACCCCCCGCAACTTTTCAACAACGGTTACTCCCCCTCTAATTTGTACAGGCACCCTCAGCCAGCGCCAACTTCGTCCTTTTCAAACATCTTAGTCTCCCTTCCCTACTTTACAACTAATTACTCTAACCCCAAATACACACTTGGTTGACATACATTGAAGATAGTTTTAAGTTAGTGTAATGGTAATTGGCCTTAGGAGGCAGCATCAGATGAGAAATGAAACGTAAATATAGATGGGGTGTCACATGAAATTAATTGTTTAGCAGGACAGTGGAATTAATGTAAATAATGGAGTTGATGCGCATAGGCGCAGAGGATTATGTGAGTTTTTTTAAACAACAAATTGTGTACGCTATAAGAGGATGTGATATTAACAAAGATGTATATTGTAATTTACAGTTACCCCTGACAATGAGCCAGATTGGCTTGAAATGCATTGGGTGTGAATAAACTGCTTTTTACGAACTCGGCTCTAGCACGTGTTTTTGAAGGAGGTTCGGATGGCCCATCTTTAACGTAAGAAACCTGGGAAATTGCTTTTTCTTTTCATGTGGATTGCGACAGTGTAAATGTTGACTTGGACAAACAAAGAATCAAAAAGAGGGAAGAATAAGAGTAGAATTCTCGAAATTAATAAAAATGAAGATAAAACAGACTGCTAAAAGCGGTATTTTGCAGTGCCACTGGTTTGGGACACAAAGAGGTGTTCAATTTTGAATGTTCTTAAGAGGCAGCAGGCATTTGTACTTTAAGCTATTCAGTTACATAAGAGACCTTAGATGATTCAGCAAGGTAGACATGGGACATTAAATCTCTAGTCACAGCAAAAGACTTTAAGGAAGAGTCAAATGTAAGCATTAGGGCATCCATCATTTGCAAACCCTGGTGAAGGCCATTTTGGTAGTTCTACCAGGTGGACTCATCAACAGTTCCACCACTGAAACAACCATTTGCTTAGTCTGTAACCCATGACTAACCCTCCACTGCCATCCCTTGCAATCCCAACACCCAAAAAAAGCGAAAGCTTACAATGTGTGAACAAAGACAAATAATCTATGACTTGGACACAACAACAGAGACAGTGGTGCAAACCTCTCCTCACTGACATTAGTTAGTTTGAATAAGAGAATGTTGTCTGTCCAATGTGAACTTCACATATTTTGTTTTCCGCTGCCTCGTGTTTGGCCTCTATTGACTACTGTAGTCTTTGTATTGCTTGTGCATCTGTGTATGACTTAGTTATGAAGAAACCCTCGAGTCCACTGCTGTCCCTTCCCAACTGGTAGCACGTCTCTTGACACAAGAGAGGGACGCTGGTCTTCAAATTTAAATTCCCTTGCTAAAAAGTGTTCTTCAAGTGTGAATTTTATTGCTAAAAGGGATTAGGGTCCACATGGACAGAGCCCCCTCCCAAATACTGTGCTAGTTTTAAAGTGTGTTCTTAGAAAAGTTGAACCTCTCTTCATGCGCCTCACTCTGCCCTTGGTTCAGACAGTCTGTGCCTGCAGGTGGGACCCTCATAGGACTACTGCTAAGCCTTTTCTCTGTGACGATAAAGTTCCCCATCTTGTTTCTAATGTCGGTAGTGAGGCCTGGATTTCACATTTTTCAGCCATCTTCCAAGGTGTTGATTCTACAAGTTATAGTTTAAGTACCTGGCCTATAGTTCCCTTAGATATCACTTTGGCTGAGGTGGAATACAGCATAAAACTGAGTAAGGGTGGTAAGGCACAGGGCCCAGATGGTGTACCCATGGACGTTTATAAAACAGTTCCGCAGTTATGGGGACCCATACTAACCCTGGCGTTGAATGCAGCCGAATGCTGATGTATAGGCTGGAGGAGTGGGCAGCTGAAAAGGGAATTCTGTCGGATTCTCAATACGGTTTCAGAAGGGGACGTAGTACGCTTGATCAATGCCTGAACTTAGAATTAATTATCGGAAAGTATACCAGGGCTAAGCCTGGTACCTTATATCTTTGCTTTGCCTATCTGAGTAGCGCATTTGACCTGGTGGACCACTCAATTCTTTGGCCAGTCCTGTTGGAACTTGGAGCACCCGAGGCTATCATTTTCTTCCTAGCTAGATTATATGATAAAATGCAAACTTGTGTGTGCTTTGGGGTTGGGGGGGAGTGTACCCCTAACTTCGATGTTAAACGTGGTATAAGACAGGGCTGTGTCTTAGCCCCTTTTCTGTTTACTTTATTTATAAACGCAGTTGATCGGGCCCTGAAAACAGTCCAGGCAGATGCCCCCAAGTTCGGTGGTACAAGTGTCCCAGTTCTGCTATATGCAGACGACGCTGTGCTCCTGTCAAGGAACCTGATAGGCCTACAGCGGTTGATGAACCCATTTTCTGATTTTATTAGCATCATCAGTAGCATACAGGCCACAGTAGGCCTGCCAATTATACTCTGCACCAATCCTAGGGTATACACATATTATCATGTGGCTCCTCTTTCGCATGAAAACAATAGGCCTAAGTCAGGGCTGGCTGCAAAAACAGCAAAATCAAAGTGCACAAAGGACTGGGGCAGGGCAGGAGTGACTCTCACTCCTCTCTCTTCTCCTGAGGAGCACAATAACCCCCAATACGTTGCAGCTGCCCACGTAGCGCTTTAAAATCCCGGCGCTCCAGATGTCGGCTCCTCTTCTCCTGGGCACATTTGTAGCACCTTGGCAGCAAGCAGAGCAGTTGATGCGAGTAATGCACTCAGGGGAATTGAAATATAGTGCTTTGACAGCACAGCGCTGCAGGACCCACGCACCTTCTTCTCCTGGGCAGGGGCTGGATGCAGGGTTCACAAGGCGCTAGATGGATCACAGTCCCATGCTCCCACCTGAGGGCGTAGCGCCCATGCTGCTCACCTCCTTGGAGTGCAGGCAGTATAGAGCTCACGAGGCGCTAGGGCAGCAGAGCAGGCAGGCAAGGCTGGGCAAGATCAGGAAACAGTGGGCACTCATCAGTACAGGACAGCAGCTCCTAGAAGCAGTCATCTCCCATAAAGTGGCACTCCTCCTGACATAGCAGTCTTCACTCCAGCAAAGGCTCCCGCTGGCCCTGTGGCCAGCAGAGGGGGTACAGATGATCTCAGGGGCCAGCACACAGGCCCTTGCGGCGGTACCTCCTGGCAGAGTGTCCCCTCTCAATTAAGTTCACGCTCAGTCTGAGCACATGGCATCTCTACTGCTCTACATATACACCCCTCCTCCCACCTGCTAGAAAGGAGCTGGAAGCTTCTAGAAGATCCCTGGCAGTTCCAGGGTCACTGTCACTGGAGGAAGTGTAGAGCACCTTGTCACTTCAAACACTAGACGGCCAACCCACCTCAGTCAGTCGGCACGAAGCAGACAGAAATGGCGTCCATTTTAAAAGTGACATTTTACAAAGGTGCATTTCTACAATGGAGAAAATGACTCTGCGCACGCCATTGCGCAGCATGTATCACTGCATCTCGCACCACACATGGCCTATACATTCCTCTACCAGGGGGGAAGATATAGGTGCGTACACCATTGCACAGCCTTTAACATTTGCATTTGAAATACATCCACATGACATGTTGATTCCCAAAAAAGTGAAAAAATTCAGGGGAAAAAGGGCCAAGTCCAACAGGGGTGGAGTCAATAGTCAATACTGCAGCAAGAAAAGCAGCCCAGGCAAAAATGTTCAAACCAGACCACGCTAAAATGTTCGAACCAAAAGAGGCTCAATTCATGTCTCTTCCTTCCTTATCTATCTTTCTGTCTGTCTCTTTCTTTATCATTGCCTGCTGCCATAAACTCTGGCCAGCGAAACAGAAGCAGCGACTGCTAACATTCAACAAGCACTGGCAGAACCAATGAGTCTCAGCAATGCCTGCGTATATTGGCATTGTCAATGTAGAATGCATAGATGAGCTGCATACCGACCAAATCACATAGTGCCACCGAGTGTCACATGATTTTTGCTCCCTTCATCCGGTCACCCGGTGAGGAGCCGAATTCACACAGTAGCAGGGAAATGAGCTGTAACCACTATAAATAGTGGCTTTTCAGCTCGTTGTAGGCAGACGATGTCCATAAAGAGGTGTGAAAACACCTCAGGACTTTGCGAATGCCCCAATGCCCCTTTGTTTGCATTTTTCTGGGAGAAGCACAGAGCTGGGGGACTTGGTTATCCTCTTGGGTAGCTCTCGGCATGAGGCCCGTCCCTTCCTCACATAGTGGCATTAATTTGTAAGGTGGCAGGTATGGAGCTGTCTGGACCTCATACCTTGAAAGCATTTACCGGAGAACCCCATATCTCAATTGCACCTGTACGGTGCTAATTGAATGTGTTGGATGCGAAAACACCTTTCGTGTTGGTCTAGCTGGTGTGCAGCATGGGGTTTACAGGGCAAGAGGGGCAGGGAGAAAAAACCCCACATTGGATACATATATAGAATTCTGTTTCATATAGTCCAAAATAAAAAAAAAGAAGAAAATAGTTTTGAAAAGTTAAAAGTAATTACTTTACATATTCACACATTTCAATGCTTTTTTTTCACTCTGCCATTGGCTCAGACAGGCTGTGCCTGCAGTTGGGACCCTCATAGGACTACTGCCCAGCCTTTTAACTGCAGAATCAGATTACAAATATATTTTAAGACAGTGGTGGTGGCACCTCCACACCAACATTGGACGATACGCATATTTGTATCAGAAACAAACAAATCAAGAAGTAGGTTTCTAAAGCCTTAGTCCTAAAGTATATTTATCAACAGGTTCAAATAATACTTTAGTCCTTTAGTCAAGCAATCCAACATTCCTTTGGCTGAGGCCCTCCTAAACAGCTCCAAGTAAATGGTAATTACTTTGGGAGACAGGAATAAAGATCAAGGTGATAATTATCAGGAATTACAGGGCTATTGTATTTAGAGGGATCAAGTAAGACCACTGGCTAAAAACCCAATGGGTGGGCATATGTACCTGCCCTGACTGGCATATGGCTTATCATTTCATAGAAGAAGGAAGGGAGACCTACGCTCGGGACAGAAAGTGAAGACATGAGCTCTTTTCCATGCAACGCAGAAGGACCTGGCTGTTCTTGCTTTGCCAGCTTTTCCGCCATTTAAGTAAAAACATAGGGGCATATTACCAACGAGTAGCGATATTTATCGCTAACTAGGCTTTGCAACATTTTTTTTATCGCTTAGCATCGCCGGAAATTATCACTGAGATAACTTGCTATTAGCAACGTTTATCTCCAAAGAGATCATTTTTCCGGCAATAGCGTCAATATCGCTGAGAATACAGCGATATTCACGCATTGGCGACGAAATGCTCTTAGTCATGTTATCCACCTCTCATTGGATAACATGGCTAAGAACTGGTCTGAGCAGGCGTTAGCTTTTGGCGATAGCGGGAATATTTCCATCGCTACGCCCGCCTTGCTAATAGGCGATAGCGACCTTAGCGACTGGGCGTACCCAAGCTAACAGCTTGGGTACGTCCAATTTGTTTGTCATTAGCGATAAATATCGCTGACATGCAAAGCGGGCCCCAAAAAACAGGCTATCGCCTAAAAGCTGTCGCTAGCATCAGTTAGCGACAGCTTGCTAATAGAGCGATAGAATTATCGCCGCTTAGCGGCCCAAAACGGCCGCTAAACCGGCGATAATTGCCTATCGCCCCCCTTGGTAATATGCCCCATAGTCTTTCCTTCGGAAAAGTGTCATGTCGCCAGTTGGCAGATTTTGTGCCCTCAATGTGCATGCCAAAAGTAACAAGTGCAAGTTTTGCATGGATTAATTATGCAGCATTGCATCACTTGCATTCATTTACCAGTGCACCCTCCTCCCTTCATGAATTTTGCAACACCTTTCAGTAGCAGGGTGCATTTCTGGAACACAAGCACGTGCTCTCAAGCATCTGTCTAATATGACTTTGACATACTGTTTAATAAAGGCTGTACACTAAATGACCGAGATCACCATTGAGCGATAGAGAGGTGGCAGTCAGTGAGTTAAAAGAAAGACTTGGGAAGGGCCGCGCATACAGATGAAGCGAGACAGCAGGATAAGAAGTTAGTTGAGACACAAGAAAGACTTAGCAAGACCACACCTAGCACCCAGTGAGAATTAAACATCTAGAGAGGCCAGGCCCTTCGTTCAGAGACGTAGAAGAAAGACTTTGGAAGGTTATTGATAGCAGGTAGAACGCACAGAAGAAAGCTAGAGAGGCCAGGCTCTGCAGTCTCTGATTGAGAATAACTTAGAAAGGGCCAACTTAGCAGCCAGTGAGCTGTGAAAAAACTAGAGTGGCCAAGATCTGCAGAAAGTAAAAAAAGAAGAAAGACTTAGCAAGGCCATGCATATCAGATAGAGAAGAAAACTTGGGAGGGTAAGCTCTGCAGTTTCTGTGACAAAAGCAAACCTTTACGAGAGAAGCCCTAATAGTCACTAAAGACAGCAATGCCATCACCAGCAACCAGGCAATAGCGAAAATAAACAGGAAGTCAGTGGTCAATTCCAGGTACAGTGCATGCTATATACCAATTAAAAATATTAGTAAAACATTTATTAACTTTTGTTAGTAATAGTTGACACAGGGTCTATTCCAACACCAATAGCTATCATTGGGAAGAATACAGGTGTACTCACCGGCTCTTGGAAATAAAGCTGATAATCAAAGAGAGGATTTGCTTTAATTCTGTTAAGTGGATTCACTTCTGGGAGACTAGGCAGGTAGGGTGTATTCAGTGCAGCAACCGCTCTAGAATAGTGAAATAAAGGAACATGATTTTTCATGAGCCATGTTGAATTTGTTTTTCACCGTTCTTGTGAAGTGAGCAGAAGAACAAGCTACTTTCCTTCAGGAATGGTCTTTCTGGCAAACAGAATGAATGGTCTTTCTGGTGTTAACCTGGGCTGCTATGGGAATTCACAAGGGCATATTATCAAGCCCATTATCGCCGCTTTAGCGGCAGTTTCCTGCCAATAAAAGCGTCGATAATGTATCGCCCTTTCTTGATAATAATTTTTTGTTCTGATGGATACTTCTAACCACAGATTCTTCACCTTTAGAATAGATACCAGAGTAGTACTTTCCAAGGTGGTGGATCTGTAGAATGGCTCAAATCAAAAAGCACCAGGGCCGGCTTTGGCACTGGTGGCACCCTGTGCGACAGTGATTTTTGGTGCCCCCCTCAATGACCACCTCCGCAATGGATTCCCGCACTACCATCATTTAACTGTATTCATAACCACTCTCTCTCAGATGCATTTAATTAGTTTTATAGTGGCACTCAAAAAAGTGAAGGGTGTCAGAGCACTTTACATTACACACATATTTCAGAGACAATCATATATGTGTAAATCAATGTATAGGAAACGTAACATAAGAGGACTACAAAGGGTAGGATTTATATGTCATTCATACTGGTAGGCAGTATAGTTTGGGGTGGCCTGGTCTGGAGAAGCACAAACTCAGAATTTGAAACTTAACACCATGGTTGGGGGTTCTCTTTAATAATCAGAAATGATTTCTACCCAAATGAACCCTTTGTGAAATATTAGGATAATGAAATTCTGGGGAAAAAATCAATAAGCTCTAATCTATACATGACGTCTGCATTTCAGTTCTTTGATGACAGTTAGTAGCTCACTGTTTTACATTAGGAGTTTAACTTGTAAAATGCAAGTCACAAAATGAAGTCTCTGACGAAAGCAGTAACCCACTGACTTATTTATGTTCTATTCACTTTTTGATTGCATAGTACACATCCTTTACAGCAGGTATATTAACCCCATGCACTACCTTATGAGGAATCAAAACGTCCAGCAGTCAAAACTTCCACTAGACAAAACTACGGTCTCTCTTCTGGATTAATCATTGGAGTGAACCTGACATTTGTATTATTGGCCTAAAATTGCTGGAGGCCAGGAACGCGGCAGCATGTGCTTTAAAAAACAATATAAAGTAGCAAACAGGTGCCCCCACGTGAAGTCTGCACCCGGTGCGATGGCACCGGTCGCACCGCCCCAGATCCGGCCCTGAAAAGCACGGCAATACCATGTGGGTTAAAAGCCCTTCCCATCCGTGAATGTATGCACTGACGCTCAACTTTGTGGCATGCCAAATGTCCAGGACAGGCACGCCCCACACCAAAATAGTACTAACAGCTTTGGCCTTGGTAGAATGGACCCTCATTACCACTGCGGGTGCTCTTGGTCACTGCGTATCACATCTTTATGCAGAGGACTATCCAAGTGGCAAGGACTTTTTCTGCACTAACCTAACTTTCCTCAGACACAAAGAGCTGATTTCCATCCAATTTTCTTTAGTGCTATCAAGGTAAAAACTCACTGCTCTCTCGGAGTCCAGTCAATGGAGTCTCTCCTCCTCTTTTGAGGGGTGATGTGGAGCAAAGAATGTAGGGATAGTGATGGACTGCACAACCTGAAAGGTGGGCACAGCATTAGGGAAAAAGGCTTCCCTAGTCCACACACCACTTTTGGAAACAAATAGTGTAGTGCAGTTGCACTGAGAGAACTTGGACTTTACGCACGCAGGGGGCAGATGTTACAGCGAGCAGGAACACATTCTTCAAAATCAAGAGCGTACAGGACAGCTGTATAAAGATTTGAATAGTGTGCACATAAGGAAACTGACAACCAAATTAAAATCCCACTCCGGCACTACAAAGGGTGTGGTGGTGGCGTGAAACATACGAGTCAAACAAGCAGAAAGAAGCAAGATGGAGGTCAGCAACCAGCAGAAGAGGCAGAATAAAGGTCAGCAAAGAGCAGAAAGAGGCAAGATAACGGTGAGAAACGAGCGAGAAGAGGCTGAATAAAGGTCAGAAATGAGCAGAAAAGGCAAAGTAAAGGTGGGAAATGAGCAGAAAGAGGCAAAAAATAGGTCAGCAACAACAGCAGGAGGCAAAAAAATTGAGAACAAAGTAGAAAGAGGCTGAATACAAGTCAGAAACAAGCAGAATGAGGCAGAATAAACTGTCAGAAGAGTTAGAATAAAAGTCAGAAACGAGCAGAAAGTGGCAAAATAAAGGTGAGAAATGAGCAGAAAGAGGCAGATTAACAGTGAGAAAGGAGCAGAAAGACGCAAAATAAATGCGAGAAACGAACAGAAAGAGGGAGAATAAAGGAGAGAAAAGAGCAGAAAGAGGCAAAAGAGAGGTCGGAAACAAGCAGCAAGAGTCAAAATGTGAGGTCAAAAGCAGTGCATTGCTGGGGTGTAAGTTATAGTTAGCTCAGGTAACTTTAACTGCTCAATTTCTATGGTTTTGTAGAAGTCAAATCTGAGCCTAACTGTAAAGTCCCTATAACCTTTGTTTTTTTCAATTAATATATATATAGTTTAAACTTACCTGTTAATTTTCTACCACACATATGCCTTTACAAGAAAAATGTAAGTATTTTATAGTTATGTATCAATATATATATATATCCGTTCCTGTAAACTGCTGACATTTTCGTGGTAAAGGTGTCTGTGGTAAATTCATATCCACTGGTAAAAAGATTGTTGTAAAAGATTTTCATGATAAAGGAATTTTCAAAGTAAAATCATTGTTTTTAAAGTAATTTGTTGTAATGGCAGTCGTTCTGGAATACAACCATTTTTGATTCAGCAGGATCAGGTAAATGGCCCATAACACAAGAACACAGTCAGGTGGAGAAATGCTAGGGGTGCATATTTGTTTGGCCGACCAAACCATCATGTGCACCTATGGTGCACCAACCACACCTCCTCCCTCTAAAGACACCAAGCCACCGCCCTAACTTGGCGCCGTACTAAAATAAAATGATAACGTTGTGTTATTATCGTTTTATTTTTCCATTTGCGCTGCTCAGAGAGGAGTGGGGCAACGTTCCTCCACCTAAGCTGAGGAGCTGCCGCTGTACCCTGATGCTGGGCTCCCTGATACCTAAGGTTCACAGTAAAGCCCAGAAATGCTACCTGGCACCGTCGAATAGCAGGATGTAGAAAGCAAAGTGACCCAGAAGCCTCAGAGCCACTCTCGCCAAGACCCATCAAGAACATAGCCTGAATTATTTGGACTCGTTGTGGTGGTGGAAAGATTTGAAACTAAATCATATGCAGGATGGCTCCAATGAAAGAGTCTCTGCAAAGGCATCAGGTGTGACTTCTGCACACTGACAGTAAATGCCAGTGATGTCAGGAGGTTCTCTGTCATCGGGAGGTGGTTTACAGCTGACTGTGGAGAGCCTGCCTTCAACAGCTAGTGATTAAGGTATGGGAAAACTGGAATCCCCGACCTCCAAAGATGTCGTACAACCTCCACCATCACTTTTGTGAACACCCGAAGGGCACTGGTGAGGCCAAAGGGGAGCACAGCGAACTAAAAATGCTCTTGGCCCACATGGAACCGCAAGTAGCATCTGTCGGGCTGTAGGATGGGTACATGAAAGTAGGAATCCAGCAGGTCCAAAACCACCATCCTGTTGCCTGGATTGAGTGGGGAGATAGAAGCTGGACTAGCATGAGAATCTTGATTTTGCCCTTCCACAAGAAGGCGTTGACAGGGCGAAGATGTAAAATTGCACAGAGGCCTCTGTCCTCCTTTGAAACAAGGAAATAGCCGGAGTAACAACCAGTCCTGATTTCTGAGTCTAGAACCCTCTCTATGCATCCTTTGGACAAAACAACCTGCACTTCTGGGAGATAGAAAGGTGTTCCTCTGAAAGATGCTCTGATGAAGGTGGGAGGTGTGGCTTATCTAAACAGAATGACAGGGCATAGCCCCGTCAAACAATCTACAGGACCCATTTGTCTAATGTTATTCTTTGTCACCCATGGAGGACAAGGCATGTCTGGTGCTGGCTAACATAAGGTGGTCATGCGTCTACTAGGACAAACAAAAGTGGCTAGGCCGCTATCACTGGAGGGTTGGGAGACTGGGAAGTGAACTGGCCCTGCTGGCCTGGGTGAAATCTGCTTGAGCCCCACCCTGCCATGTAAAGGACTGGGATGGCTGTTGAGGGAGCCTGTTCCTGGTGTCGCAAGTGTGCCAAACCTCCGGAGTAGCCTGTAAAGGGACAATACTGTTGAGGAAATGGTCTTGCAGGTATAGAGGGACCCAAGGATGGTGCGATCCACTGAATGGTACCTTCATTAAAGAAGCTTGTACCTCACCCCAGATGCCTGTGGATCTCATCCAAGTTTGCTATTGAAGTACTACACTCATTCCAACTGTTCTCCCCAAGCAGTCAGAGTGGAGACCAACCGAGACAGCATGATATACTTAGTGGCATCACGGCCATCCCGTCGATTTTGAGCGAAACTGGCCCGCAATTCCTTAGGGATTCACTAACCATGTCCCATTGCACAAGGGAATCTCTTCCCAGCAAACAGTTGACATTTTCATATCAGAGGGCTAAGCAGGCAGAGGAAAACATTAATTTATTAAATGCTGCAATATGTTTTGACGCTGTCTGGGGAGTTGTAGGGAAAGAGTTGGGGTTCACCATTTTGGTGGAAGCAAGCTTGAACCAACAAGCATTCTGGTGTAGGGTGCTGTGTCAAAAAATCAGGGTCACCTGGAGCCAGTCTACGATGCCTGGCCACCTGTCTGTTTATTGGAGGACAGCAACAAGGCTTAGTCCATGTGCCCATAAGAGTGTCCGTCAGGGCTTCATTTAATGGAAGTAATGGTCCACGCAGCAAACCATCAGTTAATATGTTAGTCTTGATTTAAGCTGTTGGTAGCTGTAAATCCAATACTGCTGCTGCCCGTCTATTACACCAGCAAAAGAGGCACAAGAGGCACTCTCTTCTGTTGATCCTCCAGAGGGAGAATATAATCCAGAGTCTGTGGAAGAGTCCAACCCACTGGCCTCCTGTGTGTACATAAATACGTCATCATATTGTGTGGGAAATAATCCCCCTTGTCCCCGTTATCATCTCCACATGCAAGGTGAATCTGATCAGACTTGAAACCAAAGAATTCTTGAAGTGCTGGTGTGCAGCTCCATGGTAGAGGCACAGCTTTATCAGAGACAAATGAAATAGGACAACGTGCTTCCGAACTGCATCGGGATGTGACTTGAGAGGGAGTTGGGATGGATTCATCTCGAAGTCAGGTAGGACAATAGGAAAAGAGACTTGCTCAGGCACCAGGGTCATCAGGGCCAACAACGATGTCAAGCGACAGGGTATGGACTTCAGTGCCAGATTGGAAGTTGGATCCGGCATCAGAGCAGTTTCTGAGATGTGTTCAGAAGGCAACGATTGTGCAGTAGCGACACGCTGATGGTAAAACCAGCTGGTGGTGACCGAGGATGATTGGGGCCCAAAAAGCATGCTAGAAGGAGCCACAAAGGTGCTGAAAATAACCAACATGGCCCCTCTTATAGGCCTCAATCTGTTGCAACATTACTGACAACCTCGGAAACTCTGGGTGCATCTGGATAAACTGAGGGAATGAGCGGCACCTTGATGTCCTCGCAACATCTTTGATTGACAGTAGCAGGACTGAGGCAAATCCCATTTAACGTTTTTTGGTTTCACTTGTTTAGCTTACCAGAAGCCTTCAATCACAATGAGGAGCGTTGCAGCAACAGCCTGAAAAGGGGATTGGGTTTGCTCCCTTGATTTCGAGTGGGATCAAGACTTTCTTGACTTGTTTCGGTGTTAGGTTAATTACAACTTTGCTCTGCATTTCTGAATTGCCTCCTGAGGACTTAAAATGATGCACCGAACCAAAACACCAGAGGCACACCTCATCGGGATCTGTTACAGACATTTGCCTTGGACACTCCCTGCAATGGTTTAAACCGTATTGAGGAGTACACTGTAATCATGCACACTGATTTTGGCAGAAAAAACTTGTCAACTGATGAGAAAAAGTTGGGAGCAAGCTCCGGATCACAATACGAAGGCGCTGAAAGACTGGAACAGAGGTCAGCGGCCAGGAGTGCGTGTGTATGAGGCTCTCCTCATAACACACAGAGCTAAAGAATACCAACACAATGCCACAGGATGCTACCAAGCAGGTAGAACATCCAGAGAACAAGAGTCATACGGGGATCCCGAAGAACACTAAACTTACAGCTTCTGCTTATTTTGATTAGTGACCAGGGGAAATTCTTCTAGGGATGGACCATCCTTAGTCGTCTCAATCCATATGGAGAAAGATTCTGTTTCTTAAAAAAACCTGCACATCAACAAATTCATATCCCTAAAATGGCAAGCTAAGGAATCGCACAATTCTTGAGAAAAATCAATTGAGGGCGTAATCGAAGCAGGGGCAGTCATGGATTTAACAATCTTAAATACTGTCTTGCTGGAGTGCTTTGCTGGCTCAATCTTAGATGAATAAAAAATAGGTTTAGCTCCTCTAATCTCTTTGTGATATAATTTCACACAGGCTAAGTATGCTTCTTTGTCTTCAGTTGGCATCTCTTACGTTTTAAAGATAGCAGGTTGGAGGTGAGCCAAGGGGTCCTATTTATTCGCCTAATAGTCAAATTAGATTTCGTGGAGGCTAAAATGTCTACTAAGGAGGTAATCCAGTATCAAAACAAATTATTATAAAAAATCATGCCATCAGAAAAAGAAGGAGAAGCAGATGCCAGAAAAGAATTTAAATTACGTTATTTTATCTTATGACTCGGTCTATTGGGGCCTATTCTAGATGTGTGACTGCCGCTATATGGCACCTTAATCGCAAAAGGGACCACCAGATGATCCGACCAGAGAATAGAGAGCGGTCTGTCACAGGACAGAAATTGACAATAAGGTCCAATCTATTTCCAGCCGTATGAGTAGCGTAATTGACTAATTGGGTAAATTTGAAGCCTAAAAGCTCTTCCAGAAAAAGCTGTGCTATCTTATCTGCTCTACTATCAATATGATAATTGAAATCCCCCAGGATCGGAAAGTTGGCAGCTTTAACGGCATATGGGGCCATCAACTTCATTAATTCAGAGGGAAAAGTTCAATCATAGCTCGGGGCTCTGTAGATTAGCGTACCGGAAAAACAAAAATTAGTAGATAGAGCCTGTGTTAGAATCACATCGAAAGATAATTCTCGAAGACTAGGCAGTGGCGGCTGGCACAGATCGGGAGTGGCAGGGGTGTTAAGGGGATGTAAAATAAGAAAGAAAAAGTTACCGCACTGCCGCGTCTCTCCTCCGAATCTCCTCTGCCTCTCCTCCTCGTCGCTCCGCACCGTCTAAACAGGAAGCACATCCAGGTTCCCCGTAGCCAATCACAATGCTGCAAAGATGCGTTGTGATTGGTCTGAGCGCCGTGGTTCAGCACTCAGCTAGGGAACGGGAGCCTGGGCATGTTCTCCACCCAGGTTGTAATGTAGCCTGGGTGGAGAACATACAAAGTGCGCATGAATGTTTGGCCGGCCAGCCAAACATTCATGCGCACTTAGAAAGTGTGCTCACCACTCGCCCTGCTCCTGTCATCAGAGCAGCCCGCCCCGCCCTGCAAAGCTGCTGCAGCAGGACAAAATGATAACCTCGAGTTATTATCATTTTATTTTTCCTTTATTTCAGTGCTGCAAAGCAGTGGGGCAACGCTCCTCCGCCTTAGAGAAGGAGCCGCCACTGAGATTAGGGTGTCTCCTTTTTTCCTGAACAAGACCCGAATGGATGGCCAAGCAGCATGTATACTATCAACAGGTCGATATGCCGATGGAATATAAGATTTGGCTCACACTTCATAAATGTGTAGGGAGAAAAGTGGATTGATAAAATTTTCCTGTTCAACTTGAGAGACATTTTGAGACTTTGTTGCAAGTGCTGATATCAACTGAAAGTGAACAACTGTTGTTTTTATCACACTCTATTCACACACATCTATGCACTGCAGGATTACCATTCACTGCGCACAGAGCACAGCTTTGGCAGCTGCAGCGAGGGCGGGTACTTTAAAGGCCTCTCTGTCTGCAACTCGGCAGACAAAAGCTCATGATGAATGCGATAAAGGGCTGCAGCATCAATAGAAGAGCGAGCAGAAGAGGGAAAGAAGGAATATTGAATGGAAGGGTGGATGAATGAGTGAGTTAGAGGGTGAGTGAGAAATAGGTGTATGGACAGGTGAAAATATGGCAGAATACATGGATTGATGGATGGGTAGGCAGATTAACTGGTGAAAGGATGGCAGAGTAAAGGGATGAATAGGTGTTTTGATGGATTGGATAGATGGCATACGACAAGTTTGGATGAGTGGGAGAAAGGATGATTGAATGGATGGCAGAGTGGATGGATGAGTGAATCAATGGCAGAGTGAATGGATGATGGATGCATGGGGAAGTGGATGGATGGATGGATGGAATGGGGAAAGTCTGAATGATGGACAAAAAATGAATGTATGACAACCAGTAAAGGTGAAATAGTGGATGAAGGGTGAAAGATTGAATGGAAAGATGCTTTGATGGAAGAGGCAAGGTAGCTCTTCTAGGAAGGGTTGGACATACTTGATTCACCTGCTTGGTGCCATCGCTATTTAGGGCCATTAGGAAATGCTAAATAGCCTTTTGGCATGTACAGAGAGAGGGCGTTTGGGAATCACAAAGTGCGATTTTTACCCAGTAGAAATCGCCTTTGTCGACACCCAAATAGGAAATCGCAAATAGGGATTTCCTATTTGCGATTTCCAATGCACATGTACAAAGAATTTCCTAAATGCAAATTGGGCATATGGGAAATGGAATTACCATCAACTGAAAGTCGATGGTAATGAAGTGCAATTTAAAAAAAGTACTCCAAAATGCTTTTTCAAACTGCTGTAAAGCACACACATGCCCTTAGGGCATTAGTGTGGTTTACATATGCACCCCATTTTTCGGGATGCAGATAGGGGGGGGGGGCTTAGTCCGAATGTCACCCTTGCTTTAGCATTTCCTAATTTGCAATTTCCTGTTAGGAAATCGCAAATTAAGAAATGCAAAACCATTTGTACTACCTTTAGACCCATAGGAACGAATGGTTTGGTATTTCCTAAATAGAGATTTCCTATATTAGGCAATCTTTATTTTTGTGCATACCATTTTGCATTTCCTGAACAGCAATTTCTATGGAGTTGCTATATAGGAAAAGAAAAGTAAGTAGCTCATACACCTGGCCCTTAATTCAAAGTGGGAGGTATTTACATTGTATGGCAGCTTCCTTGACGGAGCACCTTGATGTAACTGCATTCATTATAAAATTATATCAATCAATCAAGCAGCTGCTTTACCCTGTCGGGTCATGCTGCTTGTTCTCCTGTTGGTTGAACATCCAGGTCTTGAGCTCCTCCCTGAATTGCTGGAGCGAGGGTGGCTCTGGGGTGCAGAGGGAGGCAGTTCCAGGTCTTGGCCGCCAGATGGGGGCAGAAGCGGCCTCCGCTGTTATTCCGGCAGATGAGACGGGTGGCAGCTAGGGCGAGGGATCCAGACCTGAGTTTCCTGGTGGGCTGCTTATTGTAAAGCAATATATCCTTTGCATATAGAACATTCCAGATTGCTTTGTTTACGTAGCCTAACGTGGTGCGGAGAAGATTGTACAACCACTCTTAAAGTCTGTAGAATGCCACTAACTAATCCTACAGAAGCATCTATGTCTTCCTACTAGTAAGAAGCCCAGGTTCTGAGGTGCATTGGCTAACCCCATTTATTACGTGGTTGTATATTATTTGGATAAGGTTTAGACCTCATAATGGATTTGTGAAACTCATGTCATTAACCTCGCCAGGAGATGCAAATAAAAAAAAAAAAAGGCGCCAATCCTTCTCCTGCTAGGCTCCAACAATCTGGAGACCACTTGTTTGCAAGGCACCCTCCATCCTGCGTTTCAGAAAAGAAGTAACAGCTCTTCAAGGACCTCTGATTTCTATGTGTAACCTATGTCACCTTCCACCTATCTTTCCCCCTATTTACCTGACCGGTTCCAGGCACTGTTCACTTCCACACTAGGAACTCCTGCCCAGCCTGTCCACGCCACAACCTCTGATCTACTCTCTTCCACTGATGAGTATGCACCCCTTTATTGTACAGTGCTCTGTTAATATGTAGATGTGCCCATGCAATGTGAACCCACTACCCACAGAGATACATACATGCTCTGGTAACATGACACTTGTTCCCAATCACTTCCAAAGCGTTATCTTATACTTAGGTAATGAAAAAACAAAGTTTTTGATCTAGCTTCTGGAACTGTGTGATTCGTACACAAATATTACATAATTAGATACTGGCAGAATAATCCATCGTTATAAACACAATGGGCCAGATGTAGGTAAATCACATTTACCGATTTTGAAATACCGAATATTACCGAATTTTACCGATTCGGTATTTCAAAATCGGTAAATGGGATGTAGGTACCAACATCTGGATTTTTTACCGATTCCTTAAAAATTCGGTATTTACTGATTCGGTATTTACCGATTCGGTATTTACCGATTCAGTATTTACCGATTCGGTATTTACCGAATCGGTAAATACCGAATTTGTCAAGGGTGCAGGGGGTGTCACTTTGACACCCTCTAGCACCCCCAAAACGGGCATGTGTGTCTGTCACATGGCACGTCTGTCTGTCACATGGCACATGTGTACATGCACAGATGTGCATGTACACAGGAATCGGTATTTTACCATGGATTTGTATTCCATGGTAAAATACCGATTCTGAAAGCCATGTGCCAATGGAGAATTGGCTACCCACATTTCAATCTTGCATTTTCGGTAAAATTACCGAATCGGTAAAATTACCGAAAATGCAACATTTAAGGGCCCCTACATGTCAATGGCCATTTACCGGTCGGTAACGGCCAACTACATCTGGCCCTAAATATCTTAACTTTGTAGTCATCTGGTCAACTAGAAAAAGGAGCATAACAAGTATGTGCATCCACATCAACGAATTATAAAAGAAGCCTAAATAAGTAGAGAAAAACAGACTTTCAGGCACATATCTGCTGCTACTGAGGCAGAGACTGTCACCGAAGCAATATTCCTGGAGGACCAGGCGACATGATGACAGGACCAATGTCTAGACCTTTCCACTCGCATGGCAAATGACATGCAACAGTCACATGTCCTGGGAGGACAGTCAGTCGCATCTCATGCTCAGTTGATGTGAATCTCAAAATTGTCATCTAAAAGATATTTCTTTAGAAAGCACGCGTGTTATCTTGGGTGGCAGCTCCATATGGATCCGACACATCACATCACATCAAGGAACTGGATAACTCAGTCCTCTGTAACTTTGTCAAACATCTGTTGACATCAGAGCCAGATGAGGTAGAAATGGTAAGAAGACAACCCAGGAGCAGAAGAGCCCTTGAATAGGGATACTCCCAGACCATTACAGGATACCACATTCCTAAAATGTGCAAAACAGATTGCTGGGCACAAGCACTACTAATTAATGTATTTTTGCAAGGTGCAGGCCTCATTTTACACATGCCTTAGCTGGTACACTTTGTACAAATATGACACAGTACAATTCGTTATTTCAGTAGAAAAGGCACATCTTTACTATGGGAATCGCTAAGCCTAAGTATGCCTTTGTGGAACACCAACATACGAGAAACCTCTGTCAGTGCTTAATTTGAGCTGGTGGCCGACTGACACTCATTTGTGGAACACAGCACTTATTTTTTCCTCATCAGACTTTGACCCAGAGCATTTAGAGAGAGAAACACAACAGGAGGAAAGAAGGAGGTAGAGAAAGATAGAACAATAGTAAGAAAGAAAGAGTGAGTTAAAGAGGTAATAGGTGTCTGGTAGTGGATGGAAAAGGCATGAGGTGAAATCAAGGCTACGCAAATTTTGTATTGGGCACCCCAACGTTTGATATTGCTCGTCGCGGGCTTCTGATCAAAACGTTGGCCTCAACTATTATTCTTTTACAAATTATGGACTGGCTACTGGTAAGGTGAATCCCTCCAGGAGGACTGGAGGCTACATTAGTTTGATTGATGCGAGTAGGGACAGATACATTTCAAGGGATGGGCAAAGTGGGCAAATGCCCAGGGCTCCCACCTTCTAAAGTTCCCATGGAAAGGAAACGTTCTCTCCCTCTAGCTCACCTCTGTCTATTTTTCTGTCTCAACTTCATTCCTTCCTTCTACCTACCACTCACTACCTCTGACTTTTCTCTCTTTGCCCAGTGTCAGCTTAAGAATTTCTGGGGCTCCTGTAAAGAACTTTTTCAGTGTTTTTGAGTCAACTCCATTCCTGAAAGTTTGCTTGACATCATGCAGGCTACAATGAGCAGAAAATGGGTGATAGAAATTAAAAGGTGTAATGCACAGGAACCCCTAAAAATGTGTAGTGCCCGAGGCCCTGAAAATCCTTAAAACAATACGGAGTAGAGAAAATCGCGACAAAAATGAAAGAGTTGGCAGAATATTGCACACGTAGCTCGTACAAACCAGGGTCCATATGTACTATCACATGTGACCATAAACACAGAATAGGTAAAACCCTTCCTCACATCAGACACCAGATTCCTGTCTGGTGACAATAACTGGATAGTCTTTGACATAGCAAAGAGTCACAAAATGCCCTCACCGTGTGAAAAAGCCAAAACGCCATTGCCTTGTTTAAGAGAGAAAGCATGGAGGAGGGGTCCCATTTCTAGAGAGCGGAAAGCATAGAGGAAGGGTCCCATTTCTAGAGAGCGGAAAGCATGGAGGAGGGGTCCCATTTCTAGAGAGCGGAAAGCATGGAGGAAGGGTCCCATTTCTAGAGAGCGGAAAGCATGGAGGAGGGGTCCCATTTCTAGAGAGCGGAAAGCATGGAGGAAGGGTCCCATTTCTAGAGAGCGGAAAGCATGGAGGAGGGCTCCCATTTCTAGAGGGCGGAAAGCATGGAGGAGGGGTCCCATTTCTAGAGAGCGGAAAGCATGGAGTAGGGGTCCCATTTCTAGAGAGCAGAAACATGGAGGAAGGGTCCCATTTCTAGAGAGCGGAAAGCACGGAGGAAGGGTCCCATTTCTAGAGAGCGGAAAGTATGGAGGAGGGCTCCCATTTCTAGAGGGCGGAAAGCATGGAGGAGGGGTCCCATTTCTAGAGAGCAGAAAGCATGGAGTAGGGGTCCCATTTCTAGAGAGCGGAAAGCATGGAGGAAGGGTCCCATTTCTAGAGAGCGGAAAGCATGGAGGAGGGGTCCCATTTCTAGAGAGCGGAAAGCATGGAGGAGGGGTCCCATTTCTAGAGAGCGGAAAGCATGGAGGAGGGGTCCCATTTCTAGAGAGCGGAAAGCATGGAGGAGGGGTCCCATTTCTAGAGAGCGGAAAGCATAGAGGAAGGGTCCCATTTCTAGAGAGCGGAAAGCATGGAGGAGGGGTCCCATTTCTAGAGAGCGGAAAGCATGGAGGAGGGGTCCCATTTCTAGAGAGCGGAAAGCATGGAGGAGGGGTCCCATTTCTACAGAGCGGAAAGCATGGAGGAGGGGTCCCATTTCTAGAGAGCGGAAAGCATGGAGGAGGGGTCCCATTTCTAGAGAGCGGAAAGTATGGAGTAAGGGTCCCATTTCTAGAGAGCGGAAAGCATGGAGGAGGGGTCCCATTTCTAGAGAGCGGAAAGCATGGAGGAAGGGTCCCATTTCTAGAGAGCGGAAAGCATGGAGGAGGTGTCCCATTTCTAAAGAGCAGAAAGCATGGAGGAAGGGTCCCATTTCTAGAGAGCGGAAAGCATGGAAGAGGGGTCCCATTTCTAAAGAGCAGAAAGCATGGAGGAAGGGTCCCATTTCTAAAGAGCGGAAAGCATGGAGGAGGGGTCCCATTTCTAGAGAGCGGAAAGCATGGAGGAGGGGTCCCATTTCTAGAGAGCGGAAAGCATGGAGGAAGGGTCCCATTTCTAGAGAGCGGAAAGCATGCAGGAGGGTCCCATTTCTAGAGAGCAGAAAGCATGGAGGAAGGGTCCCATTTCTAGAGAGCGGAAAGCATGGAGGAAGGGTCCCATTTCTAGAGTGCGGAAAGCATGGAGGAAGGGTCCCATTTCTAAAGAGCAGAAAGCATGGAGGAAGGGTCCCATTTCTAGAGAGCGGAAAGCATGGAGGAGGGGTCCCATTTCTAAAGAGCAGAAAGCATGGAGGAAGGGTCCCATTTCTAAAGAGCGGAAAGCATGGAGGAGGGGTCCCATTTCTAGAGAGCGGAAAGCATGGAGGAGGGGTCCCATTTCTAGAGAGCGGAAAGCATGGAGGAAGGGTCCCATTTCTAGAGAGCGGAAAGCATGCAGGAGGGGTCCCATTTCTAGAGAGCGGAAAGCATGCAGGAGGGGTCCCATTTCTAGAGAGCGGAAAGCATGGAGGAAGGGTCCCATTTCTAGAGAGCGGAAAGCATGCAGGAGGGGTCCCATTTCTAGAGAGCGGAAAGCATGGAGGAAGGGTCCCATTTCTAGAGAGCAGAAAGCATGGAGGAAGGGTCCCATTTCTAGAGAGCGGAAAGCATGCAGGAGGGGTCCCATTTCTAGAGAGCGGAAAGCATGGAGGAAGGGTCCCATTTCTAGAGAGCAGAAAGCATGGAGGAAGGGTCCCATTTCTAGAGAGCAGAAAGCATGGAGGAAGGGTCCCATTTCTAGAGAGCGGAAAGCATGGAGGAAGGGTCCCATTTCTAGAGTGCGGAAAGCATGGAGGAAGGGTCCCATTTCTAAAGAGCAGAAAGCATGGAGGAAGGGTCCCATTTCTAGAGAGCGGAAAGCATGGAGGAGGGGTCCCATTTCTAAAGAGCAGAAAGCATGGAGGAAGGGTCCCATTTCTAAAGAGCGGAAAGCATGGAGGAGGGGTCCCATTTCTAGAGAGCGGAAAGCATGGAGGAGGGGTCCCATTTCTAGAGAGCGGAAAGCATGGAGGAAGGGTCCCATTTCTAGAGAGCGGAAAGCATGCAGGAGGGGTCCCATTTCTAGAGAGCGGAAAGCATGGAGGAAGGGTCCCATTTCTAGAGAGCGGAAAGCATGGAGGAAGGGTCCCATTTCTAGAGAGCAGAAAACATGGAGGAGGGGTCCCATTTCTAGAGAGCGGAAAGCATGGAGGAAGGGTCCCATTTCTAGAGAGCGGGAAATATGGAGGAGGGGTCCCATTTCTAGAGAGCGGAATGCATGGAGGAGGGGTCCCATTTCTAGAGAGCGGAAAGCATGGAGGAGGGGTCCCATTTCTAGAGAGCGGAAAGCATGGAGGAGGGGTCCCATTTCTAGAGAACGGAAAGCATGGAGGAGGGGTCCCATTCCTAGAGAGCGGAAAGCATGGAGGAAGGGTCCCATTTCTAGAGAGCAGAAAACATGGAGGAGAGGTCCCATTTCTAGAGAGCGGAAAGCATGGAGGAAGGTTCCCATTTCTAGAGAGCAGAAAACATGGAGGAGGGGTCCCATTTCTAGAGAGCGGAAAGCATGGAGGAAGGGTCCCATTTCTAGAGAGCGGGAAATATGGAGGAGGGGTCCCATTTCTAGAGAGCGGAAAGCATGGAGGAGGGGTCCCATTTCTAGAGAGCGGAAAGCATGGAGGAGGGGTCCCATTTCTAGAGAGCGGAAAGCATGGAGGAGGGGTCCCATTTCTAGAGAGCGGAAAGCATGGAGGAGGGGTCCCATTTCTAGAGAGCGGAACCTGAACCTCTGACAAGGTAATATAGAAACGGAGGGTGTAAACACCCGAGGGGCATAGGGGATAGCCAGCCAATCAATATCCTAAAGGAAGGTGGAAACAAGAGTTAGGGATTTTCGAAGACTATAAAAGACCACTCCCTGACCACAATCACTCTTCTTGTCAGGTGACTGGAACCGGAAATACCTAAAAACTGGAGAAGTACAGAGGGATAAAACGTGACCAGCAAGGGACAGGAAACAACCCTTACATCAATTGGAATTGTCTAGGACTGAAAAGACATTTGGAAACTTCTTAGATTACCTAAAGCTATCTGGGATGCACAGAAATTAAATTAAATAATAAAGTACCAGTATTTGTAAAGCGCACTGCTACCTCCGAAGTGGTGTCCCGGGCGCTGGGAACCCTCTGGAAGATTAAGCGAGCTGTTGCCCAGAGTCACATGGTGCTAGGCTAACCTGCCATTGGTGCCGGGGATCGAACCGTGAACCTCGGAGTCCGGCACCATGGCCGCTGCGCCACACCTCTTCCAGAGTTTTCTTTTTTCCCAGAGAAGCTGCAGAGGGAACAGCCTCAGGAAACGGCTTTCGACAGACAACCCGGTTTTTGAACTGATAGACTATATTTCTGTCTTGGTTATACTCATTTTAGAGAATAAAAGGCAGTCCTTCCACCTTCTGTTTGTGAGGCGTCTCTAGAGCTATCATCATATTGTCATTTGGAGCAGAGGAGTTATTTGCATCAGGCATATGTGAGACATTGAGCTAGCTGTGGGATGTTGATATTTTGACTTTCACTGTTCTACCCAGTTGTGACAAATGCATTTTGTCACTATAGGAAGACAAGTGTCTTTCAGAGCAATTTACACAGACAGATACCGTTTGTGGTAGTCTAGCAAATTCTGTTTCAATACATTAGACGTTATATTTTAGAAGTCTGACATCATGAAGGACATGGATGTGGAGAACACTTACCTGACTCTATCTGGGTAAAAAACTGCCAGGCTCCACACAATAGAACCGCCCCAGTCATGACCGATGAGGGTTACCTGAGAAAGTCCCTGAAACACAAATACAACGAAAAATAATTAAACAGTGAAAGTAGCAAACCACTAACAACTGGACTGCAGTGTTTCCTATGTCAATCACTGACTGATTTGAATATTAAAATTGATCGGTCAGGTGAGTTGGGTGAATGAAAGAGGAACTTGTAGCTTCAGAGCCCTCAGCGCTTCATTCTGTACAATTTACAATTCATTCAGGTGGGAGCTAAGTTTGACTGACTTCGGGCCTATAAAGGCAACGAGAGTGGGGTGACCCTGCGGGGTGCCACGAGACGCGTGTTGGAAACCATACAACATGACAGAAGGGGGCTGCAGAGTGTCTCTCTTGCAGTGAAGACCTTTGAACCATCTCCATGATTGTGCCTATGTCCTCCAGAGACCTCTTTCACCCTCTGGTACCCAGGTTGAGACCAGCAGAATGCCAGGGCTTCATTGCCAGGATGGATCCGAGCACCAGATGGGGGAGGGGCAGGACTCATCTACATGGGGGATGCTTCCTTACAAATGAGTTATGGAAACTGAGAGGGACTTCTTATGCCAAAGGAATAGGCTACCATATGAATATGTAATCATAAAGGTTTCCTTTGGACAGCACTATGCAACCAACAAAATATATTGCCTGACCAGAGTCTCCAACTTCATCACTTAATCACATCCATCACACTCAGAATTGGAGAATATGTTTGTATACCCAAGGCTACTTTAATGTACCAAACTAATAACAGAAGATTAAAAATGTTTCATTCGACATAAGACACACAATCAAGATAACAGATCGACACAATTAATAACACAATGCCATAAAATATAAAAAGCAAAACAAATTCCATAAATTCATTCAGAAGACACCATAGAAAATATCAAGAAAAATTAGTTTAAAAAATGTGCGAGAGTACAAATGAGAGACCAAGGACTTTGTCTTAGACTGATCACATCCGTAATAATTGTTCCTCAATAACTGAGACTGGGTGCTGTGCTCTATGGGCACTCGAAAGTCTCAGTAATAATACAGATTGTGTTCCTAACAACTCAGGCGTCAACGCGTTTCGATGGAAGAATTCTAATTCTAATACAAATGAGACCAGCACAGATGGCCAGACTGCTGGCAGTGAGGGTTGGTCTTTGATCTCTTGCCTGTCACTACTCAATGTTGGGTAACTCTGCAATTGATTCTAGACACTGTTTTAGTACCTGCCAGAGGCCTCACACCCATTATGTAATAGAAGCTTAGGTTTTCAAGCTCTTGTGTTTATGTTGGACATCAGCAATCATCTCCCTATATCATGAAAGGATTACTATAGGGCAATATTTCCAAAAGAACACACAAAGACCCAGATTAAAGGTTTTCAAAGACCATTATTGGGTAGAAATGTCGACAACTTCATTAGCAATGCTGGACTACCTCATTCTCCTTGAAGAGGGAATCATTTGATTAAAGCTTGATCCTCTACCATAAGCTATTGGATAGGTCCCCCATCAATCATTACAGCAGACAGGATGTATGCAGTTGCCTGTGTGCACTATGATTCATATTCTATCATTTTAATGGAAAATATCCATCACCTGTTTCTTTTGCACAAGCACTTTTTCTAGCACGTTTTCACACATTGGAGAAACCCTTGTATTCAGAGTTTTGTGTATATATTGCAAAACGTTAATATACGTGATACTTTGCATATTTCATGGCTCTGGTATTGTATTGTTATTTTTTGTCCTCTCCCCTTTTCTGGTACCTCATAGAGTTTCAATATAGTAGTGTTTCGTTTGTTCTGTGAGAATGTGTTTCCTGTTGCAAATAACTTTGATAGTTACCATTTGCACCATGTTGTTACTTGTGCCAATGATAGTACTAATAGAACTACTAACCATTGTCCTCTCACAAGTGAGACAATTCAGACTATTCCAGGACCCCAGAGCCGTAAGAATGGCTTAGGCGGCAGATGTAAGTGATTTTAATGTATACTGAATTAATAAATGACTTGTGCTCATCTTTAAATTAGACAAACAGCACCACCATGTGACAGGCTGTCATAAGTGCCAGTGTTGACAATTAATTGCAGGTCCGAGCACCGGTAACCACCAGTTCAAATTAAGCACTGCTGGAGCCTCATATTAAACAGATACTTTATGATATCCTTCTACCAGATTGTGAAGCTGGACTTTTTAAACTAGCTATAAGTCCCCAGTTCACTCTGTCAGGCCTCCTGATATATCGCCCCCCGGGCAATTCTAACACCTGGGCTTCATCTTTTGCAGTAACCATTGTTCCTATACTTCTGAAAGCCGCCAATTTTACTATTCTTGGCGACTTAAACCTTCATTTTGAAGATGGTCAATGCAATGTCAGCAAACAGTGCCTGTCGGAGCTGGAAGCTCTCAATATTCACCTTTGTAACACGGGGCCTACTCATGTTGCTGGGCATCTATTAGATCCAGTCCTTTCCAACCTTCCATATGAGTGTCCTTCTTTTGCTCGCCCTCTAGAATGGTCAGATCATTTTGCTGTTTATTTTTCCCTTTTTCGGACTAATTTACCGTCCTGTCATAACAGCAATAAGAAGGAGTATATTCGCCGATGGAGTAAGCTTGACATACCTAATTTTAACCGGCGTCTGATGAGTACCCTTCCCGACATTGAGTTACTTGTATCTGTGTCTAACACCGCAGTCTCCACCTGGTTTAACTCAGCTATTGATGAGTCTCTCCCTCTGACCCTTAAGATTTCCTCTTCTCATCGTTTTCCGGCACCCTGGTTCTCCGACGATTTAAAACGTATGAGATCTAATTGTAAAACTTTTGAAAGGAAGTGGAGACGTTTTTACTCCCCTTCTCGTAAAGTAGCCTATAAGGAAGTTCTTAAAAACTACCATCATCATTGTAAATTGGCTAGAGCCGCACATGTTGTTAATACTGTCACGATTGCCCAGAATTGTCCCCGTACCCTTTTTACGGTGTTGAAAAACTAACGGGTGCGGATCAGGCGCCTGCTCCCCCTGTTCTAGACAAGGCTCAATGCAATTCTATTGCAGATTTTTTTATAGAGAAAGTAGAACGCATCTATGAATCACTTAACCGTTTGGATTCTGATGATACATTGTCATCTGGACCCGCATTGACTTCTGTGATTCTGCCTTCTTCGATCAAATTCACTAACTGGCTGTTGTTTGATGACATCTCCTTCTCTTCCTGCCTTAATAGCATTAAATCTGGCTCTCCACTTGACCCATTACTGGCCAAACTCCTAAAACAATTGGACCTCGGCCCACGCCGTGTATTAATGCAACTTCTTAACCTGTCGCTACAGGAATCCACTGTTCCGCAGGAATGGAAGCATGCCATGATCGTCCCTTTGTTGAAGAAGGCTGGAGCAGATGTAGCCAATTTTTCCAGCTTCAGGTCTATCTCATTGCTCCCTAATCTTTCTAAGATCCTGGAAAGGCATATTAACACTCAACTAACCCATTTGGTGGAGAGCTTGGGATTTTTACATCCATCCCAGTCAGGTTTCAGAGCACATCATTCTACTGAAACCACTCTACTGGGGGTGACCAAGAGTTTTCGACACAGTGTCGATCATGGTGAAACATCTGCCCTTATTTTACTTGATCTAAGTGCAGCGTTTGACACTGTGTCGCATTCCATCCTCATTGAAACTCTACGGTCCCTGGGAGTGGAGGGTTCTGCTCTTGCCTGGCTAGCCTCCTTCCTAAGTGGTCGCACTTTCCAGGTCTTTTCTGTCTTTGCCTCCTCTAAAATGTGTTCGTCGGCGTATGGAGTCCCTCAGGGGTCAATACTCAGTCCCCTATTATTTAATATCTATGTCAGACCTTTAGCAACCATCATTGAAGAAGCTGGTCTCACTTTATATTCCTACGCCGATGATACCCAAATTATTTTCTCCCTTTCCAACAAGGAGGGCAATGACATCTCAGCACTGAAAGTGGGTCTGACTCGAGTCTCTGAATGGATGAAGAGAAATATTTTGAAGCTTAACGGTGACAAGACCGAGGTTGTGATATTGGGCAAGGGTAAGGACCTATGGGGCCCCCATCATTGGCCTACTGATATGGGTTCCATCCCTTTGCCCGTGGCTGTAGTACGCAACCTCGGGTTTCTCATTGATGAGGATCTTACTATGAGACAGCAGGCCGTGAAGGTGGCCTCAATGTGTTTTGTAATCTTGAAATGGCTTCAGAAGATTTTGTGGATGCTACCTTCTTCGACACAGAGAACCGTGGTCCAGGCACTTGTGATCTCACGCCTGGACTACGGTAACGTTCTTTATCTTGGAGCTGACCAGAAAACAACCAAAAAACTCCAAGTTGTTCAGAACGCGGCTGCTGAGGCTTCTCCGAAATGTTCCAAGGAGAGTTTCTGCTCTACCAGCACTCCACGACCTTCACTGGCTTAAAATCCCTAGCCGAATTAAATTTAAAGCCCTGTGTCATCTTTTTAAAATTAAACATGGCTTAGCTCCCAAATATCTACAAGGCTTAGTTCAGGCTTATAAGCCTAGCCGAGAATTACGATCTTCTGGAAATGGAGATTTTGCCATTCCCAGATTCAGGCTGACTAAAATGGGAGGTCGTTCTTTCTCACATGCTAGTTCTTCTTCAGTCTGTCCCAACGCCGGGAAACCCATTGTGGGTAGCTGTGCGCATTATAAGTTTAATCAAATAAATAAAAAATAAATGATATAGGCAAATCTTACAGCACTATTTAGACCCAGGCTGGCTGCCCACCGAACGTCCAGGTCAGCAGCGGCCATGACCTCAGTTCCTTTGACAGATGACTATCTGTCAGATTTAGAGATCACTGCTCAGCAGGCTGGCATCTTTCACTTCAGCAGAGCCGCCAGTCCAGGTGCTCCACTGAAGGCACCGAACTTTGCTGAGCGAATGTCAGGTTTCCTGTGTCCACTCAGCAATGTTTTATTTTTCAAGAAACAAACTCCCAAAGAGTGACTTTGATTTTTTAATGCAGTGGGTTTTCAGCCACTGTGCGTTTTCACTTCCAGAAGCCGCCATGTCCTTCATGGAGGTCCCATGGCAGTCTTGGAGTGAGACAGTAAGTGACGCTCACCGATCACCAAAAACAGGGCAAGGTGATAGTCATTATCAGCTGACGCCCTGTGGCTGTCTGGTCACAGGTGTATGTCGGGAATGTATGACGTTACAACGCATACATTTACAATGCTTGCCTTTACAACGCAGTTTTTACATCGTAACATTCTTTACAACACATTCTTTTACATAGCATGCTATTACATCGCATTTTCAGAAACTACCTTTACAATACATTCCATTACATCGCATTATACCTTTACAATGCATACCATTACATTGCATTTAAGGCAAGTGTTCGATTGTATAGGGGTAATAATTACTATTCTAACTCGAGTGAGTGCAACAGTAGGGTAAGTGTTGGATAGTGTAAGAGTACTATGCATTGTAATGGTATGCGTTGTAATGACTTGCAATGTAATGCCTGCGTTGTAGTGACATGCATTGTAATGACATGCGCTGTAGTGACATGCAATGTAATGGCTGCGTTGTAATGACATGTGATGTAAAGGATGTTGCGATGTAATGACTGCTATGTAAAGGTAGTGCGATGTAATGACTGCATGAAAGGTTGTTTCCCGTATGTCGGTGGTGCTGGTGGAGGCTCCCTGGTGTAACACCAGCATTTCCCCAGACTCCGAATAGAACAAAGGAAGTGCAGGGTTGGCAAGAGAGGAGCTACTGTGTCAAATTCGTAAATGACCCCCTTCATGTCCTATGAAGCTCAAAACATACACACATTGCAGCTACCCCTTAGAAAAACAGCAACAACTTGTGTTTCTCATATTCTAATCAATTTTTTTGTGTGTGTTTTATATAGCGCTAACTAGACCCGAGATATCGGGTTTCAGAGTGCTTTACATGAGCACCAGTTTCGTTACAGATAACCTTTTCGGCTGAGCAAACTAAACAACAACACTTTTTCATCTCGGGACCAAGCACAGTTAGGATGAGCAAGAAAACTGCAGTTTTCATTTGCAAATATTAGGAAAGGCTGATTTTTCTCTTTATTAGTAATTACTCCGTTCATCCATTCTAATGGGTCACTCGCCAATTTTTATTTATAAATCTATTTTGGAATTTTTTTTTTTAGAGTTTTATATAGCACGAACTAGACTCGAAGATATTAGGTATAAGAGCACTTTACATGAGCATCGGTTTCGTTACAGATGGACACAGTCATTTTTGTTAGGCACGGGGAGATTACGTGATTTGCCCAGAATCACAGGATGTTGAGCGTCGCTGCCGAGACTCGAACCCGGTTCCCCAGCATCGAGGTTGACTGCTCTAGCCGTAAGGCTACATCCTCTCCACAATCTGGACACTAGCATCATTCTCAACCTTGGTTTCTTCAACAGTGTATTCAAAAGACCCTCATACCCAGCACAGTGGCCTGTTTGCTTCTTTGCAGCAATAAGTAATAATAGAAGCGTTTCCCTCTCTGTGGGAGGGCTTAGAGTCGAGCCTACAATTTACAGTAACAGAGAAGGGAAGGATTCTAGGATGGGGATAAACAGCAAGAAATCGTTGTCAATTTTAGTGCATTATGCTAATATATTCAGATCCCAGTGGGCTAAATTTATTTCCACCCCTGCTGAAAAATATAGTCTTTCCTACTTGAAAGGCAAAATACAAATTTTAAGAGGAATCATCCTCTGTTTCCCACAGCAGCTAATTCCTGATGAGCAGAGAGAAGGTCAATTAAGCCCTTAAAGCAGTAGTGCCTAGAAGGGTCTTTAAATCTGTAATAGAATGGACTTCCATTTAAAGGTTTCTGATGGTGGAACCAGTTGACACTCTATCATTGCAAAGTTTACGGTTCCTTAACCTATAAATGAGGCGGAGGTACCGAAGGTTTGGCGGAATAAGAGAATCTCCATCTTCACACACATGCACACAGATGCACAAGACACCCACACATTCTAACAAAGCATATGTCACTGGTGGGATCAGTCCAGGTGTGACCCACCACTGGGATCCCACGTGAACATAACCCATTGGTTACACTTTAGTAGGCACCCGTGGAGATAAGGACTATATCATTCTATGGCAAATGAAAAGAATTTCAAAAAATCCCCCACATGGCAAGCCTGTGTATTTGCATAATGCTAGAAACAAATGCAAACAATTACATATATGCACAGAATTGTGAAGCAAATCATGCTTTAAAACTGTACATTCATAAAGAAGAAACTCTCCACATTCTAGCTCGTGGAAATCTTTTTCAAAACTTAGAAGGGAACATAGGTGTACATAGTTGGAGGTTCAGGTGTTAAACGAAATACACCCCTCAAACCCATTAATCTTGTGATAGCTTAAATCATTTCCTTGAGGTTAGGGAGCAAAAATAGTCCTTCCAGCCCACATATTACTCAGATATAGATCTTACTTCTCCGCACAGGATACAGTAACTTCAATTACAGCAGCTCCTGCAATCTGTTCCGCTGTGAGCGCTTAGCCTTTCAAGTGAACTGTTCATGTTGCAGCAACAAATTGTTAACATTCAATAGGCTTTATACCCATCTAGTAGTGCATTAATAAAATGTACACTTCTTTAAACAGAAGTCCCAGGGGTGCATAGGTTCAAACATGAGGGAACATATAGAATAAATATCTCACACGAGTCCTGGATGATGTGCTCCATGGGGGTGAAATATCATGTACCCTTCATGGCCACAGGGGTGTGCTGTGTGTACTGTGAAGTACAAAAGGGGGTGGTGATGGACGGAGCATCTGAACCAATCAAACACTCACCCCCAGTCAACAGATCTGGGTTTAAACCATCACCGTTCTTAAGCCCACTCTGCCACCCCAATTCAGACATGGCCATATGTAAATCAGTCTGACCCTGTGCCTCATGGGAACAGTCCAGCCCGAACTGCCAAGCCATGCCTTCCCTGGACCAGAAACAAGCTTCCTAGGACCGGTTTCTGGCATTACAGCCGTCTTCAGCCAGGCTTGCTTGAATCCAGTGGCAAAGTGAGCAAGGGACTCACGTCTGAGCATACCCTGCCAACATATGGTGAACAAAGCGGTACAAAAGGGGGTGGTGATGGATGTAGAATCTGAACCAATCAAACACTCCCACCCAGTCAACAGATCTGGGTTTAATCCACCACCGTTCTTTAGCCCACTCTGCCACCCCAGTTCATACATGGCCATATGCAAATCAGTCTGACCCTGTGCTTCATGGGAACAGTCCAGCCCGAAGGTGGAGGGGGGTGATTAACGGTGTGTGGAGCCACTGACTGCAGTCAACGAAAAGAAGTGGGGAGGTGGAGGAGAGTGATTGACAGTGTGTGGAGCCACTGACTGCAGTCAACAAAAGGAAGCGGGGAGGTGGAGGAGGGTGATTGACAGTGTGTGGAGCCACTGACTGCAGTCAATCAAAGGAAACAGGGAGGGAGGTGATAGACTGTGTGTCTGTGTGGAGCCGCTGACTGCAGTCAAAGAAAGGACGCAGGGTGATTGACAGTGTGTGGAGCCACTGACTGCAGTCAATCAAAGGAAACAGGGGGGAGGTGATAGACTGTGTGTCTGTGTGAAGCCACTGACTACAGTCAACGTAAGGAAGCGGGGAGGTGGAGGGGGGGGGTGATTGACAGTGTGTGGAGCCACTGCCTGCAGTCAACAAAAGGAAGCGGGTAGGTGGAAGGGGGTGATTGACGGTGTGTGGAACCACTGACTGCAGTCAATCACAGGAAACAGGGGGAGGTGATTGACTGTGTGTCTGTGTGGAGTCACTGACTGCAGTCAACGTAAGGAAGCTGGGAGGTGGAGGGGGGTGGTGATTGACGCTGTGTGGAGCCACTGACTGCAGTCAATCAAAGGAAACAGGGGGGAGGTGACTGACGGTGTGTGGAGACATTGACTGCAGTCAATTAAAGGAAACAGGGGGGGAGGTGATTGACAGTGTATGGAGCCACTGACTGCAGTCAATCAAAGGCAACAGGGGGTGAGGTGATGGACTGTGTGTCTGTGTGGCAGCAGCCTTCACCCGCTGCCCTATTTTAAGGCAGCCTCCTTTGAACGCATATATTCCAATGTATGTTTGATCTACCCAAGCAAGGCAGGGTAAATAAACAATTTCCCTCTCTGCACATCAGAGAGATTGTGTTTGTTGCTTTTCAGAAATAAACCCTACTTTACCAATGTAATGCCTAGTCGCATCACCATGGTGGCCTGCACGGCATACAGCTATGGCCTAATAACCTATTCATTGCTATAACAGATGGCTTTAATCGCTTTAATATTTTACAAAAAATATGATAGTGCGCTTTTTGTTCACATCTAGAAAGGAATACACATGTTCATTGTGTATGGTATGTTTAGCTTTGCGCTAGAGTTTCTTATAAATGTATTCATATATGTATGGCTGTAAGATTTCCATGCGTGGGCCTTTTCATTGTTCACCTGGAAACCCTTCCCCCCTTCTTCAGCAGAGGGCTGCACATGCGTGCATCCAGACAGCTGCACATGCTTGCATCCAGAGATCTGTACATGCGTGCATCCAGAGAGCTGCACCTACTTTAATCCAGAGAGCTGCACATGCTTGCATCCAGAGAGCTCACATGCTTGCACCCAGAAAGCGGCACACACTTTAATCCAGAGTGTTGCACATGCATACATCCAGAAAGCTGCACAGGCTTCCATCCACAGAGATGCATGTGCTTGCATCCAGAGAGCTGCACATGCGGGTATCCAGAGAGCTGCACAGGGACAGCTGCACACGCTTGCATCCAGAGAGCTGCACATGCTTGAGAGCTGCACATGCTTGCATTCAGTGAGCTACACACGCTTGCATCCAAAGATCTGCACATGCTTGAATCCAGAGAGCTGAACACCCTTGCATCCAGAGAGCTCCACACGCTTGCACCCAGAGAGTGGCACAAGCTTGCACCCAGACAGCTGTGCATGCTTGCATCCGGACAGATGCACATGCTTGCATCCAGACAGCTGCACATGCTTGCACCCAGGCAGATGCACATGCTTGCATCCAGACAGCTGCGCATGCTTGCATTCAGACAGATGCACATGCTTGCACCCAGGCGGATGCACATGCTTGCATCCAGACAGCTGCACTTGCTTGCATCCAGACAGATGCACATGCTTCCATCGAGACAGCTGCACATGCTTACACCCAGACAGCTGCACATGCTTGCACCCAGACAGATGCACATGCTTGCATCCAGACAGCTGCACTTGCTTGCACCCAGAGAGCGGCACAAGCTTGCACCCAGACAGCTGTGCATGCTTGCATCCAGACAGCTGCGCATGCTTGCATCCGGACAGATGCACATGCTTGCATCCAGACAGCTGCACATGCTTGCCCCCAGGCAGATGCACATGCTTACATCCATACAGCTGCGCATGCTTGCATCCGGACAGATGCACATGCTTGCATCCAGACAGCTGAACATGCTTGCACACAGGCAGATGCACATGCTTGCATCCAGACAGCTGCACTTGCTTGCATCCAGACAGATGCACATGCTTCCATCGAGACAGCTGCACATGCTTACACCCAGACAGCTGTACATGCTTGCACCCAGACAGCTGCACATGCTTGCACCCAGACAGATGCACATGCTTGCATCCAGACAGCTGCACTTGCTTGCATCCAGACAGCTGCACTTGCTTGCATACATACAGCTGCACGTGCTTGCATACATACAGCTGCACATGCTTGCACCCAGACAGATGCACATGCTTGCATCCAGACAGATGCACATGCTTGCATCCAGCAAGCTGCACTTGCTTGCATCCAGAAAGCTGCACTTGCTTGCATCCAGACAGATGCACATGCTTCCATCGAGACAGCTGCACAAGCTTCCATCGAGACAGCTGCACATGCTTGCACTCAAACAGATGCACATGCTTGCACCCAGAGAGCTGCACATGCTTGCACACAGATAGCTGCACATGCTTGCAGCCAGAGAGATCATTTGGCAATTTGTGCAATGGCAACCCCTTTCCCTTATACTCTAGACACAGAACTCTGTGCGCTGTCGGTTGGTGACATAGAATATTCCACCACTGAACCCCTCCCTCATTCCAACTCGAGGTCCACAAATATAGTAGGGATCAAAGGGGCTGAATATCTTAAACATCCAAAGCAACTAACAGGACTTTATTTTAATGCTCAATCAATTCCCAGACATAACCTTGAGACCTGAAGTCTACTCAATTCCGAAAAACTAGACATATGTTACCGAAACATGGCGTCAGGAAGCCGCCCTCCCAGATGTTGTAACTGCTTAACCCAGGGACTATACATGGAACAGATTAGATAGGAGCAACAAGAGAGGAGGCACCCTACCAATCGCTGCTAGAGCCAAAATCAAAATCAGTATACTTGATCCCTTTCTCTCCGAATGGGCTGAACTGAGCATCTTTAAAACAGGGAACTATTCTAAGGGAACATGGAGAGGCGCCCTAGGCCACAGTCCACCCGGCACAAAACACATTTCACAATCATCTGCTAGAGATCATAGCTTCACACAGGCGACTTCAACTTTCATGCAGAACTCTTAGATGAAACAGATACCATTCAACTGAGCTCTAATTTTGAAACATTGGGTCAAGGGCAATTGGTGACAGGGCCCACGCATGCAGCAGGCCACGCTTTACCCCTTCCGTTTACGAGCTCAGTTAACATTAAAGTTCAATCCCCGATTCCAGGGTCCTGGTCCGACCACTGTTGTCTAAAATTCTGTCTACAGACTGCTCCAACTTATAGTAACTGCATCAGTGATCAGAAGCAGAGTAGAACTTGGAAAAGAGTCACTATGGCCGCCCTTTTACCCCACCTCTGTCTTCCATCCTATAAAGACACTGATAATCTAAATCAGTCAGCGCTGGCATTCGAGCAGGCAATCACCCAGGCTCTCAACAGAGTTGCACCCTTAACTAAAATCAAACTCGAGCACAAAGCATCTCCTTGGTTTAATGAAGATTTAAAATCTGATAAATTGGCCAGTAGGAAAGCAGAGCGGAAATGGAGGAGGGCAAACAATATAGAGGCCAGACAGGAGTATAACCTTATTCAAAACATTATCTTGATAATATAACATCAGCGGAAAAAGATATATTAGTGATCGAATTACCAAAGCTGCAAATTCTAACAAAAAACTGTATAAAATATTAAAGGAATGTATCAGTCCCACCTTCTGTCAGTCCGAAAGCCCTGCCTCAACTGAATGGGACAACAAAGTTCTGCATTCTTTGAGGAAAGACTATTTATAGCCATTTTCCTAATCCAACCACTGAAGACCATGAGACTGCGCCTGTTAGCGAACCGGAACCCGTTACATATTATTTAAATGAATTTGCGTAACTTACAGAAGGGGACATGAGTCTTGCCCTCTTTAAAATAAAATCAAGCTCCCTGTCTCAACCCATATCGTGCCTAGCATGGCCTCAGTTTTCCTTAAAAGTCTAACCAACCTTTTCAACCTTTCTCTAAACAGTGCTACCTTTGCCATAATCTGGAAGGCAGCTAGGGTCAAACCTATCCCGACAAAGGCCTCTATTGATCCCAGAGAACCTAGCAATTATGGACCAACCTCTCTCCTTCCCTAACGTGGAAAGGTTCTAGAGTCCTTGGTCAATAAACAACTTACAACCTTTCTGGAGAATATTAAATTGTTGGACCCCTCTCAATCAGGGTTTAGGGCCAGTAGCGGCTCCGGGTGGGAGTGCTACAGGGTGGTGAAGTGAGGCGGGGGAGGGGCAGGGTGGGGGGTAGTAAACACCGGAATACGGACGAATAAAGGTAAGTTGACAATTAAATAAATAAAACGAATTCAGTTGCGCGTGCTGCATCGCCAAGTGCGATGGTCAATGGTCAGTCAGCTAAGCTCGTCCTTCTTGATCTGTCGGCAGCATTCGATACCATCTCCCACAGTACACTAATATGCCAACTTTGGGAGAAGGAACCATGGGAAATGCCCTAAACTGGTTCTGGAGCTATCTAACTGACCGAACTTCATTGATACAAATGGGTACCTTTGTCTCAGAGAGTAGGATAGTAGATAAAGGGGTCCCCCAGGGATCTATCCTTAGCCCCACTCTTTTTAACATTTATGTGGCACCCCTGGCTAGTGTGAACAGTTCCCACGGGTTTGACACAGTGTCGTATGCGGATGACATGCAAATACTGGTCACCCTAGACGCTAATCCATCCGACACCAAACTTAGATTTGCAAACTGTATGGTCCATATTAGCTCCTGGATGCAAACTAACCATCTCCAGCTAAACGCGAGTAAAACTGAGATCATTCACTTCGGGAAGGCCAGTGAACACTGGTCTACAGACAGGTGGCCTCCGAATCTTGGCCCCTGTCCATCCCCTAAACTAATAGTTCACAACCTAGGAGTGATGATCGATAACAAACTGTCCATGAAAGACCATGTTAACATGTAGCAGGAATGTGCTATGGAATAATACGGAGCCTACGCAAGGCTTTTCAATGGAGACCAGTTGAGTCAAGGAAACCGCTTGAGCAGGTTCTGATCATCAGTCGGCTCACTTACAGGAATGCTCTCATGGCCTCTATTAATGAAGAGCTTCTCACTAAATTACAGGTGCTACAAAACAATGCAGCCAGACTAATAATAAATCTACTGTCTCGGTCTCCGTTGGCTCAAAGCATGAGAGCCCTCCATTGGCTTCCCATCAGGAAACAAATCCACTTTAAGATCATTAGTCTGGTACATAAAACCATTTTTGGGATGGGACCTAGTTATATGACAAAAAGACTCAACTGGTACCGGCCCAACAGAACCCTTAGATCAAGACCCAAGCTCCTTCTTACCCCTCTGAGGATACGCACTGCAAGGAATGGCGGAAGGGAATTCTCATATCTTGCTCCCGCCTTATGCACATCCCATGCAGTTATGCATGGTCACCGATCACTGCCTCTTCAAAAAAAGGCAAAAAACCTGGCTAATCTGATCCCTGATCCCCTCTTCCTCTTTTGCTGTAGTTTCTGCCTTCTATCCATGGCTTTAGCTAGCGCTGTGAGACCCTTGGGTGATATGTGCATCTAATAAAATCTTGTAACATTACATAACTTCTCCAAGGATACTGGTTGAGATTGCAGTGGCGGCTCCTCCGCAATGGCGGGTGGAGGGGGGGGGTCACCTCACTGCCTGGCTCAGAGCCAGCAAATGAAAAATAACAAGATTTTTTAGCATCATTTTATTTTTCGTTTGCCGGCCCTGAGCCAGCTTGTGCAGAGAGGGGCGGGGCCCGGGAGGAGGAGTGCTATGTTTACTTCTTAAGTGCACATATGTGTTTGGCCGGCCGTCTCAGGCCAACCAAAACACACATGCAGACTAAGGTTACTCCAGCCCAGCTGCATTGAACAGCCGGGCTGGAGAAACCCCCATAGACTCCCCGGCCTGAATGGAGTGCCTTTCATCCCACTCAGGCCAATCCAGGCGCTGCTCTCCTAGCAGGGAAGCAGTGCGGGAATTGGATGGGAGTCTGTCCCAGGGGCTGCCGGGACCGGAAAGCATGACGTGGGAAGTGGCTGGCGGCTTCAGGTAAGTTTTTCTATTTTTATATATTCTAACACTCCCTTCCCACAAGTTCCCCAACCCACACTCCCCCTCTCGAATTCTCTCCAACCGCCCCACCACCCTTTGTTTGTGGCAGCCGCCACTGGCTGAGAATCAGCTGGGCTCTCACATGCAGGGCCTGGTCTTTCAGCAGAGGGCAGCATGCCCTTTTGAAAGAGGATGCAATCATGCATTCCACCACTAACGGGGGCTGAACCTTTGAGATGCTATTTCTTGCAAGCAGAGACTCAGTAAGAAAAGGGATTTTCGAGAATACGTTATCTTTTTCATAATGTTATGACTTCCAGGTCTGCAGTGCCACCACTATGGTGATATTGCCACCAGCTTTCTGCATATGTTCTACCCTATCTTGGCTTCTAATAAAAGTAGCTAATGATTCTAATCCTGATGTAGCCTGTTGTCTGTGGCAAGTTCACCTGTTCATATATGTATATCCTTTTTAAAGACATTAGGGAGAGGTTTGTGAGGCATCTGTCTGTTTTCCCATCTTCAAATGATAAACTGCCTGGAGAATGAGAGACATCTATCAGGCATGACCAAACTTGGCAACCCAACAAGGAGAGGCTAGGAACTCACCTACCAGCCGGGCCACCCATCGAATATGAAATGACCCTTTTAGGGCATCCTTTCGAGACAACCACATTTTGCCTGGTCTCCCAAGGGCAGATATGTGAGAGGTTTATTATTTACCCGGGTTGCAGATTTTAGCCCCCAATTACAATGGGGTGGGGGGGAGAAGAGGTACCAAGTTATTGCCAAGTAAGAGGTGCACAAACTGGGTATATGTGCTAGCTGAAATTAGCTCCACCAGTCGAACAAGCGCCTAAATGGGGTACGTTAATGAGCTTTATGTAGTGTAAACCAGAAACACAACTGTGAAAATGTGCAACATATTTAAGGCCTTTGGCTACACTAGGATTATGTTTCCTTGCATAGTAAAGGGTCTCATGTAATAGGTCTTTGTAATGGGAGAACCTTCTCAGAAGACATACTACTCGTCAGGCAAGGCAACTGATGGAATATGTAATCCCCATGATAAAAAAATGTTTGTCTCCGAAATGGTTTGTTGATAATAAATCCATTTTATAAACACCATTTGGTTCTCTCTTTCATGCTAGCCTTGATCTTTTAATGATTGCGCCCTCTACCTCATCAAAACTTCCTGATAGTAAGTTATCCGCTTGGTCCATGGCTGATACCTTTATGGAATCCTTGGTTTGACTCAGAATGGTCACTCTGGGAAGATTGTTGTAGTATTTCTGCCCAGTCACCCCAGAATGAAATGAATGAATGAAAATGAATGATTGATTGAATGAATACAATTATTTCATTCATAGCTATGGTAGGCCACTCTTTAAATGTGTTGACTCAAGAGTGAATTATAGAAGACCACAATATAAACAAGAGCCATGACCTGGAATTTCATTTAAATGGAGGAAACAGACCATTTGCCACCCATTTCTACCAAATCACACCCCAGCTTGGGAGGCCATCGGGATAGGAAATGGCCAGGTGGCGGGAGTGGCGACACCTCAACGACCATCACTTCTAGGCTCATGTCATTTGCCCACGAAAACTGACTTCTGCTAGAAGCCAAGTGGGCGCAGGGTCTTCTGGGCTGAGGTGAGATGGCTGAGGGGTAGCCCGGCTTAGCCAGCCAATCTCTGAATCCAAGCATTGAGACCTCTTTGTGCTCCGCGACCCCAGCGCCACCTCCTTCTATCAAGTAAATGTTGTTATTTAAAATAAATATGGAGGAGATGTTTCTTTTGATACCACAAAATATGGTTTTGGGTCAAGTTATTATTTGGTCCTCATGGCGCCGCCTCTTCCGCTCACTGGGTCCCCTTCTTTAAATGTTTATCATCACATCGAACATCTGGCTGAATAAATGGCGGTATTTGCTATAGGCTCTCTTTGGCAGTGATATGGCCACGGCAGTGAACAAACATTGTTTTTCCCATTAGATTCTCCGTCAAGCACAACCTGTGCCATTCAGCCCTTACCTACAGCTGCAGCCCATGCAGGTAAGAGCGGTGGGCCGGGTTGGGGGTGGGAGGGGATTCAACAGACAATTACGATGGAAAATAGAATAAATCATTAATTTTTCCCTCGTCGTATGTCGAAATCCTCCCTCACTCGGCCATGCCGCTGCTTACCTCGATACTTTCACCCTCTATAGACTGAGCTGTATTTCTTAGGATGGCGCAGGTTGGAGTGTAATTTGATGTTATGGTATTGATCATATAACTGCTTTAAAGTCATTATGCTGATACCCGCACACTTCTGATATCATGGATGTATTATGGTCAACTTTTGGTGACACAGGCATATCTCATGGCGTGTTATGTCTTCTGGTCTATGAACCAGTGACAGCCCATTTCGCTTACCAATAAATTCCAGTTGTCAACTATACCAGAGTAAGAACTGCTATTCCTCAAATTCGATACATTTTACTACTATTGACTATAAAATCAAAAAAATTTACAACAAAATATAATATAATTAATTTTGTTGCAGGAGCATTTTCTCCACCATACTGTCAATGGTAGGATTCTGATTGAAGCCGTGTGCGTGACACCCCCTTCAACAGGTTCATCTCGCGCGCATCCCGAGCACGTCACAGAAGAACAATCTACATTCCTGATCCTCTCCCCGGCACAATCCCACTCCTGAGCCTGGTGACTGTGAAATCGCTCAAGCAGGTCCCACCTGCCTTCTGACTCGGATCTAATTAGATTTGTAATTGATGGTTAATTTCGCCCTCCTTGGAAATGAGGATCGCATTACTGCTGTTGATTGTGTGTCACTTATGATGATAGGGAAGGCGCTCACTGTGCGCGTACGCAGACAAGCCGCAGCCAAACTGTTTTAAGCGTTTGTGGGAACCTTGTTTTTCTTTTTTATTTGGGGCCAGGCATATTGTTATAAACAAGAGGTTAGACAATTTTTGCCTAGAGAAAGGAAGTATATAATTTTAAAACAAAGGGCAGCTATTTAATTTGATTTTAGATTAATAACTGCAAATATTGCAAGCACATAGGGCAGACCTAACTAGTCTCTTAACCGCATCGCTGCTGCGGCGATTTTTGCGCTGTGCGGCAATTTTTAAATTACCGCGATACATGACGAGCTCAGCTCGTCATCAGCACACGCCACCCGTGGGTGATGAAGAGCTCAGCTCGTCATCAGCATCGAAGGGGTTAAAGAAAGACTGAAATTGCTTTAACTCATTGTCATGTATATATATCTATAAATGCCTAAACTAGAACAGCACAATAGGCCTTCCTATTTTAGTGAACATCTCATGTTTGAAACATACACATTTTCACCCACCTCTACCAGCTCATACATCATATTATAAACGAGCAAAAGATAATTCACATCATGCAAAAACTGAAAAATGAAATTTGTGAATTTGCTGCTGTTCCTTTAGCACTGCCTTGATCATCCTGCCCTGCATGTAGAAGCAATTGTAAAGCACTAACACTGTGCACGGTCGCGCGGACCCTAAACCACTGACCTCATAGCGATGATATTGGTCAAATAAGATTGGTCGCAGAGCAGCGCCCATATAAGGTAAATTCTTTAGTTCTGGCTCATTTCCTATTTAATGCGGAGACTGACCGAGACAGGCACAGAAGTAAAGCTCTTACACAGACGCTATACAAGGGTGCTAAACACTGACCCTATGAGAGAGGGTACCACTGGCACTCAATTTATCGAATGCTACCCATTGGAGTGATCTCATATCCTGACCCGGGAAACAACCTTTACAATGCAACCATTACATCGCACTACATTTACAACTCAGTCATTACATCTCAACATCCTTTACAACTCATGTCATTACAACGCATACATCACATTGCATGTCACTACAACGCATGACACTTACTTGCATGTCACTACAACGCAGGAATTACATCGCATGTCATTACAACACATAGCATTACAACGCATCGTACCCCTACAATATTTAACACTTACCCTACTGTTGCACCCCCTGGAGTTAGAATAGTAATTTTTACCCCTATAATATCCAACACTTACCCTATTGTTGCACCCCCTGGACTTAAAATAGTAATAGTTACCCCTACACTATCTAACACTTACCCTACTGTTGCACCCCCTGGAGTTAGAATAGTAAGTTTTACCCCTACACTATCCAACACTTACCCTACTGTTGCACCCCCTGGAGTTAGAATAGTATTTTTTACCCCTACACTATCCAACGCTTTCCCTACTGTTGCACTCACTGGAGTGGGAATAGTAATTTTTACCCCTACACTATCCAACACTTTCCCTACTGTTGCAGCACCTGGAGTTAGAATAGTAATTTTTACCCCTACACTATCCAACACTTACCTTAAATGCAATGTAATGGTATGCGTTGTAATGGTATGCATTGTAAAGGTATAATGCGATGGTATAATGCGATGTATTGGAATGCGTTGTAAGTGTAGTTTTAAAAAATTGCGTTGTAAAGGATGTTGCGATGTAAAAACTGTGTTGTAAAGGCATGCGTTGTAAATGTGTGCATTGTAATGTCATACATTCATCCTGACCCTGGTTGTATACAATGTGCCTCTAGCACGTAAACTACAGTATAGTCTAGGGAGTAGCCAGAAAGCTAGGCAGTAGCCAGAAAGCTCTACACGTGCTTCAGATCTGGCAGGAGCACCGGTCAGTGCTTGAATACCTCAGTCAGATATCTGACCAGAGACTCCTGCCGCTGGACTTCTCTTCAGCATCCACCCACTACTTCTTAACAGAACTCGCAATCTAGATCTTGGGAACGAGGCTATTGCTTGGATTCAGTGTTTTCTCTCAGAGTGTCATACAACGGATGTATGACATTACAACGCAATCAAAATGATCGCAGTACATCACAACGCAACTTTTACAACGCAAGTCGTTACCACAACTTGCGCTGTACGCTGCTGGACTTAGGAATAGTATGATTTACTATTACAACTCCAGCCTACGTACAGTAGGGAAGGTGTTGGAATAGTAAATCACACTATTCTTTAGTCTAGAGCGCCCTCCAGTGCAAGTCGTGGTAACGACTTGCGTTGTAAAAGCATTGTTGTAATGTATTGCGGTGTTTTGATCGCGTAGTAAGGATTGTTTCCCCTTACAACTATACATCTTGGTTCTTATTGCTCACCTGAAATTACACTAAATGGGGTGACCCTCAGTGGTCAATGTTGTCCCCTCTTTAGTAGAAGCTGGGTGCTTCCAAAGCTAGGCGCACAGTTTCATAGTCACACAAACAACACTGGACTTATTTTTCAACTGAAACCCAGTTGCTGGGATGTTCTATATCTCATCTATCTTGCCTAAAATTCTCAAATGTCTTCTTTCTTGGACGGCCTCAAATTTTCAGAAACTGACCCCATCTTAGACTGAGCCGCGTGAATCCAGGGATTTGTCCGGTCACTGGAATCAAGAGCTTTGGCTCACATCATTGGGACCTCCCCTGCAGCTGGCAGAATCAGTAAAAAACATAGGTGTAAAAATCATTGTTGCAAACCTTTCCCTGGAACCTCAAGCGGTCGGGGAATTGAGCTCTTGATTTCGGCACCTCAAGTACTTGAAGAGGATTCTAATTGGCAACTCGGTTCCAGGCCCCGTTCAAAAAATAATAAAACGTCTGGTTGCTCCAAGAGGCTTTTAAAATCTCCTAAGTCCCTCCCACATAACACTTGGGGCTAGATGTAGGTAAAGTACATTACTAATTCTAAAATACCGAATGTTACTGATTCGGTATTTTAGAATCGGTAAATGCAATGTAGGAAAAAATTCAGTAAAAATTAACGAATCGGTACGATTTGGTATTTACCGAATCAGTATTTACCGATTCGGTAATTCACATTCATTCCTATGGGCCTGAAGGCCCATAGGAATGAATGTGAATTACCGAATCGGTAAATACTGATTCGGTAAAATAGGGAAACATTCAAGGGTGGCAGGGTGTTACATTGACACCCTGTTGCACCCCTGAATAGTGCTTGTGTGCACATGTGGCACACATACATGTCCTAAGGGCATGTATGTCTGCCACATGGCACTGTTGAAAATGCACAGATTTGCATTTTCAAAGGTATTCGTTATTTACCACCAACTAATAGTTGGTGGTAAATAACGAATCCTTAAAGCACATGAGAACTCTTTAAAGTGCTTCCTACATGCCATTTACTGATTCGGTAAATACCAAATCATCCCCTACATAGGAAATGGCCCAATACTGATCGGTAAGCCTGAAATTAACCAAATTTCGGGTTTACCGACCGGTAATGGGCCACCTACATCTGGCCCTAGAAGTTTTACATCCCGCTCACATACAGTATGTGGTTGTTAATTCTTAAGCGTGGTGGACATGTATTGATAATCTATCACCCTAAAGATTCAGTGCATGAAGCGCTTTGCAAAAAAATATTTCACCTAACATAACACAATTATAGCACCCCCACTTTGAATCAAAGCTCAGATGGCACCAAGCAAGTGAACAAATAAGCTGACACTTCATAGAAAAGCTCCTTTGCCTCTTCCATCCAAGCATCTATGCATTTTCCCAGTGGCGGCTTCTCCGCTAAGGAGAGGAGCGTCGCCCCAGTGCTCGTTGAGTAGTGCTAAATAAAAATAAAATGATAATAAAAAGAAGTTATTATCCTTTTATTTTTCTTTGCAGGACTCCAACTCCCACCAGGTCGGGTTTGGCGGGCTGAGCTCCCCCTACCGTCAGAGGGAGCAGGAATGGAAACGGCCGGTCAGACCAATCACGACACTGCTCCTGCAGCGTCGTGATTGGGTGGGAGAGTACGGGAGCATGGGTGCTTCCGGTGCTCCGTGAGGACTGAGGAGAGACATGCGATGGCGGCGAAGAAGAGAAGTACATTTTTTTTTACATCCTGCCTTCTCCTTCCTGCCCGTCCACCCCCGTACAGAGGCAGCCACCACTGATTCCACCTTTCTATCCGCCTGCTGATATCCACTTTACCACCTTCCATTTTGTCATCTTTCATTCTTCCATCTATCACTTAGTCTTTCACTATTCCATATATCCGTCCACATATCCCTCATCTATGAATATATCTAGCATTAATGATGAACTTTGGTCTGCAGAGTTGGAGACAGAATGGCCCATAAAGAAGCCCACCCACCACCTGTAGCTGATAAAGTAGGGGGTTCACGATGCCACTGAGTATAGTGTCAGTATAACGGCACTAGACCCCAGTAGTACCAATAATGCCCCTGTAAAGCCCTGGCCCTAACACTGACCCTACAATCCTACTTGACCTTTATCATCCTGTTATCTTCTGGCCCTATCACATATAAAAAACCATAACAGGTGTATTTGTAAAGCGCTCGTTCACCCCAGCAACGGGAGGTCTTGGTGCTGAAATAACAGATGTACATTGTTATCCAACTCAATGGTAATCATTTTATCGACCTCAAATGGATGAAAGGCTGAGTGGACCCACCGGGATTTGAACCTGTGACCATGAGGTCGAACACAGGCCCCTGCAGTGGATGCATTAGTCCACTGAGCCACCAGACCCATCTTGTAATAGAGACCAGATACTGTTTCTATTACACTTGAACATTCCTTAAAATTATTGTGAGCTACCAGCAGGGTCGGTTTTAGGGCGGTGCGCCAGGTACCGTCGCACATGGTGGTAGCCTCAGGGGGTGCTATTTGGCTGTAACCAAAATGAGCTTCCTTGTCCACCTTCTACTTCCACAACATCAATTGTTGTGGAAATGACTGATGACAACAGGGTTCACATGCTCATAGATGGTGTATGGATGGGCAGTTCCACACCGAGGCACTTCCCTCCACCCCTTGCACTGAAGGTGGTATGGTCAGAGTCCAAAATGCATGATTCTTGCCTTCTACCCTTAAAATCAGAGGAGCTACAGAGTCAGCTTCATCTGAGAAAGGAAAGTGCTGTGATTGTCATATGAGCCTGGTGTGTTTTTGGCTTTTTTTGAAGTTTATATGGAGTAAACATGACCCAAAGGTATCGGAGCGCCTCTCATGAGCTATATTACAAAAGGCCACGTTCATTCTTCTTATTTTAGGCAAATGGAGATTAAGGGATTTGCCCAGAATCACAGGATGTTGGATGACTCTGAAACTCAAACCTGGTTCTCTCGCTGTAACAAAGGGGTCGTTGCAGGTGCAGGGTGATGTGTGTGTGATGGGCATTGGGATGGTGATCATAAATGGTGGGGCAGCTCCAGTCTCTCTTAGTAGTAAGAGGACTTTTTGCATTGTTCACCCATTCATTAGAGTGTGGCAGGGGGCTCTGGCCCTATCTCTTCTCACTCCTGCTCTGTTCTCCAAGTTCCATGACAGCAAGTCCTGAATACTGTAGATAGAGGACAGCGTGAGCGCACCAGTGGTTGCAGGCACATTGTGCGAGGCTTGAGAAGGTGTTGTCTCCTGCAGATCCTGGGTTGCCTCTACCATGGATAGCGTTACTAAACCCAGGTATCCTCTGAAAATAAAACATTTTCTCAGGTGAGGTAACTTCAACTGTGTCAACGTGTTTCGGTTGGCATAAAAAATGTAAGCCACCTTCTTCAGGACAAAACATATATTCTCCCACTCAATTGTTTAGTAGAAAACGCATACCAATGTCCACGCGTCTTTGACTCAGGAAAAAAGCTGCTGCTATATGAGAAACAGCTGCTAGTACCTACTAGCAGAACCAAAACAAGCAGGAGTATTATATTCCCTGACGCTTGTGTGGCGGATAAGTAAAATCCTACAATTATCACAACAGTACCTAGAGAGCTTTTTGGATTGATCTCATGCCCTAAGAAGTCGCTAACATCAATTAAAAATTAAGGCTGGGGAATTGCAACAACCCTACATATACCCTGAGATGGGAGCCTAATCATGCTCCTTGGTTTTAAGTATTTTATGACAATTGAGTAGGAGAATATATCTTTTGTCCTGAAGAAGGTGTGTAAAATTTTGGATGACCACAGAAACACATCGATGCATTTGAAATTACTGACTCTGTTGTAATATCTCGATATGATAGATGGTGATCTTTAAAATACATCATGTATCGAGCAGAGCGTTCCTAGCAGATTGGCATTACCGAATGAACAATTGTAGCTGTCTGATGTGTCTCCCCTTTCTTCTTTTCCTTTTCTATATTAATACTTTATCCTTTGGTTATTTTGCATTGCCATAATGATGTTTCATTGTATAATAATGTTTTAAAACTGTATGATGGTGATTTGATCACTATACCATGGTGTACGTTGAGACTGAAACTAACTTTAACTAATTAGTGTATGTGAGAAGTTGGCCTGATATATGATGCTCACTAGTTCTAGTGATCACCTTGTATCAGTCCAAACAACCCTTATGGTGATTGGTTGTAAATTCAACCTTATAGACCAGCTATCCTAGTAGCGTGGACAAAAGCAGTCTTTAGGCTAAACTCTGAATGGCATGTGAAGCCAGCTGTTTTACCACATATAACCCCTTGAATACCAAGTGAAAGGACACCACACAGGTTGTTATGAAAATAAACAGATATTTATTAACTAACATACACCTCTGAACTCTTTATGAGGTCAGAGGGCTAAGCACATGACAATACTAAAAAGGAAATACGAGTTCGCACAATATTTACACGTGCACCCGAGGGGCACGACAAACCATATACTCAAAACAATGGAATGCGAGGAAAGAAAGTACTGTAAGGAGATCCAGAGGCTGGAGGATCGCTGGACTACGCTACGAACTAGGTAAGTAAGGAGCAGGAGGCCCACAGGGCTCACGTGCAGAGTGGGAACTCTCACGCGGGATGCGTACCAACGTCTATGGACCTTACAGTTTAGAAAGTTACGGATTCCCGACGAACCCGGCTGGATGGAGGGAAAACAACAGTGGACCTGGACACTAGGATAGTGTACACAGACTTCAGCACCTAGAAGCTTTAGTTACCTAACCCACAGGCTGCGGGTGCATAGGGCTGAAGTTGCGTCGGGTTTGCTGCGTTGATCCCGGTGATGCCTGAAACAAGGAGTTGCTGGCAGGCAGCCAGATGGAGGAGTCCGGTGGTTCCAAGGATGGAACTGGAAGGAAGAAGTCCTGAAAGGGAAGGGGACAGAGTCTCGGTCACTAGCCAGTGACGGTGCTGGAACCAGGAGGGAACCAGATGCTGTTGCCGCGTTCAGGTGGAAGAAGGGTCGCTTCTCTCTGTAGCTGCGCGGACCAGGAGCTGTTCTTCACGACCAGGCTGGAGGCACGAGCTGTCCCATGTAGTCTGCTGCTGTTGGCGGTGTCGGATCGCCGATCTGGACAGTAGGCCTTGGCAAATGCAAGCCACGTGGTGGAACAAAGATGGCGTCTGGTGCAGACCAGGAGGGTCCGGTGTGCTCCTTCTTTACAAGGGAGCAAGGGCCAGTCTGGGGGACCAGACTAGCAGTGGTGAAATCTTTGGATCATCGTCTCGGAGGTCACTGGCCAGCCGGCAAGTGACCAGACAACAGGAGATGCAGCAACCAGGCAAAAGGGCCCCACGCAGATCTGGTGGATGCTGGGGGGCTGGTCTTTGGTGCAGGAGCTGCGTCGGTGTAGGGCTTCTCAGGCCCTGGTGCACTCACTCGAGGATCCCTCGGTGGTCGTGCTGGAAGCGCTGTGCAGGTTTCTCAAGATGGCCGTCTCCACGTTGCTCGTCGCACCCACGAGTCCCAGCTGTGCTGTGGATGTGGGTAGAGGTCAGAGAGGTCTGGAGGTCCGGGTCTTGTCGAGCTGGGTCGTCGGATTCCGGGATGGAAGGACTTGCAGCAAACCGCACAGGAGCTTGATGGTGCCCGCAAAGCAGGATGGTCACTCCCTGACCATAGGGGAGATTCTTCAGTCTTCTGATGTTCAGGAAGTCGAAGGTCAAGAGTTTCTTCGTGGAAGTCGTCAAGATTAATCTGATTGGGAATGGGACCAGCTCTTACCTTTATTCTGCTAAAGGGGGCTGCACTACGACTAGGTCCCTCCTCTGGGTGGGACCAGGAAGGGGAGTGGTTACACCCCCTTTCCTTTGTCCGGTCTTGCGCCAGCTCTGGTGCTGGAGTGACCCAGGAACTGGTTTAGACCGGTGTATGCACAGGGACACCTTGTGTGCCCCAGGCATGTCTCATTCCTTTGGGCCCTGTCCTACCTAATACACAAAATCCTGTCTGGGGTGGTGCTAGCACCCCCCAAGGCAGGAAACCCTTTGTCCGAGCCTCGCTCGCTGGAAGGACTCCCAGCGCAGGAGGTCAGACTTGTGTCTGTGGTGGCAGCATCCATTTTGTGATGCTGAGGCTTGAGTTAACTTTAACCGGGGTTTACAGTTACATACATGTCGTGCCCCTCTAGAAGGGTGGAATGCTACCCCCATCGCCAGAATTGGCGAGGGGGTAGTATTCCAATTCGTATGACACCTTACTCGACATGTTTTGATAATGCTATACCAAAGTTAGCATTTGACCGCGAGGTTCATAATGCACTTAAGAGTATATGGTATAGCGTTATCATGGAACAGCTATTAGGACTTGGTTCCGCAAGCTGCAAATGGGCTTAGCTCATGCCAGAGCACCATCTCACATAATTCCAAGCACTCTGCCTTTAGGATTGATAAGACCTGCCATAGGAGTGACTGATAGGAAAATATGTGCCCATTTTAGGGTTAGATATAGGAATACTATATCTAAAACAAAGGGTGATTACACCACCTTGACCCAGCTGTCATGCAGCCAGTTGTGCCAGATTTGGATGGCCAGCCAGGGGTGGCATAATACATGCTGCAGCCCCTGGTAGGCCCTGGGTACACCTATGCCCTGGGTACCTAGGGTACACTGTACAGGGACTGATAAGGTGACTCAGTATCCAATTAGATATGTACCTAAGGTACATGGAATCCATTTTACAGAGAGAGCAGTGGGCCTGGGGTCCTGAATAGCAGGGCCCCAGGTCAACTAAGTCGAAAAACCAGCAAAACACCAGGCAAAAAGTTGGGGGCAACCATAGTCAGATATCCACCTTCCTACAGTGTATATCAAGTACATTATTACAAATCTGGAGGTTCTCCATATTGCTGTGGTATTAGTTTGATTGAAAGTTGTGAGTGAGTGAATTAATTGAATAAGACGTATGCCCAAGGGGCGATTTGATTTTATTGTTTGATAAGGGTGCTCCGTCCCCTTGCTGTGTAGGACCCTCTCTCTTGTACAGAGTGCAACCAGAAAACCTGGATTGATTGCGGCTTGCCGCTCAAATTGTGTGATGTTCATCAATTTTTTAGTTTCACCAAAACTCTTTTTTCTTCATTATTGTGTATGAAGGCACTTTCAAATTACCTGCTGAACAAACCTATCACTTTGAATAAGTACTTTTCAGTATGTGAAAGAAAAACACTTTTACAATTTTGAAATAGACTTAATTATATTTTACGTGATGTTTGTTGTATGTTTTAAACAGCAAATATTTTCAGGGATTGGCTCGTGCTCGGGCTCCAAGATCCGAGCCAGACCCATGGCGTGGCTCTGGCTGTTAATTTGCCTACCTCCTTCCACCCCACACACACACTCAAACACATGCCACATACATCAGCCATGCATGCACATATATCTACAAACTATGCACAGATATTCAATGCAAAGAAAAGGTTGTTGGGGGTGGGAGACACCGACAAAGACTGTGGCACCAGGAGCCACCAACACTAAACTGGCCCTGACTGCCAGTAGGGCCAGACTGGCTGTAGCGGGCACCGGGCAACTCCCCGGTGGGCAGGAGGGGTGGGGGCCAGATCGGTGCCCATGGGAGCCAGTTTTACAGCAATGCTGCAATATCAACCCCCTGTAACAAAAGCGGGAGCGGTGCTTTTCCTTAGCACCTCCCAGCAACCTCCCCTGCTCCCGGCACCGGTAGGGCAGCTATCGCCAGGGCTGGTTGCTGCCATCACATCCAGCAGTGACCAGCTGTGCAGCGTTGAGCATGCTGGGCCCAGGCCATTGGACTAAACCTGTGCCCTGCCTGGCCACAACACTGGTTCAGACCGAACTGCACAGTAAGAGAACAAGTGAACCTGAAGTTAGTGCAGGCAATTGGAGTCTACCTGCGCCCAGTGTCTCGTTTTGTTGCCCCTCATGTGTATTGGGCATGAGACAGGGAGCCCCCCGAACCCTTAAGGGGCTCCTTTAAACCTCCATGATGCCCCCATTCAGCCCAGGGACGAGGAAGCAGGTTTCTTAGAAACAGAGGATGAACCCCTGTCAGCCTTGAGCATGCTATGCATAACGGTGATTAAACATCAGCTACTTACAGACGAGAGACAAATGTCTCTCCAAAGCACAATGAGAAATAGAGTAGAAAATTGACTCTGTGACACTTGCTATATATTTCGAGGGTATTAAAAGACTAAAGTCCTAGAAATGAGCTGCAGTATTACCAAGATGTGCAGGCAGAGCTGTGCCTGAGTCCCAGACGCTGATGGTGATTTATACAGAACTGGAAGAGAACAGCTTGCAGAGTGACTGCTGCTTCGCTGGCACCAGATGAAGGGCTCTCGCAGGGATGATGGAGCACATTATGTACAAGGATGAGCTCCCTGTGTGGCAGTGAGCATATTTCAGTGGGCCGACGACTGCCCACGCGATGAAAAGGGCAAGACTCAAAAGCTTTGTTTCCATAAGGCCACAGCGGTGATCATAAACATCGAAGCCTTCATTTAGACCGTGCGGTAGCATTGCCTCCACCCATCCCCTAGCCTATTACCTGCAACTGTAATTTGCCACAATTACGAGAGTGGCTGCATCGTGCTGGGAGGATGGCTGAGCAGTGGTGGACATCAGTACGGCCGTGCAAGCAGGTCATGAAGAAAAATGGCCTAGAGCAGACGCCCAGTCCATGCACGCCGAGTAATACATGCAGCGACCCAGGGATTCTCCAGGAACAAGGGTACCACGGCACTTTGGTAATAATAGGGATTCCCTTTCCGAGAATTCCCTCAGTGGTACTACATATCACCAATGGTGTAAGCAAGGAAACCTCCTGGGTTCCTCTTTTGTTTGGATGCCTGTAGACCCTGGGGTTAGAGGGTCCTTGGTATAGTCTGTCTGGCTGTGTCACAATTTTACTTCCAATTTTACAATGTGAAACAGAACTTCCTATGCCATTATGTCAGAGCACATGTGGAGTGAAACTAGCTTGATCCATGGATTGACCAGGGCATCAAACTTCATGCAGCAAGGCTCAGGGAATTCACTCCATTCGTTGTGACATAAGCGGATAACGAATTTCCAATTTGTTTTCACTGGTGCAGTGTGGCTGAATTTTCAAGTGCTTTGCCTAAAGTTAGTGTTGGTGCTAACAGAAAACATATTTTCCATTTCATTTAGAACCAAAAGCATTTCCTCAAACATGACATCTTAGACTAACCCAGCTCAACACAACGCCACATGCGGACATCTTCCGAGCTCACGGCATCAACATAGTATCCTACGCTGATGAAACATTGTTCATCCTCTCCCTTACCGACTCAACCAGCACTGCCAAAGCAAACTTCACCAACTGTATGAGCAACGTCGCTGCTTGGATGAAAAACACTCCCACCAGCTCAACACAGACAAAACCGAAGTTCTGATCTTCGGCAACAACCATTCCAGTGGACACCTCTTGGCGACCCTCTGAACTTGGCCCACCACCCACCCCTGCAGACCATGCTGCGCTCGGCCCAGATAATTTATTACGCAGCTGTCAAAAAAGCAAAAAGACAGTACTATGCCGATAGAATAATGAAAGCGAATAATAACAGCAAAGAGATTTTTACTATTGTAAAAAGCTTTATGTCACCCGGCGCAGAACATAAGGCCATCCCTGCTTCCTCTGGATGGTGTGAGGAGCTTTCAACATGTTTTATTAAAAAAAATTCAACTGATTCAAGAAAGCCTGGCCACATCAGTAATTCCGCAAAACCCTCCCCTAGCATCCCCACTCTGTTGCCCCACGAACCCACTATTTTCTCAGTTTGCCCGGGTGGAGAAATCGGACATCCTTACCATTCTTAAATCACTTAAGTCAGGCTTTCCCTCAGACCCGTGCCCGGCCAGAGTTCTGGCTGGGGTGGCCGACACTGTGTGCACTAAAGTTACATCCATTGTCAACTGGTCACTTCAGTCGCCATCGGTACCAGGACAATGGAAGCAAGCTAAGCTTCTCTCGCTTTAAAAAAACCAACAGCGGATCCTACTGTACCAGCCAACTACCGCCCATTTCCTTACTACCATCCTTGCCAAGGTTTGCGAAAAGGTGGTCTTTCGCCAACTGGACGCTTTTGTGGATTCCTCGGGGGCTCTGCATCCGGCCCAGTCAGGCTTTAGATCTTCCTATAGCACGGAGACGGCACTGGGGGAGATGACTAATTTTATTGGACCTCTCTGCCGCCTTCGATACGGTTCCCCATCAGCTTCTTCGCTCCCACCTCTCTGCCACTGGCCTATTGGGCGCAGTGTGGGTCTGGCTGAAATCTTTCTCGGCTAATCGTACCCAGCAGGTTTGGCTGCCTCCTTTTTCATCCGCGGCCAGGGAGGTTTTGAGTGGAGTCCCTCAGGGTTCGACTCTGAGCCCTCTGCTCTTTAATATCTATTTGACTCCTTTGATCTCCCTGGCGGAAGAGCTGGGTGCCGAAATCATGGCTTATGCTGACGACACCCAGCTTCTATTTACTTGGAATGGCCCTGTCTTGGGTACGGGGACTGCCCAGAGGTGCCTGGCCGCTGTGTTTACCTGGCTCACACAGGCCAAACTCAAGTGCAACAAGGGGAAATCCGAAATTCTACTTTACGGACAATTTGCCCCACTCTTCACAGAAACCTTGTGGCCCCCTGATTTCCCCCGCCCACTCTCGGAGGGTAGCCCGGCTAAGAATCTGGGAATCTGGTTTGGGAGGATCTCAGGTTCTCGGAACATATCAAGAGACTCACGGGTGCCTGCTTTGGTACGCTAAAATCACTTAGCAGATTTTCCCTTTGCTTCCCCAACCGGCCAAGGAAATGGCGGCTCGGGCACTTATCTCACCTGCTTGGATTATGTGAATGCGCTTTTTCTTGGCATCCCGGATACCTGGTGAATATCTGTAATTGATCCAGAACGCGGTGGCTAGACTCTTATTTAACATCTCTAAGAGATCTAGTATTAAATTACATTTGTGCAACCTTCACTGGCTGCCTGTGGTCCAGCGGGTGCAATTCAAGGCCCTTACTTTAGCTCACAGAGCTTTGCACGATGTAGGACCCCCCGACATTTAGAAACTGGTGTGTTTTTACACCCCACGCCGTTCCTTATGATCTGCCTCTCTCCGTCTGATGGCCACCCCCCTTTTTCGTCGCTCTAGGATGGGGGTCAGTCCGTTTCTGTCAAAGTAGCCATTCTGTGGAACAGTCTTCCTGTCTCGCTGCGCCACATACAGGACCTCCGCTGTTTTAAGAAACTTCTTACAACTCATCTTTTCAAACAGGCTTTCTAGTCTTCTCCATCTGCATGTCTGTAGCCCATTTCGCGCCAGGATACTCTCGAGTAATTGTGCGTGCTACAAATTCCCATATAACATAACATAACATGCCAAGAACCTCGGAATTATCTTGGACACCCACTTCTCTATGAGCAGACAGGGATGTATGTCACTACCACGCGTACCATTACCACGCGTACCATTACAACGCGGTTGTAACAACGCAAGTTGGGAGGGCGCAAATTTAAAAAATATAATTTACTATTCCAACACCAGTCTCCGTGGATAGTAGGGAAGATGTTGGGATAGTAAATTAAATCATTTATTATCCTTGAGCGCCACCCAGCGCAATTTGTTGTAACAACTTTCGTTGTTATAACCGCGTGGTAATGGTACTTCCTTGTAACGCTCGCGTTGTCAACGTTGTATACCGCAGACAGATCAATGCTGTCGCCTCATCATGCTTACACATCCCGCAAATGTTACGCAAGATTTTCAAGTGGATCCCATTTAACAAGTTGAACGGTCACCTGGGCTTGTATCGCAAGTAGACTTGATTACAGAAACACCCTCTATATCAGAATCCCAGCCCATGTCCTACAAAAACTCCAAACTACCCAGAACGATGCCGCCAGACTCATCCTGAACATCCCGCAAAATATCCTCATCTCTCCACACCTCAAAAATCTCCACTGGCTCCCAGTCCAGGAAACATGTCAGTTCAAGCTACTCACCCATGCCTACAAAGCTCTCCACAATACCGGTCCAATTTACCTCAACCACCACCTCAACTTCTACTAACCCACCAGACACCTTCGATCTGCATCCAGGCAAGAGTACACCTCCCTTGCATCAAGAAGACCAGAAGCTGAGGACGCGGTTTCTCATATTTGGCAGCCAAGACCTGGAAAGACAGCTTGAAACACCTCAGAACCTCCACCTCCCTCATGGACTTCCAAAGGAAATTAAGACATGGCTCTTCCAAACAAAACTGGCATGACATGACATGGGAAGCCTGCAAGGGGTTTGAAGAGATCTCTTGAATTTTGAGGGGGCAAGGATAGACCCTGAAAGGTCGAGCTGAACCCTCTTGGAGAAAGTATTCAAGAGATGGCCCTCTGAAAAAGCTACACATTGGGCAGAGGCTGGTGTAACCTCATGTGCTGCAGAAAGGCTACACAGCACAACTCGAGAACACTGATCCTGAGCATAGAGGGAAAGCAATACGGGCGGAGTGGGTGTAGAGATCCAGACGAAGAAACATGAGTGCAGCCATCAATTCATCAGTCAGGATTTATAAAGCGCAGCAAATCACCTGTGAGAGTCTCAAGGCACTGGAGTTGCTAGCTACTTTGCAGTGCTCTGATAATTCGAACAACAATGTTTTGAGTCCTTTTACAAATTATCAGACAAATGTGGCATTCCTGAGGTGATGGGGATGGTTGTTCCAGGCTTTGGCTGCTAGGTTAGAGAAGGAGCGTCCTCCACCGTTGGGTCGGTGGATCCGGGGGGTGTCTGCGAGAAAATGGAGGCGGATTGCAGGTGTCTGGTTGGTTGGTGGAAAGTCATTTGTTTGCTGAGGTATGCTGGCCCTTGACTGTGCAGGGCTTTTTTTTGTGTGGGTCAGCATCCTGAACTGGCATCTCTTCTGGATCAGGAGTCAGTGTAGCTTCTTGAAGTGCAGGGTGATGTGAGTCCATCTGTGGAAGTCAAGGATGAGTCTTGCCGATGCTTTTTGTATTGTCTATAGTCTCTTCAAGACGTGCAGTGATTCCTACATAAAGAGTGTTGGGATAGTCCAGCCGGCTGGTGGCGAGGGCTTGAGTGACAGTCTTTCTGGTGCTAATTGGGAGCTACCTAAATATCTCAATAAACATGTGCAGGGTGGGGTCAGTTACTGTAATTAGTTATTAGACTGGTCATCACAAAAGGAAATGTTCATGCACTATTTTATATTTATTGATTGTTTTGTTCAGTTCAGGGTTTGTCAATCCAGGTATGACACTTTGAAGCCATCTCAAAGTGCTCACTTTCAAAAAGAGAGTTTCAAGCAAGATAGCATGAGGCGCAGTATAGTTTAGAAGCGCCTCTCATTCTGGCAAGCAACAGTCTTCAGTGTATCGTGCACAATATGTGACTGTCTCTTGTCATTTCAATTTGAATCACAAGTCTTGCATGTGGGAGTCTAAGATGCCAGTGCTGGTGACAGGAGTTTGAACAGCAGAAGAGGGAGCAATGCTATGGAGAAGGAATATATTTACTCAAGACAACAAATCACAAACTGAACAGAAGAGGTTCGCTTTCAAGATTCTCTGAACTTTAGGAAATGTTTCTGTAATCTAAAGGTGAGAAGCCGTGCATTCAAGTCGTTTAGCAGATGACCAGAAGGGTTATGCTGGCCAATCACAGGCAATTTGTTGCCCTGTATAGACAATCCAGAGGGTCTTCCACCTCTCTTGGAGTGTGTCAATTCCAGGCTATGCGCCTAGGCAAATTGCACAATCTGCAAGCAGGGCCACTAGAGCGGAAAAGTAGAAAGGAGGAATGCTCAGTAACAGTCATTGATGATGGAATATTACCTTGATGTCTAAAATAAAACAAGGACCCCCTGATTCCACATAATCTTCCAAGGACAGGGCAAATACAGATTATTCAAAATTTCCTAGGCAACAAGTGGCCTGAAAATGTTCAGGATAGATAGGGAACTGAGGATAGAGTAGAAACCTCAGTGCACTGACCACAACAATTTACTTGATAAAAAAAATATATATATATATAGATAGATATATATATATATATTTATTCAAAATTACAGCATGTACCTCAAACACAATACATCAAAAAATTTAAAACAAATCAGGAGTTGGTCACATTAACATAAATGCCGCTCCTTAAGTATTTAAAAACATAAAACATATGCACAATATCATGAAAAAACACAATACAGATTAATATTTGTTAAATACTGTTCATATGGTAAAAACACAAATATTAATGTCTATACAGTCCATTTAATGTCTTCATCAGTCTCCAACTCCTGATTTGTTTTACATTTTTGATGTACTGTGTTTGAGGTACATGCTGTAATTTTGAATAAATATATATATATATATATATATATATATATATATATATATATATATATATATATATATATATATATTTTTTTTTTTTTTATCAAGTAAATTGCTGTGGGCAGTGCATTGAGGCTTCTACTCTATCCTCAGTTCCTTATATTACCTTGATGTCTACATTTACTTGGGTAATTAATGAGAGATAATTGTCAAGAGGGCACCAAGGTTCTGTACTTTTGAAAGTGGTATTGAAGATTAGGAATATGGAGTCCATGGTGAAAGAATAGAAGGAAAAGGAGAAGGGACTGAGGACCTAGTCGCATAAACTTCGATTTTGGCTTTTCAGGGACAACCAGTTATGTTACATCAAGAGCTGAATTTGCTTCAGGCGGGTACATACCTGATGACAACTCCAGATCTTCTAGTGAAGCATTACAGTTTCCAGTGTCTTTGCGATGCAAGAAAGGTCTGAGATGGGTAAGTAATTACACAACACTCTGGACCAGACCCTTGCATGCTCACTGCCTGCTCAATCTCCAACCAGGACTGGTTAAATGTTGTCCTCTAAACCAAACACAGGATGAATGAGTTAGAGAAGTCTTATCCAGAGGTGCAGGGCCACTGCTGAAAAAAACTGACTGTCCATTAATACCCACCCATCAGGGATGCATCGGCCATTTTCCCTCCTGCAATAAGCCTAGTGCACCCTTGCTATTTATGATATTTACCAAAATTTAAAAAGCATCTGAAGGAACCCTCGTTGATCTGACTGCATGACTCGCAATCTTCTGACAAGCCTGCATGTTTTTCCTGGGCGGCACCCTGAATGTCGATCCCGGAATATCAATGGGACACAACATCGAGGTCAAAATATCGAAAACAAAATATCAACAGATAAGTCTAGATTTTCTATACACAACTCTACATATATGTAGCTACACAGTACATATATCTTCAAGGTACGTAGAGGTCGAGTTAGGAATACTAAATCTATATTTCCCTATATGCACATACTTTTTTATATTTCGTCCCTCAATATTCTGTCCTCGATATTCTTGTACCACAAAGTTCTGGGGATCGATATTCACTAGTACAATCATTTTTCATGTTTTCAAGAGTTTTAAATGCACGTAAAGCCATATCACCGCCTTTAGAAAGGTGTGTGGTTCCCTCAGCCTCTGTGTGGTTAGGAATCTGCCTTTACAAGCCGCACATTGTTCACATGAAAGGCTCGAGGTATAAACACGAGACAGAAGGATCTTGTCAAAACAATTTGTTTATGGGTTTTATGCAGCACAACATCGCTGCTGGGCGAAAAGCATTAAAAGATACTGCATCACATACACCCATGACAGATAAATAAAATATAATCAGAAGAAAATACCACCCAACCACTTCAGGCTTTTAAAAGTACAAATAAGGCTCTATCCGATTAGGCAACGTCAGTATCTACTTGTTCAGGGTGTAATGCGCCATGACAGCAAAACCCATGTGTTTGTTTTAGCCGCCATTATTGGAAGAGACAGAAAAATCGCCAGACTGCTATATATTTCCAAAAATGCCTGTTTAGCAAAGAGCAGTGAATGTATCTTGACAGCCAGGATTGTCAGCAACTAAGAACATAAAATAGAAAACATCCCAGCCGGCATTAGACCCACATACTCGGAGATCTAACGATATTTATTCCACCCTTCTGGACATAATTGCACTTTGAAGTGAATCGAAAATCGAGCTGAATAAATCTCAGTGCTGGACACAATGGCGGGGAAACAGTGAAATATGCGGTGGCCCTCCCAGCGCAGGCTGCACCAGCCTCTCCAGTAAATCACAAACTCGGAGCCCAGCTCAGGGACTCTGACCTTCATGCCAAAAATCCCATTATGTTAAGCAGTCAGAATTCATTTCAGATGCAGCCAAAGGGCCTCAGAGCATATTCATGCACTTGAGGTGGGGGCTGGTATCTGTATTTAAACCAGCCGGTATTTCCAATTCAAATTCCACACGCGGGGTCAAGGCCACTAAAGATGCACAGACCGGCCCAAGATTCAGAAATAATTATTTGGGTTGCAGATTGCGATATTTTCTTAGAATTTACTAGGATTGATTCCCTGCACTGGACATGGACAGATCTATTAATATGTGGCCTTGGCATCAACTCTCTTGGAATTTCATATGCTGATAACATTAAAAATGCAGATCTTGCATAAACCCTACGGCGTCTTCAGTTTCGCTGTAAATACGGAGAAGAAGAGCGGAACCACTATTTATATGCACTTTAGAGTTTTAGCAGAAGACTCGTTTTTGAGCACATGAAGCTAAAGGGATGTAGCTCCTGGAGGAGACAGATAAGCAAGATGCGGGGCTAGAAATAATTGGGTACCTCGTACCTGAGTTGTGGTGCCCGCACGGTGAATGCGCATGCCCCAATCTTGGGTGTGGAGACCTGGTCAATTCAAGGAAGGGAGCCACTTTGGTGATGCTATCGATAGTTGCACAGCATTGCACCGCACACTTTTACAACTGCTATTGCAATTTGCCATTTTCAGAGTGTGGGTGTTTCTAGGGTTCTCATCCAGCAGTTTTGAGTGGTCGGCAAAGATTGGCTGTCGTATGCATTACTTAAAATTGAGTCACATTGGTAAATGTGAAAATTAAATGTGTACGATCCCATCAGGTACATATTTGCAGTGGACTACCCGTAACTATCTCCTTTACATAATAATGCAACTGTCACCATGGTAACAGTAAATATTCCTTTTCTTGTGTTTCTTTCTTTTCTATCACACATTCTTTATTCCACTAAACAGTGAGATTATAAACAAAATGCTGATTTTTTTAACATGCCCATATTATTTTATATCTACGAGACATCCCTTGTGCAGGAGAAACTCTGACCTAGTGATGGCTGGAAGAACCAGCATCTCGTGCAAGTCATTCAGAGCAGCTCTCCTGCAGTCAAGCAAAGACCTCTCAGCATGAGACCTGTGACGTTTTCAGACCATCGTCCACGCGTACGACACTGGGTGATTCATTCTCGAGACAAGAAGCACACACCAAAAATCTGAGAGACCCATATTTACTCCGCCGCAACGTTGAAATGTAATCAGAAAAGATGTTTTCATTTAATGAATATCGACTACAGTCCGTGACATATCACAAAAGAGGTAACAATTATTTTATTTAGTTTTATTTAGCGCAAACTCGAACCAAAGGTATCAGAGTGCTTTACATGAGCACCAGTTACGTTACAGATGGACACATTCATTTTGTTAAGCACAGAGAGATTGAGTGATCTGCCCAGAATCACAGGATGTTGAGCGTCCCTGCCGAGACTCAAACCAGGTTCCACCAGCTTCATGGTCGGCGCTCTAGCCATTAAGCCACATCTTGCACAGTTATTGGTTTGGTGCATTAAAATAGTGAAACTACCTCTATCCTAGTCCATCATGATGAAGAAGTAATTCATTAAATTCATTGTACGGAGTAATTGAAGTTGACAGATCAGCATTATTTTCACTGACACACGAGCATTGCTCCGGGGAGCACAATGATTTTTGATAACACGTCACGGAATGCAGACACTTAGGGCTTGATTTACAAAGGTAAACATACGCTTTTGTGTAAGCTTACTACTTCAAACTACATGTACCGTTTTCCAAGTCCGCACTCCCTATACTTATGTGTGAGGCGTATTGTTTCCTTTAGTAGATTTAAAAGCCTCAATAATTCATTTTAAGACAGAATAAGTTCAATTATTAATAGACCCTAAGATCCTCATCAGTAATAATACCGTTCACTTGGAGTGTTTGAAGAAAAATAACATAGTTGGCAGTGCCTAATTTGTAACAAAACGAGTGCCGGTGGGCCCCACCGGAAACCACTGGCTCAAATGAAGCACTGACTGTAGGATTTCAAGTGTTTGTTTGGAACCCGGTCTCCTCCTCTTGCATGCCTAAGAATCTTATCATTCCCCTCCTCCACTCTTGTGACAGTCGCATCCTGTACCTATTATAGGCCATGGCATGAAGGAAGCTGCAGGTCACCGAATGGTGGACACATGGGAGAGGCCATGGCCAGGAGCCTGTCCTCAAAGCTTCTCAGCCAAGTTTCCATCTGCCTCCCACTAGACCCAGCCCAAGACCAGTCTGCAATCAGTCTCTTTTCACTCCCTAAATGTTGGCTCTGGTCTCTGAGTTCTATAGATCTCAGGGGTGCTGTGCTCCCCAAGGACCTACAGCTGCCCTGATCATGCCGCACAGCAGGTAAACCGTACAGTTACCGTGCATCACGTATGTCAGGAAGCATGGAGCACCGCCACCTCCACCTCTTTCCAACGTGACAGTCAGTTCTCAGATGCACTGTTTTCAGAAAAGCCAGAAAATGCCATATTTATTAAACCCTTTCATAAATGCCTCCTTTACAATCTTAACTTTTAGGGCCTGCAACAAACCACTTATGCACATTATAATCACAAGTCAAATCCCATACTCCATGACTGAGGGTTACCTTAGATGATTATGCCTCACGGGTGATGGCTACTTGTACATACACAGGCCCAAGGTCATCATTCTCAACTCATGAGACCCCGAACACACAAGGACTGGCCTGTGAAATGAGCACACATGTGAATCACACTTGCAACCAACCCAAAGGTGGAAGGGCCTGACTCCCTGGAGCACTTGATGCCGGCGAACTGAGGGCGACAACAGAAAGTGAAGGACTCCTCAACACACCAATGGCAGAAATGAATGATTCACACTGCACCAGGTTCAACAGGTCTAAAAGGGCACACAAACATTACAATGTGGAGGATATTTATTTATTTTTAATGTATGTTACATTTATCTTATGTGGAAATCCTGAAAATGTGTCCCTCAGCCTATGTTGGACACCCCTCTGCTAAATGAAAAAATGAACATAGAACGGGCCCTCCATGACTTATGATGGGAACCTCTCTACTAAACGAGATTAAATTGTGACTTATTACACTCAATATATAAAGTCTAGGCTCCCAAGGCTTAGAATTAGGCTCACGGAAGAACGGTAATAAAATAGTTTCTTACATTGGACTTTTTGGGTAAACTTTATTAGAACATTGGAATGTTGGGAGCTCCATTGAAAACAATGGAGTGCTCTGGGCTTATAATGGCTGGTATAAGCCCGGAGCTACAACATTCCAATGTTTCTTTGTTCACAGCTCTGGCTGTGAACATAGGGTTAAATGAGCCTGAGGGGATTCCAATCCCCTCACTCTCCCAAAAGGCTTTGTTTTTTTGTTAGAACATTCTGTCCTCTAGTGACAGAATGTTCTAATAGCCTTATAGCCCTTGGTAGATGGGCTATACCGCTATTAAAGTCCCTCTCCCTTGTTAAAGGCCCTCGCCTTCGGCTCTGGCCTTTAATAGCCGGTATAGCCCTCTACGGCGGGCTATAAGGCTATATTAGAACATTGGAATGTTGGGAGCTCCATTGCAGACAATGGAGTGCTCCATGCTTCTATGGGCCGGTAAAGGCCCACAGAGCAACATTCCAATGTTCTACAAAGGCTTCTCGAAGCTCGAGGGGATTTACATCCCCTCGAGCTTCGAGAACCCTTTGTTTAATTTGTTAGAACATTCTGCTCTCTACTGGCAGAATGTTCTAATAGCCTTATAGCCCTTCGTAGCAGGGCTATACCGGCTATTAAAGTCCCGCTGTCTTGTTAAAGTCCCTCGCCTTCGGCTCGGGCCTTTAACAATTCAGCGGGCCTTTAATAGCTGGTTTAGCCTGCTACGGCGGGCTATAAGGCTATAATATTCCCACTTCTGTTCTGCATTGTATCTGGTGGCGGCACACTGCAGTAAAGTTCTGCAATTTCTGGTTTTAACGCTGTTGACACGAGTCCTCACAAATGGTCTCAGTTCGGGGCAATTATGACTCCAATTGATAACACATTATATATCTGTATCGTGGGCATAATTTGGAAACATATATATTTATATTTCTCCACCGAGTAACTCGTGAGAAACTGATGGCTCTTGAAAGTAAAATGGGGGCGCAGAAGCACCCAGGGAAAAAAAAGAGTCTGAAAAATATGAGCCAGCACTATATTAGCTTTTAATCTTAGGGTTTTTTTTTCATTTTAAAATCTATATGTTTGAGCAGTAGTGTCAAGATGTAAACACAAACTGGTTTAAAAATCTGGAACCAACTAACACATTCGCTGTTTAATCTGATTGATGTGGAAGGTATTCGCGGATTTATTTTTCAAACAAGTAAGATATAAAGCACGGATTATAAATATAACAATATGAAAAATAAACATGGTTTTCATAGTTCACCTCTCAGTGAAAGCCTGCTGTTCCCAAACATCCCTGCACACATCCCAGGAGCTGGACAGTGAGAGATTCCATCCGCAGGTGAACGCCTTAAAGTGCTGAGTCGACAGAGCAGTCAGATTGATTTAAGGCATTCCTGGGCTGACTCTCTGAAATATGCTAAAGGTGGCCGCCAAAGCCCTGAAATCAGCAGTTCACGTGCGCACTGCCGTGTTAATGGCAAACACAGAGTGGATAATGTAGCGCATACACCATTTGAAAAGGTTAGGAAATGTACCGGGTGTACGGATAGATTCATCTTATAACACTTTACAACACGGCCTGACTTTTTACAAAAACTAATGTTCGATCTAAGAATGGCAACTCCTTCATTAAAAAGATTTTACACTGTTACAACATATTTGTTAATTTGTACTTGCATGAATATTCTAGTTTTGAAAAATTAACACTATTCAAATATATTTCCAAGCAACAAAAAAAACATTTTGATTTCCATATGCCCGCCATCCCCTCCCAACACCAATTCCCCAAGGGGAGGAGACAGACACTGGTTTGAGCTTTTGGAAGGCGGGGGGGAGTTACCCCCCCCGGCCGTATTTATTAAAATATGAAACAAAATTTAAAACATTAAATTAAAACGTTTCATGAATTATGTACAATTTTACTTTCGTTACATTTTGATGAAGACATGTTCTTTGGCTAACCTTAACAGCTCTCTAATACAAAGGTTTCCTTGCCGAGTCTAGCATCCTGAAAATGTATACATTCTAGATTAAAATTGTACATCCTAGCATTAAGGGCCAATGGCAAGGTCTTAACCGGTGTCAGATCCCTACTACCAAACTCCCGCCCTCACGGTGTGAGTGGCGCATGCGCAGAGGACTTTACCCTCGTTGCCAACTGTAACTTCCCTTGTCGTGGGGGCCCCCTCTCACTCGACACCATCTTAAAGGTCGTCCGAGTCCCCGTGTGAGGTATCTGTAAGAAGGACAGCGTGGACTCCCCCCCTTCCCCACACTCTCTTCCGCCGTCGCGGATATCCGGCCCCCGGGAAATTCGTAGGAGGGGCATCTAGCCGTCTCCCCCCTGGGAGGGGCCTATGGCCGTCTCCCCCTAGGCGACCCATCCGTAGTGGGTGCCGCCTACCCGTGGGAGGGGCCAATGGCCGCCTCCCCCCGGGCGCTCCCATCCATTCTGGGTGGCGCCCCCCCTAGGGACCTTGAAATTACTGCTCACCGATCATGATCTTACCGCCACAGGCCGGATAGTTGACCGAATATCCGGCCCCCCACACCTCCTAAAGGTCATGCCTCCTCAATCCCACTAGCCATGCTATGAAGTCTCCTATGAGTAAATCATTCCCCTCCCTGGACAGGTGAACCCCATCATTCAAGTAAAAGTGATCACCCCGAATACACCCATGGGGAATGCTATGCAGGTGCGCGGAGCGAAACAGTTTCCCAATTTTATTGTTGACCCTCTTAACCGAGTGGTTCAACGCTGACACAGAGAAACCCCCCGCCAAACTTTCCTGGGAATCATGTGAGACCAGGCAATTGTACACCCCGGGAGCCTCTTAGCCAACCAGTTGACTGCTGACAAAATGTGTTCCACTAACACTCGTCTTCCCAGTCTTACCAAGTCATTGCCCCCCAAGTGTACTATGATTATAGATGGCGGTGACCTTTGCCGCCCTAAAAGACCCTCCACAAACGATTGAAATTGGTCAAAACAGAGGCCTCCCTTCCCATGGAAGGACACTCTGAACCCATATTCCCCAGATGCGTGAGTCGCGTCACCTGCCATGAATACGTCCCCGGCGCGCCTCACGTATGAGTGGCCCACAACCCATACCACTTGCTCTCCAGTCGGCGATCCTCGACCGCTGGTCCTCAAGTGATGGGGTGATCCCAGCTACCGCCCCGCGTCACAGGCTCGCGAAACTGTAATTCAAGCAAAAGACAACAAGCATGAGTGCATTTCATCAGTCTTTTACAACATGTGCAGCCGCACATACCTTTTAAAACAGTTCGAGGACCAACGGCCTAGCTGTTTTACCTCCTCTGCACCCAGACCCCGAGCCGTAGCCTCAGTAGCGGCCCCTATTCTGAAGGAGTGGGTCCCAAAATCGCACGGGTCCATGCCCGCCTCGGCGATTGTCAGTGCTAGCACCCTCTGAAACTGAAACCTCGTCAGAGGGGTGCCATCTTTGTGCCTAAGCAGGCTCCCTCCCCATGTCGCCGGCCTCTGTGCCAAGTATTCCTCTAAACACTTTATCGGACAAGTGGGGCACCCTCGAGAGCGCTGCACAACCACACTATCCCCCACAGCATCCTGGTCTGTCTTGGACCTAGCTATCGAGATTAGCATCGAATCACCCCGTATTTGCACGTGATTCCTGCAAAGGCCTCCCTCCATATCTTTCTTGTTCCTCGCCACGAGTTCGCTTACCCGCATGGCCCCATGAAATGCCAAGGCGAAAGCTGCCCGGAACAGAACTGCTTCAGAAGGGGAGGAGCATGTCTCATCCAGCTTTGCTAAAAGCCGAGACAATCTCTCTAAACCAATCGGGTGCCTCGTATCTCGTTTGCGACCCTCCAGGCGTTGCCAGCCGCGAAGCGCCTTTCTGACTAAAAAGGAACCCGTTGGATCCCTTATACCGTGGAGCTGTGCCATGAATGATATGGCCGCCCTATGTCTGTTGGCAGTCGCAGCTGATCGGCCTTCTCTGTGCAGCGCTACTAGGAACCCCAGGAAAGATTCTTCCTGCCCCCAGCTATGTCTCCCTGCCGGGCCCAAAAAGGCGCAGTAAGAACGAAACGCTCCCTCATAAGCCTTCCTCGTCCTGGGCGCTAAGCTGGCTGCCACGAGGTCTTGTAATCCGGGGCACCGATCAGCCACAGTGCTTCGGGGAACGGTGCCGCCACTAGGTCCGCTGTGGGTAGATAGCCCCTGAAAGCCTGCATGTGTGAACGAGAGAGTGCATCAGCTGCATTATTCAGTACAACTGGCACATGTTTTGCCCTGAACTGTACATTCAATCTCATGCAATGTAACACAATCTCTTTCAACAGTCTCAAGATCCACTTGCAGCGGGCCGCTTGCTGATTGATGCACTCAACCACAGCCATATTGTCCGACCAGAACACTACTGATCGGTCCCTGAAATCGTCTGGCCATGCCAACAGAGCCAGCCAAATGGGGAACAGTTCCAAGAACCCAATGTTACCACTGGAGTGCCACCACGTCGGCCATACTTGGGCCGACCATCGGTTACCAAAGATGGCGCCAAATCCCACGCTCCTCACGATGGTCGGTCAATAAAGAAAACATATTCACATACTTGTCCCCCCATATCATTTCCTTGGTGGCCGCTGGGATGTGCTGGGCCACCCTCTCACGCCGCGAAGGCACTGAACTTTCTCCCACCATTGGCAATGGGTTCTTACCAGGTTCAACCGCCGTGTCTGTTGTCTTTTCCCGGCCAACCGTGATTGCTCCTGGTGCCACCTGTGGGGAAATAGAAGGAACATTCGCCGTCCCCGTTTCCCTCGACTGCCGTAACTGCTCGATTATTATTCTTGCCTCCTCGGCCGGATCCCCCGCAGCCACTGCCCCCCCTGCTTTCTTTTTAAGCCAGGGCAATACTGCCGCTAACTGAAGAGCCAGTTCCGGGGGCATCTGTTCATCATTAACAGGGGTAATTACAACCGGGATTGGTAGACCTATATCTGGACTTGGTACCGGGCTGTCCGCCGGTGTGATGGGGGCGGATGGGGGCACCTCAGGAACCGGATCCTCCCCGGAAACCGCCCTCCTCTTAATACGCTTCCCCTTACCCTCAGGGACGACTCCCGGCAAGGCCGGGCATATTACCTTCTTAGGGCGGCCTGAGGGGTTGTTCTGGGCCGCTAACTGCTTTTTAACTTCGGCCAAACCCCGACCGATCGAATCAACTTTACTGAGCTTTCGGTCCATGATTGCCATTCGGTTCGACAAGGTGCGCAGTACCTTCTCCAGCTCGGAGCTCTTTCCCGCTTTTTTGCCGGCCATAGCTTCGTTTACTCCGCTCAAGTCGATCAACGAGGTCCCAGATCCTTCGAACTCTCGATAACTGAAAGAGAAAAAACAAGATTACAAGTTCTCAAAATTGCCGCTTGTTCCGTCGAGGGCTCACGAGCAACGAGTGGTGCAGCCTTCAGAGCACTGGAACAAGAGGACGCTTCTTCGGATTCCCGCTCTTTTATCGGTCCGCAGGAGGGCGGGGACCCTCCTCAGGTACGCCCACGGGGCGCGGTCTTCCGGGTAGGTGTCTAGGACAACCCCTTCTGGGTGGGAAGGGCGTGCTCCGGCTACGCCGCTATGGGCATACCAGCCGAACCACGCCCCCGCCCAAAATGGTTTCCCGGGGGGATCGGGGCACCCATCCATACGTTCGGGGGGACCGAGTGGTCTTCCCTTTCCATGAGATTTGTAAATGTACCCTAAGGTTCTTGTTGGTGGTTCTGGGCATGTTGGGTGACTTCCTCGTCATAGCTGGACGCTGCTCAGGTCGGGCATAGTAAGGTCATAGTAAGAAGACGAGTCCCAGCAGGAAATAAGGTGGTGGCACTGCCCCGCCCCCCACATAGCAAGGGGGCAAAGAGGGGTGGGTTGGTATTTTGTCTTAAGAGGAACGACCAAGATTGGGGGGAGCTTGGTACACACATTATAGTTTAATGAGAATTGTTTGGGGTCATTACAATTCCATCGCAGAGTACTTGACACACATCTCGTGGGCGCATTGTAATGTTTTGCTGCCCGTCTCTACAATTTGTGAGCTAGGTTGTGCGTATCTATCAATGATACTCAATGGGAAATAAAATGCTAATATAGATTGTGTTGTTTTCCGTCACCGGAGTTGCTTGGACCTGTTTTTTGCATGCAATACTTTGTCAAAACACATTTGTAGGACTCCATCTGCAGTGTGCCACCTGTCGCTCATGCAGGCTGCTTTCATTCATTAGATGTCTGCTTGCAAAGCATGCAGGATGCAAACCTTTCCATATACTTATTGTCACTCAGATGGGGAGGCCCTTAAGAAAGTAAATACCACGATTATACAGCGAACGTCCTTTACAATGGAACTTTTACAACAAAGTACCGTTACGACGCAGGTTTAACAACGAAAGGCATTACAACGACTTTCGCTGGAGGGCGCTCTAGGATAGGTAATAGTTTAATTTACTATCCAACACCTTCCCTACTATCCACGGGGACTGGAGTTGGAATAGTAAATTAAACTATTCACTATCCAGCGCCCCCCAACGCAAATGGTTGTAACAACTTGTGTTGTAAAACCTGCGTCATAACGGTACGCGTTGTAAAAGCACGCGTTGTACTGTCATACATCCCGATTATACCTATGACACTTCTGGCTTTTCAAGCTGCAATAGCAACTTTAGTGGGAATTGTGAACGGCAGGCTACCTCTGAGAAATGCCAAAACTGGCATGAGCTGTGAAGGGCATCCACAGGACACAAGTAGAAATGAAAAAGGCGAACAAGTTACTTACATTCAGTAACACTCTTTCTGATGGATACTCTAACCGCAGAATCCTCACCTTTAAAATATTTCCAGGTGTCAGACTGGATCCAGAGGTTTTTACTGCAGTGCTCCGCATGCCTCTAGGTAGTGTTATGCAACTCCATGTTGACTTTGTTCTGCGCAGTGAGACAGGTGCCACGTCATGCACACGAACGTCAATTTCTTCATTTACTCTTTCTGAGCCTTCGCCTTGCAGAGACAAGTATGTAGACCTCTAATTTGGGACCTATTTAAATGGTAAAAAGAGACCACTCCACAATATATGGTGCTGGGAGAGCAGTGAGGAAACTGGGGTTAGGAAGAGCGTTACTGAAGATAAGTAACTAGCTTTTCTGGTAGATACTGCTAACTGCACACTCATCACCTTTAGAATAGATACCAAAGCAATACCTCCCAAGGTAAAGGGTCTGTGGAGCAGGCTGAAACTAAAAAGTCCTGCAGAACCAAACAGACAAAATGTCCTTCCTGTCATACCTGGCTGTCAAGACATTAGTGCTTCATGAAAGTGTGCACTGCATATTGAAGAACGTGCGCCCGTTTCATAGCCTTGCAGATGTCAACAGCAGGCACTCAGCGTACTAACAGTGGTACCAGACCTAGGCCTGGTGGGATGAGCCCTTAGTCCTTCCGGAAGCTGCTTCTTGGCCAATGTGTAGAAGATCTTGAAGCGGAGGTCCATTCACCTCAAAGGAGTCCTTTTCTGCTCCACCTTACATTTCTTAGCCTTGGATAAACTCACAAAAATCTGGTCATCTTTCCTGTGGTCTTTTGAGCAATCATAAAAAAGGTCAGGCTCTTTTGAAATCCAGTTGACGGAGTCTTTTTTTCTCTTTCAAAGTGTAAGGCGGGACACAGAACTTTATTAGAATTATGGACTGCCCAACGTAAAAAAAAGGTATCACGTCTTTAGGAAAAGGTTCACACAAGTCCGCAACACCAGTTTTTCTGGGAAAAAGGTGGTGTACGGTGGCTGCACCGAGACAGCCTGGATCTCACTCAGATGACAAGCTGAGGTGAGTGCGATGAGAAAGATGGTCTTGAGAGTCACAAGACATAACGAGCAGCTGTATATCAGCTCAAAGGGGGTACACGAGGAACATCAGAGCCAAATTACATTTCTACTGGGACCTCAGAAGCAGTTTTAAGAAGGAACATATACGTCAAATGTTTAATGAACCACAAGCAACATCCTGCAGAGCCAAAGATAAAACAGGTTATGTATTGCAGAATCTACACCAGTCCACAAATTTGTCCCAGTGCCCATAATAAACAGATTTTGTAGAGGGACACATGGCTGCGAGGATGACATCCACAACCTCAGTTAGGTCGAACTGCACAATTTATCGCAAAGGAGGTGCAGATTGCACAGGCTTTGGTACAGATCCTTGCTCTGGTGCTGCGATAGGAGATCCACCCGGAATGATAGCCTGATTGGAGGATAAATTCTCATGCCTAGAAATGCTGGTTACCCCACTCTCCTGGCCCCATCCAGAGCCAATAGGGTGACTTGGGCCAGGTTGTTCCAGATCTTCAGATCTTGGGGCAGGAGAGGCGGGGGAGAAGGGCATAATGGAGTTCTGTGCTCCATTTAGCCTGAATGCATCCTAAGAGAGAGGGAACTCCAACAAGCACAAGGTTTGACACTGCGCATTAGACGGTGGAGAAAAGATCTAGCCAGGGTTCTCCCCACTGTTGGAAGACAACCTGATTCAACTCGGGATGCGATCACCATTTGTGATCATCCAGGCGCCACTGGCTGCGCTAGTCTGCCCTTCAGTTTATAATCCCATCCAGTGGTTCAAGAGTAGGGGATGCGTCACCCAAATCCAGAGCTACAGCACCTATTAGCACATGACCCCACTCTGCCCTACTTTTACAGTACTATATGGTGATGTTGTTGTCCATGAGAATCTGCCTTTATGGATGGATATAAGGACTTCACTACCAAGCGGATAGCCCACAAGTCTAACAGATTTATGAGGAGCCTGGTTTCTGCTGGAGAGGAGTCCTCTGACCTCCACCTCTCCCACATGACTTCCCCTTCCCACCAGCACAGTATGGGGAGGGAGAGGGGTCTGGCATTAGTATGGCTGCAGTCTAGCAGCCACCATAGAAACATGTGTCCAGTCTCCTGTGAAACATGGATAGGATCCCACATGTTTCCTCAGTGCTGGCCCACCCAGAAAGAGTGCCTCTGCAGAGCCCACATATACCACATGGCGATGTGGACAAGCAAGATGCATCAGGCCAGTCAGCCAAGAAGCCTCAGAGACGCTCTAACTGAGATCCATGAATGAGGCCAAAACATCAGGATCAAAGCCAAATGTACTTCACTAATTGTAATGAAGGAAAGGCCCTGAACTGCACCATGCCCAGAACAGCTCCTATAAAGGGAAGGCACTGTGGAGGAGTCGGGGTGAGTTGGCCTGCTGATCAAGAACCCCAGCATTTTATTTATTTATTTTATTTTATTTATTTATTTTATTTATTTATTTATTTATTTATTTATTTATTTATTTATTTATTTATTTATTTATTTATTTATTTGTTTGTTTATTTATTTATTTGGGAAGTTTTATATAGCGCTAGCCTGACCGGAAGGTATTGGAGCACTTCACATAATTACAGTGCAATGCAAAAGAAAGCAAACACAATACAGTAAAGCGAGACATTTAGGATACGAATCGTAGTAAGGAAAAAGAAGAAGAGATCCATTACAGGGTTTTGGCATTCCGCATCCGGGAGGGGAGCAATGTCGCTTTAGACACTCCAAACTGTTCCTATCTGTTAGATAAGGAGTGTTCGAGGAACAGGATTTTGAGCTGACTTTTGAATTTAGGGAAGGAAGGAATAGTTCTGATTTGGGTGGGATAGAGTTCCATATTTTGGGTGCATTTCGGGCAAAGGATCTGTCCGCCTTTTTTTGTTTTCAAGCTTTTAGCGGGATCAGAAGTAGGGTGGTAGACCTTCTAATGTTCCTGTTCTGACCTGCTTTTTTAAGTTTGGACGCCAGATATTCGGGTTTGCCTGTGTGAAGGGCTTTGTGGGTGAGGCAGGCTGTTCTAAAGTTCGCCTGCATTTCTATTGGTAACCACTTGAGTTCTTTTAGTGCTGGAGAGTTGTGGTCAAATTTCATTATTCCAGTGACCATTCTGGCAGCCGCGTTGAGGGTTGTTTTCAGAGGAGCAATGTGCGTTTTGGCTATTCGAGAGAGGATTGCATTTCCATAGTCAAGTCTTGAAAGCACCAATGCTTCGGTGGCTTGTTTGAGATCATTGGATGGAATGAAAGGTTTAATTTTGTTTAGTAGCTTCAGGTTAAGGAAGGCGCTCTTTGCCGAGATCTTGATGTGTTTGGTCAAGTCTAGTTTGGAGTCAAGCGTGATGCCTAATGATTTGATGGAGTCAGCTAGGGTGAGGATCCCATTGAGCGCGTCAATATCTTTTAGCCACTCGATCATTTGTGGGTTCTCTTCTTTGTTCGAGATGAGGAGTAGTTCAGTTTTGTCCGAATTCAACTTTAGTTAGTTGCTTGACAGCCAGCGTTGCACTTCCTTTAGTGTTTCATTGAGTCTGTGAATGTCTTTGGAAGAGGAGATTTCCAGGTAGATTTGGGTATCATCCGCATAGAGGTGGAAGGGGATGTTAGCTTTTCTGAGTAGAGTGGAGAGGGGTTCCATGTAAATGTTAAAGAGTTGAGGGGAGAGCACTGATCCTTGGGGCACTCCCCTCTGGACTGGGTGAAGTTCGGACTCAAAGCATCTGATTTTTATTCTTTGGGAGCGGTTGTGCAGGAATGAGGAGAACCAGTTGAGGACCACATCATCTAGACCAGCCCTTTCTTCGAGGGCTGTGAGGAGGAGATTATGATCAACTGTGTTGAATGCCGCCAATAGGTCGAGGAGAATGAGGAGGCAGCATTGGTCTGAGTCCAGTGATTTGTGTATGTCATCAATTATAGAGGATTGCGGCTTCCGTGCTGCACCCTTTCTTGAATCCTGACTGATGTGAGCCGAGAAGGTTGGTAATGTCCAAGTGCTGTGTTAGTTGTTGGAGTACACATCTTTCTAGGATTTTGGAAAGGGGAGGAAGGTTAGAGACGGGTCTGAAGTTGTTTAAGTCATTTATGTCCAGGCCTGGTTTTTTTTAGCAATGGGCTGACTTGTCCCCCTTTCAGGCAGTCTGGGACGATTCCGGTTTTTAGGGAGCTGTTAATAATCCTGCACCATATTGGGGCTAGGGAGAGTTTCAGTTTTTTGGTAAGTTGAGCAGGAGGGGGGTCTAGGGTGTGAGATGATGGTTTAGAGCTGGAGATAAGTTTGACTATCTCCTCTTCTAGAATGGGCTGGAAGAGTGGCCAGGGTTTAGTAATGGGTGGAGGAGCGCTACCAAGCACCCCCCCATGCTGCTATAGGGAGGGGGAGAGCAGTTGATAACCAGAGAGCGCTCGATCTTAGAGATCTTATCATTGAAGAAGTTGGTGAAGTTGTCGCAACATTCTTTGGAGGCCTGCCCCAGGGAAGAATCCAGTTTGGAAGTTTGCTGTCTGATAATACTGAAAAGCTCCTTGGGTCTGTTTTTTGCGCTATCCAGAGCAGAGCGGAAATACATGGATTTTTTGTTCTTGATATGATTGTTGTATTTCTTCCGGATAGTTCTGAGATTGTCTCGGTGGAAGATAGTGAGCACGCTCCTTCATCATCTTTCTGCAGCTCTTAGTTGTCTCCTTTCTTCATTAGTGTCAGAGTGTAACCAAGATCTGGACGGAATGGCTCATTTTTTTCTTTGTTTCAACAGTGCTAGTTGGTCAAGAAGGATTACCATATTCGTGTCATAGAGCGAGGTGAGGTCGGTTGTGGATAGAGCTTTGCCGCGGGGTAGGAGCAGCTTTAACCTATCTTCCATGACATCCAGGGGAATCTGGGAGAGATTTCTGGACCATTTGGGGGGGTCCTGCACAGGAGGCTGGGATAAGACTCTTTGGTTGATGTGGAAAAAGATCATGTGGTGATCCGACCAGTCTACTGTAAGGATGTTGTCGATCGTAATTGTGTCTTGGTGGGCAATGATGGCATCCAAGGTCGCTCCTTTGTAGTGAGTTTCTTCAGAGCAATGTTGGGAAAGGTTATTGTCACAGAGGAGAGTATTGAGCGATTGAATTAGTGTGTTGTTGGCCTCGTTCCAACGTAGGTTGAGATCACCCAGAATTATGTGGTTAGTGTCTTTGAGAGCGCAGTTGGCAATCAGGTCGGATAGGTGTTCACTAAAAGTAGTGGTGTTGCCGTGTGGGTGGTAGAGAAGATGACTAACTAACGTGCTGTTGTCCTTAAAGTTGATGGTGACAGATAAGCACTCAAACGAGCTATATTCGCATGGGTCCATTAAAGTGATGTCAATGTCATCTTTATGAATAATGGCTACACCTCCTCCGCGTTGGTCATTTCTATTGTTACTGATGATGTTGAAACCTGGGGGCACCAACATGTCTAAGCAGGATGGGGAGATCTCATTTAGCCATGTCTCCGTGATGAACGCAATGTCTAAGTCCTGAGAGAGGATGGCTTCAGCTAGTTCTGTTGCATGCTTGGGGGCTGATCTACAGTTAATGAGCATGCAGTTAGTAGATACATTATTTTAGTTTGTATGCTTTCCTAAAGGGGCCCTCGGTATGGAGGTGAGGGAGGGTGGGGGTCTAGTGTGGGGCCGCGGCCAGGGTGACTGGCTACGGAATCTGGGGATCACGGTTCGATCCTCGGGGCCTGCGGCAGATTAGCCCAGCACCATGTGACTCTGGGCAATAGCTTGCTTTATCTTTCCGACGGCCCCCAGCGCCTAGAGACCCTAATGGGTGATGGTTTGCGCTTTACAAATGTGGATTATTATTAATATTATTGTCATTATTATTATTAGTGTTCTTCACGGGCGGGAAGTCTCTTCCGAAGCCCGTGATCACTTGAATCTTGGAGTTGGTGGCAGTTGGAAGAGGGGAGACATAGGTGGAGGCTAGGTCATAGCTACTTCATCAGACATTGCTGCTATAGATCTGAGAGGTCTTTTTGATTGGATCTCTACATCTTTACTGGTGTGTGGCTGTGCTCCAGACGCAGGGGCTTTGATTCCTGTGGGAGATTGAAGTGGGATCCCCGCGTCGGTTCTAGGGGGCTTTGGCGGCCAGTTCTGGAGGGCGGGTGAGTTCCCGAATTGGGGTTTCAGAGGAAAAGAGTCAGTCGGACAGGAGGCCCTGAGTTGGGCATGTTGGGGCTTTCGAGCCTTCTCTAGGTTAGAAAGGATTTCATCCAGGCCACTGAATATCATTTTTAACTGACTTTCTAGTAAGGCCATCCAGTGCGCCATATTTTCCAGAGCTGGTGGCGTGCAGTTTTGGGTAGGGACATCTGGTGAGATGGGGGCAGTGTCACATTGTGAGGTTTAATGCTGAGTAGGTCAGCCTGGCTGTCACTGTTAGCAGCCCTCGGTAGGGGGTTTAGTCGTGGGTTCTTCCTCCGTGATTCTGCTGGAGTGCTGAGGGGGTCAATAGACCAAGCCCTAGTGAAGGTGTTATGTTGTTGAAGTGGATAAGATTGATGGGGGTCAGTGGGCTGAACCCGTGGATGATGGAGTGATGTTGAAGAGGATAGTATTGAGGTGGCTGAGGGGACTGATCGACCTTGGGAGGACTGAAGGTCACGGTTCGTGGAGATGGAGGAATGGGGGGAGTTTCTGAGGGGGAGACTGGGTGATCTCATCAGGAGAGAGAAAGTAGATATTTGCAACTCCTGCTGAGGCAAGTTGATCGGGGAGGGGGGCTGGGGTGGAGCGGGACGCAGTGAGTGAAGGTGTGCGGAGCAAAGAGTAGGGAAGAGCGAGTCGAAGGCCTCTAAGTTCTCGTTATTGGCCTGTACCAAAACTGTGCCATTTGAGTAAATGGTCACTGATGTGTTACCTTTTCTAGTTGCTTGGTTGGGGAAGGAGGTCATCAGTTTACAGCTGTGTGAGGTGGTTGTCGTTTTAGATATGTGAAGTTGCTTTCTCAATGCTGTGTTCCAGCTTTCAGGTCTATCTGTGTGGAAGATGAGATCCATCTTAATCTGTCCTTTAGAGGAGCAGTGGTATGTGTCTACAAATAGCATTTCTGGGTGTTGTCTGATTAAATTGTGTTTGTGGTTTCTTCTCGCTTTCGGAAAGAGGTTAGGAGGGAAGCTAATCGCGAAGGCATTCGCGCTGTGTGGTTTCATGTGGATCGAAATGGGAGGTTCGATGGAAAATGGTGTGCCTGGTGACATTGCGAGTTGTGAAGGAGGGACGGGACTAGTTGTTGATTGGGAGGCGGGACTCCTTTGGTTTGGTAGTTTCGGCTATGGGAGAACTACCCACGACGAATGTTAGGTGGGGACTAAGGGGTCTACCCTACTATGGGAGCCGTGATTGAGGGGGCACCGAGTAGACTGAGGTATGTAAGTGTTTGTTGCAGGTGGGAAACAGCATCATGAAGTAGGTAGTGGGGGGACAGAGAGTAGGCTGAGGTATAGGAGTGGTTACTGCAGGGGGTGAAAGCGACATGGACAGGTCTGGTACCTTAGAGTGGGCCCAGAGTCGCTAGCGTCATTGGAGCAGGCGGAGGGTAGTCCTTATTGGTCGCCATCGAGGGTCCGGCAATCACTAGGCTTCGGGAGGCTGGCCTGATTCCTCATCCAAACAGAAAATATGAAGACCAGGATGCGCTTGTCTTAGCGTCTAACCTGGGTATGCCCCTAAATTGCGTGGGCATTAGCTTAGCGTCCTGGGTAAATTCTTAAACCTGGCAGTGTATTAAATCATACTCTTTGGTAGCCGAGGTGGATAGGCGTCGGCAATTTTCAGCCTGGGGGAGGAGGGGGTTGAATTTTCAACTATGGTTTAATCAACGGGTCAAACAAGGGGCAAGAACGGTTTCAAGTGGCCTCCAGTAATCATTCAGGTCACAAGCGGTGGCCATTTTGGGGCCAGGCATCATCAACTAGGCCGATCCTGCGAGGGATTCCAGGTCTTTGTGACTTGATTTTCCAGGTTGATCAAGGTACTTAATATGGGGGCAAGGTAGGGTGGGCCGCACCCCAGCTTGAGCAGGAACAGCCTTGTGTGATCAAGCTCGATCATTCAGTGTCCTGGGCGGTGGCCATCTTAGGGCCAGGCGTCGCCCATCGGGCCGATCCTAGCTCCCTACAGTGATTTAATTATGCCTGAGGGACCCACCGTATGGAGCAGGTGGGGGGGGGGGAGCCTTGCCCCAACCCGCTGCGTGATCCGGTATGGGAGGGCAGCCGAGCCAATCTTCACCGCTATCATTCACTGTCCTGGGCGACAGCCATCTTAGGGCCAGACGTCGCCAGTCGGGCCGATCCCAGCTCCATGCAGTGATTAACCTAGCTAAGGGACCCACTGTCTAGAGCAGGTGGGGGGGGGGGGAGCCTTGCCCCAGCCTGCTGCACCATCCGGAATGAGGGGGCAGCCGAGCCGATCTTCACCTCGATCATTCACTGTCCTGAGCGGCGGCCATCTCAGGGACCGGCGTCGCCAGTCGGGCCAATCCCAGCTCCATACAATGCTTAAATTATGCCTGAGGGACCCACCATGTAGAGCAGATGGGGGGGGCTTGCCCCAGCCCGCTGCGCGCTCCGGTATGGGGTGGGCAGCCAAGCTGATCTACACCTCGGCAGCAAAGGGCGCGATCTCGCTAATCCAAGGTAGGAGCCCTGGGAGTCTCCGCTGCCGCAACAGTATCAGCTGCAGCTCCGGTCTCCTGTGGGGCTGATTGCCGGTCGGACCTAAGACAGGTCTGTGCCGGGCCGCTCCGATGGAGTAATATCGCCCCAGCCTCGGGGGGCACCAATGCAGCTCCAGGCTCCCGGGCAGACTAGCAAGGAGGCGGGGACGTCCTCTTCGAGCCTCCCGACGCCCAGCACAGTAAGCCCTGGGAGAGGGCGAGATGGCTTGTGGCGGGGTGAACGGGGTGGACACCATTTTCTGGAGGTGGTCTATGACTGACTGTGGCAGGCCCACCTTTAATAGCTAGTCCTTTTAGTGGAACACTTGTATTCCCAGCAGAGGCACAGGGAAGGCCAAACAGTACACTGTGCTCCACACTTTTTGGAGGTAGTCACCAGAGGGAAAGATTCAGGAAGGTGCTAAAAGAGCTCTTCCAGTTTTTCTCTCACATGTCAAATGGGATTCTTCCTAGCATCCTTCCGTTCTAGTTCTAGGAACATTCTTACGTTCAGTGGGCCAAGCAAGGTTTCTTAAAAGACAGAACTAGTTTCTCAACCGCAGATGTTTCTTGACCAAAACACAGAAAATTCCCATAGCCTACCCCTCTCCTCCTCACCTGCTCTACAACGTTAGGTCTTTCAGGTTCAGGAAGGGTGTCTGGTGGCATTTGAATCAACTCTTCCCTGCCCCATAATCCAAAAAGTTAAGCTAAGTCCACTTAAAAGTAATTGAGTACCTCTGCATAACCCCAGCAGGATGTTCCACTGAGCAGGTGAACCTAAACATCTGGGTAGGACCCACTTACTGAGCAGACCCATATTCTACAAAGCTATTCTCTTCCAGCATGCAGCACAGGCAGCCAACCTCCTTCCCATAGGTATTGTGTATCATCAACTGGAAGCCTGTGCTGGGGCACATGGGCATCTATGGCCATATACAAGTGCTAATTAGACTGCTTTCCAGGCAGTCTGAGGTAGCATTAATAACAGATTTAAGCTGAACAGGGTACTAGATGTCACATTTCTTTAAATGCAAAACAGTCAATTAAAGAATTTGTTGTCAAATGCGGTTGTTTAAGGGAAAACTACAAAGATATTGACAAACTTGTATCAATTGATGCACCAGGCTAATTTTAGGACTAAAAAAGCCGAATTAATTAATTTGGGAAACACAGGCAGAGAGGCCTGCCTCTCTGCTCTTTACGTGGCAGCTGCGGCCCGTGCCAGTAAGAGGGGTGGGGCCGGGTGCGGGGGGATTTGAACAGACAATTACATAAATAATTAATGTTCCCTCGTCATCGTCCGTCGAAATCCCCCACCACCCGGCCCCATCGCTCTTACCGCCACTGGCCGTGGCTGCTTTGTGGGTCTTCTGAAGGGTAGGTGGGCCATATAGGCATAGTAAAAACTGAAGGTATGCAGCCAACATCTTATGTTTATGTTATAAATGTTTTACAACCCAAGTTTGAACATGCTGACCTGCCGCAAAGTTTCAGGCTTACACATAGTATTTGTGGTAACACTCACTGAGGAAGAGCAGACAATTTTAACATAGCATTAGGCCTGGGCTATGAACTTTGCTCCGTTCGAGAAGTTTCCTGCACTCCGCGGAGCTCGCGAAGTGGAGAAAACTCTGCTTCCCAATATGCAGCGGAGTTTTTTCCTCGCTCGCGATCGTGGATGGTAAGTTTGCAGTCGCAAACGGTAAGTTCTCGAGCGCGAGCTGCCGCGCCGGTAGAATTTCTACCAGAGCGGCAGGAATACCAGCACAAACTGCAGTTTGCACTGAACTCCGCTACTCGAGGAACTTCAAAGAGTTTTTTTGTAACTCCACGGAGTTCTGTGTAGCAAAACTCTGCAAACTAGTCCCAGGCCTGCATAGCACACAAGACCTGATCTGCAGGCCTCAGTCGATAGCGTGGGTAGAAAAGTCTTAAAAAACAACTAGGAAAACACCTTAGTTTAGATGGAAGATTCACCGAGTATATTAAAGAGTTCCACACCTGTCAAAAGAACCTGGACAGTATATTTGCATTGGCATGGTGTGCACTAGATCTGCGTTTGAGTCTAAAATATGACCTTAAATCACTCTTATTAACAGCACAGCGGATTTTCCATGGCAGTTTAGGGTAAGAGGTGGGAACATGGGCGTTCACAGGCTAGAGTTAAGGGGTAGCCATTAGGAATGTGGTGAGACCCACAAAGTCAACAGAACAGTGTCCCAATGGTTTTAACATACACTTTTCCGTCTTAACTTTAGAGGTCACAATGCCAGGAAAATAAATATGGAAATTGGGCATGACAAACATCAACTCATCCATATTTGCCGGCTGGGCGGGTGGGAGAAGGCATTCCACTACCCAGAAAACAATTTTTATAGTGAAAACAATAAAGGAAAAACATGAAATGTGCTCATGGACCTTTCTGCCATACTTACTCCTGTGGGCTATGTTCTGTGAGCTCAGCAAGCAGGAGTAAGTGTGGAGGAGCTACACTCATGGAAGTCTATACCTTCCAGTTCCATGAGTACTCCTATGGATGTGTTGGAATTTTTAAAAAGCACAACTCGTTTACAAAATGTGCAGTCTACTGATTGTGGGTTTCTGTCTCCTTTTTAGCTAGAGGTTTGTGAATCAGCCTCTTATTCTTCACTCCAACTTTATGATGCTTTTTTGAATCTGTACACTCACTAGGTAGGATTATAGTCCTGCGGCAGCTGCGGCCCGTGCAGGTAAGAGCGATGGGGCTGGGTGGGGGATTTCTATGGAAGATGACAAGGGAAAATTAATTAATTTCCACATTCACAGACTTTATTCGACAATTAAGTCATAAAAGTATACATACATATATTACACCAATAGAGATAAAAAAGAGACATTAAAATCCATAAAATAAATAATTGTTTTTAAAAAGTATTAAACTAGAGTAGACTTTGTCGAATTACAGTTTAAAAAGGATATAAAAACTATTTCATAAACATACATTAGTACAGGGGAATATTGTGCAAAGTTCACAAGTGGTGGCCCGTAAGTGCAAGGACAAATACAATTTGGTCTTCACATTTTTACCGCTATGCATTTTGTGCGGATTACAGAGGCCCATTTCAAAAATTTAGCCACGGCAACAGCAATTGTAGGCATGAGGTCTGTAGTTAAAATTCTCTGAGCCTCAGCGTGTCTTTGAAGCCCTAGTAGTTTACATAAAGGCTTGATCCACAATGATCTGGGGGCTTTATACAGGGGACAAAAGAATAAAAAATGGCTAATTGTCTCTTGTTCCTCCTCACAATTGGGGCATCTATCGATTGCACTTTTATCTGCCCATTTAACCGTAAAAGATCTTACTGGGAGTGATCCTACTCTAAGCTGGAAATAGAGCTTACGATCCTGTTGTTTAGCAATAATGTCCAAGTATTGTTCTAGTTTCGGTAGGGCTTTAATGTCCATGAAGCAACTAGTTAAGTGCGCGGAAAGACCCTCTGACCTTGCTTCAGAGATCACCATCTCCCAGTATTTTTCTTTTAATAATTTTTTGGAGGGTAAATGAGAATTTTCCGGGTCCTCCCATAAGTCAGTCATCCCTAACCTGGAAAGTATCGACTTGATGTTCTTAAGCCAATGAATTTTTTGGGACGTGTCCTTAGCCATTACCTCCTTCAGACCTTGAGCATAATGCTGTAGTTCTTCTGTCGTCCACAGCCGGCGCCAGTAAAGAACTGGACGCAAAAAGGCTAAGTCCTGGACCGCCTTTTTTCCAAGGTCCCACATTAGCAGCACTAAGGGGGTACTTATGGGGACGCTAGTAGCTTTTCGAAGAAATTCATTTTCAGCCAGCGTTAATTTCCTAAGATCTTCAAAACCCCATAGTTCGGCACCATATAAGGCCCAAACTAGGACCTTCATCCCATATACTTCCAGTAAGTGACTGATGGGCTTAGTTGTTGAGGTGGAATTTTTTTTTAGGAGGATACCTGCCTGCTGGCGGAGTTTTAGAACCGCGATATCTAGTTGGCTGGACCAACCCAAATCTTTCTGAAGGGTGACCCCCAGGTAGGTAAAAGCGTCTACACGCTCCAACGGGGAACCATTCATATTGATCAGCCCTCTAAAAGGTCTATTTGACCCGCACATTTTACGACCAGTCAAAACCATATACTTAGTTTTTGTAGGATTTATTTCAAGTCCCCTGTCCAAACAGAAATCTTCAAACCGTTTCAGTGCTTGCTGGAGTCCACTTGGAGTCTTTGAAATGATGAGAGTGTCGTCCGCGAACATGAGGATTGGGACCCGCTCACCAGACATCACAGGGGCATCGGTCGGGACCAGGGAGAGGAAATCCGCAACCCCGTTCACGAAGAGCGAGAACAAGGTGGGCGCCATGACACAACCCTGCCTTACTCCACGCTCCACCGGAAAGGGCTCAGTGACCTCCCCCTGGGATCCCCACCGTACCCGCGCGAAGGTATCCTCATGCAGGTGGATAATCAGACTCAACAATTCAGGTGCCATCCCCAGATCTGCTAGAACTTTCCATAGTATATTACGAGGGACCAGGTCAAATGCCGCTTTTAGATCGACAAAAACGGCATACAAAGTGCCCTTTTCCAAGACCACGGTGCGCCAATATAACATGATGAACCGAAAGACCTGGTCAATGGTACATGTTTTTGGGCGGAACCCAGCCTGGTAATTAATTTCCACTCGTCATCGTCCGTCGAAATCCCGACCCACCCAGCCCCACCACTCTTACCTGCACGTGCCGCAAAGGCATGAACTAAGAAATAGTCATTAGTAGAGCCTGGGGGTGGGTGGGTGTGTCTTAGAACTCAGAACACTGCCCATACTTTAGGGAAACAAATGTTAAAACGATGACTGGTGTGTGAGGGCTCACTACAAGAAAAGGCATTTCCGGTTTTGAAAACACCTTATAGGAGAAGATGCTCAGGGTAGATTGCAAAGAGACAAGTATGGTTTTCAATAAATGTAGACAAGGTTTTTGGTTAAATACAGGAAAGAGTAGATATAAAAGTGCAGGCAAGGGTTCTGATTAGACACCAGAAAGTGCAGCTGTGCACATGTAGACAAGAGTTTTGGATAGACATAAGAAAGTGAAGCAATACAAATGTAAAAAATGGTTTTGCTCAATCACAGGAAAGAGTAGATATGTAAATGTAGACAAAGGTGCTGGACAGACACAGGAGAGTACAGCTATAGAAATGTAGCCATGGTTTCTAGTTCTACACAGGACAGTGCAGCAGACAGAAGCAGAATGTAAATAATTATTTCTCTGGAACAGGGCTAAATATACTTTCACATGTGTACTCACATTTTTTAGGAGTCAGGCAATTTTCCTTGCGACTCATGTATTTGAGTATATGAACGGCAACTATGCATGGCAACTTAGGAAAATATTATTTGTGATATAGTTAAGAAAACCATACCTTCTGGGGTCACCTGGATGCCAAGGTGGGTTACGCACAGAACCGGTGCTCCAGCAGAAGAAGCATGGCACCACCTGACATCTGCGCTCTCCTAGCTCTCAGGCAGCAGCTCCCAGTGGGGGAAGAGAAAGTGACCAATAGGGAGTGACTAGAGATACCCCGTGCCATGTGGATACCCCGCGCTGTGCATTCCTGTGGCCCCAGTGTAAAAAGGCTGTCTGTTCCTGACATGGAACCGACCGAGATGTAGGAGTATAGCCTACCCATGGGGTTCTCTCCTGCCACAAATCCACCAGTCCTACCACCTCCGGGTATCTGCTAGTAGTGGCACATATACTGTATTGTAGAGCACAATAGTTAAAATAAACATTTTGAACTATTTCAGTGACTCTGCCTATCCCCATTGTGGACAAGTACGAGTGAGTGAGCGAAAGAGTACGTCTTGCTCCTGCAATTTCTGAGAGAGTCGGGAGTGTTCTGTTATGGGTTGTCTAATCATTTGTAGCTCTGTGATATTTGGAAGAGAACGAATGGGACAATGTAGCAGTCAGTTTTGGATTTTGGGTACTGACGTGGTAGGTTGGTACACCCCTTCACTCTGAGGTCCTGTTTTCCTGGGGCATTGCTCTGTGTATGTGCAGAATCCCTGCAACACCTCCATCGTCCGCAAACCCCGGATGTTTCTGTCCCAGTTGCCCCACATGGTGAGATTGACGTCTACCCTCACCAGCAATGTGGATATGTGAGGCAGGCGAGGAGCCATTTCCCCATCTGTCCCAGGACCATCAACTAACTCTGGTGGGAGGTACCAATGGCCATGCAGCTGCTGGCTCCGACTCGCCAGACCTCACAGGGCTGGAGGCTAGACCCATGACTGGTAAACCAAAGGGTTTCTAAGGACAGTGACAGGTCAATACTTTTTGTAAAATGCACAATCGGTGCTATCCAAGTTAGTGTCTGGAAAGCCTACAAGGCAATATTCAGAGGGCACCACATCTCCCACGTCGCAGGGGGGAAAGAAGGAGTGGGTCAGAGAAGTCACAATCCTGCAAATGCCAGTGGGAGGCAAACAGCATACACCAATCCAACCCTGCCCTTACATATGTTTGCTAGGGAGGAGACTGGTGGAGCGAGAGGCACGGGTGTACTTTAGGGCCAAGAAGCCTATGCTATATGAGATGGGGAATAAGGCAGGCAAACTGTTGGTCTGGCTGACACACAAAGAGGAGGGCCGGCAATGGATACCCTGGGTAGAGGACAAGGAGCGAGGCATGGTCCACACTGCACATGGCATAGGGGAGGTATTTGTGGCATACCTGGGATGTCTGTATGAGTCTAGGGAGGGGACAGTTCGGTGACAGTGCAACAAATTAATTGCGGATATCCTGACCCGTCCTCGACATCGAGGACACAGAGATGCTGGAGGGCAGCATAGATGGCGGGGAGATCAGCCAAGCAATCCGACAACGTAAAGGAGGGAAAGTGCCTGGCCACAATGGGTTTCCACCAGAGTTCTACGAATGCCTGGAAAGTAAATAGACAGATCCCCCCAGGGAAATGTTTTACGGGGAGAAGGGAGAGGGATCTTTCCAGTGGGACCTCAGGACAGCTACTTTAGTGCTGATCCACAAGGAGGGCAAGCCAGTGGAACAGTGTGATTCCAACAGACCTATCAATAGACCTATCACCTTGATCAACCTGGAGGTGAAAATCTTGGCCAAGGTGCTGGTGAACCACTTGATCCAGGTCATAGATAAATTAATAGCTCCAGGCTGCTCAAGCTTTATGCCCCCCAGACCCAGGAGGCACAGCCTCCGGTGGATGTTCGGGTGCCTGGAACGACTGGGCCGGAGGGAGCCAGTGGTATTGCATTTTTGACACTGGGTGCTCCTTTTGCTGCTTTCCACCCACGCCTCACGGCCCCCGCTTCGCGGGAGCCGTTCGAGGTTTTGCCATCACCGGATTGCCTGAACTTAGGAGGTAACCGCCAAGGGAACAGCACTGTATCAGGGACTGCGAGGACCAGCGGGCGCTGCGGTAACAAACTCGCCTCAGCTGGCCCTCTTCCCGCCCCCTCCTGCCGGACTTCAAGAGAGGAGGGTTGATCTTACTCTGTGTGCCTGCTAACCGAGACTTTTGCCTTCTTGACACCGGGTGCTCTTTTTGCTGCTTTCCACCCACGCCTCACGGCCCCCGCTTCGCGGGAGCCGTTCGAGGTTTTGCCATCACCGGATTGCCTGAACTTAAGAGGTAACCGCTGAGGGAACAGCACTGTATCAGGGACTGCGAGGACCAGCGGGCGCTGCGGTAACAAACTCGCCTCAGCTGGCCCTCTTCCCGCCCCCTCCTGCCGGACTTCAAGAGAGGAGGGTTGATCTTACTCTGTGTGCCTGCTAACCGAGACTTTTGCCTTCTTGACACCGGGTGCTCCTTTTGCTGCTCTCCACCCACGCCTCACGGCCCCCGCTTCGCGGGAGCCGTTCGAGGTTTTGCCATCACCGGATTGCCTGAACTTAAGAGGTAACCGCCGAGGGAACAGCACTGTATCAGAGACTGCGAGGACCAGCGGGCGCTGCGGTAACAAACTCGCCTCAGCTGGCCCTCTTCCCGCCCCCTCCTGCCGGACTTCAAGAGAGGAGGGTTGATCTTACTCTGTGTGCCTGCTAACCGAGATTTTTGCCTTCTTGACACCGGGTGCTGCTTTTGCTGCTTTCCACCCACACCTCACGGCCCCCGCTTCGCGGTTGCCGTTCGAGGTTTTGCCATCACCGGATTGCCTGAACTTAAGAGGTAACCGCCGAGGGAACAGCACTGTATCAGGGACTGCGAGGACCAGCGGGCGCTGCGGTAACAAACTCGCCTTAGCTGCCCCTCTTCCCGCCCCCTCGTAGTATAATAAACCAGTCAAAGACGTGCTAGCGGGACGCGCGCGGGGCAAAGCGCGGAGCGAAGCCCGGGCAAAGGGCGGGCCCTCTGAGGCCCTCAGAGAACCGAGGAGACCGGACTGGACATTACCCTCTGGTATTTTACCTTCTTACTCTAGTTCTAATTTGTTGGACTTCCTAGAATTTTGTTTCGTACTTCTAGAATATTGCATTTATCATGCCTGACAAGCAGGGAGGGTTGTTAAACAAAACACTTGATAACTACTTCACTAAGGCCTCCCCAGACATCCCTTCGGAAATTGCCTTGGCAGAGCGTTGAGACGAACGCCGTCGCTCTGTGGAAAGCATGAAAAATCGGCCAATGTCACCATTATTTTTAGCCCCTTCCTGCACTACTGAAAATTCCCAGCTAGCCAATGTTATTGTTCATATATCGGACAGTCAGCCACCAGAAGTAATTACCATTACACCGTCCCAAATCACTTCCCCTGAGCTGGCTACGAATGGCACCCCTTTAACCATCCATATGAGTACCCCTAATGTCACAAAGCCATCTGCCCATATACCAACCAAAACAACGCGTAATAGGGCAAAGAAACCCATGCCTGTATCAAGGATACATGGACCTCCTCCTTGCAAGAAGAGGCGCAAAGGGGGGAACTTACAACAACCAAAGTTAAGTCACTCTGACTTTGGGAAAAAGACGAAGAGTTCTGTCAATAATACTGATAACCCACTAGTAGCCACAGTAGGGTCTATCACTACACCATTGCTTTAACCCAACATGCCTATAGATACAGAGGGCGACCTGGATGCCTCTATGATGGATAAAGCGCCCCAAGTAAATCGTGACCTTGTTACCTTAGACACTCTAGAAAGCTTAATCAAAACCTACTCTGCATCAATTCTAGAAAGGCTGATCGAAGTGGAACTTAGACTAAGCAAAATTGAGCGGGCACTGGGAAACAAGGGTGTTGATAACATCATAACTTCCAACAATGTATTGCATAAAACCGTTACTCAACCCGAATCTATCCCTGTTGCACCAGTTTCTATCCCTAAATCTACCTCGCTGTCGAATCCTTCCCCTTCTATGCCCAAAGGGAACAAAACGACTGTCCAGTCAATTCCACCACCCAAAAACCCACACAATAAACCAGATCCTACGCCGGTTACCCTAGTAAGCAAGCCCCCCAATGGTATGGTAAATACTCCCCAGGAAAGAATCACAACAGAGGCGGGGGGCCCAGAGTCCAGCTAGGGGAGGCCTAAACAGGCTCCCTTTCCTGAATTACCACCAGAGGCAGTGCCCTTTGTGGTAGTCCTAACAGGGGTCCCTGTGTTACAACCTAATAAGAGGGAGGGTTTTGCACAATTAAAAAATAAGATTATGCATTGGCTAAGTCTTTACAGGCCAATAGCAAACCATGTAAATGGCGAAATTGTGCATGTTCGTCGTCTCCAATGGCTGGGGGGTAGACCCAAAAACATCGAGGGCGACGTGGTGGTTGTGAATTTTAGGGATCCCAATGCTGTACAATTTATATTAAACTGGCCGCCAGGCACTACCAACAATTGCATAATCCCTAGACCACTAACGTATTTTTATCCTAGGTCAGTGGTATTTCCCCCCCAGCACCAACCACCCCCGCATATAACATCCCAAACCCACCCTAGTTGTTATCCACCATTTATACAGAGGGCTGGTAACACTCAACATACACTGCAACCGCCAACTAGACAGAATCCTAGGGACTTCTATTACCCGCCAAACCCCGTGCCCGCACCTGATCCCCTTGGATGGAATTGTGTACCTTACAGACCCCTCAATTCCAGCAACAGAAGAATGGACCATCTAAAGCCATTCACACCTCTAGAAACCACTAATAGATTTGATATATTCAGTGGACTAGATGATTGTGATTGATGCCATATGTCATTGGGGAGCGAGGTAAATGGATCTAGAACTGTCAACTCGGGGGGGGGGGGGGCGGGGGAGTGGGAAAAGAACCAAGTTTATTGAGCGTTGGGGGTATTATTAATGAAACTGAACCTTTGGGGAATATAGGATCCTTACCCGTGGCTGTATTAACAACTAGGGATAGATCTACATTGAATGAAAGTGTTACACACCCAAACGACCTGCTGCCTCCCCAGGACGATCTGAATAGTTCAGAAGGGTCCTTAGTTGCGCAACTTGAGGTTCTCCCCAATTGCAAGGAGGTGGAAAAGGTATCTTTAGAAAAGGCTCCTGAAACAAGACAATCATTTAAACTGGTCTCCTGGAACATAGCAGGGGTCTCAAAAAATCTGAGGGACCCAGAATGGGCAAGTTATATCGACTCCTTCGACTTCTGCATGTTACAAGAGACCTGGTCAGTCGAGATCATACATAGACTAGGGTATAAAACGTATGGAACTAGTGCTATTCCATCTAGGAGTGGAAGACCTTCGGGTGGTTTAATAACCTGGGTGAAAGTTAATTTAAGGGTGAACATTGAGGTGGTGGATGCAAATTCCCCAGATATACTGGTCTTAAAAATTACTGAACGAGAAGGGAAAAAACTTTTCCTAGTAAATATTTACAATAGGCCATCACCCATAACAAGAGAATCCCCAACACTATCCCATCTAGATCTCCTTTTGAGTAATCTGGATACCAGGGAGGACTTTATTATTGTGGCTGGCGATTTAAATTGCAACTATGAGCCAGTCATGGGACTCAGTGATATTTTTGCAGAAGAAGACGAGGCTAATAAAATCCCTGCCTTAGACAATGTTAAACCAGTTAAATGTTCAACTATGGCCCTCCAAATGACCAAAATATGTGCAGAACATTGCCTTAGGGCCTGTAATGGACGTTTACCGTCGGATTGTTTGAAGAAGGCTACCTTTTTTAGGAGGAATTACAAAAGTAACATAGATTTTGTCGTTGCCTCCATACCAACTTGGGCGTACCTCCTTGACATGGAGGTAATAGAAAGATTAGAAAGCGATCACTTCCCTCTAGATCTTAAAATGGAGGTTTCACTGTTAGAAGTTACAGCTTCCTCCATGTCCCAAGAAGGAATTAATGGTGATAGCAATGAGACCCACATTAGCAACAACAGACGATCTCTAAAATGGCCACTTATACTGGACAATGGCGAAATAGTTACAGAAATATATACACTTTTCGCATGTACCTTTGGCCCATATTTAAATCATACATTAGACGAGGAAAATAATAGCCATTTCAAGATGTTACATCAAAAATTCTTTGATGCTCTTAAGCCGCTAGTCACCAAAATGCCCAAGAAAAGTCAGCAAAAGACACACAATTTGTCTCATAGCAAGCCCTGGTACAACAAAGCTTGTAGGGAGTCCAAAAGGGCACTTTTAACTGCGATTAAATCCAAGGCATTTTTAGACATTAAATCAGCTAGGAACAATTATAAATTGGTACAAAAGGCATCCAAATTAGCTTGGGAAGAAGAGAAATGGGCTGATTTGCTGCTTGCAGCAAAATCACGTGATAATGTAGCTTTTTGGAGGCTAGTAGCGAATGGAAATCATAAAGGGAGAGTGGCCAAGGACGTCTATTTGGACGAACAGACCTGGGTTAACCACTTCACTAGCCTTTACAAAAAGTATGAAGATCTCCCCACTGACATGTTTGTCTTAAGCAATGCTCTTCCAACAGACTATCTGGATTTTACGCTAGGAGAAACAGAGCTGGCAATAAGCCAAATAAAATCTGGTAAAGCCCCTAGGTTAGACAAGATTCCGGGAGACTTGTATAAACACGATCTAAAAATATGGGTACCTTACATTAATTACCTGTGTAATGAGTTATCCCGCAATCTAGACTTCCCAGAGAGTTGGAAGGGAGCTGAAATTGTTTTAATTTTTAAAAAAGGAGACAGGATGGACCCCTCAAATTACCGGCCAATAAGTTTAATGGATATACTCCAGAAAATCTATGCACAACATATTTTATTTCGTGTTAATGATTGGCTGGATGAAAATGCAATTTTAACTAGATATCAAGCTGGATTCAGACCCAAAGTAAGCACAATAGACCAAATCTTCCGATTCTGTTGCCTTTACTGGAAATACGTAAAGATCAAAAAGGGCCAATTATATGTTGCGTTTGTCGATCTAAGGGCAGCATTCGATTTAGTGCCTCGCAAATTACTATGGGAAGCATTGAGTGCAGCAGGGATGCCAATTACCTTAATAGTCCAGATCAAAGAGCTCCATAGAGATAACTTCGCGAGAATCCGCTGGGGCCCAAACGGAGAACTAACCCCAAAAATTCCTATTGAGCGTGGTGTCCGCCAGGGGTGCGTTCTGGCCCCTACACTCTTTTCCCTTTTCGTGAATGACATTCCCTCACATCTTGAGGGATGTAAAAACGACACCCCTAAACTAAACGGAGAAAAGGTAACTTCCCTATTATTTGCTGACGACACTATTCTGATTTCCCAGACAAAAAAAGGTCTCCAAGCTCTACTAAATTCCTCAGGGAGTTTTGTAGCAAGAAGGGACTGGAGATAAATGGGAAAAAGACTAAATGTATGGCCCTAAATCCTACCAAAACAGATAAAGGCTGCTTAACCCTAAATGGATTAAAATTAGAATCGGTCCCTTACTTTGCATACCTAGGGGTGACATTGGATTCCAAATTTTCCTGGAAAGCCCAATTGGAAAAAAGTAAGATGACATTTTCCCAGAATGTAAAACCTATTCTCAGGGAACAAAGCCTGAGCACTAGCAAAGCTGTGTCTCCTGCGGTTGAACTTTTTAAATTTAAAGTACAGCCAGCAGTGCTTTATGGCTCAGAAATTTGGGGCCCTGGGTCCAAAGGCACTTTTAGTGTCCTGGACAATAACTTTTTGAGAAGCTTGGTTAGGGTCCCTAGAAGTACTCCTCTGGTGCCCCTTCAACTGGACCTAAATTTTCGAAGAACGGACCACCACATTATTATACGCCCCCTGCTGCTATGGGTTAGGCTATGGCGGGTACCAGAATTACAAGATTACAGGGATGGGCTTAAAGAAATCATGGAGCTTGATAACTTCAAAGTAATATCGTGGTTCAAACATGTCAAAACTTGGCTTAATAATTTAGGTCTGAAACATTTTTGGGAAAACCCGGACCTATTACCACCTAACTCGAAACAAATAGTAAAAAGGGCCTTCTGGACTTACATCATAGACATGATCAAAAGTGCTTCATCTAGTGGGACACTAGTAACAAAGTTCCTCACCTTTAAAGACGAACCGACTTTTGAGACCTTTTTGGATGAAATAGAACCGCCACTTGCAAAGACTCAATTTTAAAATTTAGATATGGCAACCTTCAAATAGGCTCCACTTTGGCTCGCTGGTCCAGTGGTCCAAATACTTCAAATCTAGTGGTAGATGAACTTTGCCCCATGTGTGGAAGTCACCAAAAAGAAAACGAGCAACATATCCTCTTTTTCTGCCCATTATATGCACAGGCCAGGAAAAGATGGATTAAACCAATATGCCTAGCGTTAGGCGTGAGATCATGTTCTCAGGCTCTGAGAATTCTTTCTACTAACACAACTCAACCTATAATATTTAGTGTTAGTAGATTTTTGCATTGTATCTTTTTCCAAAGAAAAAAACTGGGATATCAATTGTAAATGGGTTTAACTCCAGAGGCAGAATTGTTAAAATTCCCTTTCAAGTAATTAATGGGGGGGTCCATTGCAGAACTCTAATGTTGTTGTCCATAATTGTCTCTAATATAAATGATTTGTTCTTAATCAATGGTTTTATGTTCCACGCTGTACAGTTTTAATATGTTTTTATTGTATGTACATGAATTGCTTCTTTTATGGCATTAATGCCGAAATAAAGATTCTTTGAATTGAATTGAATTACAGATTTGAGTGATTAAATGCGGTGATGCCTACGGATCCAGTTCACAGCACTTAAGTGGCATTTCTTTAAAACAATATTCAACAAATCATGCACATCATTTCAGCTTTACACACTAGCAAGAAGCATATCAATGACAGGGCTATGAGAGCTCTCTGATGACACTGTTCAAAATTAAGCAGCATTACATAAAGTTATCCAGCCTGCAGTACATAGACACGTCACATTGAGAACATTACTCACCTACTTCATGCTCCTAATTAAGCAAAGCATCAGTTTGAATATCTCTCCCATAAATACCCAACAGACATTGGACCAATAGAAAATAAAGGACACTAGCTCGAGATACATACATCTATAAATATTGCAAATGTATGTGCCTTTTGGGTGGTATGGGGAATGAGAATAAAATACAGCACTTGGAGATACATTTTTCCATAGAACTGTCTGCTGCCCCTTCCTGTGTGAAATCTATGCGTCTGTCCTTCTACAGGGGGTTCTAGCATTGTGTACTCCATTACAGGTTAATTTGTTAGATGCGCATTATCCACACTTAAAAGTGGAACAAGAATTCAGACTTAGAAGAGCGGATGCATGTAAGCTGGTGCTTTAATGTAAGTAACTTATAACATTATCACAGAAACATGTAAAATGCTCCAAAGCCTGAACTGGTCCTATCAGCCTTTCTTACACACACACCTGGCACATGTGTAGTGATATCCGCTGTTTCCGAGCATCAAGGTGTTGGTACCAGTTTTTGTATAAGGTCAACCATTTTTTAAAGGGGTTCGTACATTGAGTTGCATGGACTTTCTATTAGAATCAAACAAGTGTATATAAAACGAATGACTGAATTTAATAAAACATGGGCCATGTCGTAGGCCACAACACTCTATACATTTCAAGTATCCGCAGGAAGGAATATGGCGAGGCATACCAGTCAGCATCAGGTCCATCCTGCATGCCTTGTGCTGACTGTCAGTCCCAGCGCTTTATTAGATTTAGTATCTATTACCTTGAGGTCAGGGGGCACCGGGAGGTCAGGTAGGCTGCTATGTTTAATGCACACTTGAGTGAATACTGCTCGAAAGAAGCACGCAGCATATTTTAAATGTATATTTATTGCATTTATTAAGCGCGCTCGGTTCATGAAAGGGCACCTGTGCGACTGAGAGTCGAATAGTAGTGGTAGAGAAAAGAAAGACAGACATACTGAACTGTATAGAGAAGAGGCAGACGCAGAAACACAGGAACTGGTTGAGTGCTTTCTCTCCAGACCGACCTTCCCAAAAGCAAGACCTGGTAGGGCAAAGGCATCACATTCTTGCAGCCCCCAGTAGTGAATACAAGGGGAATATAGAGGTATTTCTCCTATTCGAGATAAGTTAGTGAAAGTTACAGAAATTGGGCAAAAGAGTACATTTAAGACAACCATCGAAATACATTTTGGAAACAGAAAAATATCTATAAAGATAATGAGAGAGGAGCATGAGAACTAATCAGAGAACGTTTTTTTAATAGCTTCTTGTTCTATTTTAAGCAAAAAGAGGTTAGATCCCACTCAAGGTGGGGGTTGGCAAGGGGCCAGCACCGCTAGAGAGGCCCCAGCTGTTTGGAAGTACCCATGGAGCAGCATAGTTGGCCCAGGGAGTGATGACCAAGAGAATCCCCTGGGGTCGGAAAGGCATAGAACAGTAGGTTGTCCCTGTGGTAGCGGGCCTGCTTCCTTGTTCTATCGCCTTAAGCAGGGAAGTCCATCAAGGTAGTTGATTGGTCTACCCTGGCTTTTGGCTAGGAGGGGGTTGTGTAGGACTTGGCCCTTTTTGGCTTAAGTCCCTAAACTTTTTGCCTCCCCCCTAGACCTTTTTTATGACATGGTTTGGCCAACTTAGATACTTTGGACCCTTTGCCAAACAGTGTCTAAGTGTAAGTGTTCCCTGTATAAAGTGTAATGGTAATTGGTTGTCCATGATTGATATGTTTGCCTTACTAAGTAAAGTACCTAGTAAAGTGCACTATGTGTGCCAGGGCTGGATATACAAATGCTACAAGCGGGCCTGCAGCATTATTTGTGCCACCCACACAAGTAGCCTTATAAAAGGGAACTCAGGTCTGCATTGCATGGCCTGCGCGCAGTTTGTTAAACTGCCATGTTGTTTTGTCAAGTGCACTCACTTGCCGGACCTTACCCTTCCCTTTCTATGTACATCAGTCACCACTATGGTAGGTACAGAATACCCCTTGTGCAGGGTGCAGTGCATGTGAAAGGTAGGACATGTACTAAGGTGTGTGTCATGTCCTGACAGTGAAATAATCTCCATTTCGTTTTTCACTGTTGAAAGGCCATCTTGCCCATAGGACAGAATGGGAAGGCTGTGTAATATGTTTTCCAGCCTATCTTCCCAAAGGCTTAAGATGGAAAGGTGAAGTTTAGTATGCTGAATTCACAATGCAATAACACATCTTTTTATGTAGGTGGTTTTTGCATTGTGTGTTCAGAAGCCACTCTTTTAGAAGTGGCTGAGTTTTTGTGCTCTAACATTTCTGTGTGTCTTTGTCTGGCTGTGGATTGACTGTCTGGATTTGAAAGTGATAGGATCTGGATAATGTCTTGACCCAGGGGAGGAGGTGAGACAGCAACAGGCTGACCCGTATCTGGAGTGTAGGGGGAGGAGAAGCCCCTAGAGGTGAAGAGGCCTAGGTTGCTGCTATAAAACAATTGTCCCATTTCTTGCTGAGTGATTGAGAATCCAGACCCCACTAATCAAAGGAAGAAAGGTGTCACTGGCAGGGAGGCACCTAGAACTGATTTGAACAGGTGTTAGTTCCCCCTAAAACACACACACTTCAAAGTAATTGAGGGGTATAAGTATGAGAGCTGAAACCCCTGAACTTTGGAGAATGGCTTGATCAAGTGTGAACAAGACTGGAGCTACTCCATGGTCAAAAGGACCTTTACCAAGGATGAAACAACTGAAGAGACTGAACCACAGGACTGACATTTGCTGTGTGATCTGCGTCTGGCCTGCAGATTGCTGTTTTAACCAAGGAAAGGCTAAAGGGACTTTGCTGTGTGCTGTGTCCCCCTGCTTGAAGGACTTTGCTGGGTGCCATATCCTGAAGTAACTTATCCCCAAGGGCCTGAGGTGAGCTGGCTCCCTGTTCGGAAATACAGGAACACAAACATTTCCAGGAGAGTCTCAGCGGTGCTGTGTGTGCGTGCCTGTTGTGATCTGAGACCCTTGTAAGAACTGCCCCATGATCGTGGGTGCGTGGAGTCCAACTGAGTCTCATTGATGCTAGGAGCGTGTGCGTTGTGCAATGTGGCAGACCTTCAGGAGAATCGGGCTGTGATCAGGGGCACCTGGCATCCAAGTGAGTCTCAGCGATGCTGTGTGTGTGTGCTTTGTGCAGCCTGAATCCCGTTGTGAGGATTGTTCCAGTGAACGTGTGCAACGGGATCCAAGGAAGAAACTAAAAACCTGCCTCTTCACTTGGTGATGGGTTTCCTCTACTCCTTCTCACACTCTCTCCACAGCGCGGGGACACGCCGGGAGGCGTCACCAGGCGCTCTGCAAGCTCCTTTAAATTAAAATTAAATTAAATTAAAGTGAGTCTCATCGATGCTGTGTGTGTGCTCGTTGTGCACTGTGAGACCTTCGTGAGGATTTGCCTTATTATCATGTGCACCGGAATTCAAGTGAGTCTCATCAACGCTGTGTGCGTTGTGCACCCTGAGACCTTTGTGAGGATTTTCCTTGTTATCGTGTGCACCGGAATCAATGTGAGTCTCGTTGCCGCGGTGTGCGGGTGCATTGTGCATCGGGGACTTTCGTGAGGATTTGCCATATTATCGTGTGCACCAAAGTAAAGTGCGTTTCAGCGACGCTGTGCGCGTGATCTTCGTGCACCATGAGACCTGTGTGTGGAGTGCCCAGTGATCATGCACCCGGAGTGAAGGAAGACTCAGCAATGCTGTGTGCATGTGCTTTGTGGTAGCCTGAGATCTTCGTAAGTGAAGCAGCCCAGACCAGCAGTCCCGGAGGAACTGAGTTGCCGGCCCAAGCCGCTGTTGCCATTTTACAAAGCTGCATTGGAGGCCCAGCCTCTGGACGAGGAGAGGAGAATGTGTGTGTGCCCCCCAGGTAACGTGTGTCGACCCCTGAGGCAGTGTGCTGGCTGGGAGGGAGGCGCTCTCTGCCTCTCTCTCGTCTTGGCAGCACGAGCCTCTGCTTCGGCTCGTGTCACAGCCCGTAATGCCAAGGGAGTAGAGGTACAGGGGCCGGAGTGCGAAGCTGCACTTTGGAATTACATCATACTGTGTTGGGGGCAACTGTGAGAGGCTGACTGCAGGTCAGAAGGAGAGGCGGAGAGACCACCTGAGGCCCGTCGATCGGGGCCTGAGTGTACTACATAGTATTCCATTTCTGCAGAACGGAGTACCTGACAGACGTATTACACATCGCATCATTTCTGTATAACAAACTACCTGATTGTCCTATGACGCATTGCCTTGTTTTTGTATAAAAACTACCTGATTAGCGTATTGCGCATTGCATTATTCCTGCATACCGAATCACCTGATTAGTGTATACGCATTGCCTTATTTTTGCAGAACGACATATCTGGTGGTTGTATTACACATTGAATTATTTTACCTTGCAGTGTCTGATTGCTACGTTACACATTACAGTATTTTTACATTGCAAAAGTGCCTGATTCTAGCATTACGAACTGTATGACATGATATTAGGAGTACAGGAGAATGTTTAGAAGTGCTCATTGACATCGCCAGAACTTACAAGGGCTGGCTGGCCTAAAAACCGGCCAGAAGAAATATTACACAACCTCATATGTTGGTTTTAGATCGTGTGGTCTTATCGTATCTCTTTTTACATAAAGTTTATACTCGTTTTATAAAACTCATGTGGAGTCTATTTGTGGTGTTATCATTGGGTTATTGCGAGCATGGTTGAGAATACTTTACACATTTGCCTTGAAGATAAGCCTGGATGCTCGTGCCAAGCTACTGAGGGGGTGAGCAGGGATATCTAGACTTCCTTTGTCCTTTACCACAAACAAACCCACAGTTTCCCTCTCTACCTAAATCCAACATAGGAGAACCATTCCTCCCTTGTGCAGAGCTCCTGTGCCCACATTAGAGGCTTGGCCAGGAAAATGAGCAAGCCCTTTCTTGGAGTTGCTCGAACTGGTTCTATGGGAAGTTTCTCTCCCACTGAAATTATTTCCTGGCTCACTTGTTGGACAAAAGGGAGGCAGGTCCAGGTGTGAGATACATCTGCCAGTGACAGTTTAGACATCCTGAGAAGATATGCAATGGGCTCGGCACAGCCCCAGGCCATCCTGGCAGAGAAAGTCAAATTCTCCCCACACCCAAGGCCTTTGTCTCAGCTCTTTGAGCCAATTCACACCAAATCAAGGAGCTATACAGATCCTAAGTGCCAGTTCGAAGCTTCTACAAATGGGCTTCTAGGGGGTTTAGGGAGGTAAACTGTGACTTTTTAAAACATTTGATACATATACCAATGAATTCGATTTGTTACAAATATTTGAATTAACTTTTTATTTTTAATACGGTCAAGGAACTTGCTGGCTCCAAAACCCAAGCGCTGCCTCCTGCACTCAATAAACAAAAATGCGAGGGGAAAATCGTTCCCTCTTCCCCGTACTACTTTCGCCACATGCAACAGATAACCCACCTCCTAGCCAAGCTGAGTCTCCTGACATTCCTGACCATCGCCTTGAGACTTGGCCCCTGTTGAATACAGCCCCCTTAGTTAAACTTCTCAGCAACATTAAATCAGGATCACCTAAAAATCTGCGGCCAATCTCTGTGCTAAAGCAGCTGGATTCACCTTCGCTACTCGTGATCACTGACCTCCCAAATGCCTCTCTGCAGGAAGCCACTATTCCATCGGAATGGAAACATGCTATGATACACTCTCTTCTCGAAAAGGCAAATGCTGACCTTGACCTACCCTGTAACTATCGACCTATCTCACTTCTACCTACCTGCTAAACAATTCTTGAGAAGCATATCCATACACACTTATCTCAGTTTGTGACAACCCAAGGACTTCTTCTTCCTTTCCAATCAGGCTTCAGAGCTGTTTTTTCCACCGAAACTACCTTGTTAGGGGTCATTGAAAGCATACCTCGCCACCTCGATACAGGAGACACCGTGGCTCTTATTTTGTTAGATCTGAGCGCCGCATTTGACATACCGTGTTAATCAAAACTCTCAGTTCACTGGGCATCTGTGGCTTAGCTCTAAACTGGCTCACCGCAGTCCTTACAAACTGCACCTTTCAAGTTTTTCACGCACAGCCTGACCAGGAATTCACTCCTTCTCCCATGGGGTGCCACAAGGCTCCATCCTCAGCTCTCTACTTTTTAATTTGTATGTAAGACCTCTAGCTGATGTGGCAGCAGAATCTGGCCTGTCCCTATTCTCATACGTTGACGATTCTCAAATCATGTTTTCTCTTTCCTCACAAAACACAAATGTTCCTTCCTCTCTCCAAATGGATCTAAACAAAATCGCATTGTGGATGCAACTAAATTACCCCAAATTAAATTGAGAGAACACTGAGGTCCTTGAATTTTGTAAAAACAAAGATCTTTGGGGCCCCCAACACTGGCCTTGTGAAATGGGCGTTCTCCCCTTACCTTCCCACCAAGTCCGAAACCTGGGCATTACTATTGACGACTCACAACATGCATTCGCAAACAGTTAAAGTAGCCGCGACATGTTTCATTATTCTCAAATGGTTATAAAACATCTGCTGGATGTTCCCAGAGTCAACCCGGAAAACTGTGGTCAATGCCTTAATCACATCAAGGCTGGACTACGGAAATGTGCTGTACTTGGGCTCTAACAAAGCCGTAGTCCATAGACTACAGATGGTGCAAAATTCAGCATCCTGTGCGGGGTTCCAAGGGCCACTTCCATTTCCGCCCATCGACGAAATTTGCTCTGGCTCAGGGTGGAAAACCTAGTAAAGTTCAAAGCCCTGAGCTATATGCACAAAATCAAAACAGGCCATGCTCTGCAATATCTTCAATCCCTGGTCTGTCCCTACTTTCCCTCTCAAAACCTTCGCTCCTCCACTCAGGGAGGTTTATCGTTCCTAAAATCAAACTAGCTCGGATGGGCAGAAGGTCCTTCTCCTATCTTGGTCCCTCACTGTGGAACGCATTGCACCGAGCATTACACAACGAAACTGACTATGTTTAATTTCGCAAATCCTTAAAGACATGGCTCTTTGACAAATGACTTGCCAACTGTTTTTCATCTACATCTTGGATCTGCTTTGTGCGCCGGGAAACCCTTTTTGGGTAGCTGTTGCGCATTATAAATTCAAATAATAAATAAATAAATACATATATATATATATGGTTTCTAGGGGAAGGTAACTTTATTAAATTAGTAACATATGCTTTCCTATGGAATAGCTGAATCTGCTACAGTGAAAATGACCTTTAGGGCATTGTCACTGTAAGGACATGTTAAATATTTCCTTTTGCATGTCCTACTTTTACATATCATTCACCCTGCCTTGTGGACGTTGAAGGGTTATTTAGTGTGACGTACTAATATTTAAAAGGAGGGTTTAGACCCGTCAAAAGGCGATATTTTGACATGTTGAATTTGTAGTTTAAACATGAACAGCAAGACTACTGGTGGCATGAATATAAACTATATTTATATATGTACCAATATGTGATTCTTGTCTCCGAACTTGTTTGTCGGCGAAATGAAGGCGGCAATAGTACGCCTAAATTTAAATAATTATTCTTGACTTTATAATCATTTGATTGTCAGCACAGTATGAAATGCTGAACAAATGTTCATACCTGCTGTGTAATTAAACATAATTAGGAACTAGAAGATTCCACTCTTATTTATATTACAAAATCATCGCAATGAAATCAAGATGACATGGTAATGAGAAACAATATTTGTGAGACATAAAAATGTGATATGTTAGAGATGTTATTTTTATTAGCGCTTGAAGCGACCTCTTAACTGCATAAGCACTATAAAAAAATAGCAAACACAATACAATTACAAACGGAAAGGTGAAAGGAACATTTCAGAGTGCATGTTTTTGTTCATCCCTTTCATCATGTTTCCACATATTGAGCAGAGAATGACGTTGGAAATGACTGAAAGTGAAAATGGTGGGGGCATTTAAAAACTGCCCCGTTTACTGAGTACATACCATCTGCTGGCTGTATTATTGTTGAAAGATATAATAGCTTGGTGGTAATGTTTGTTTACTGCTTGTGTTTTTTAACCCAGGTCAAAGCCCAAAAGCACTTCCTTCCTTCATGCGTTAGAGGTATTACATCCATTAAGCGCCGAATACAGCAGAGAAATGGTCAAAGGTGAGGGCCGCTCTGAAGTGAAATCGTTCTGCACGCGCCTCTTTACAGGCGCTGCGCGTCACGTGAATGTCGTCAGGGGCTTACAAAGCACGCCACAAGGCCACGCCGCATGTTCATGCGACAGGATGCAATGACTGAACGCAAGCAGAGACCACAACTTAGTTCACTAACATTTTTAAATGTTCCCTTCCTCCTCACGTGTCAGGCGAAGGGGGACGGCGTCCCCACTCTGAAAGTGGTTGTGGGACGCCGTCCACTTGTGACCACCTTCGACTTGTACTCGAGTACTTGTACTCGGTACACACATTAAAATACAAGCTGCAGCTTCTAAACTCTGAAATGGACAAGTATTTCAAAGTTCAAATCCTATGTTATCAATGAGGCTTGAAACAACTGAACCGCCCAGACATTATCTGTCACTTTCCTCTACTGCGTACTGCATCACAGAAAACGAGGCAGCTGTCAGAAACAGCTCCATCGAAGGCCGCCCCCTCTGCCATATTAACAGTAGGGTTCCGGCTAGAGCTCATATAAGACAGGCTTCATTTGCACGTCACTTAGAGTAGTGGTGACCAAAGTAGGTCCAGATGGGCAGGACTTTTTCCAGATGTTCAACATACGCAAATAAAATACATGCATCTACAAGGAATCTGAATAGAACTCATTTACATACATAGTAACCATTAAACGATTTTCAAAAGCCCAAGATCACACAATTTATTCAACTATGATACTCTGATAATAACTTGTTTGCTGGATCCAAGGCACGACCTGGCCACATATACGGCACGCAAACGTGCATACCATATTTGTTGAAATGTCTTCTTAATTAAGTGAACGTGCAGTCAGGCCTGTGATGCTTTGATGAAATGCTGCATCATTCTTGAAAAAACGAGAAATGCCAAGGTGTTATCTATATCTATACAAATATAATAAAGAGAGAGCCCAAACCTTTGAGGCGGGTAATCTCAGGAACCACAGCACCAATCACAACACCCAATACTGAAACTGAAACTGCACTTCCCTGCTCTCAAAGCAAAACAACAAAAAGAGGACTAACTATCTATCTTCACTATTTGGTGGCCATTTTAGATTGGTCTCTCTCCCTCTTGGGCGGCCATTTTGGACTAGTCATTCTCTCTATCCGACCATTCCCTAAGACCTGGCCTTGTTAGATAGCACACTTTACATAGCTTTGTATTTAAACCCTCATGTGACTAAGAGTCTACCTTTTATTGCAGTACTATACCTCTACTTGTATTTTGTACATTTTGTGTAACCTGCACAAACCTCACTCTTCTTACTAGTAATGTACAGTTTGCTACCTCAATTATTTCTGCCTGCTCGCTAATGTCATTTCTGCTTCATGCAGCTTTTGGTTGCACCGGTACCTTGTATCAGTATATCATTCTTTGATTTGTTTATTGTACATTTTGTAAGCTGCACCTATTTCACTTTTATGCCTGGAATGCAACGACTGATACCTCACATATACCATCATGCAGCTTCTTGGTTGCACCGGTATCCTGTTCTCAGCACATCATTAGTACCATTCTTGTAGTTGTCTATTGTACATTTTTGTAAGCTGCACCTATCTCACCTTTATCCTGGAATTTCTCACTTTTATCCCGGAATGCACCGATTGATACCTCATATATTTACGTAGATTTTTGTACATTGTGTTAACTGTATCGTGTGCTACCTCATATACACTTACACCTTGCACTTTGTAATTCACCGTATATACCATATGCTACTATTGTGTATCAAGTGCACTTGCACCTATTGACACTATGGTTTTAGGGCATGTGAGTCCCCATCCGAAATGGCCAGCTGGACTAGGAGTCTGCAAGACTTGTAGGGCGCCAGGCCAGTAGATATTTGTTGGTGTTGGAAATCGCTATGCATATAGTATATTCTCCGCACCCTGCCCTGAGCACCTCTACTGATACTCTTAAGATGTTGAGGCTGGTTTGCACTCCTAGGCTTTGCTAGTCCCAAACGGCACATTAGCTCTGATATCCTCACCTTAACGTCCGGACTATGTGCCCCCTTTATGCCCTTCTATTTCTCTTCTCCACCGCTTTCCCAGTAACACCTTCCTCTTATCCCCCCCACACTCCTTCGCCACTTTTCACCATCATGGCCACCCCCCGAGTTAAGGCTGGAACTAATTGCTACAAAATCATTTATCCTCCTAGCCTGTCTAAAGCCGCAACTAAACGATGGAAACATAACACTATTGAACGTTTCCCAGATTCCCTTTTTGTGGATCAATTTTACAATAGTCGTTTTGGGAGGCTAAAAAATGATTTCATTTTCTTCACTCATGACATCCCCTCCTGGTCCAACAGTTTTTACTGTTCCCTCAACGTCACCTCCTCCTCCTCTATCCCCCACGGGAAAAAACTAAAAATTTCCCCCTCTGCTTGCTTCAAAGGTAACCTCACTATCTCACTCTACACCAATGGTACTGTCCTGATCCAAGGCACAGACAACTGCCTCTCGCTCTTTGACTGCCTCTTCCCCTCCTTACTCCCATCCTCTGCAACCGGATTCCGCCATCACTCTCCTTCCAGCTCCACCCATTACTCCCTTTCTCCTCCGCAGACCCCACCTCACTCCAATTGGCGGCTCCCTCGAGGAGCACAGGTCGGCCCCCTTCCCTCCCCCCCCCTTGTGACCTCCCCTCCTATTCCTCCCCCCTCACAGTATATCCCTTCACACATCATTTCAACCTTACCACAAGCCAATACGCTCCTCGTCCCATCTGCACCATCCCGTTTCTCCAATCTCTTCTCCTCCCCCATCTTCCTTCCCATTACCCCCCTTTTTAGCCCACCTCTCCTCCGTCCCTCTCCCCTAGTGTACTTTCCTTATGCTCCCCTCACCCCTTCCATCCCTCCCCCTTACCCCCTCCTCCCCTCGTTATTCACCCCGTCCTCTCCTCAATCCCACCGCATCTCTCTCCTCCCTCCTACTCCGCCAGGAATGCTGCACTACTCCCCTTCCCCGCCCGGTAACCCCCTCCACTTCCCTCCCTCGGGCCCAGCAGAACCACTTCCTCTCTTCAACTCCCCTTTCTCCCAACACCCCTCACTCTCCCTGATGCCCGTTCCCTCGCAGCCACCTCTCCTAGCTGACAGGTCCTCCACAACCACCTCACCTCTTTTCCTCCCAAACCTCCTACATTCTCATGACGCCACACAGGCCTCCCCTCTCATTCTACCCAACTGCCGAGTTCCACACACCTCTCCCCCTAAATTTGTCCTTAATTCCTCTCCCTCTTGCAACACCAACATAGACAACTCTCCCTTAACCTCCGTTTCACTAACTCCCGCTCTCACCCACTACCCTTCCCCACTTATGAACCCCACACCCAAAATTACCTCCTTTCCTGCCACCTCTCCCTGCCTGCCACCACCCACTCCACCCCCCCTTGTTTCAATAGAGCCACCCAACCTTCCCCAACCCAACCTTCCCTGCTCTGCCCCATTCTCACTGGAAAACACACTAGGCTCTCTTATCACCTCCATCTCCCAGCTTACAGCTGCCATTTCACTTTTATGCTCTAAGATTGTCACCCCTTCTTGCACCGCTACTCCCTCCCAACTTCCCACGAGATGCACCTCGCCCCCTTACCCCAGTACAGCCAAGCTTAACCTATCATCGGGAAACTCTGTTAACTCACTCAAGCCCTTGAGCGCCACCCCTCCTCAACCGACATACCCTAGCAACCCCACTATCTACGCCATTCCGATCATCACCTCTGTCAGAACAAAGCATCCACCTAAACCCCCCCGAGCACCCCCTCATAAGTACAATATCCCGATCACCCTTCAGAGCCCTAGTGCCCCCGTCACCAAAACAGTCTTGACAGAGCTGCGCTGCATGCTTCACAACTGCAGATCTGCAGTAAAACACAAACTTGAAATCTCCGATACCATCACCCTTCATAATATTGACATGCTCTTCCTCACAGAGACCTGGTTCAAAGATACATCTCACTCTATATTTGATCTCCTATTACCCACAGGCTACTCTTTACTTAGGAATGACAGAACTGACAACACGGGGGGAGGTGTTGCAGTCATATTTAGAAACACCCTCCAACTCAAGGCCTCTCCTAACAGCTCCTCCAAAACCTTTGAATGCCTTTCTCTTGAGCTTCAATTGCAACACCGCTCACCCCTCAGATTCCATGTCATTTACCGCCCGCCTCGTAGTGGCCCTTCGTTTATGGATGAACTCACCGACTTCATCAGCGACCAATACTCGCGAAGTGACAATCAGACCTTCGTGGGTGACTTCAATCTCCACTGGGGAGTACCGCAAGACTCCTCTGCGAACTCACTGGCCACTTTCCTATCTACTAACGATCTTATCCAACACTGCACTGAATCAACCCATTCTAAGGGCGCAATCCTGGACCTTGTTATATCTAAAGCAGGCATGCTTTCTACCACTACCCCAATTCATGTAGATTGGTCTGACCACCTCCTCATCCCATTCTCTCTTCAACTTTCACACTCTATAACTCTTGGCCAACCCAAGAGGGCCATCTCATGGTTCCGGGATGCTAAAAATATTGATGTCGGTCCCCTCTGTGAATCAGCTTTGCTATCCCTTCCAAGGCTCGACCCGAACCTAGATGTTGACGAACTCACCTCTCAAAGCCTCACAGTTCTTGCAGCTGAAATTAATAAAGTCGCTCCACTCAAAAGCAAAAGGTTAAGGCCCACTCCCTCAGCACCTTGGTTCAACAAATCCCTTTATGAGGAAAGGAAGCAGCTAAGATCCCTGGAGAAACAATGGAGGCAAGTGCCCTCCTCCGACAATTTGGCCAAGCTTCGCTCAGCAAGATCCAAGTACCACAAGCACATCTTCCTTGGGAAAGCGACACACTTCAAAACCCTCCTTGATTCCGCCAAAAATAGACCCAAAAAACTATTTGATCTCATCAAAATGCCTAACTGCTCTCCCCCAACCTCCAAGGTGGATGATTCTACAAAGAGAGCAGCGGATTTTGCTATTTTCTTTGATGAAAAAGTGAAATCACTTGTGGATCAGGTTGCTCATCCTACCCCTCCAGAGGAGCGCAAATCCTTAGCCATTTGGCAGAGCTTTGACCCTATATCTGAAGATGCCCTTCTCAAGTGCATACGAGAAACGAAGCCATCCAACCATTCTCTTGACCCTATCCCCAGTGCCATTGCCATTGACTTCTATACCCATTCCCTCTCCTATTGGACCACTCTGATCAACCTCTCCCTCTGGCAAGGCTCCCTTCCTGCCTCCTTCAAAACTGGGCAGGTCACCCCTCTTCTGAAAAAACCCACTGCTGATGCGAATGACCTCAACAACTTCCGCCCCATCACTAACCTTCCCTTTCTGGCGAAGATCACAGAAAGATGTGTAGCAAAACAACTCTCCTGTCATATCAAGGACAATGACCTTCTAGACCACTGTCAGTCCGGCTTCATCCAAAACTGCAGCACTGAAACAGCCCTACTGCAAGTGGTTGATGACGCGTTGAGGATACTCGATTCAGGGGGTCCTGTCTGCTAATTCTCCTTGACCTTTCCGCAGCCTTTGACACTGTCAATCACAATACCCTCCTCAATATTCTTCAACAGAGAATGGGCATGGAGGGCACTGTGCTTAAATGGTTTGCATCCTTCCTTTCTGGCAGATCCCAAATGATCAAAATAGCGAACAGTCTTTCACCTCCTGTGGCGGTAGGTCAAGGTGTTCCCCAAGGCTCGATACTTGCTCCCACACTGTTCAATCTCTATTTAGAACCACTGGGAAATCTCCTAAGTAAATCCGGGATTCACTATCATCTTTATGCTGACGACACTCAACTCTACCTCAAGATTGCCTCTACTCACGATCTTTCCATCCTAAGCTCCACTCTCGACTCCATTCAAAACTGGATGTCAACTCATCAACTGATTCTGAATCCCTCCAAAACTGAATTCCTCCTCTTCTCCTCCTCACTCTCTCCTCCCCCGGTTCAATCATGGATGGATCAGATGAATCTACTAAACAATAAACCCATCATTGTCGACAGCGCCAAATCCCTTGGTGTCATACTAGACAAAAAACTTAATCTAATTCCCCACATCAATTCCATTGCGAAATCAGCTCGATACCAACTGCGCCTTCTTTGGGGAATCCGTCGCTTCTTCGCGGAGCGGGACCTTATAACCCTGGTGCAAGCACTGGTCCTCTCCAGACTCGACTACTGCAATGCTCTTCTTACTGGCCTCCCCAAATCCCACGTGTCCCCACTTAAGTCTGTTTTCCACTCAGCAACTCGTTTCATTTATGGGGCCAAAAGAAGCGATCACATCACACCGATGTTATCTACCCTCCGCTGGCTTCCCTTTGAGGCTAGAGCTATCTACAAGACCGCTTGTATCACCCACAAAGCCCTGCACTCCTCTTCTCCTCTCTACCTGGCGAATAAACTGAAACTCTCTGGAGGCTCTAGACCTTCACGCAATGCGGAGAATCTACTGCTTGAACCTCCCACTTTCAAGAAGGAAAGAACGATGGCCCAATCATTTTCAGGCAACGCAGTGAGAATCTGGAACTCATTGCCGCCTCAGCTCCGGACCACAGCCTCCTCCCAGGCCTTTAAAAGGGACCTCAAAGCTCTCCTCCTCCAGAGACACCTCCAAAAGTAACTCTCTTCTGTCTGAAGGAAGATCTCCCACTACTGATAATTTCTACTTCTCATGTCCATGGAAGTGCCTTCCCAGTGTGTTCTTGCGGTTAGAGTGTTTGCCTTTTATTGCAGTATTATCCATGTACTTGTGTTTGGTACCCTCTTGCAACTTGCACTCACCACTTTGCCCCTGTAACACACGGTTTGCTTCCTCTCACAGGTTTTTTACCTTTGATACTTACACAAGTGCCACTTTTGCCTACGTAATCGTTTGTTCTTGTGCTTGAGTGTGTAACATATACTGCAGTATTATACCACAAATTATACTCTATTTTCTCTTGTAGCCTGCACACTTGACACTTTTCCCTCCTGAGCACTTTTTACTACCTCATGTATTTTTGGTAGCCCACATTTTTACTACCTCATGTATTTTGTTTGCTCACAAGTGTCACAATTACCTTGTCTACCTCATGTATTTTTGGTTTCTCACAATTTTTACTACCTCATGTATTCTTGGTTGCTCACAATTATCACTTTACCGTATGTAACATAACGAATGCCTCTGCAATCTGTTGCTCCTGTAACGTTCTCAGTTTGTATCTTTTCTGTTCCTATTGTGAAGCGCTCTGACACCTTCGGGTAAAGTCTGCGCTATATAAAATTGCATAAATAAATAAATAAATAAATAAATAAATAAATAAAATAAATAATACAGCATTGGAAAGAGCAGTTGCAGCAGAAGGACATAGGCTATGCAGACCCCCACCATATACATTTAAAAGGTAAAAGAACCGTGCCAGCAAAGCAGTCCCTTGTGGGCGTGTCTGCGTTGTGTTGTGGGCGTGTGCTGGGGGCGTGTGGTACGTTCCACCCTTCATGCCATGTCTCATATGGTGTGCTGTGGGCCTGTGCGGGGCGCGGGATTACGGAAAAAAAAGCAAGCGTTGTGCCCAATATTACATTGTTTTTTCTTCCCAGGTTCTGTACATTCCAGCTCCGGGTATCCATCCTGCTCCCTTTAAATACCCCTGCACACCATAATCATAACCCACCCTTACTCCTTAAAATACCCCAACACCCTTAAACACTAACCCATCTTAACCCTATGAATACACCCTGTACCTCAAAACCCAAACCTATCCTTAAACCCTAAAAATACCCCTGTACCCCAAAACCCAAACCTAGCCCTGAACCCTATAAATACCCCTGTACCTCAAAACCCAAACCTACCCCTGAACCCTAAAAATACCCCTGTACCCCAAAACCCAAACCTAGCCCTGAACCCTAAAAATACCCCTATACCCCAAAACCCAAACCTACCCCTGAACCCTAAAACACCCCTGTACCCCAAAACCCAAACCTAGCCCTGACCCCTTAAAATACCTCTGTACCCCTAAACCCAAACTACCCCTGAGCCCTAAAAATACCCCTGTACCCCCAAACCCAAACCTAGCCCTGAACCATAAAAATAACCCTGTACCCCAAAACCCAAACCTACCCCTGAACCCTAAAATATCCTTGTACCCCTGTACCCCAAAACCCAAACCTACCCCATAACCCTAAAAATACCCCTGTACCCCAAAACCCAAACCTACCCTGAACCCTAAAAACCCTATACCCCAAAACCCAAACCTAGCCCTGAACCCTAAAAATACCCCTGTACCCCAAAACCCATACCTATCCCTAAAACTACCCCTGTACCCCATAACCCAAAACTATATCTGAACCCTTAAAATACCCAAACACCCCAAAATATATACCTCAGTACTCAAAACATATCCCCCTATACCCATACTTACCTTATCCAAACATTTTTTTTTCTGTTCAATAATTTTATTAAGATTTTAAAAAGATAAAAACAGTTAGGTACAGTTCATAATGATACCAATATGAAGAATAAGGAAAGATCCACAAGTTCATCGGAATATGACAATAATAGCCAATAAATTGCTCCAACTCATATCACGTAGAACAAAAATGACAATCAAGAAATAGAGTGGCATTATTGCATCATAGGAACCCATGAGTGGCATCAATATTAAGAAAACAGAAAGATAAAGGAGAAAAAGAAAAGGAAAGATGACAGAAGACAGAAAAGAAGAAAGAAGGAAGAAGAAAGAAGGGAAGAGGAAAGAAGAGAAAAGAAAAAGGAAGGATCTCACTGGATGGCGCAACAAAGCAAAACACTACAGACACCAATCAGTCAGACGTCACAAAGGGATATTGATCGACCAACCCCCGTGAGGCCAAATCCATATAAGTATCTAGAGTTCTCCAAACATTAAAAGAAATAGTGAGAGTAAGATGAGCCCTATCCACAGAAGTGTGTGCACTTCTCAAGAAGGAAACCCATGCCCACCATGTGTGGTAAGAAACGGAAGCAAAAGACTTCCACTCCATAAGAATCACCTTGACAGCCACCGTCAAAAAAAGATCTAACAATTGCATATCCAAGGTATCTAACAGCAGAGGTACCTGGGAAGCCCAGGGTCCCAATAAGATCATAGGAGAAGAAAGAGGAAATTTAATTTGAAAGATTAACATGAGATGTTTATGAATAAGATCCCAAAAAGGCTGGAGAAGTGAACAATGAAAGAACATATGTGGATAATCACCGACCTCCAATCCGCAACTCCAACATAAATCATCATCCTTTAAATGAAGAGAACAAAGCCGCTTAGGAGTCCAATGAAGAAGATTGATGGAGAAAACATTGGATTGAAATAGAGAAGGCGCAATTTTATTGCGCAGAGAGAACATACCTATCAATTGCCAGGTGTCCGACGACATGTGCTCCGTTATCTCCGTACCAAAGTGACGGGACCATTTCTGCTGCGCAATAGTGCAAGAGATAGTTGCGGCCGCTGGGGGGATATCCCAGCCCATAATGTCCCGCTGCCTAGGGAGTTTCCTTGACGCAATGCTGACCCAGCTACACCACCACATCAAATTTCCCACCAGCCAACAGGATTTGGATGAGACCAAGCATCAATTCTACAATGTTGCGCATTTCCCACATGTGATAGGATGCATAGACTGTACCCACATCCACATCTGCCCACCAGCTGCAATGGAGTACATGTACCTCAATCGCAAGTCCTACCACTCCCTCAACATCCAGATGGTCTGCAATGCTAAGACATACATCACGGACATAGTGGCACAGTACCCGGGGAGTACACATGACTCCTTCATATTCCGGCACTGCGGCCTCCACACATGACTGGCCAGGGGAGACTTTGGTGAAGGACACCTACTTGGTAAGTACACTTGGCCCACAATGTTACACTGCGATGAAGTAGCTGCGCTGCACAGGCACTCACCCTCTGCTCCTCTCATGCAGGTGACAGTGGCTACGCCCTCCGTGAATACCTCCTCACCCCATACCTCAACCCTGCTACACCACAGCAACGGCGTTACAATGTAGCACACATACGCACAAGGAATTGCATTGAGAGGACATTTGGGCTACTGAAGAGCAGATTCCGCATACTGCACAAGACTGGTGGGGCCATGTACTACAGTCCTGATGTGTGCTGCCGCATTGTGGCTGTGTGTGCAATACTACACAACATTGCTACCAAGCGTCAGATACCTGTAGAGATCTCTGGCAGTGAGTCGGAAGTGGACGACCGGCCACCTGCACATGTGCGTCATGCACGCGGGGAGAACCCAGCTGAAGGACACAGACGCCACAACCACATCACAATGAACAGTTTCTAGTGCACCCACTCCCCTCACCCAACAAATCACAATTGCATGCCAATGGATATAATGACAGGAGGCCGATGTATGATGCTAGAATAAATATTATTGTTGAAGGCACAATAATAATGTAATGTTTCTATTCTTTACATGCAAGCAGTATTGCGCCATACTGCTCCAAACAATACACAGGACATGCTTGTATCATCAGCATGTCCCAGCCAATGTACATTAAAGTGAAGTGCGCCTCCGGCGCGCAGCACCCAATCGCCTCTCTGGCTCTTCCTCTGGGACGGCACGTGACCCTGCAGTGGGCCTGGTGCTGCGGCGTAACACACCAACCTGTGAGGCAGACAGGCTGCTGACACTGGAGGTGCCCTCACTGGTGTCGTCCCCACCAACATTGCCTGGCCCAGTAGGATGGAGTGCCAGTACGGCACTGGTGACCTGCTCCAAGACTCGTGCCACATCCTCGCAGCATTGCACCATCTGCTGCTGCATAGCCAGGGACCGTCGTGAGAGCTGGGAGGTGGCATTCCCAATTACATAGTTTGAGCGGGTGTAGGCTGATAGCCGCGTAAGTAGTTGGCGGTGGCGGCGGCGGGCGGTGTTGCGCTGTGATATGAGGGCTGCAGTGTTAGCCTTCATGGCTGTTGTCATGTGCTCCATCCTGTCGGAGACATTTGCGACATTGCGGCCAATGTTGTGAAGCTGGAGTTGTATTGCCTCTTGCCGTCGTGCCTGCAACTGATGGATGCGCAGCATCCGACGCTCTATGCTGAGGCCTGGCACGCGCACAGCCATCCTCCTCCTGCCGCTGCGTGCTGTGTTCTGCTGGCGAGCCCTGCCATGCCTGCTGTGCTGGCTGGCCACAGTGGGTATGCGCACTGTCACCGCACTAGCAGCACCAGATGTAGAGGGTCCCGCTGGTGGTGGAGTTGTGGTTGTCAATGGTGCTGCGCCTGATGGTGCTGGCGCAGATGGTGGTGCCCTGGCTCCGGGGATAGGTGCAGCGCCTGATGGTGCTGGTGCAGATGGTGGTGCCCTGGCTGTGGGGATAGGTGCAGCGCCTGATGGTGCTGGTGCAGATGGTGGTGCCCTGGCTGTGGGGATAGGTGCAGCGCCTGATGGTGCAGGATGACTGGCTGTTGGCACCTCCTCTAAATCCTCTGGTGCCTCGTCAATGAGCAGCCTGTTGCTGTCGCTGCTGTTGTCAGCGCCACCTGTGGGGGAAGTGGACGTAGATTAATTGCATGTATTTGTCACACGTGCAGTTGCTACATGCATGCTGGCTGACATTCCCTGACTGGCTGTGGCATTGCGTACTTTGGGACATGTCTGGCTGCATTGGAGTTCTTGTACATTGTGGGCAGACTACATGTCCGACAATGCTTTTGGGCATGACCTAATGTGCATGGATTGCAGGACTTGGGAGGCTATAGGGTCATGGCCATTGTTAGGGGACAGGGTCGCAGTCGCATTCCACTTACCTTGGCTGTCTTGGGTGGGTCGGGATGAGTCCAGATTGATTACCCCTATGCACGCCTCTCGCTCAAGTGTGTCCTCCACGCGGTCCTCCAAGGGGGTGTTGGGAGGGACTGTAGGATCTCCACCTCCAGTAGCCAGGGTCTCGCCCAGCCTCTCTGCCACCCTCTCCTTGGCACGACTTCGGAGGTCGTACCACCTCTTTTTCAGCTCCTCCAGCGACCTGTGTGCCACGCCCACAGTGTTCACTTTTGCAGCTATCCCAAGCCAGAGTCTGCGTTTCTCCGCCTCAGGCACCCTCCTGGAGTCCTTTCCAAAAAGTTTTGGGTGGTTATCAACCACTCCGTCAATCAGGTGCTCCAACTCCTGCTCAGAGAATTTGAGCTTCCGCTTGCGCCCGGTGTCGCTGGGCCCTGCTGCTGCATCCTCTGCCATTGCTGCAGTCACAAAAGTAAAGGATTTGGAAGTTTGGAGGTGTCCTGGAAGGAGCTCTGTAAGATGCAGCCTAGAGATCAGCCTCACTGTTCTGAATGGGGGTGGGAACTGCCTGCTTCCTGGTTGTGATGTCATCACTGTGCTCGAAATGCGACTTCCCGTTTTTGCGATCTCGCTAAATGCGAGATCGCATTTTGCGATCTCGCAATTAGCGATATCGCAATTCCTACACGGATGTTGACGGAAATTGCGATTTATCTGCGATTTTTTAAAATCGCTAAGGCTTTTTGCGGCCGCGTGCGATTCGATTTATTTTCTCGCTAATTTTGATGAATGCCGGTCTGCGATTTCTAAATTGCGATTCGCTGTAAATCGCAATTTAAAAATCGCAGAATTCGGTTTTCATGAATCAGGCTGCAAGTCTCTAAAAGATTTCGGACTTTAATTAAGGACTGTGTCTCATTATAAGCCACGGTATCCGATAAAGTACTACAAAACCAGACCCCTAAGTATTTGAGCTGTTTAGATTGCCATTTGAAACCCGCTAAAACCATATGTGCTGGAAAACAATAAGCATTAAGGGGAAACATCTCCGTCTTGTCTCTGTTTAGAGTATAACCAGAGACCTTAGAAAAAAGGGCAATCGTATCTGTGATCGCAGGAATAGCTGAAACAATATCTTCAGAAAAGATAGGGACATCATCGGCATATGCCACTGATTTTAGGCACTGTGAACCAAACGTAAAACCCTTAATATCTGGATGAAGATCAATTAGTCTCAGAAGCGGATCAATAGCAAGTAAGAACAAAAGCGGGGACAGGGGGCAACCCTGACGAGTACCTTGATGAAGACTAAAAAACTCAGAGGTAGCTCCATTTAATCTAATATTCGCTCGAGGGTGGTCATAAAGAGACATCACCATATTAACAAAGGAGTCCCCAAGATTGTGAGCACGAAGAACGGCTTGTAAAAAAGGCCAAGAGACCTTGTCAAAAGCCTTCTCGGCGTCAAGGGCTAAAGCTGCAGCAGGAAGCATGGATCGTTTAGCTGCCCCTAAAATATGGCAAAAGGTACGAATGTTGTCCCTAGCAAGCCGACCTTTGACAAACCCAGGCTGTGATGGATGAACCAGAGAAGGAATATAGGACTCCAAAAGTTTAGCCAGAATTTTGGCATAAATTTTCGCCTCCATATTAAGGAGGGAAATAGGACAAACATTTTTAGGGTCCGTGATATCCTTCCCCTCCTTAGGGATAACCACAATAGTAGCATCTGCTGCTGAACCGGAAACCGCACCACGTTGAATGAATGTATCAAAAAAGATCTTAAGGCGAGGGACCATGAAAGGGAGGAAATACAGAAAAATACACAATATCATAAATTTCCAATTAGACATACAGATTTAAAGGAATGTTCTATCCATTACGTTTTTTATTCAGAAAACATGTTTCATTGAGTTGATACATACAACATTAAAAAAACATTAAAAACATACTCATCATAGCATTTTTTTTTAAAACAGTATACACAATTAATAAATGAAGAACATCTACATTTATTAATTGATGAGTATATGTTTTTAATATTTTTTTTAATTGTGTATGTATCAACTCAATGGAACATGTTTTCTGAATATAAAACTTTATTATATCGTGTATTATTCTGTATATTAACATGTAAATTTAGCAACCTGGTAAATTTGTCTTAATATTTCATTAGAGTATGGCCATTGTCTATTAATTTAACCAATCTGGTTAGAGGATTCAATCCTCCTGTTTTCTATACAGAAGGCGAAGTGAACCTTGGGGCATATTATCAAGCCTGTGCGCTAAAATTATCGCCGCTTTATCGGCCGAAAACGGCCGATAAAGCGGCGATAATGGGCTTGATAATATGCTCTATGAATTCCAATCGAAGCACATGTTAGATGTGAAGACATCTAACATGGGCTTCGATTGGAATTCCACAGAGCATATTATCAAGCCCATTATCGCCGCTTTATCGGCCGTTTTCGGCCGATAAAGCGGCGATAATTTTAGCGCACAGGCTTGATAATATGCCCCCTTGTTTTTTGTTTTAGTCTTTACCTGTCTATGGTCTTCTTTACCCCTTACCTGAACGTCTTTGTGACTGCCCACTCCGGTCAAGGATATTACTACACCAGGGGCAAACGGTGTCAAGATCCAATCTGATCTTTGGACAAGGGTAGAACTATCCACCAGAGCTTAACCAAACATTGCGGGCTTCAACTCTTGCCATGCCTCAGACTTCTCTGCGTGATTCATCTTGCCACCACACTTTGGCTGGCTGTTGGCTTACTGTTGTGAGTTAGCATTGGCTGAGTAGGCTGCAATTAAAGCCGTGGCATATCATGGAAGGGTACTTGGTGATTTAGAAAGCCCACTGTACAGTCTCTGTACTGTTAGGCCCCTGTCTCCCATCATTGTATGTCTTTTACAAGTCCCTCCCCAACTTTAACCAGCGCAGGATATAGACCTTGCCTGCCTCTAACTCCTGATGCTGCAGGTACTGTGCACCATGCGGCTCGTGGAATTACATTTGCCAATGCTAGTTCAACTGCATCACAAACACTAGCAAATCCCCCAAAATCGGCTCTTTGCATGCATGGGTGCCATATTGTTAAGAAGTTTGTTATTTTGTTTTGCTTTATTGTTGCAACTTAGATAGTAGACACGAGTCACTGGCTGTCATTATGGGTTTTTGGTGCTATAATATATGTATGTGTGTGTATGTGTACAGACCAAAGGTGGCGAAGCCATGACTGCAGGTCGTGTCCAAATACGTAGTCATGTTGCATATCCTAAAGTTATTGATTGAGAACTTGTTTAAGGACGTGCTGCAGGCGCTTAACTGTACATGCTGTCTCTGCATGATTCGCTACTCTGAATCTCCTGAGCATTCACATCTTCAGGACTAGAAGGGGATGGAGAGGTGTACAGAGCAGACGGAAAGCTTGTGTTTCAAAGTGGCATGCTACGCTACACACCCGATTAAGCAAGAGGGTATTCAAGTCCCCTGGAGCCGTGGAACTCTTTTGAGACTGGACCATTTTGGTGGCCATCTTACATGCCTAGAGTATATAGGGCATAGGATCCTTGCTAGGCAACCATGATACATGGTTTATACAGCCAGCACGTGCTGCATAGACGCTGGAATCTTTGTAAACCGTTATTCTGAAAAGTCGACAAAATACATCTTTGGAATCGGAGATGTATTCTCCCAACACGCTCATGTAAGATGATAGACTTGCATTTATTTTTCAAAGAGTTATCCATTAGAATTACAAACTCATATTTTGTGCTTACTAACTTTCACAAGAAGTCCTCCCTTAAGATTATGAACTCTATTTTCACAAGTGTTTATTTCCGCAAGGAGTTATCTATTTGGATTAAGAATACAATATTTATTTGCGGTGCTTCTACAGAAGGCTTCAGTGGAATCAAGTCTGGCACGGACATTATAGTTTTCAGGAGAAAGTATAGCATTAGGATCTTAGAGCAAAGATATGACCGCTGTGTGTGCAAGTGAACTAAGTGATATTAATGAACATTTTTCATGTTACTTTTATCAAATTGTTACACTGAATGTAATCAGAGCCTTGAAATGTTAGAATATCACAGTTTATAATTAGTCTCACTGTTTTTTAAATTTATCATATCAACTTTAGTTATATTTCAGCTCAGACAAAATACTGATTTCCGAAACAGAGATTGGGAAATACAGATTATGTCAGCAACATAGCATATCCAATATCAGAAGTTAAATGCCAGAATGAATACCATAGCCATACTAAAAGTCTGCTCTTGTCTTAGGTCTCAATGCTCCTGTACCGACAGTCAAGCCCAGCTCTGCAACCAGTGTGATGACGTCCACTGTCCCAGCTTCTCTCTCCTCTTCCATTCCCCTTTCTACTTCTAACCTACATATTATTAGTGTGAGGTTGGCACAGGGTTCGACAAAGAGTGGAGCTCACATGTATCCCACTGATAAGAATTGCAAGTTTAGAGCAGATTCACACCTCAACAGGTTAACCTTTCATTGCTATTTCAAAGGTTGGCTAAGAAATGTGTCCCCGGTAATGAAGTACTTAAGCCAAATGCCACCACTTCATTTGTGGGTGCATCTGTGGTGGGCACTGAGTAAATGGTCAATATTTTTATGAATTAACTGTGAACATATGATGCGTTGGAATGATATCATGGTTTCGGTGCAGCATCTTCAAGCATGTGCATTCACTATGGAGAAGGACTCCATTACAAGCTAGCCACCGTTCATGCCCGTGCATGCACAGAGGCCATTCTGGAATGGTTTAGCATTGCCAACGCTTGTGATGCAATTAAACAAGTATTTGCAAACCCAAAACCACAACCGGCCATTCAGGCAAAAAAGAAAAGACACTCAAAAAGCCAATAGGTCAGTTCTTGGTAGTAAAGGGGAGACCTACTGGCTTTATCAATACTTGTTCTATATTGACATGACTGTCACGGCTCCAGCATTCAAAATGCATTCAAAATGCTTCTGCTTGCCTAATACTCGACATCCCTCGCCGCAGTAACATCACCCCCCACCTGAGAGACCTACACTGGCTCCCCGTCAACAAGAGGATAACCTTCAAGCTCCTCACCCACGTGCACAAGGCACTCCACAACACCGGACAAGCGTACATCAACAGACGACTCAGCTTCTACACTCCCACCCACCAGCTCTGCTCCGCCGAACTCACCCTCACCACAGTCCCCCGCATCCAAACAGCAACCTCCGGCGGCAGATCGTTCCCCCACCTCACCGCCAAGACCTGGAACACCCTCCCCATCCCCCTACGGCAGACCCAAGAACTGCTGACCTTCAGAAGACTCCTCAAGACCTGGCTGCTTGAGCAGTAGAAGCATCCCCTCCCGCCAGCGACGTAAGACCCTCACGGGTAAGTAGTGCGCTTTACAAATGTTTTGATTGATTGATTGATTGTGTAAATTTATCGTACTCAGCGGATGGCTTCACAGGTGGCCATCTTCAAGTTTAGTTGGCATACGCTCGGATCCCCAAGCGTTGTGTGCAAGTAAGAGTAACTTAAAATAAAAGGAGAGAGATAGGACAGAAGACTATATGTACTTCCAGTTAAGGTGAATATCACAGTCATAACTCTGTGGCTATTCACTAACATTTTCGGGGCCTTTCTAACAATTATCGGCAATTCTAAACTGCACTTAATCGAGTAAAACTGAAGAAATCATATTGTTAATCCACTCGTCCTGTTTGCAATAAGGTTCTGGTGCTCCAATGTATTGTGGAAATAGTTCTTTATTATTGATGGCCACAGCCAACGTGGACACGTTTCACTCTGGCATGTCAGCCAAGGAGCTTTTTCAGGGCAATAGTCACAGCCGTGCATGGAATTAATGTTTGGGAAAGTTTGGGCTTTTTTTTTATAAGGATTGGTAACCTTGCATCATCCCTCAAGGCAGGTAGTTATTCTTAGAGTCTATGGCCTTACCTATGCCTACATATTTTCATAAATGAATAGAACTGGAAAATATAGTCATGCAGCAGGAAGGCAGTACTTAATTTGTTAAAAAATAAATACATACATATATCAGTAAATAAGTGCGGCTAAGCAGTTTTTCTTAAAGCCACCACCGACTGACACCAATGCCGCAGAATCTTGATTCCATCACATGCCTCTCTTTTCCCACGCACACTTCTTTCCTCTCGATCACACTCTTGAAGGTTCTGTTTAATCTCTTCTTTCTCCCATGGCCACTCTTTTTCTATATATATTTTATTCTTATTATTTCGTCCTACGCTGCTTTTCTCTCTTGCTCTGGTTCAGTCTGATGATTAAAATAAAGTTCCTGTCCGGCAGACCCCAAAAACAAGCTCCGAGGCCCATTCCTGCAACCACCGGCTCAAATTAAGCACTCCAAGAATGTTACAACTCTTATACTTTTGCCCAGACATACGCAAGTACATCTGAATGTTTTGTTAATTGGTCCGGAAGTCATAAATCTTAGATTTTCTCTGGAATGACTGCACTATGGCTGTGATAGATATATCTGCATATTTTTTTAATTTCTGCATGCTTCTGTGTTATTGTTAAGTGATATTAAGTGGCTGTCTCTGTTATAACACAATGATGAGACTCACGCAGTGGCAAGAGAAAACGATAGATCAAGATTAATGCAGGACTGCTCAGAGGTCACATTGCTCACAAATCAACATGGCCGAAAGCAGCAGAGATCTGTCAAAATTAGGCTCATTACTTTTGCAAACCTACAGCAGTTCACCAATTAGTAGAGGTGACCTACTGAACACTGCATGCTGCCTCCATGCTATGTAGGAGGTCCTAATAATGTAAAGTCCAACCTTGCTGATCACAGGAAGGCACAGTGGAGAAGGAAACAAAAACACTAGCAAAATGGCTTCCACCACAGCTCATGTTTGGCGGAAGTGGGGTTTGGAGGGGCAGCCGACCAGAGAAAAGTCTGCCCCCCCGGGCAGGTTGGGAGGTTGGTGCAGTCCAACGACTGCCATTTTGTATTAGGCTACATACTAACCCAAAAATAGCCCAACGCTTATTTGGGGGGTTCAATTTGGGCTGCTAGTCACTATTTTAGGTTCAGGTGACCTGGTGACTGGTAGTCCTTGTCAGTAGTGTTCTTTGTCCCTGGTCTAGGTTTTATTGTTCTTTATAGGTGATTCTTGATAGTGTCCTTTTTTAACTTCCCATGTCTGATAGTGAAATGCTGGTGGTAGAGGTGATCCGCCGTCTGAAGCAGGCTGGTAGGATGGATCTGGTGATGGGGAGACATCACCCTGGCTGGTTCGCCCACCTCACCAGGAGTCTGGGTAAAAATGCCGTTGTTGGAGTGTTCCCCGCCGCATTCAGGGGGGACATCGGGGGCAGGGCCCCAGGAGGTGAGCTCTTGCAGCCACTCTGGTCACAGGGGAGCGGTCGCATTGTTGGCGGTGGCCAGTCCTATTGCGATGCGGCCCTCCACGGTGTCCGGAGTCACGTCAGGGAGGGCGGCGGAGGTTGCGGGTGAGGCGTGTCATGCCGAGAGGTGGGCTGGCACATGCACAATGCAGGCGGGAGGCAGGGCTGAGTATGACAGGGCTGAGGGAGGCAGCCCTGTTGTGTGTTAGGTGCGTATACGGGGCCACAGGCATGAATAATGGAAAAAAGCGGGCGGCATCAGAGGACCACCGCCTTTGATGCACATGAGACCGGTGGTGCTCACGGACATGCGCAGCCTCGGTGGAACCCCTCAAGGAGGGTGTTGCTGAGGGTGTTGCTGCCGGAGAGAAGTGGGAGGGAAGGGCGAAAGGAGGTACAAGCGGTTGGCAGCCGGCAAAAGTGGGTAGGGTGGAGGGAGGTAGGGACTCCTCGAGCTGCAGTAGAGGGAGGGCCGAATCAAACTGAATTGGGAGGAGGGAGGGGCCGGGGCAGGAGATGACAGCATAGATTGGGTTGGTCTGTATATTTTTGACCATTTGGAGGAGGTACCGGCAGAGAGGGGGGGACCAGGTCGCCCGCTTGGCGTATTACATAAGTAAGGGTGGGTCCCTGCATTTGGGTGGCCGAGACATTTTTCAGGGGGGGGGGGGGGGGAGGTCCCCCAGGGAAGAGATGGGGAGGCCTGCGAGGGGCCCAGCTTCCACCATAGTGGTGGCCATGCTGGAATGGAACGACAGGGATGGGGACCTGGGGGAGGAGGCATTGGTGGATGAAGATTTTGGCATGGTTAGGGGAACCCCCATTGGGAGTTGGCCACTTGGGGAGGGCGTGAATTGGGGTGACCCCTGGTAGTTTTTATCTGAGGGTGCGGGGGGGAATGCAACAAGGAGCTCAGAGGTGGCAGGGATCGGGATCGGAGGTACTAGCACATCAGTTTGGTCTTCTTTATTTCAGGGGAAAGAGAGGGGCATCGAAGCTCACTCGGTAGAGCTAGGGGCAGCTCGATCACACCGAGGCAAAGAGAGGGCAGGGCCCAGCACTGTTCTCCTGAAATCGGTGAGGGATCCCCTACGTGGCTAACGCACAAAGGTCCGGAACAATCTCATTGGCCCCAGCAGCCGGTAAATTGCGAACGGCCTCTGGTACGCAAGAGATGGCAAGAGTATGTGAGGCAGCAGCAAACCGGCAGGGCTGGGTCGCTTCGGCCCACCCGGGCGCTGAGCTTTGCGGCGCAATTATGAAGTTTGGAGAGTGTGAGGCATTGAAGGTGCGGGCAATGAATAGGAGTGTTTGGATGACCCGCTGGGAAGGCTATGTGAAGGACAGTTTGAAAGAGGGTGAGTTCCAGGAGGAGGAGCTGGAAGTCAGTGGAGGGGCGGGGCCTTCTAACAAGGTGTATAGTGTATTACAGGAGCAGAAGGCCTATGCAGGAGGAAAAGAAAGGGTAGGACTGGCGAGGCGGATGGCATCAGCCAAGGCACCAACCTTGGAGCCAGGTAAGGCCCTAATAAGGTTACTGCTCATAAAATAGTTTCCATGGGCATGGATGCCAGTGCATGGGTTGAGGGAAAAGAGAGGATGAGCAAGGGCAAATTAGTGACTGATGTTAAAGTGGGCATAGACGAGAAGGCGGGTACTGGGGGCACGGAAGGGGGCTCCACCAAAACGTAGTCGCTGGGGGTTAGGTGGGAGGAAAGAAAGACAGACAGACTGGAGAGCAAAGAATTGAAGTGAATTGAATTGGGTGCATTAGATTCACATTTCTGGAAGCACACTATGGGTGCTGCAAAAGGGGGGGAGGGTTATATTTACAACGAGTGGTCTGTCTACTGTGCCTTTCAAGGGTGTCACACCTGGGGAGTGGTGAGTGACTCTCAAAATATCTGCCGGAGGCGGGAGGGACGTGTTGGGATTTTAATAAGGCATTGTGCAGGCAGGAGTATTGCAAATTCTGCCACAAATGTTCGAAATGTTCAGGTAGATACCCCCTGGTCAACTGCTATGGGTCAGGTAGGGGGTCAGTGGCAGCAGTATGGGGGGGGACAGGGCGGACACAAGCAGCAATTCACAGGCCCAAGAGGGCATAGAGGGGCCAAGGCCCTGGTGCAAAGTTTTTGAGATATTAAAAGAAATAAATTAGATATGTAGGGATGTGGATCCTCAGAGGAGCAGAAAGTTTCCATGCTCAAATCTGACTGGCTGCAAACACTTCAACCAGGAAGTGTTGGCAGCCATCTTGGGACTGGCTTCAGCCAAGTTTAACAAAAAAGGTTTTAAAATGAAGGGAAAATGGTGCAGGGTAGGAATACCCCGACCCCTTAACTGTGATCCAGGGATCACCCTGTTACCCGACAGGGCCAAAAAGTACTTTTAAAAATGACGGAGCAGCGAATCCGCTGCAAAAAAAATAAAATACAAATGGTGGTATCTGGTTGGGCCAGAACCCTGGGGCGTGTAGGATTTACTTTAAAAAAAGAAGGGGGTGCATGGACCCCCCTCCTTGGGCTTAATTATGCCCTGAGGAATACTACCTCCCCAGGGTTTAATTTTAATAATGCAGGAAAGCTGCTCAAGCCCCCCCCCCCGAACCCTGGGGACCACCTCCTCACTGGGGCTAAATACAAAGAAATGTGGAGGCCTCACAGACCACCCGTCCCCAAGCGCCGGGGACCACCACCTCCCCAGGGATAAATTAAATATGGTGTGGAAGGGCTACACATTCCCCCCACCGCGCTGCAGAGACCCCACCTCCCCGGGGCATTGTTGTTTGTCCCTTTTAAAAGGAGGAGGTTCACGTGACCCCTCTCCTGAAGTCATACATGGCCCTGGGGTCTGACACCCACTACGCCAGCTCCTGCCATGTCCCGGGGGGCACTCCTCCGGGACATCGCTGCTTGCTTTAGCTTGGTGGGAGCGCACAGCCCCCACCAAGCAAAAGCAAATACTCAGTTTCCAGCAGGCGGGAGCTGTCAAAGTGCTCCCGCAAGCTTGAAGTGGAGATTTCATCTCTTTCCCTGCCAGCATACATGCCAGAAAGGAAAGAGATAAAATGATTGCTCCTGGACAGAGGGAGCTGCCTTTCCAGCCGCAATGCTGGCTCCCGCAGGTGACCGCTGGGCTTTGAAGCTCCCTCTACAGTCCTGAGAAGAGAGCAGAGAGAGGCAAAATAAAGGTCAGAAACAAGCAGAAAGAGTCAGAATAAAGGTCAAAAGGGAACAGAAAGAGTCAGAATCAAGGTCAGAAATGAGCAGAAAAAGGCAAAATAAAGGTCAGAAATTAGCAGAAAAAGGCAAAATAAAAGTGAGAAACAAGAAAAGGAAAAATAGAGATCAGAAATCAACAGCAAAAGGCAAAATAAAGTAGAGAAACTAGCAGAAAGACACAAAATAAAGGTCATAAACGAGCAGAAAGAGGCAAAATAAAGATGAGAAACAAGCAAAAAGAGGCAGAAAAAAAGGTCAGAAACGAGCAGCAAGAGGCAAAGTAAAGGCAAGAAGCAAGCAGATACAGGTAAAATAAAGTTGAGAAACCAGCAGAAAGAGCCAAATAGAGGTCAGAAACCAGCAGCAAGAGGCAAAATAAAGGTGAGAAACTAGTAGAAAGAAGATGACTAAAGGTCAGAAACGAGCAGTAAGAATCAGAATAAAGGTCAGAAACGAGCAAAAAGAGTCAAAATAAAGGTCAGAAAGAGGCAAAATAAAGGTCAGAAGGGAGCAAAAAGAGACAGAACAGCGGTCAGAAACCAGCAGCAAGAGGCAGAATAAAGGCAGAAACAAGCAGAAATAGGCAAAATAACGGACAGGAGTGAGCAGAAAGAAGGACAGTAATGGGCAGAATGAGCAGGAAGTGGCAACATAGAGGTCAGAAACGAACAGCAAGAGGCAAAACAGAGTAGAGTGGTACGGAGCAGAGTAGAGTGGAACGGAGCAGAGCAGAGAGGCACAGAGTAGAGTAGAGCACCAGGGGAGCAGAGTAGAGCGACAGGGGAGCAGAGTAGAGGGGCAGGAGAGCAAAGTAGAGTGGCAGGGGAGCAAAGCAGAGTGGCAGGGGAGCAAAGTAGAGCAGCAGGGGAGCAGAGTAGAGTGGCAGGGAGGAGCAGAGTAGAGTGGCATGGCATGGAATAGAGTGGCAAAGTACGGAGTAGAAAAGCACAGAATGGAGTACAGCAGCATAGAGTCGACCAGAGCGGCACAGAGTGGATTAGATTGGCATAGAGTGGAGTACAGCTGCATAAAGGGGAGTAGAGTGGCACAGAGTAGAGCTGCACAGAGCTGAATAGGGTGGCACAGAGCAGAATAGAGCAGCACAGAGCATCATGGAGCAGAGGAGAGCATCAGGGGAACAGAGGAGAGTGGCACAGAGCGGAGTAGAGCGGCATGGAGCAGCGTAGAGTGGCATGGCTTGGAATAGAGCAACAAAGAATGGAGTAGACCAGCACAGAACAGAGTACAGCGGCACAGAGTGGAGTACAGCAAATTAGAGTGAAGTGGCATAGAGTGGAGCGGTGTAGAGTGGCGTATAATAGTGTAGAGTAAAGTAGAGTGGTGTAGAATGGTGTGGAGTGGCGTAGAGTGGATTATGCATGGTGTGGTAGTGCACTACCATTACAGACAACATATTTACAATTGAAATGACCACTACATTTGAGACATACAGTTTTGCTGATAAAACTATACAGAACACAAACAATAATGGGTGAAAATGGCATTGCCTAGTGTACTGATAGTATTAAAATATTGGTTTCCAGCATACAGTGGAGTTACATAAAATATGCTCCATTTGTGCTTTCCTAAATTTGATATATCTAGAAATATTTGCACTGGTCATTCATAGACATTTACATTTTGTTATGTGCTAGAAAAAGCCTTTCCTTTCATGCACCCAGATTGTCAGACAAATCCTCTGACTTTGAAATCTGAGAAAAAAAGTAAACACCAACCAAACTCGGAAGACAGAGTCTGACGTTTGAACTCTGTCTTTAAATGCTCAGCAAATGTGACAGGAAACTGAGCACTTGAAGCAGAGGTCTAGGCCTGCACTTTGCTTTGAGTTCCATAAGCTGGTTCTCAGACCTGGAGGGGCGCTTCACCCATTCCCTCTAGCTGATATGGTACTACTATCCATAACCTAAATTGTGGATGTTAAGTGAGAGAATGCAGATGTTTTTAGCATAGGATTGCTGATCAGTCCTTCCTTATTACTACCATTTCAGTAAATGGTGGGGAAGGGGGATGCGTTACCAAAGTCTGTAGTTTGGGGTGGGAAGTTTCATTGCCCTGTTTGTCTCTCCCTGTGTGCTACTTTAGGAAGGCTGATGGCAGTCAGGTGCAGAGGTTTCACACACCTCTGTGCTCATGATTTGGGTACCCCTTCCTAGACTCCACATCATCACTGGTTGTTATGACAAGCTATCAACTTTTATGAAGACTGTGTCTGTGCTGCATAAAATGTGCAATAGGAAAAGGAACCACCCATAGCAGTTCCTGGGTATTTGCAGTGGGATCAACATTGTCTATTTCTATAGTGTATAAAAATGGGATGCAACCTACGTCTGGTTGCAAGTTTTTCAAGACGAAAGAAGGGGGTGATCTGCTGAGTACAAGAAGAACCGCTAAGATCCAAGACTTGTGTCGTTGGGCAGTTAGTTTCCCAGAGGTGTGGGGACATCTCCTGAGGTTTGTACTTCTTGCTGGAAGAGCTGTGGTTCTGACTGTGGCCTAACAACCTGCCTGACCTGCAGAGAAGGGGCAGATATGTGTGAGACAAGATCACTGATTTAAAAAAAAATGTAATCAAATTTGTTTGAAAAATGTATGTACATGCTGGCTTGTAAATCATGCAGCCATGATATTGTGGGTTTGCCAAGATCCAGCCATTTTACTAGAAGTGCACCCGCAATGTCGGCGGAAACACTACGCACAATATGGCTTAAAAGTTGTACCAAATATGTCTGGTAAAGTCTGAGCACTGGTTTATTGGTATTACCACCTGCTGTTATATAGATTCTGCCATATAATATATCTGTGCTTAATGTTTCTATACAGCAGTGACATTTCTATTATGAGTACTTCATGAGCCAAGGCTTTATTACAATAAAAAGAATATTAAAAATAAATGGAATAAGTTAAAGAGCCTTTGGGCGAGTGCATCAGAGCACACCTGACAAGTATCGTTCCCAGCCTGAAATGTCATACAAAGGCCAGTTCTCTCAATGAAAGGAGTGCTAAATGTCAAGTCATTTGTGGGGGCTTAGAGGTCAGGTCACAAATTCTTGTAGTATTAATGGACTTGAAAGTTTAAGAGATATCTCCTTTCCTTCCCATATATACCCAGTTAAACAATCTTTTCAATTTGCATATTAAAGGATATTTAAGGACACCTCAATATAAATGCGAAGGAGTGGTATCAATACAAAATGTGTAGGTCTTACTGATGAATATGTAGGTGTTGACTAGTAGGAACAATTGAGAAACTGAACACAACATTGAGAATGCCATAACCACAAACACCACCCCCTCGAACATGTTACTAAGGGAAGGCCAATGTCTGCAAACCATACATGGAAATTAATGATAGTCAAAGAATTGGTATTCCATTATGCATGACTGAGAGAACTGGATACACATAAAATGAAGCAAAAACAACTAGGAAACCAGGCATTTGTTGCAGAGCAAGTAGCTCTCAGGTCCTTTTATCAAGGAATATGTGACAATGTTATTGTGAGGATACATTCTGTGTTCATGTTAAATGCGACTTGAAGGGTGTCATTAAATAGTAAAGTGTATAAATATAATATAGATGTTTGCTTATGACTTGCGTCAATTTGAACATTTTCTGGGACTCACAGAATACCTTCAGACACCACGCAAGTCGCGGATTTCTATTCCTACTTCCTTATACTTGCTGCTGAGGGCTGGCTGTGCTGCAGACATTCCTTAGGAGTAAGAACGGCAGAAATATCGCTCTGTATCTTTCAAAGCCCATCACCTTTGCTACATAGGCAACATTTTTAAACCTGAAAATCAATGTTTCAAATCAAACAAACTCGTGCGGTCACTCCTATGAAAGCATAAAGCCGTCTTTGGCATCTTCCTACCATATTTCCTCTCTTCTACATCCTTTTTCACTATGAATGCAGAGTAGAAACCTGTTGGGTAACTCTGTTTGTGAACCAACACTTAGTTATAACTGTGTAGGTTTTACCAGCTGCCAGACCCCATTAAGGGGACACCGGGTCTAATGGGCCACAATCTTTGTGGATGGGGTAGTTTGGCTTTTGTGTCTTAGCATCTGTCCTATGATGCCCCTGAAAACTGGGTCATTCCACCCTTGGCCATCAGGCCAGCATGGGGAGCAGCCAAAGGATTCTTAGAGAGAGGGTCTGTGGGGGGAGAAGAGACTCAGTACACAAACAAGTCAACAACAGCTAGAAACAAATTATTGTCCAATCTGGGGCGTTGGTTTTAGTGAAAAGTGGGGAACAAGACAATACTACAAACAAGCAGTGTAAATCGCCACAAGGTAGTGCACTACAGATGCTACACACACAGAACTAATTCAACCATATTACAGCTCAAGTGAGAGCTCCCTATGGGTGCAGATAAGCAGCTTCCATGGTTTCTGTGAAATGTAGGTCACTCTATTTTCCCTACTAGACAGTTCTTTGAAAGCAGGGTTACTGTTGAAGCAGGGGGCACACATACATCTGGAGTAAAGTTCACACTTACTGTTCAGTTAAGGTGAACATCATAACCAGGGGCTTGGGTGCTTTTAGGCTGAAGTGAGAGCTTGCGGCCACATGCACTTCTTTGCTTGAGATACTTGGGGGCCTAGTATGGAGGTGAGTGGGATCTACAAAATGTTTTCCTGTGTTTGAGACAAAACGACACACGTGTGTGCAGGGGTCAAGGTACACTCTCTCTACCCATAGTCATGTGAAACTCACTTCTGGTTGCGTGGGAACACCCTGCAATTTTTTTTAAATGCAGACCTTTAAATTACATACAACATGAATGGATGTATACCATTTGTTTTTCAGGCAACCGTGAAACTTTAAAATATTTTTCTCCCCCTCCTTCCTTCCTTCCTTGTAGTCTACTGGTAGGCACTCGTGGCTATAATGTAATTATCCTCCTCTTTCATTTAAAGTACAGGATCTGCGTGACTATATACAGAATTTGCAGAATATGTTTGTTTTGTTGTCTATCCTTTTTATCTCTTTTAATATACAGGTCCGCTTCACACAAGGTGAAATATGGTCCTCATGCCCTAATGAAATTGCCAGTAAGTAAGGGGTGTGAATAAAACTTGTCAGCCATTCTTCTTAAAATGGTCTAAATGTGGCATTTTGTTTTTAATCAGGAGTGTTGGCATAAAAATTAACCCCTTCCCTGTTGGGTACATTCCCCCGCTGTGCTGGGGGAGGGGGGGGGCGCGCGCAACGCTCCCATGCTCATGACGAGCTCAGCTCGTCATGAGCTACAGTGCTCCTGTGCGGCCGCACCCGTTTCTTTAGAACGCTCAGCACAGCAGGGGGATTAGCCCAGCGTGCGAGCGTTCTAAAGGTCATGACGAGCTCAGCTCGTCATGAGCACCAGAGCACTGTAGCTCATGACGAGCTGAGCTCGTCATGAGCATGCAAGGGGTTAAAGACGGTCGCTACATGCCACACATAACTTATTTTTAAGATCCCCTCTTGTGAAGAAGAATTCTCCCTTCCCCATATGTGGACCCAGGGAGGTCTTTGAGATGTGTGCCGTACACAATAGGATTATATAGATATACACACACATAACATTCTTCTGATCTTGTTCAGCTGTTGGTTCCTCCATATACATAGGAAAAGTTGCTGATGATGACAAAGTGAGCAAATTGGTGACAACCTGCCAATTAGTTCCAGGTTGGTTGCTTACGTGGGGCACTTCCTATATTTTTCTCTTTACTTTCTTCACATATATTTATGGGTTAATCCTGGGCACAGGACCTACCTTTTTAAAAGTAGAACACACACTCAGGATGTTTCTAGATAGATACTAGAACCGTTTCCTTCCTGAATGAGCCGCCAACCTAGGAGCTGAGGAACCAGGTCCGAGTTGTGGCGCCGGCTCAACATCCTGTGATTCTAGGAAAATCACTTCATCTCCCCCTGCTTAAAAGAAAATGTATGTGTCCTTGTGTAATGCACCTAGTGCTCACGTAAAGCAATCCAATACCTTTGGGGTGAGTTTGCGCTATATAAAACTGCGAAAAATTGTTGATCCCACTGCAAATGCCCAGGAACTGATTTGGGTGGTTAATTTTCATTTTTGACATGTTCTGCAGCACAGGCACAATCTTTGTAAAAGGGGATGACTCACAACAAGCAGTGATGATGCTGATTCTAGGCATGAGTACCCAAATCATGAGCACAGAGGTGTGTGAAACCTCTGCACCTGACTGCCATCAGCCTTCCTGAAGTAGCACACAGGGAGAGACAAACAGGGCAAACTCTCTCTAGAAGCTTCCCACCGCAGACTACAGAATCTGTTAACTCACCCCCATTCCCCACCAGTTACTGAAATGGCAGTACTCCGGCTGGATTGATCCTCAACCCTAAAAGCATCTGCTTTCTCCCTCTAAAGGGCCACAATCCAGGACACGGGTGGTTGTACCGTCCCAGCTGGAGGGATTGTATGGTGCGCCTCTCCGGGTCTCAGACTCGACTTCTGGAACTCAGAGCAAAAGACAGGTCCAGTAGCGGCCCGTGCAGATCAGAGAGGTGGGCCGGGCGGGAGGGTATTGACAGACGACGACAAAGCAAAATTAATTAATTAATTAATATTCCCTCGTGATCAATGGTTACCTGCATGGTCCGTGGCTAGACAGGCCTGGACCTCGGCATGGATGCTCAATTAGCGCGTGAGCTGGGCCACCGTTCGAATACCAGCTTACACCCAGTGGTGGGTCAGTCCAGGCAGAGGTGCGCACCCGTTTAGCATGCAGGAGACATTCCCATCCCAATACATGAATTTCCAAGGACAAGCCGCCTTCCCAAACTAGCAACTGCATAAAATTCCCCAGCGTGGTGGACTTCTAACAAAGGCGAGTGGAATTAGTGGTCGGTCAGGAAATCCACCACAGCCCGATTCTATGAGTCAGAATTTGGGAATAAGAAGAATAAATTCTCTTTTTTGGCATCCTCAGCCAAAGTGGTGATGTCACAAGGTTTTTCAGAATCAAGCCCTCTGTGGTACATACATGAGGTCTCATCAAGGAAAAGGATTGATAACGCGGATCACTTAAAATTAAAAATCGAAAAACATTTCAATTATTTTATCTAAAGTTCAAACTGAAAAAATGCCCTAAAACATTATTAACTGAAAAACATTGGTTATTGGAGAAGAGGCCCGTAAACTGTGGTGGCATTACAAATGCCTTCCATAATAATACAATCATGCAGAAAAGGATTTGACAGCAGGTAATCATTTCTCTTCGAGAAAATAAAATCTTATTGTTTAGGAAATTGCTCCATGTAGGGCTTAGCTGGAGTCTGTAATGGAAACTGCAACTTCAGCTCCCCCAAAGCCTAGATTGTTTCCGAGTGAGGTTTAATTTCCCTTTAATCAGTTGCAAAAGCTGCTGATTGTAACACTTTCCTTTTTGTATTTCAATCCCGTTTTCTTGATTTAGGGCTAATGGGTTAATTATATTTCATCAAAGGAATGGAAACTGTTATCCAAAGTTCTAATTATACGGTCGGGCCAGATAAATGGTGGCAGAAGTGGAAGCGGGCGATGGTATTTGACGAGAGTGGCGGCGAAATGCTGACTTTGTCGTGTCTGTCACTTTCTTGGAACAGCGGATTTATCAAAGTACAAAGTTAACCTCGCGCTCAAGGCCGGTGCCAGAGGGAATCTCTAAATGACTTTTTCATATTTATGTATTAAGGTTTGCTATTCGTTGAGCGCTTCAAACACACAAAAGGTTATGGGAGGATGGTTGCAATAAGTCTGATCACTGGCAATCGCGCGGGGTAGCGTCTGACCCATTGCATTTTAGCCCAACACGCCACCTCAGTTTGGACCCAACCATATGCAAATCAGTCTTGACTCTGCTCCAATAGGAACAGTCCAGCCCCAACTACCAGGTCAGGTCCTCCCTGAAATGGAACGCCAACAACCCAAGGCCGGTTTCACCCTGATTGGGGTGGTCTCCATTTGGGTGTACTTTGGATTTGCTGAGTGCTAACCATGGAAGGAATAACGTGGGTGAATGGTCATGGGATATCATACAAGACAATGACGTCAAAATCTAAGCATAACAGAGGTGGATCAGGGAGTGCACGAAGTGCTGTTGTTGGTATAACAGCAAGGACTTTGTATTTTGCACATCAAATCACCGTACATCTGCAAAAGGAGCGCTATCTAGAAATGTTACACTATATCTTGTGGGCTCCATAGGCCAAGTCCGACACGAGAAGGCGGGCCTGGTAGAGGTCCAGGCAGTGGAACAGAAGTTGCAGGTAGGTTGATGGGGTTACAATGGTACCAGTTGCGTCGGATCTAGATGGTGAGAGATGGGGTTGGTGAACATTTGAACCTAGGCTATGGTCTCAACCACAGCAACAAATATGAGGTGGCCTGAGGTGGTGTACTTGGCACATTTCAGGAGCAGGGGTGAACAGTTGTTACCACAGACCTACTACATAAACAACAGCAATCCAGGCACTTACGCTACCGCCTACACTTTCACAGTAAAATTGCAGACTTCAACATTGAGCAGAGCAGTAAAACAAAGCAAAGGATAAAGTGCAGTCTAAGCTAAAGTGACAGAGTTGTATGAGTTCATGAGGAGAATGGAAGAGGCTTTCCAATGTTTTACCAGGGGGCGGGACTGGGAAAAACCCAACATTTGTCAGGGGGGCCATCGATGGCCATAATTTTCAAGAATTGTCGCCATTAAGCCAGTGTCAGCATTTTACAAAGGAGGATCATCATGCTATGGAGGGCCACCAGTTGGTCAGGCATTGTGCAACCGATGCCCACAATTTGGCAAAAAACATACCAGGGCCAGCATTTTACAGGGGTGGTCATCACGCGATGGATTCCCATAAATTGCTAAGAATTATCACTGTTATGCCAGGACTGGCATTTTATCAGAAATGGGCATTATGCCACAGATACCTGCATGCTGCTAAGAAATACCACCTTTACACCAGGGGCAGCATTTCAGTAAGAGTTGGCTTTTTGTCATAAATGTCTGAAAGTGTCCAGTAAATGCCACTATTAAACTACAGACAATAATTTGCTAGGTGTGATCAGAGGGCAAAACACTCAAACTAACTCAAGAAAATTCACAGTCAGGGTAAATTGCGATCAACAGGACGTGATCAAGGGTAATGTGGGGAGGGCGGTGTTCTCAGCAGGAGCCTCCGTAGGCTTCTGGTGCAAACATCCATTGTCAATAATGGGCGGGTGGCTTTGGCCAAAATGGTACTACTCCGACAGTTCCTTTATGTCTCAGCGTACATCCCGCTTCAGCCGACCGGGCCTTTCTTTTGAGAGCTGGCTACTCAACTAACAAAATTGATATGGGGTATGCATAGGAGACAGGCAGCCTGGAATATCTTATATCAGCCAACCGGTGGGTGTCAAGTCAAGTCAAGTCAAAATTTGTATAGCGCACGACTCACCCAGAGGGTCTCAAGGCGCTTGAGGGAGAGGGGTTGTCTACTTATCAAATAGCCAGGTTTTGAGTTGTTTTCTGAAGGAGAGATGGTTCTGTGTAAGGCGGAGGTGGGTGGGGAGAGAAATCCAGGTTTTGGCCGCTAAGTAGGAGAAAGATCTTCCTCCCATGGTGGCTCTTCGGATGCGTGGAATCGCGGCGAGGGCTGGATTGGACGATCATAGTTGGCGGGTGGGGGTGTAAAATGTCAGGCGCGTGTTGAGGTTTTTGGGTCCTAGGTCGTAGAGGGCTTTGTGTGCGTGGGTGAGGAGACGGAATGTTATTCTTTTGTTGACGGGGAGCCAGTGAAGGTCTCTCAAGTGACCGGATATGTGATTGTGGCGGGGTATGTCTAGGATGAGTCGGGCGGAGGCGTTCTGTAATTTGGCTGTGGTTCCGGCGTAGAGGGTGTTTCCGTAGTTCAGTCGGCTTGTGACCAGTGCTTGGGTGACCGTCTTTCTTGTTTCGGTAGGGATCCATCGGAAGATCTTTCTGAGCATACGTAAGATGATAAAGCATGATGATGAGATGGCGTTAACTTGTCTCGTCATCGAGAGGGAGGAGTCTAGAATAAATCCCAGGTTGCGAGCATGGTCCGTTGGTTTGGGTGCATTGCCCAGGGCCGGTGGCCACCATGAGTCGTCCCATGCAGAGGGGGATGATCCTAGGATGAGGACTTCCGTTTTGTCTGAATTCAGTTTTAAGCGGCTGTTCTTCATCCACTCAGCTACATTTTTCATCCCTTCGTGTAGGTTGGTTTTGGCGGTGTTTGGGTCTTTGGTGAGGGAGAGGATCAGCTGTGTGTCGTTAGCGTAGGAGATGATGTTGAGGTTGTGCTGGCGTGCGATGGACGCGAGGGGGTTCATGTAGACGTTGAAGAGGGTGGGGCTGAGCGATGATCCTTGTTGTACGCCGCAGATGACTTCGGTGGCCCCTGATCTGAAAGGGGGTAGGCGGACTCTCTGGGTTCTTCCGGCGAGGAACGAGATGATCCAGTCCAATGCTTTTCCTTGTATCCCTACGTTGCTGAGGCGTTGTACAAGGGTGCTGTGACGTACCGTGTCAAACGCTGCGGAGAGGTTCAGGAGGATGAGGGCCGCTGTTTCCCCGTTGTCGAGTAGTGTTCGGATGTCGTCTGTGGCTGCGATGAGGGCGGTCTCGGTGCTGTGTTTGGCTCAGAAGCGGGACTGTGAGGGGTCGAGGGATCCGTTAGACTCGAGGAAGGCGGCAAGCTGACTGTTGACGGTCTTCTCTATGACTTTGGCAGGGAAAGGGAGGAGCGAGATGGGGCGGTAGTTCTTAAGTTCAGTGGGGTCTGCTGTAGGTTTCTTCAGGAGGGCACTGAGTTTGGCATGTTTCCAGCTGTCCGGGAAAGTAGCAGTGTTGAGGGAGCAGTTGATGATATCCCGGAGATGGGGTGCGATGATGGAGTCGGCCTTGTTGAAGATGTGGAGGGGGCATGGGTCGGTACGCGATCCGGAGTAAATGGAGTTCATCAAGCGGATGGTGTCTTCGGTGCTGATCGATCGGGTTCCAGGCGCAAAGGGTGGTGGTGGGGGGCTTCAGTTCGGTGGTAAGGGGGGTTGACTGGTCGCCGAAGCTGTTATGTATGTCAGCGATTTTGCTGTGGAAGAACGAGGCTAGAGAGTCGCAGAGGTCTTGAGAGGGGGTGATGTCGTTGGTGCTGGCGTTGGGATTGGTAAGCTCTTTGACGATGCTGAAGAGTTCCTTGCTGTTGTGGGCGTTGTTGTTGAGTCGATCTTTGAATGCAGATTTCTTGGTGGATCGGATCAGCTGGTGGTGTTTGTGGGTGGCGTCCTTGAGGGCGGCCATGTTGTCTGTGGTTGGGTTTTTTCGCCAGGCTGTCTCGAGGGTGCGGCAGTTCTTTTTGGAGTTCTTGAGGTCGTCATTTTATGCAACCTGGCTTGTTGTGAGGGTTTTTCAAGGGTGCTAATTCGTCAGCGCAGTGGGTGATCCATTGTGCGAGATTGATCAATCAATCAATCAATGACATTTATAGAGCGCGCTACATACCCGTAGCGTCTCAAGGCGCTGGGGGTGGGGGGTGTGCCGCTACTGCTCGAACAGCCAGGTCTTCAGCTTCTTCCTGAAGGAGAGGTGGTCTTGGGTCAGGCGCAGGTCGGTCGGGAGGGAGTTCCAGGTCTTGGCGGCCAGGTAGGAGAAGGACCTTCCTCCTGTAGTCGCTCTTCGGATGCGGGGGACGGCGGCGAGGGCGTGGTTGGCTGATCGGAGGTGGCGTTTGGGAGCGTAGAAGTTGACTCGGCTGTTGAGGTAGCTCGGGCCTTGGTCGTGTAGGGCTTTGTGTGCGTGGGTGAGGAGGCGGAAGGTGATTCTTTTGTTGACGGGGAGCCAGTGTGGTCTCTCAGATGTCCGGAGATGTGGCTGGTTTGTGGGATGTCGAGGATGAGTCTGGCTGAGGCGTTCTGGATCCGCTGGAGTCTCTTCTGGAGCTTGGCGGTGGTACCGGCGTAGAGGGCGTTGCCGTAGTCCAGTCGGCTGGTGACGAGGGCCTGGGTGACGGTCTTCCTGGTCTCGGTGGGGATCCACCAGAAGATCTTCCGTAGCATGCGTAGGATGTTGAAGCACGCCGAGGAGACGTTGTTGACTTGCCTGGTCATGGAGAGGGAGGAGTCCAGGATAAAGCCCAGGTTGCGTGCATGGTCTGTCGGTTTGGGTGCGGTGCCCAGGGCGGGAGGCCACCAGGAGTCGTCCCAGGCGGAGGGTGAGGAGCCCAGGATGAGGACCTCCGTCTTGTCCGAGTTCAGTTTCAGGCGGCTGGTCGTCATCCACTCGGCTACCTCTTTCATCCCTTCGTGCAGGTTGGCTCTGGCGGCGGCGGGGTCGTTGGTCAGGGAGAGGATCAGCTGGGTGTCGTCGGCGTAGGAGATAATGTTGAGGTTGTGCTGGCGTGCGATGGCCGCGAGGGGGCTCATGTAGACGTTGAAGAGGGTGGGGCTCAGAGATGGTCCTTGAGGGACGCCGCAGATGACTTCGGAGGCCTCTGACTTGTACCGTGGTAGGCGGACTCTCTGTGTTCTTCCGTCGAGGAAGGAGATGATCCATTCCAGTGCCCTCTCCTGGATTCCGACGTTGCTGAGGCGCTGTACTAGGGTGCGGTGGCAGACAGTGTCGAATGCCGCGGAGAGGTCTAGGAGGATGAGGGCCGCTGTTTCTCCGTTGTCCATCAGGGCTCGGATGTCATCGGTGGCGGCGATGAGGGCGGTCTCGGTGCTGTGATTTGCTCGGAAGCCGGATTGTGAGGGGTCGAGGGATCCATTCGTCTCGAGGAAGGCGGCCATCTGCTTGTTGACGGTCTTCTCGATGACTTTGGCTGGAAACGGGAGGAGCGAGATGGGGCGGTAATTCTTGAGTTCGGTGGGGTCCGCTGTGGGTTTCTTGAGTAGAGCGCTGAGTTCGGCGTGCTTCCAGCTCTCAGGGAAGGTGGCGGTGTCGAAGGATGTGTTGATGATGTCTCGCAGGTGGGGTGCGATGACAGTGTCAGCCTTGTTGAAGACGTGGTGAGGGCAGGGGTCGGTCGGTGATCCGGAGTGGATGGAGTTCATCGTGCGGATGGTGTCTTCGGTGCTGATCGGGGACCAGGCATGGAGGGTGGTGGTGGGGGGTGGTTGTTCGGTCTTGGTGTGCGTTGGTTGGTTGTTGAAGCTGTTGTGTATGTCCGCGATCTTGTTGTGGTAGTATGAAGCGAGGGAGTTGCAGAGGTCTTGCGATGGGGTGATGTCGTTGTTTCCTGCGCTGGGGTTGGATAGCTCTTTCACGATGTTGAAGAGTTCCTTGCAGTTGTGTGCGTTGTTGTCCAGCCGGTCCTTGAATGCAGTTTTCTTGGCGGCGCGGATCAGCTGGTGGTGCTTCCGGGTGGCAAGCTTGAAGGAGGTCCTGTTGTCCGGTGTAGGTTCCCTTCTCCAGACATTCTCGAGGGCTCAGCAGTTCTTCTTGGAGCTCTTGAGTTCGTCGGTGAACCATGGGGCTTTCTTGCTGCCGGGTCTGCTGGGCGGGGTCCTCAGCGGGGCGAGCTTGTCCGCGCAGTTGCTGATCCACTTCGTGAGGTTGTCGGCGGCCTGGCTGGGGTTCGCTGAGCTGGCAGGAGGGTGCTGGCTCAGGGAGGTGGCTAGCTGGTCTGCTGTGATCTTGCTCCAGCTTCTGCGGGCAGCCTGTTGCTGGTGGTGGTGGGTCGTCGTTCTCTTGAAGGTGAAGTGGACGCAGCTGTGGTCCGTCCATTGAAGCTCTGTGGCGTGGCTGAAGTCGATGTCTGTGCTGGAAGAGAAGACTGCGTCGAGTGTGTGTCCGGCGAGGTGGGTGGGGGTGGACACCAGCTGCTTGAGTCCAAGATTGGCGAGGTTGGCGAGCAGGGTGCTGGTATTGCGGTCGTTGTTGTTCTCCAGGTGGAAGTTGAGGTCCCCCAGGAGGATGTAGTCAGCGGAGGGGAGGGCATGCGGGCTGACGAAGTCGGCGATGTCCTCGCTGAATTGGGTGCGTGGTCCCGGAGGTCGGTAGATCAGGGTCCCTCTGAGGGTGGTCTTCGGGTCGGTGTGGATCTGGAAATGCAGGTGTTCGGCGGTGGTCAGGGTGTTGTCGGTGCTGGTCGTGAGACGGATGGTGTTCCTGTGGATGATGGCGATGCCTCCTCCCATCTGGTTGGCGTTGCGGTCCCTCCGGACGATCTTGTAGCCCTCTGGGATAGCGATGGCGATGTCGGGAGCTGAAGAGGCGTTCATCCAGGTCTCTGTGAGGAAGGCAACGTCAGGGGCAGTGGTGTCTAGGAGGTTCCAGAGTTCGATGGCGTGTCTGTGGACGGAGCGGGTGTTGAGCAGGATGCACTTGAGGTGGGTGCTGCTGGTGTTCGACTTGGCGGGTGTTGGTGCGAGGCAGGTCCGGATGCAGGTGAATTTGCAGGCGTGGCAGCTGAAGGGTCCGTGGGTGCGTCGTGGTGTGGCTTGGTGGCACTCTGATTGCTGATTGATTTGGGTATGATGAGTTGGTGGGAGGGATTTGGTTTAGCGATGTGGTGTGCTGGTCGGTGGTAATTTTGTTCCAGTTTCTGCGGGGGACTTGTTTGGGTGGTGGTGGGTCGTGGTCTTTCTGAAGTTGAAATGGACGCAGCTGTGGTCCGTCCAGTGGAGTCCTGTGGCGTGATAGAAGGAGATGTGCTTGCTTGAGGAGAAGATTGGGTCGAGCGTGTGTCTGGCGTAGTGGGTGGGGGTGTTTACCAGTTGTTTGAGTCCGAGATTGGCGAGGTTGTCCAGAAGGGTGGATGTGCTGCTGTCGTTGTTTTTTTCCAGGTGGAAGTTGAGGTCCCCTAGGAGAATGTAGTCCTCGGAGGGGAGGGCGTGTGGGCTGATAAAGTCAGTGATGTCTTCGCAAAATTGTGTGCGGGGTCCTGGTTGTCTGTAGATGAGGGTGCCTCTAAGTGTGGTCTTGGGGTCGGTGTGTATCTGGAAGTGAAGGTGTTCGGCTGCTGTGAGGGTGTCGTCGGAGTTGGTCGTGATGCGGATGGTGTTCTTGTGGACGATCGCGATGCCTCCTCCTGTTTGGTTGATGCGGTCCTTTCGGATGATCTTGTAGCCGTCCGGGATGGCTATGGCGATGTTGGGCGCTGAAGAGGCGTTCATTCCCGTTTCTGTAAGAAAGGCGACGTCCGGCGTTGTGGTGTCGAGTAGGTTCCATAGTTCAATGGCGTGTCTGTGGACCGAACGGGTGTTGAGCAGGATGCACTTCAGGTGGTTATTGACGGAGCTCTGTTTGGCGTTTGTGCATGTAGTGTGGGTCCTGATGCAGCAGAACTTGCAGGGTTGGCAGGTGAAGGGTCCATGGGTGGGTCCTGGGACGGCTTGATGGCAGTCGGGGAGGCGGCCGGTGTTGAGTGCAGAGAGAGGACGTATGCTAGGCGGGAGGGGTGGTTTCTGCTGTAGCCAGGGGGTCTGGCGCTGGGCGCGGTCCAGGCGCGGACGGGTGTAGACGGGCTTACCTTTGGCGCGCCCGCTGCGCGTAAGTCTCCCTGACATAAGTGGATAGTGGAGGGGGCGGAGCGAGGGAGGAGCAGCTGGGAGGCGGGAGCGGGATGGCGAGAAGGGAGATGGGATCGAGTGTAGATGCTGTAGGGAGCGGGGGTGGGGCTGCGGGGGAGAAGCGGCTGGGAGCGGGGAGGGGAGACGGGCTGGGACCAACAAAATGGCACCACCAAACAACAACAAAGTAATGCAAGGAGAGATCGGGGCACCAACCAATAACAAAGTAATGCAGGGCGAGATCGACGCACAGTCTGGCGTGGAAATTAATTACACCAGCCATTATGATCAGCACAGTCTGGCACATTAATTAATGATAGCAGCAATACGATCGGCACAGTCTGGCACAAAAAATGATTATAGCAGCAATACGATCAGCACTGTCTGGCACATGAATTAATACTGTCGGTCAGCAGTCAGGCACAGAGCAAATACGATACCAAATCAGGCAGGGGTACAAGGACGGCCAGGAGCGGGTGGAGCGACCGTGTCTGACCAAGTCAGGGCGGTACTGTTTAGAGTCCCATAATTTAGCTTCTCAACTCTAGAGTGTACCTAGTTGGTTGAGGCCAGGTGCATCTCCCAAGCTTGCATATCTGAACGGAGGATTGCCTTCCAAGACTTTTGGGAATACGTATTCGATAAACGCTGTGATACCCACCCAGACTCATTCTTTTTGAGAACGGCGCGCCATAATTGGCACAGGTACTGCCACAATCAGCAGGCGGGCCCATGCGCCTCATAAATTCCATTGTGGACACTTCAGCATGTTGCAGAAGGCGAGTAAACAAGACCTCTTGGACTGGAGCAGGAATCACACCAGTTGGGGAGTTTTATGCGCCTGGTTTTCCTCTAGCCTTTTGATGTAATACTCCAAGCAAATGACCATCTCTCAGGTCAGTTCTTGACTCATGCTGCTTTGACTAAGCATCTACAAGGGGCGAGATTGGGACGGATCCAGAGACAGATGCCCTCACACGGACACTGGGACACATGGCAATGACAGGCACTTCATAACGATTGGCTATAGATCCAAAAGGGATGCCAAGCTCAAAGCACTGACCTCATTGAGATCTAAGTGGGAAGTAGAGCTGGGAGAACTACTGACAGACGCAGAATGGTCACCCACCCTTCAGTATATATACCATACCTCAATAAATGCATGCCTCAAACTATTTCAATTTAACTTCCTATATCAATCAATCAAGTGGCTTGTAAAGCGTGATAACGCACCAGTAAGGGTCTCAAGGCGCTGGGGGTAGGGAGGGGAGGGACTGCAGAGCTGTCGCAAGGCAATTTGGTTCAGCCGAAGAGTCAGGTCCCCCACTGAATTAGGGCAGTGACGGTGATTGCCTTAGGGTGAGAGGCTGTGTGTTCCAGGTCTTTGCTGCGAGGTAGGAGAAGGATCTTCCCCCGGCCGTGATCTTGAAAACGGGAGGCAGACAATGTGCTGCACAGCGCAAGTTTATAAACAGGTCTACCTTGAGAGGTGCTAGTATGGAGGAATGTGCAAACATACATTGATGCAGTGATAAATCAACAGGGACAAACCCCAAACAATAGCAGGGGAAGAGGTCTCAACGCCTTTAATGCTGCCAGCCAATCCAGCATTATCATGGTTAATGACTAGCATGCCCCATTGAAATCCAAACAACAAAATACTAATGTTGTGCTTGGGAATCTGGAGTAAAACTCTACTTTCATGAATAAACTAAGCAAAGCGCAATAATGTCAGTAGTGCAAAATACAACAGAAACCCAACAAGCCCATATGAAAGAAGCACACATTTTTTTCTTTTAATATGCCATACAAAACGCAAGCCGGAAAAGCTACATAACTGCAGAGGAAAATAACATACAGGGCCATCAGTAAACCACACAATGAAAATAAGAAATATAACAGAAAGCTCCTCCCTCACCAGTATCTTCCAAATGACCTAAAAGTGAGGGAGCAGGATTTTTATTTTTTGGGAGTTTAATATAGCGCGAACTAGCCGAGGCATCGGGTATTTTAAGCTTTTTACATGAGCAGTGCACCCCTTTCGTTGCAGATAAGCACATTAGTTTTTGTTAGGCATGGGGAGATTAAACCCCAGATGCATGAAGCACCCAATCTGCGAATCCCAAATAGCGAAAAATACCGAATCGCTATTCAGAATTCGCAGAATGGGATGCATCACCAAAATCAGTAAATATTTGCGAATCGCAACCGGCCGCAATCGCCATATGCGAATTTGTTAAAATCGCTATTAAATCGCAGAATCGGCTGTTTCCCAACCCCAAATTGCGATTTCGCGAATACCGAAATCGCAAATAGCGATCTCGCAGATTGCGAGATCGCAAAAACGGGAAGTCGCATTTTGAGCACAATGATGACATGCTTCATTTGGATCACAGAGCTGGATAGAGGAGGAGGCATAGCACTGAGCTCCAAGAGACACACCCTGCAGTCCCAAGACAGGATACATATTGATATCACAATGTCCCAGGAAGCTGCAGGACCAAGTGAAACAGCCAGGAAGCGCAAAATCAAGTTCTCTGATAGAGGGAGTCAGCAGGGACCATGACCAGCTGTTTTGGAAGCTGCCCCTGAAGGTGCCCGAGGCTAACAAGAGGTGCATCTGGCTGAGCATCAAGGCCAAGGTCAACATGGTGGGAGTCACGCACCAGTCCATCGATGACCTTAAAAAGAGGTGGTACGACCTCAGAGGCCGTGCCAAGGAGCGCATTGCGGAGAGACTGGGGGGGAGACTGGTCACAGGAGGAGGAGACTCCACAGTCCCCGAGAACACACCAATGGAGGACCTAGTGGAGGACACCATCAACCCTGCAGCCTGCGTGGGGGTCACGCAACTGGACACCACCCGCGCCACACACCAATCACAAGGTAAGAGCCATGCAACTGCGACCCCGTCCCCTAACAATGCCCATTCCCTTCAGAGCAAGCCATATTTGTAACCCCAGTAATTCAGTTCATGCCCCTCCCAAACGCCCAAATGCGTTGTGGGACCTGTAGTGTGACAATGTGTCCTGATAGCCACCAACAGTCAGAATAGTGAAGTGAAACATACCTCTAAAGCCAGTCAGGGAATGCAAGCCTGCATTCATGTTGCTACATCCCAGGTGCCTGAATCATATCATTAATCATGCACTCATTCACATCACAGGTGCTTCAGATGCTGAGACTTCTGACAGCGAGACACTCCACATTGTGGAGACACCTGATGAGACGGAGGGAGAGAGCCAGCCAGCATCAGCTCCTGGACCAGCACCTTCCCAAAGACACAGGGCCACCCCTGCAGCCATAGGAGAAGCACAACCTCACCAGTCGGCATGCATGGCAGTGGAGCAGATCCCACCCCCACCCAGGAGGCAGACATGACGGACAGCAACTGTGTGGTCACAAGCAAGCAGCAGGTTGAGGCAGCTGCGCTCTGTGGCCACCCCAGCAGACATGGAGCAACAGGCACATAACCTAGGCCTTGGTATTGAGGCTCGGATGCTTGTTGTGCACCGCAAGCAGGCACAGCACATGGCAGCAATGCAGCTGCAGCTCTACAAAACTGCACGCAACATTAGTCAACTCAATGAGAGTGTGCAGGAGCTAACCGCAGCCATCAAGGAGAGCAACCAACTGATGGTGGCGCAGCAGGACATCACACGCAGACACCACAAGCAGCTGCTGACACGGCTATCAGCCTACACACGCTCAAACCACCTGATTGGGAACGCCACTTCCCAGCTGTCGCGCAGGTCACTGGCCATGCAGATACAGATGGTACAATGCTGGGCAGATGTTGCAAGGGCCCTGGAGCAGGTCACCATCGCTGTGGAGAACCAACAGGCGGCCGGCCATGGCCAATGAAGGAAGGGGGATGATGCCAGTGAGGGGAAATCTAGCCTCAGCAGCCTGTCTATGCTGGTGCAACCAGAAAGGCGCCGCAGTTCCTGGCCCAACGCTGTATCACAGCAGAACACTCCCAACGTGGAGGTTGAGAGGCGACAGGGTGTGTCCGGCAGGAGGCGCCAGTGACTGTACATTTTCGGCAGTGCCATGGTGAGGTAACTACGCACGCCTGCTCAGGATACAAGAGCCTGTATGTCTCAATACAGTAGCACAAATGTTTGCAGATTTAAAGCACACCGAGAGCTTGTTCATTGAACAAAAGATTTATTTTGAACACAAATCTTCCTCATGTCAATCATTCATGTGGCATGCATGAGTGCAGTGTTGTGTAAGGAGTATGGGTGCACTAGAAATAGTTCAGTGTGATGTTAGCGCAGCGCCAGTGACCTTCAGCAGGATTCTCCCCATGTGCATGATGCACATGTGCAGGTGGCAGGTTGTCCCCCTCCGACTCACTACCAGATACCTCCACAGGTTTCCTCCGCTTGGTGGCAATATTGTGGAGTATGGCGCACACGGCCACGATGCGGCAGCAGACCTCAGGCCGGTATTTGAGGGCCCCGCCAGTCTTGTGGAGGATGCGGAATCGACTCTTTAACATGCCAAATGTCCGCTCTATCACATTTCTGGTGTGTATATGCGCAGCATTGTACCGCCGTTCCTGTGGTGTTGCAGGGTTGAGGTATGGGGTGAGGAGGTATTCACGGAGGCCGTAGGCGCTGTCACCTGAAGAGAAGAGCAGAGGGTCAGTGCCTGTTATGCGCAGCAACATGGTCTTGACATACTGTATGTGGGCATGTGTACTTACCTAGGAGATGTCCCTCGCCAAATTCACCACTGGCCAAGCGGGTGTGTAGGCCGCTGTGCCAGAAGATGAACGAATCATGCGTGCTCCCCGGGTATTGTGCCAAAATGTCTGTGATGATGGTCTTCGCATTGCTGACCATCTGGATGTTGAGGGAGTGATATGACTTGCGGTTCTGGTACATGTATTCGGTCTCTGCGGGTGGACAGATGTGAATGTGGGAGCAGTCAATGCAGCCAATTACATGGGGGAAATGGGCGGTGTGAACGAAGTCCAGATTTGTTTGCATTAAGTCCTGTTGGGTTGTTGGGAAGGTGATGTAGTGGTGTATCCAGCTCAGCATGGCGTCCAGGAAAGTCTGTAGGCAGCGTGACAGTGTACTCTGTGATATACCCCCTGCATATGCGACTATCCCCTGGAAGCTGCCGGAGGCCAGGAGGTGCAGGCAGCACAGGACCTGGACATGGGTGGGCACGGCATTGGTCCTCCGTGTTGGGTGCTGCATCAGGAGGTCAAGGTCTCTGATGAGCTTCTCTATCATTGTCCCATTGAGCCTGTATCTGGAGTAGGTCTCCTCTTCAGTCTGGCCCAGGAGTGTAATCCGCAGCCGGAAGATACACTCCTGGATCCTGCGTCGGTTCTGGGCTGCCGCTTGGAGCTTCAGCCGCCTTGCCACGATGTAGAGACCTGTTGTGACTTTCCTCATGCTCCTACTGAGTCTCCTTAAGTGTGTTTGATTTATCCAACACCTGTTTCTTGTTTGCCACTTTTTTTTTCACCAATTGGACTTCATGGTTACCACCTGGTTTTGCATCTCCTTAAATTGCAACTCGTATTTAGCGATTTATGGTATTTTCGCAATTGCGATTTATGATGAATGGGAATATCAATTTATTTGCGAATTCGCAATTTGTTTGCAAAGTCGTTATTGATTTTGCTAAATGTGTGGGTAATCGCTGTTAAGCAATCGCAATGGGGTTACCAAATGGTTTTGCGATTCTTTGTTTTGTGAATTCGCTATTTGCTGCTTTTGTACTTGATGCATGGTGGGAGCGGAAATTGCAAACGCAATCGCTGTTTCGCAGCGACTGCGATCGCAATATCGCTTGATGCATCTATGCCTAAGTGATTTGCCCAGAATCACAGGATGTGTAGCGACGTTGCCGAAACTCGAACCCGGTTCCCCAGGTCCGGAGGTCGAACGCTCTAACCGTAAGGTTACATCCACAGATCCAGGGAGGTTCACGGAGACACACAGTCACTCCTCTGTAGCAGCTATGGCAAACAGAAATAAATATGCCCTGGCAAACCCAATAGGTTTGTGTTTTAATGTGTATATACTTGCATATTATGGTGTTAAAGGGGAAGCAAACAACGTGCATAGAGAGATGCATGCTGACCTTATCACATAAGCACAACATATGTTCTTAAAGGTTTTATTGTATTTTGTAATGCAGGAAAAGAAACAGATGGGCAAGTACCCTGATTAAAAATATGTTTTGTGTGCATTCTGTTGTTAAAGGTGGTTGATACATATTGAAACACACAGAAGAGGTAGACGTTGTCAATGCTCGCCTGCTGCTGCACCTGTGACCTATCACCTGTCCTATCACCTGTCCTATCACCTGTCCTGGCACCTGTCCTGGCACCTGTCCTGTCACTGCTCAGTGGGTCATGAGAGCATGCATGGCTATCTGCCTGCTCATCCACACAGCTTCGCACTGTAAGGGGGGTGAGTGTGCAAGGGTGAAAAGGGCAGAGGGGAGCATGCACGGAGTCTGCATGCATGTTGGCCTATGTATAAACTGGGAAGCCCGTGAATGTCTTGCTCTAGCTACATTGAGCGTGTTTCTCTGACGTATCGCGTTGCTCTATGTTTGGTAAGCTCGCAAGATAGCACAGTGGGCTGAGAAGACACTGTTGAAATGCATGTGTGTGTGATCTGCAGGCTGAAGGATAAAATGCGGTGAAGGACTTAGCATTCAACCACTCCATGGTTAACAAAACGAGTAATAATTGCACAACATTACTAATCGTTATTATTAAAACATGGCGGAAGCGAGGCCCTGCCCATCAGGTCATCTCCTCACAGTCTTTTGGCTTTTTTAGAAGTGCACAATGCATCTTACAATCATCTGAGTGAACCTTCTTCCAGCCTTAATGGTCTGTTGGAGGTGAGCCAGGCATGTGACTGGCTGCAGCCCACCCTCCTCTGCAGGCCATCGATCTGTCATTTCTATTGTCCTACTTGGTTTTCAAAGGAGCAGCTCCTTAGCCCTCCTGATCTCTGCAGGTTCGCATTTTTGCAACAGCTTAGCCAGTTTTGTTTTCCAGAGGTGCGTCATGCGACTGGCTCTGACCCAGCCCTACAGCCTGTAAGATGGGGCTGGGGAGGTCTGAGGCTGTGTGGCTAGCGTGTGACCGACTCTTAGCTCTGGCAGTCACTGGTTCACCTGTAATGGCAGACTCTTCTCCAGCCCTACCGGCCTTTCAGTATTGTGTCAGACACGTGGCTGCCTCTGCTCAAACTCTACTGGCCTTTTCACAGGTGGGCCTCATACGACCAATGATGGCCAAATCCTACTGGCATTTCTGAGGTGTGCCTGACGTCAGCAAAGCCCTACTTGCCAGCCAGATATGCACCTGGCAAGAGACTGACTGCTCCAGTGAGGAAGGCTTTTTAGAGTCATGCCTGAGACGTGAATCTGCTTTTTAATGACACCGGCCACTTAGACATGTGTCCACTTCCCCGGGAGGCTGGTCATGTGTCCGCCATGATTTCCTTCCCTAGCTCTCGTGTGAGACTTAGAATCTTTTTACGGAGTTTTATAGCGCAACTTGACCTGAAGGTATCGGGTATCAGACCGCTTTACATAGCACCAGTTACGTGAACATGAGGACACACATTCGTTTTGGGGAGATTAAGTGATTTGCCCAGAATCACAGGATGTTGAGCGTCATTGCCAAGACTCGAACCTGGTTCCCCAGGTTTGAGGTCGACCGCCCTAGCCGTTAGGCCAACTCCTCTCCCCTACCCTGAGACCTGTGCGTGAAGCACATCAAATATCACGACATTCAGTGCCTGTAGATGGTAGAGCTGGATACATATAGCCACTGGACCATGAAGGGGGGATGCTCAGGGCAACACAGTTGGAAAAAGCCTCAGAAATATCTTGAATGGATCTGCAAGGTTATGCAGTGTGACCATTTAAATATCTGATTAGGACAAGGCTACATGTAAATCTTTGCTAAATTACAGAGGTTGAGTGGGGCAGATTGTTCACAAACATTTTTTAAAATGCATATATATTTGTTAGGGAGACAATGACTACAAACTATTTATGTTGGATTGAACTGTACACCAGTTAAAATGGAAAAGTTGCCTCTGGTTGATTCGGATGTGAATTGAAAGAATAAGATACAAGTAAAGGCACATATATACATGCTATTAACATATTAAAGCTGCATATTTATCGAACGTTACGTAGTATTACATGAACCAACTATTCTTACAGAGAAAATGTTTTTCTGAAATGTATGGCTTGATTCTGATCAGAAATTCCCTATCAAAGTTATGGGTTCAGAACTCAGAAGGCAGTGATGACAGCCCAAAACCTCAGATTATGTCAATGGAAATGTCACTGTTATGCCGCCTTCCACCAATAGATATATTTGAAAACTCCCATATTGCTAAATGTAAAATAGGATACCTTGGTTATTTTTACGATTCTCAAAGGTGACAGCTACGTTTTAATTAGAAGCAAACTGTTGAATTTTTACAGAACATTTTACCAAGGTGTCTGGTCAAAGAAAAAAATACATTTGATTCAGAAAATATTTTTCCAATTCAGCAAGTAAAAAAGGAGGTGGTGCTGTGAGCCTAATATTGATCTATCTGAAATATATTTGTCTCTAAAAATATGAAATGTCCAGGTCAGCTGTGAAGCACATTACATGAATGTGAGTAAAACCTGCGACCCGGCACCTGCCAGCACGCAGTGCAGTTGCCACCAAAGAAAGACTACAGAGTCAACCGAGGAATAACAAGAAAGAATCCTATAGAAGCCATTCCTCTACATGTGGCTGAAGAGCTGACATGGGTGCACGGAAACAACTGGCCTACGTCACCATGAACTCATCCTGAAGAAGCGTGAGTACGAAGGTGCTACTAGGAGATTCAAGCCTGTGCAAGATATGCAAGGCATACTAAGAAGCCATAAGAAGAACATAAATGTTTGTCAAGCAACGTTTGGCACTAACCTAACAATTGCAAAGGTAGATGTCTATGCAGAAAGTTCCATAACCCAGGTGCATTCACTTAAAAAAACAGGAAAGATTAGGTATAAAGGCCTTACCAACTTATTGAGGAAAACCACCAGATCCTGAAATGAAACAGAGACAGCCCTTGTTAGAAATACAGGAACTAGCTTGAAGAAAAGCTACATACTAAAGCCAGAAAAATCCTGATTATTTTTTATACCTTGCAAATTTCTTCTTGGGAATATTCACCAACGTCTAAAACAAAGAAAAACACATACGTGTTACTCATTTACAAATTTTAACAATTATCAGACTGATGCTGTACATACACCAGTGTTCACACCTGCAGCAATTAGAGCACTTTATAATACAATTATTACAGACAGACATTTTCATTTATTGATTTAGGAACAGTTTAGGAAGGATTTACCACTAACTTGATATGTTAGGGGATGGGAAGGACTTGTCCAGGAAAATCCCAACAACTATGGGGCTTAAACAGGGGTGCGTATTGGAACCCACTCTCTTCAACTTATATATGTCTGACCTTTCGTCAGAACTGGATATTTGCAATTCTCATTCGCCTAAGTTGGGTGGGCTTTCACTTCCCAACCTCTTGTACGCAGACAATCTCGTACTTGTCAGCCAGACCCCTATCGGCCTCCAACGCTTATTGGACACAAGTAGTCGTTATTCAACATCTAACGGATTATCCATTAACCATGATAAAACAAAGGTTATGAGGATGCATCCAAAGAAGGAAACCTCTAAACACTGCCGGCATATGGTAGGCACCCCAATCGAAGTAGTTGACCGATATAAGTATCTAGGTGTGATCATGGATAACAAGGGGACTTTTAATTTACAATAGAAGCAATCAAAAGAAGAGGCAACGCGATTGCAGTTGCCATAAAATCGATAAAACAGAAAACGTCCGGTCCTAGCCTTATCCCACTGCTACAAGTCTGGAAAGCAAAACTCATCCCAGCAATCTGTTATGGGGTGAGTGTCTGAGGGGAAGAGATGCACTGACTTTGGACAGAACTGTTTCAAGAGCTGCCAGAATAATATTTAGTCTACCAAAATACGTCTCGCCAGCCCAGATAAGGCTAGAATTCGGCATGCAAAGTCAAGAAAAATCCCGTAAAGGAGCTTATGCTTGGTACAGGATAAAAAACTCTGAAGCAGGCACACTGAACACACTTATGGAGGGAGATACATCTAAAGAGGGAGTGTGCAGCAAGGACTTATTTGACAGCATCAATAGATCGTCTGGGACTGAAGGTACTCTGGACCGCTTCAGGGTCATATCATTGTTTTAAACAAATTGTTAATAAAACAGTGAAGAAGCTATCACTACTAGAAGATAAGGCAACACTCACAGAAAGAGCCCACGATGGTTTGTGGTACACAGTTACGATAAAGATAAATCCTCTCCACAACCATATTTAGGCACGGTCTTCAGTAGAAAGAGGAAAGAAAAATATCTCCATTTGCAATAGGGTATTTTACCATCTTTACCGCACCTTCCCCTGTGGAAGCGACTTCAGGGTCAGACATTATGCCGCCTACGTGAGGATGCCAAAGAAAGTGTATTACACCTACTATGTATATGCGGAAATTTACAGGCTGAACGGGAACAGCTATTAAAGCCTCTCTTTGTACATACGAGGATAAGAACCTGCAGACAAGCTGTGAAGGCATGTTTCGAAGGTGGAGATGTACAACTAGCGTGTCGCTTTGTTTAATTCATGGAAGCAGTAAGGACAAAAGCTCTAGCGCCAAGCGACCAGAATGCTTAATCTTGGCATCACCTGCCCGGTCGCAGCGAATAGTAAATACTCTCTCATTGCTGTTTTTAACTAACTGATGATGGAATAGTCCCTCTCTCTCAGTGAGAACTGAGCCTCGCTTTTTCTTACCTGATGGCCTGTGTAAACATTTAATCGCAACTGCTGTGTGCATGCTAATATTATTTATGAAAGATTTTATATGTTTTTTTAAACGGTTCTTGAAAACGAATTTTGCTGCTTTTACGTTTTTTATATGGAAATTGTAAAGGTTTTAATTAACTAAACAATAAATATTACTTACTAACTTGATATGGATCCAACAAGTCATCCCGAGCTTCCAAGTCTCTACAACTGGGGCTTTCACCACTTGAGCCATGAATTCATACAGCTGTGCCTATTCATTGAAAGATTGTTTGGATTTATGGATGCTGTGAGTGTTCTCCTTGGTGGTGAGGTAGTGGCCACAAATGGTCCATCACATATTAGAACACTGGATTATTGGGATCTTCATTGAAAACAATGGAGTGCCGAGGACTTCCAATGGCGGTATAAGCCTGGAGCAGCAACATTCCAATGCTCGGTCCTTAAACGCCAGACCAGGCCTTTAATGGCCAGTAGAGCCACTATGGCGGGCTCTAAGGCTAGTATATTATTGCCTCATCTGGGCAGTATACTACATAATCCTGGTAGTTCTCAAATAAAGTCGATTTTTCTGTACTCTTCAGATGAATGTTGTTCTAGCAGAAGGTCCATACAATATTGGAAAACGATTAGGTGTAGATAGCACTCACAACAGAGTTAGAACGGGCATGTGGTGCAGGTAGTTCATCTCAAGGTGTTGCTCTGACTAACTTCTTAGAATGAATGGTGCAAAAGCAGGATACAGATACAAGTGCTTCGGAAGTTAGAATGTTATATACGATGAACTACAAATATTGGCACCAATGGCAGGTCAACTGTGTCAATTTAGCAATGTAGATGTGAAATTATCTTATCTTAAACCCCCAAACACAAAAGGAAATGACGTCATTGAAGTTGATAAAAGCACCACTTTCAGTGGAGGGCAACAAGAAAAACTGCAAAAATCGCCCTGAGGGAGGTACAAAGACCCACACTTTACTAACCCCAAATCCCACTGAAGTTGTTTCCTCACATACGGCCGTCTATCACATGTTCACTTTCACGTCACCTCCCTTATTCTCTCGCCTCCATCTATCCTGGTTCTTTGGAAGCCAGTCTTTCCCTCCGCTATGCCTTTCTTTCTCTTGTCTCATTTTAGTCCTATCCCAATTCCCCCTTCATGCCTTTTATTATCTCACCTCCATCTCTACTTATTTCTCTCTAGCCCCATCTTTCCCAGTACTCTCTTTGTGCTCCTCATTCTCTCCAAATCTCCCCGTTAACATGTGGTACCCATTGTTCCACTGTTCCTGCTTTATCGCTTTTATTCCCACACTTCCTCCTCTTCCAAGTACCACGTCTCATGTTGGGTTTCTAATTTCCCCATATATCCTGCTCGCTTTCTCGCTTACATGTATTCAGTTTCCCTAGCTTAACCACCTTAGCCTCTTTTGATTTTCCTCTCAGATCCCTCATTCTAAATGTTCTCACCTCCCTCCATAGAAACCTCGTCCCATCTTCCCTATCTCTCACATCTTTCCTGTCACCTCCACGTCTCACATTCTCTCACCTACGGCGCTCTTAGAATTTGTTTCCTCCAAGTTTCAGTTTTTGTCTCACTCGATTTCTGTCTCTTTATCACCTTGCCTCCCACTGCTCTTCTCTTTTCACCATCACTCATTATTTCACCTTTACCCAGTCCCATCACCTTCTTACTTCTATCTCTTCAAAGTCCTGTCCTCATCTCATCCCTATCTCACTTAGTTTCTGCCTTGCCTCGATATTTACCTCTCTAACTCTCTTACTTCCATACCAAAGTTACACTCCCACCTCCAAGTCTACAAAACCTCAAACTGTCTCATAACTATCTACACTTTCGATTTTTTCACACATTCCCTCTCAGTTTTTCTCTTGCCACCATGTATGTTTTTTCCTCTTTCTTCCAAGTTCTGGTTCTCCCCACTCTTTTCAACATCTGTATATGCTTTCTTATTTTTTCGATCCTCCTTTCTTGCTATGTATTTTTCTTTTTACCTCCTGGAACTTCTCACACCCCATTCCTATACTGTTCGCATTCGGTGTTGGTCCTTCCTCACCTCCATGGATGTCTTTCTGTGGATATGTATTTGTTCCCATTTCTCTCTCTCTTTTTGCCAGCCATGCCTCCCAAACACATCTGGTGGCATTGCCCATTCTTTCTAACTGCCCAGGATTCTTTCTCACCCTGGGTTTATTACTGTCCTGTATGACTATCTTTCTCTCTCTCAATCTATCTTTTCCTCTTCTCTTCTATCGGTCATACTTTTTTTATTTCCCCTCCACCAATTATTTTGACCCCTTTCTCTTCATATTGTCTTTATTTTTGCCTTCTCCCTCTTTTTTCTCTCAGTCGCATGTTTTTTTCTACTATTTCTTACTCAGTCTTTTTTTCACTATTTATAGGTCTGTATTTTCTTTTTTTTATTATAATTCTATTTTCTTTTTTTTCCCCTCCCTTTCGTTTTCCTCCCTGCTCTCTTTTTCTTCATAAAACTCTATTTTGTTGCTTAAAGCTTGCTATCTCCCAAAAAGACAAAGCTGTATGCAAGATCTAAAAAGTCTGTAACGAGATACTGCTCCTTTCATATCACAGATTTATTTTTATTTTTATTACAGATGGCACTGTCCACCACAGTGATACCAGAAATAACCAGTCTCTTGAAGCCACACACAAGTGATGTGGGACACAGAAACTAACATATTTTGCTTCCTGTTTTATATTCTGACCTTTACATCCAGAAACTCTTCAGCATCGCAGATAACGCTGCGAGCAACAAAGCTGCTTCTACACAAGCAGAAGTAACAAGTGACATTTCACACAGCGAGCACTGTCCACGCACCGCCCACTCATCTGTGAATAAGAGACTTCTTCAGAAACAGCAGCTCTTCCGCTGAAAGAGGATCTGACCAAGGAGTTCAGAGCCCTGAAGCCCTCCTGGATGCGCGCAGTTACTATTGAGCCTTAGAGGCTTCCGTAGGCACACCTGAGGCTGGAACCTTAGAGGCTTCCGTAGGGACTCTTGAGGCTGGAGCCTTGAGAGGGTGGGGATTGGAAGGTAGGGGTGATTTTGGTGAAAAAAAATATAGAGAGGTGCTGTGCAAAATTTCCATTTGCAAAAAGTGGTTGCCTACGGCACACTGACTTTATGCAAATGAAGGAAATTTTGCGAACCGACCAATGTACGGGTCATAAAATTCTGAACCATAGTGGGTTGCAATCCAACCTACCTCATCAATATTCATGATGTAGGATGTAAATTGTGACTCACTACGACTGGATGCCATCTCAGGGGTTGCAGCCTGCTGGGGTCAGGAGACCACCATGTCATTGATCGGTTTTAATGTAGTCAACCTTTTTTTTTTTAATATAGCCCGTTTCCCTTACAGGATATTGTTCTGCATTTAAAAAGAAAGCTGTTTTGTTTGTTTGTATGACTTGGCAGTGGTCCCATGGATTATAATGGGTTAACAATGCCTTTGAAATTTTAGTAAATGTAAATGTTTTGCAACCAGATTTCCGTGGAGAAAGATTGCAACAACTGTTAATGAATCGCCGTTTGGATGGGATGCCCTAAAAAAGCCCATCCAAACAACGACTCATAATGGGTTCTAAACCCATTTTCCAATTCGGTTACCTATTACTAAATTGTGTTTAGTACATAACAAATAGCCATTTTACGGGTTGCTAACCCTGCGATTCTGCGACTGCAAAATTGCTTTGTTCATAAGGTCCATGGTTCTTCAGCAAACTACTAAGAAAAGGGCTAAACCTAATATGAGTCACTAAATGACCTTTATTGCTTCAAGAAAAAAAAGTGAAGTGACCTTTTATTGGGTTTTGTAACGAAGAACTAAGATATTATCAGTAGAAAGTTCAAGTAGAAGCAATTAATCGATTAGAGAAAAAAAATGTATGGTGACATGTACGATGCATTATACTGGTCTCAAAAGGGCCATTGGGCCGTTTGCGACAAATAAAATGCATTCTTCTATGTACAAACCCTATTTTGCAAGTCGGTAGCCTATTGCCGACTCGCAAAATATAGTTTGGGAATCGTTATAAGGAAGGGGGTGCCAAGGGTGTCCCTTCTTAATAGCGAGTCGCCGGGGGATGTACGATTGTTTTGAGACCAGAATGCGGTCGCAAAACAATCGCAGTTTACCACCGACTTCGAATAGGTTGGTAAGCCAATTGCAAACAGGAAGGGATCCCCAGGGAACCCCCTTCCCCTTCACGAATAGTAGCAAAAACGTTTTTTAAGAGCAGACAGTGGTCCCAGGTACCACTGCCCACCCTTAAAAAATTAAACAGAATTTTCTTTATTTTTAAACGCATCCTTTTACAGAAAACTGGCTGCATTAAAAAATTATTTTATTTAAAAGCAAGCACAGACATGGTGGTCTGCTGCCCCCAGCAGGTCACCATCCCTGTGCTATTGCCCATTCTTAATTGGTGGCAAATTGCAACCTACTTCATGAATATTGATGAGGCAGGTCAATTGCGACCCCATTGGAAATTGCTAATGTGCCAGACACATTAGTACACTTCATTTTGCGAGTCTCTGATTGCGAATCACAAAAAGTCGCAATTAGAGACTTGCAAATTGAAATGCTTGTATATCTGGCCCTCAGCGAGAAAAGTTAAAAAAACTTCACGTTACATACTGCAGATCTTTTTTTAGAGTACACCCAAAGGGAACTCACTCTATATTATTTAATCGATCTCAGATACGTTGACTATTTAGAAAGGACCAATGTCTACATTAATCAAAATGCATAGTGTAGTAGTGTCCCAGCATCTTCAGTTAGACCCTTTTCTGCAAGAGCTATTTGTCACACACCCTGAAGAAGGTCCTGGATGACTGGGGGTGGGGTGTACTGACAAATACTACTGCCCTGTAACATTAATCACAGCAACGGGACATGATTATACCAGAGAACTTGGACACCATGTTAATTATATGCCAAAGTACACACTGTGACTGCAGAGTATAGAGAATATACCACATTGCGATATTGTCAAACTACTCTACAGCCAACACTGCAGTCTACAATACAAAGCCACAGCTAGCCAAAGTACACCTCTTTTGGACAAAGGCCTGGTTAAAAAAAGGTCTAACAAAAAAAATTCTAAAACAGAATATAAAGACAAACCACTTAAACACACAATGCTGAGCACCATTAGTGAAGCAGTTACAGGGTGAGCAATAAGCAAGTACTCTGTAGCACCAACAGCACTTTTGGGACAACCAAGTACTTGCTTCTTGCTGACCATGATAAACGTACAGGGACAGGCGCATATTTCGGTATGCAGTTTGGATTGCCTTTACCACAAATTTACATAGTCCGTTAGGTTGTGGCAATTTGCTCTTAAATAAGAAATGTGTTTATTTCCTGACAGATTCATTTCTAATAAATGTATTCTTAGAAGACCAGAATGAAATTGATGCACTCTTGAAAAATGGTACAGCTTGTTCACATTATATTCCTCAGATGCTCACTGTCCCTTGTTCTGATGATGGCCCATGAATTCTTATAGTAAGGTCGAAACTGTGTCGAACATTAAAAAGGGAACAACTCTGTTTAAGATACAACAAATTGGGAACACAGGCTTCCTCTAACTTTCTTCTCCTTTCTATATATAGTCCTACTGCCGCTAGTAAAAACATCTATGTGCCACTTTAGTCTGCTGCTTTCATTCCAAGAGCAGTTCTTTGAGCACTGTGTTGTTGCTATTCACTCCTTTTTGATTATTTTGCACTGCAAATGAATTAAACAATGCGAATTTTTTTTTTTAAAAACCCACCTTGGTCAAGTATTCTCAAATCTTTATTGATGTGATCTTTCCAAGTATGTCTCAGATCTTACAATAGCTAGATGTTTTGTTGTAAATGGGAATAGACAAATAGATGCTCACATGCAGTATCCGCAGTCGTAATTACTCCTGTAATTTCTTTTGTATGAGTTATTTTTTTGTTTTTGTTTAATGAACAGCCCTGAGCTCATAACTGTGGGAAACCCTATATTCTTACAGCTTTGAGTCAGCTGAGTTCTGATATTCCCTCAATGTTCATTTGAGGATTCTATTAGCCTTATGTAGTCCATTCTGGTATACTATTCCTTGGTACAGTGGGACCTACCTCAGTGGAATTAAGGACCTGAATCAGAGTGGAGTAGATGGGTGTGCCATCCATGTAGTAAATGACCAATTATATTGTATGACGTTGCTACCTATGCCACTTAATAGGTTCATGTGGGCAAGACAACACAACCTTTAAAACAGAGAATCGTGGAACGTAAGAGTAATGCAAGTAAAAGACATAACACTGCAACACAACTATAACAAGACACATAAATTGGTTGGAACATACTATGGCTCAATCAGAATTCAGGTTTTGGACATTATAAGAAGTCACATGCAAGAGGCGTGACCATCAACGGATTACTTTCTAAATAGAAACTGCAACAACAATAAAAAAGTAAATGGTATGAATGAGCAGAAAGATATTTTAAGAAACAAACATAAGGGGTTACAGGTGTTCCATGGTATAACCAGAGATGTTAAATAAGTCTGGGCTTTCTGTTTAACTCCGCGTCGTCCTAGACCAATGAGGTTCTTGGGGGAATGACAGGTTATATACTCTTGGTTAGTTGATTACATTTACAATAGCAAATGATTATTTTGGGCAAGCAGTTTGAAAGTGTTTCAGTTATGGGTGGCAGTAATTAGGAGAATTTAGCTAGAAGGGGGGGGCTACTAAGTGTCCTCAGGGGGCTGTGTGTAGGTGTCCATGATGACTTTCACCTAAAGATTGGCTTGCCCCCCAAGTCTGTGGAGCAGTGGTGTGGTTTTTGTGGTGCAGGAAAAATAAACACTGAATGTTTGATTGTATGAATGTATGTACATTATTTGTAAAGTGCAAACCCCGCCGGAGAGTGCGGATCGCTGAAGAAAGGCTGCAGGTCTGCATATGCGATTCATAGTTTACAATGAGGCAGAAAACTCATGGGCAGATAGGTTTCCATCATGTAAGTAAGCTCATGTAGTTCAAAGTAGTTGTAAGATCCCTCTGGAGGTCTTTGCTAGGAGGTAGTGTGAAAGCCGAAAACCTTGATGAAGGACTGATATTTATTATACTACTTCTGCCCTACTCCCAAAAACTACAAATCCCAATTTTTCAATATGCTGAAGACCCTCAGATCGATCTCAGAGTACCATCAGCCAACATGATTTATTATCCAAAATCCTGTTTGGCCTTCATTCACTAACGGATATCAGCTATATTACTCAACATTTCCTCACCTTATTGGGGGTCCTCCTTAGTGGCAACTACTTTAAGTCTATGCTATTGAAATGTCTCCCAGCCATGAATCTGGATAGTATCTCCACTTATTCTCTGTATGCAACAAGGGTATGAAGAACAAAACCACTGTGCGATAGCAAATGTTGCTATTTTGCATATTCACAGATTTTGACACTGCAAAATGACAATTGTTTTTACTAACCAATTTTTTGAGCTGGAAAAGCCTTTCACACTTGCAAAACGGGTTTTGGGACCCATTCCGTAATCCAATTTGGAGAGGCATGAAAGATCCGTCCGCTCAAAATTGTGACTTGCGAGGGCGTGGCTTGCGCGCCGTGGCAGAATGGCGTTTCCTGTGTGAGCTCCGCTTCAGTGCGGGACTCTTCACCGCTTTTTGAACCTCCTTTCCTCCCTCGACCGGAATGATGGGACAGACTTCTGCGTTGGATGCTGCAGGGAATCCGAGGAGCGTCTCCTGAAGGATTTCCCCTGCGTTTTTACCTCTCCAGCAGCACCGGTAATTTTACCAATTTTCGGACGCGAGCGGCCGCCATTTTGGGTTGCGGAGCTCGCGTCCCTCACATTTAAATATTTCTATGAATTTTACTGATATTTGATACTCTTGGATTGATTTCGACCACATTACCTTTGTTTTACAAAATATTTTGGCAACTTTTTTCTTGAATTAACTTGTGGAGCTCATGTTTTTATTGTTAATGCTGCCGTGAAGTCCTTTCTCCTCAGACATGAAAAGCCGCCATTTTCTGGTCACTAGGCTTACTTCTACTCCTCTTTAAATTGCTTTGCTACCTCTACTGTCTGTGAACTTAATCCTCTTATATTCTTTTCTACCATGTGCCATGCCACACTCATTTGCTATCAAGGGCACTAATGGTTTACCATGCTATTTTCATTACCCTCAAGGTTTTGACTAACATGGTGTTTCACAGTAGATGCTGAGCTGCATATGTGACCAGTCCTACTATCCTTTCCGTACTATTATACTACTGTTTTTTTTCTCCATGTGCTGCAATAAGGAAAGATTTTAGTTGCATGCATGTTGTTGCACTATACCAGTGACTTTGACTGCAGTGATGTTTCTGTCTTCACACTAGCAACGCAATTTCCTGGATTGCATTATGTTTACAGGCGACTTTGTATTTACTGGAATCTCTGCACTGCTTTTCTATTAAATTTCGTCAATTGCCTCATGCAGGTATCGTCATCTTGACCTACTTGCTGCATCTACATCCTTGTCATCTCTTCAGTGTTCTTTTTTTCATCACACAATGGCAAGTGACCTACATTCTGCTAAATCATCTGTAACTGAAACCAAACCAAAAAGGCATAAAAATGACCCACCCTCCCCTATTCATTCTTCTCAAAATCCTGTTTTGGACTCCATACTTGATGAAGTCCGGGGTCTCCAACCCTTTATGACTGCAACCAATAAAATACTGAAACAGATCGAAGATCGATTGATTACTATGGAGAGTAAGCTTCACACTGAGGACCTTGAAAATCGCAATCGTAGGAATAATCTACGTCTTTATGGTTTACCAGAAAATATTGAAGGTCCTAACATGGTTTTATTTCTGCAAAAATTTCTTACTGAACTTTTAGACCTTCAACCTACATCAACTCCCCTCAACATACAGAGAGCACACCACCTGGGTTGTCTTGCCTCTAATGCTTCTAAACCACGTGGCATCATAATGCTCATAAGGCAGTCAGACTTAAACGTCGTCTTATTTGGTCGGGCCATAACATTTTCATTTCCCAGGACATATCTAATGCAACAAATGCCCGTCGCAAAGAGTTCCTTGGTCTTCGTCCCCAACTGCGCCAACTCAACATCCAATATGGGATTCTTCACCCATGTCTCTGCAAGATAACCCACGATGGTCGAACATGCTCATTTGAAGATCCGGGAAAACTTAAATCTTATCTCTAGGGTCTTCCATCGTACGGAATGGACACTTATCCTTGATCTCTTCCTCCAATGTACTGCTGTTATAGAAACGCATGCTAATGTTTGACTTTTCTCTTTTTTAGGAATGTCGCCTATTTTTGACATATCTCCTTAACCACTTTTTTATTTTTTATTGTATTGTTCTATTTCCCTTTGTTTTTTATGAGGTTATTTCCTTCCTCTCTTCCTTACCTCTTTTTATGGAGTCCTCCTCCACTGGTACTTCCATGCTCTCCTTCTCTCGATTGCTTTTTGTCTCACAGATCTGGATATTATTCCTTGATCTGTTTTCTTCTTTCTTCCTCCCATTTTCTTTCTTTTCTTGTATCTTTTCTTCTGTCTTTTCCTCCTTGTTTATTTACCATGATATTGTGGGTCTTTTTGTAATTGTTGTATTTTGTAATTTTTTCCTGTGGTGTATTTTCACTTGTAGTATCCTTGAAGTGTATCTGCTCCAAATGTTCCATCCTCTCCCTCTCCACCATTATGTGTACTTTTGTCACGTGGAACATCCGTGGTCTTGAGAGTCCAGTTAAAAGACAAACAGTACTGTCTCACCTCACCAAGCTTAAATCTCAGATCTCTTTTCTTCAGGAAACTCATTGTAATGATGTAGAATCTCTTAAGTTGAAAAGACAGTGGGTGGGACAAGTTGTTTTTTCACCTGCTTCTATCAAAAAGGGGGATGTTGCTATATTGTTTCATAAAGCCTTACCTATACAGATTTTATCCACACAAAATGACAATGATGGACGATGGGTAATGGCAAAGATTGTGGTCCAAAAGAAAACTTTAGTCTTGCTTAATGTGTACGGTCCCGTGAAACCAGACCCCAAATTTTGGATTGACATTAAAATGTTACTGTCCTCCATTGATTGCCCCAATATTATTGTTGCTGGTAATTTCAACCAATGGTTAGATCCTTTTTCTGACAGACTGTCCAAATGTAAATTTCAACCTGATAAACCCCACAAAGCTTTTCAATCTGCCATTGCTTCCCGTCCATTATATGGTGTTTGGGAAACTTGTAATCCTGATTTGCTTGAATTTACTTTTTTTTCTAATGTTCACTACACCCATTCTAGGATTGATTATATTTTGGTTAGTAAATCTTTCCTTACCTCTCTCCAAAAATCTGAAATTGGTTCTATTTTCATATCAGATCATGCCCCTGTTTATGCTGTTTTGAACTTCTCCCTCACCACATCCCAATTTAGCCGTTGGTAACGTAATACTTTTTTGTTATCAGACGCAATATTCATTAAAGAAGCCACCACTTTTATTACTGAATTTTTTAATATTAACAACCCGTTGAATACTTCCATTCCTAATATCTGGGATGCTTTTAAGGCTGCATTTCGTGCCTTCACCATTTCTTTTGTGTCAAAAAAAGGAAATCCACACGGGAAAAATATGAAGCTCAAATACAGAACCTTAAAGGCTTAGAACATGCGTATTTTACCTCTAGATCGCCCACCGCTCTTCATGATTTGATTTCAGCAAAAACTGAACTTAACAAATTAGCAACGATTGACGCTTGTAATATTTTGCTTAAAGTTACGTCTAAATACCATGGAGGTCAGAACAAAGCGGGTAAAATGTTAGCTAATTATTTAAAAATTAAGTCGGAACGTAAAAACATTGGCCCTATTCTTAATGAATCTACTACCAAGCTAGTCTCATCAGATGAAGACATTGCTGCTGTTTTTCATGACTATTAAAAATCTCTTTACTCTGATGATACATTCCCCACTGACCACAGCTATAACTACCTTTTTTTCTGGCCTCCCTTCGCCACCGTCTCTCCCTGATGAATTTAGCGCATTGGAGAAAGACATCACTCTTCAAGAAATCACCAGTGCTATTAAAGCACTGAAAAAGTCTAAAGCCCCAGGACCCGCTGGTTTATCTGATGAATTCTATAATACCTTTACCTCCATTTTTGCCCCCAAACTTCTCCAAATTTTTAATTCCTTTATTTCCGATGCCAAAGCTTCTGGTTCTTTTATGGATGCATTAATTGTTATAATACCTAAACCAGACAAGGACCATTCTTACTGTAAAAATTATCGACCCATTTCGTTAATTAATTATGACTGTAAAATCTTTGGCAAAATACTTGCATCCCGACTTGACACTACCATTCCTCTTCTAATCAAAACTGATCAAGTTGGTTTCGTAAAAGGCAGGTTAGCATCTGATAATGCTCGCTAATAATATTTCATAAGCCAAAAAATGTAAATCTCCCCTTGCTGCCTTGTCTTTAGATGCGGAGAAGGCATTTGATCGCATTACTTGGCAATTTATGTTTCAAACTCTCCAATGGTTTGGTATTGGACCCTCTTTTGTTTCTTATGTTAAACTTTTATACTCTTGCCCTAGGGCCAGTATTTTTGTTAATAACTATTTCTCCAAGTCCTTCTCATTGTCCAGAGGTACAAGGCAGGGTTGTCCCCTTTCCCCTTTATTATTTATCTTATGCCTTGAACCACTTTTAGAACTTATTCGTATTAATTCCCAAATTGCTGCATTCAAACATAACTCTACAGAAACTAAAATATCTGCCTATGCAGATGACATATTGATTTATATGTCTGACCCTGTTGAATCTCTCCCTCATTTTTTTAATGAAGTTCGACTATATTCTAGTATTTCTGGCTACAAATTCAACCTTTCCAAAACAGAAGTCTTACCTTTAAATTCCATATGCTACCAATTTATGTTTAGTGACACTGATTTTGCTTGGTGTCCTTTAAAAATGAAATACCTTGGCATCTGGTTCTCCTCATCCCTTAATGATACGATTAAATTCATGTTTACTGAATTAATGAATACAATTCAATCACTCCTCACTTCTTGGTCCCCCCTATACCTTTCCTGGTGGGGCAGGTTAGATACTATTAAAATGATGATTGTACCTCATGTTTTATATACATTATCTATGCTCCCTATGAAAATCCCCACTGTATATTTTTCTCGAATTACTTCTACATGTACCAAATTTTTGTGGAACAATAAACATCCTCGTATTGCCTTAAATAAACGTATTCACCCTAAGAACGAAAGTGGTGTTCGCTTCCCAAACTTTAGGGCCTATCATTCAGCTTTTTTGATTAAACAATCATTTGCGTTAGCTTATGATTTTACGGATAATCCTGTCCCCAGATGGATTCAACGCTCTTTATTACGGGATTTTTCTTATTAACATGTAATCTTTATGTCTAACTCCTCCTTTTTGTCCACTAGCCCAGTTTTGAAATACTCCCAAACCTTATTGTATGACACATTTACTAAGGATTTGACTCCCCTTCAATGTTTTTTATCCTCTACTTTATGGTATAATAAATTTCTTAAATATAAAGAAAAATCACTTTACTACAAATATTGGAAGGAAAAGGGTATTATTTTTGTTCATCAATTACTTCACAATTATTCTATTGTTCCCTTTCATGCTTTACAAATTTGTTATCAATTACCTGACTACTCTCTTACTGAATACCATATTATTGTTAATGCCATACAATCTCACCTCTCTATTCTTCCCCTTCCATCTCAAGCATCATCTGTATCCCCCTCAACTCCTCTTTACCTCTTATTCTCGACCCACAGACCTAAAGCCGCTCTTGTATATAAGTTATTGTTATGAAATGTTCTTGAAAGACCTAAATCTCGTATTGAACTTGCATGGGAAGCTGATTTGTCTGTCTCTTTTCCTGTAACCACCTGGGATAAACTGTGGTCCAAACTTTTTAAAACTTCTACTACTGCCCGTATAACCCAATTGCTATATTTTATTTATCAAAGAGCTATTGCTACTCCTGCTAGTATCTCTAAGTTCTCGCCTACCTCTTCTCCATTATGTTGGTAATGTTCCACTGCAAAAGGCACGTTAACGCATAAACTGTATGAATGTTCTACTATTTCATCTTTTTGGAAATCTGTTTGGAATTTCTGCATGTTAGTTTTTCAATTTGATTCTATTTTAACATTACAAAATGATTTTCTAGGTTCCTTATCACCTGCTGTTAGTGTTTTATCCTCTGTTTCTAAATTATTTGATCTTTTTATAGCATTAGCTTTTAAAGTTATTCTTTCATCCTGGAAAGATAACTAAAAAATCTCTCTACTAACCTGGTGGAACTTTGTATGCGATGAACACAGGATTGCTTCTGTTTCCTCTTCTTCTGTTTCTCAAACAATTAAATCTGATCTTCTTTGGTTTCCTTTCTCTACATATCTTTCCTCTCACCCTTCTATTAATTAATTATCTGTTTTTTCCTTTCTTACCAAATAATATACTACACCACTTGGTTGCTCCTCCTCCTTCCTTTCTTTCTGTCTCTCTTTTCCTTTTCCTTTTTCTCTCTTCTCTCTCTCTCTCTTTCCTCTTCTTTTTACTTATAATATTTCTACTTTCACATTTGTTTTGCTGCCTAATTGTATTATCTTAATTATGCTAATGTATGCTTTATTATGGCCTTTTCTCCAATTCATTTTATTGTACCCATTGTTTCCAAATCTTATATATCTGAAAACTTAATAAAAATCTCTAAAACCAAAAAAATTGTGACTTGCAATTAGATGTATCAGTGATCTGCGACTGCAACAAATGATCTGTTATAAGCACCTCAAAGGAGGTAGTAACTGATTCACAAAGTAGAAGGTGCCTCATGGACCTCCTTTTTCTTTGTAAACCCTGTTCGGCAGTCACAGGATGGAGCAGGCAGTGATCCAAGGGAACACTGTCAGCTCCTCCTGATGTCTGATGTATCCCTAAACAATAATCCTTTTTTAAGCATATTGATACAACCAATAAGTACACCTCAGCAATTTATCTGAGGTGTAATATGTTGCATATACAAATATACTGTAATTTCAGTTTTTATACTTTGGAACACTGCCGCCAAAGAGACTCCCCTTTCCATGTGGTAAATTAAAAACAAATGTTGAGAGGATTTACTCTAAAGTGCAAAGCAAACATGGCAATTATTTGCAAAGTTCATAAATGTAGGGAGACAGTGTTGCTTGAATCCAGTTCTTAGCATTCAAGAATATGCAAAACAAATCTTCTTTAATAGAAAAATACTTTACTGGTGGCTACTTCCCAAAATCAGGATCATCCCAGACTACGCATTTTGTTCCTAAACCACCATTTTATATATGATTTAGACTCAGACCCATAATTAGTTAATTTACTGTTTGGAACTTTAACATGGCATCCACCTTTAAAGAAAACAAGCACCAAACACATGTGATTGAGAATGGATCTTTTAAAAATTTTGAATTCTAATATGGTGCCCGCCACTAGCACATCCAATGCAATGATAGCAGAGGTGTGATTGGTTGCTTTTTGACATGATACTGAAGGCCCAGTGAGAATGTTTATTTGAACTGAGGTTGCACTTTGTTGTTACTGATGTATTGATTTTGGGGAAAGTACAGGACTTGTTATTTTAAAACATCCAGATTTTTAAATTTGGGGAGGGATAACAAACGTTGTTCTGTTACTTCAATATTTATAGTGATTGAAGAGAACTATGTCATAGTAAAAGAAATTAGACCCTCATCTGGCAGTTGGCCATAATACACGGATACAAATACGACATGTATGGATAAATATTAAGGCAATTTCTATACCTATTAATAATTACTGATTATTAGCTCCTCTATGAGATAAATGTCAGGGAAAATAATTAAGAACTTTAAAAAGGAGACTATATCTATTCTTAGGGTTCAGAAAATACATTGTGTGTGTGCATGCGCGCATATATATATATTGATATATATGTGATCAAGGCCGCTTGGACAGCCGAAACGCGTCTTGACTCTTTGCAAAAGGAAATAAAATAATGCACTTACAACTTGGGTCCACTCTCGTGATTTCGCGCTAAAGCAAGGTTAATCTGCGAGGTATTGCGGATATATATATATGCCTGATTGATTTGTCTGTTTAATTTAATTTCTACTTCTGTGATCTGTAACTTGAAACCTATGAATTTTTGATTCGCTGAAACTTTGAATCTTTGTAGAGACATTTTCGCGCATATTAACTGTGTTAGCATAATGTTTACCAGTTTCATTTAGTCACATATATGAATCTGCCACATACGAAGGGTTTTCTCTATACAGTTCTTTAAGCACATGTGTTCCTTTTATTTTCTATTGGAATTAATCGATGTATTGAGAACTCTTATGTTTAGAATTCAAGATCAATTTACCACAGAAATTAGTTTGAACTGTATAATTTACATGCAACCTTGACTGCCAAAATCTGACGCACTTTATTCTAATTCGGTATATGATAGATATGTACTTTTGTATATATTTGAAATTATTGACATGAAATGATAGAGGACATTAGCCGATCCACGGATTTATGACTTGTTTATACTGTAAACATACTAATCTCATAATCACCGCTTGTATCCGTATGCAATAACCCATCTGTGGGTTTGAAGTATATCTTATATGGAATAATACGATGTATCTTACACAACTCTAAGATGGCGCCCACTGTGATTAGAGTGGTGTTAGTCCTCTGTCACTTTTCATGTTTTATGAAAACTTTATCAACATGCCGGTTGTTTTACTTGTGTGATCCACACTGACGAAGGCAGCACGCCGAAACGCGTCTGTGTGAGCCCTCCCGCGCATAAAATCTTGCGTGGTTGACATGTATCCCTCGAGTGCTGTTTTGTCTTCTTTCGGAAAGTAGAGAAGAATTGAAGCGTCATATATATATATATATATAAAAATATTTATAAATATATAGTGTAATTTAAAAATATTTGTAGATGCATGTACTCTTAAGTTTATATATGTGGATTTTTTTGCAGACCTGATGAAGTTTTATTTAGGAAAGAAATGCGTTGGCTGGGCTGATCCCGTTTTTTTGATCCCACAACCAATAAAGGGCATGATTACGATGTTGGGCGGACGTGACCGCTGCGGTCTCTGGACTGACCGACCTCTGGTCGGCGGACCCGACACCACTATTACAATGCGACCACACATGGTGCGGTCGCATACTCCCATTTCTCTATGGGAGCTTGTGCTGCGGCCGTAAACTGGCTGTAGCACAAGCTCCCATAGAGAACACGGAGCCTGGGTAAATTCCTGCAACTTGTGGCAGGGAGGTGCCTACCACACAGTGCAGGGATTTACAGGGTGGCACCATAGATGTCCCCAAAGCCCCCAACCGGAGGGGGAAGAGGGCCCTGCTAGGGGCCCCCACAGGCACTTTCCAACAGAAAATCCATGGCGGAAAGCCCGACACAGATTTGTTCTCAGAAACTGCCATCATAATCCCAAAGGCGGGAACGCCTTCCTAATGGGATTATGTGGCCCTTCCGACTGGCCGACAGGTTCCCCAGGCCCAGTGGAAGTCAGCCGGATTGACCGGCCGGTTTGAATTCCAACCACCGTAATTGTAATATGGTGGTCGGAAGTCAAACCAGGGATGTCGGTCTGAAAGCCTCCGACCAGCAGTTGGAGGCATTCCATCCAACATCCTACTTAGCACCAAAGTATCTTTCTATGACAAAATATTGGTTTGGCATATTCTTGCACTCTAAGAATGTGATTGAAGCAATGTTCTCTCACTACATCTATGTACTTTGGAAATAATCGTAATTTTGAATTTACACTTTGACGTGAACCCTCCAAACAATGTCCTTAGTGTACCTTTTTTAAGCAACACCAGTTCTATTAATGAACTTGGGGCTGCTTTAAAAAAGAATCCAGTTTGGAATTTCAAATACAGGGATAGGGATCTGCTGCTATTTGCAGGTCACCATCACATTGGTTGTAGTCAATTATAGATGACGGCAAATTACAGTTGGCTAATTAGTATTCATTAGGCAGATTTTTTTTTGCGGCCAACAGCAACTGGAGATTTTGCAACAATACATAGTTCTCAACAAAAAGTCAGAGGCCAGCTGCAAATGGTGGTGTACATTTGCCAACACGTGTTGTAACCTATCACTTATTATATCATACCCCAAATCACTTAAATTCTACATTTATTTATTTATTTATTTTAGAGGTTTTATATAGCGCTGGCTGGGCCCAGGGGTATCAGAGCGCTTTACATTTTTGAGACAAGAAGGTCAATAAGACAGGGAACATACATAGCACTAGTGTATATATACAACATATAAGTCTACGCCTGACAGATTTCAAAATGATAAATATGGGAAATAAGCACACCAAAATGTGGAAGAAGTGATAATCAAAAATATCATAAGGCACAAATTGAAAAGAGAGCCGGAAAAATTGCAGAGTCAAGATAGGGAGGTTAGTGGTCAGTTAGGTTGGTAAGGAAGAGAGAGGGAGGGGCAGAAGTGGGTGGGGTTGGAGGGGATGAGGGCTGAGGGTGGACAAAGGAAGGGGGGTGCAAGGAAAAGTGAAGGTGGTAAACAGGGATGGGGAAGTGACGAGGAGGAAGGGCGAGTAAGGCTGATAAAGAGAGGGCGGATTCATCTAGGGTCGGATAGATGTGGCTGGTGGAGGAGAACAGATAGAGATTAGGGTCCCCCGTATTTATTGAGGAGATGTAGTTTGAGTTCTTTTTTGATTATTTGCAATCTGTGAGATCTAAATTGTGTTCATATTAAGGTGTGCATCATTTCACGACCTCAACTCTAGTTCAGCTTTTTATCTTGAGCCGTTCATTTTTAACCAAAGTCAAGTTGTAGCCCTTCTCAAAGTCCAGAAATGTCACAAAACCAGAAATGTAAACGAGCCATATCAGTGCTGACCAATGGATATTGGAATAAACTATCCTTACTTCCAGACTGGCCACTTAACCATGAGAAATACAAATACATTGAAGGCCTTGCCCTAGCAAGCAAATCCTAATTCAGTGCGTTAGAATCCACCTGGTTATCAATGGGATCTTAAAAAATGCTCACAGGCTTCCACCCTGTCTGCTCAGGTACAATGTACATGCATACGTGTGTTTATTTCATGTGGGTGCCTCTCGCTATCATTACCCCCCCAAAAGTGTATTAAATCCCTGCTCCAATTTACAACACTGTGCTTCCCTCTGGATCTACCTCTGAATGCTAGAAATACCTAAACTAATATGTCATATATAAATGAGGTTTCAACAAACAATTGCACTTACCCAATGGAGCAGTGGAATCTCCATAACCTTTCATGTCCACTGCAATCACCCGATAACCTGCATCAGCCAGAGCAGGTATCTAAAAGAGGAAAGAAAGCCACCGACATATTACAAAAACGCATTCATTGTATGTTCTTCGCAGTACACGTAACACTATTCAATTGACCTAATCGTCTCTTATCACAAATAGCAGGGTTTTTTTCCTTCAATATAAATATTTGGAGCCTATTCATAAAGTGCCTATTTTAGTACATAAGCATTAGTACAGCAGTACTATTCACAAGCTACAAAATGGTATTCAGAAACCTCTCCGCCTCTCCTGCCGTTCCTATGCATAGCTCTCAGCCAAGGCACATAAGTATACGGTATTAGGTGTCAATATTGGAGTGACCAGAAGAAGTTGGACGAAATTGGGGAATAATTTCTCAAAAATGGGAGGGTTTAGAGAAATGTAAGGAGGGGGTTATGGAGCAAAATGCTGATAAAAACACCCCCTCCCAACAAAGGAGTAAGAATATGGCTGTTCGCAAACTACTCTTCTAAAATGACGACAGCACTAAATGGCACACAAAAGGCACAAATGTACTCGAGCTCAGCCTTTGAGTAAGTCAGATCCACATATGGCAGCTCAATGGTTCTGCAACACATTCCAATTAGGGGAGAGGAGTTGGCCTAAGAGCTAGGGCGCTCGACCTCGGACCTGGGGATCTGGGTTCGAGTCTCAGTAACGACGCCAAAACCTCTTGTTATTCTGGGCAAATCACTTAATCTCCCCGTGCCTAAAATGAATGTGTGTCCTCATGTAACGTAACTGGTGCTATGTAAAGCGCTCTGATACCTGATTCGGTTCAGGTCTAGTTCGCGCTATATAAAACTCTGCAAAAACAATAAAAATCACAGAGAAAACAATAAAGGCAGTTAAAGAAAATATCAATTCATAGAAACTATTGTTACATTAATTAAATTATTTCGAGGTTTAAATTAAACACATTTTTGATGTTATAATTACATACAATTATTAATTATAATAATATTTTCAAAGTGAACAATAAACGTAATAAAAATAAACTTTTAAACCTCTATTTAAAATTTTAAAATAATGAAAATTAAACATTTTTTACCAACATTTATCATTTGTGAAATAAAAATGTTGATCAAGTGATATATTTGTAGTTTTTTTATCCAGGTATTTATTTGATAAACATTTCATTAGATGAGTTAATGAACTTTAATTTTATTAATTTGATGCTAAAAAGAAATGTGACATTTTATTAATTTAGATTTTACTTTAAAATACGTTTACTCTTTAAACAATATTAATCGTTAATCATTTACACTGTACTTTCCATTGGGAAATTTCCACCACATGTGGCGAGATTCCCCTACATGTGTCAAGTTTCTAGTAGTGACCGTACACTTGTAAATCCTGTTGTAGGAGGCTCAAGCCTCTAATTAAGACAAGGTCTACACTTGAAGGTATACCTAAAAATGGGAATGATTAAAAAGAAAAAAAATAGGCAGTGCTACACCTAGGTGCAGTAGTACATATACACAAGTACTTAAGCATGTGCAAATTTACTTATGTGATTGCACCTCACAATCAGGGAACAATAAATGGCACAACACTTTTAAATATTTCGTGACAGCTCTTTATCAAAAACATATGTCAAATTTGATTTTAACATCATGTAAGGGTTACAATATTAGTAATCGTAATAATAAAAAATATTAATAACAACAAAAACAGTAATGGTTATCATCGTCATAGCTTGGTTTAAAATGAAACTTTCTCCACAGAATTGCAGTTTCATGTAGTTTAAAATGGTTGGTGTCACTACTACTCAATTCAATTGTTCTTAGTTTATGGAGAAAGACTGAAAGATAAAAGAGTAAGTCAGACTTTCCCAGCTTCTATTCTCTGACCTGCAGTTTGTATTCTGGGCCTTAAATATAAATTTGATCAAGCAAAAAATTCCTAGAAATTGCAGAAATAGATTGAAAACAGCTCTATTAAATACAGATATAAAGTAAAAAGCATACATCAGAGACAATACATATTTTTTTTTAAAAAGTGAAATAGAAAACTGTTTTTAGAACGTCTTTCATGTGTGCCATCACCTATTCCAGACTGAAAAAGGCAAACATACATGTTACAGGAAGGGTAGAAGTGTACAGTAACGGGTACGGTGCTTCAGAGAAATGTGGGGCACAAAAACATGCCCTTGTACAGGTCCACTTACAAAAGCCATTTTTCATTACGTAAAGCAGTACTGTTTTACATACTACATATAGTAGCAATACAATACATACTCCAGAATGTAATTCACAAAACCTCAGTTAGGGAATTCCGCCTCCGCAGCTTTCTGTACGAAGATAAATGTCATGGTAGAAGAGAGCTCCACACCGAAGTATATGATTTAGTCGTAAATGTGGGAGGGAAAATGGGAGTGGTTGAAAAACGAAGAATACTTACTCCTAAACTGGTGGGATTATTTAACCCCTTCGATGCTGATGACGAGCTCAGCTCGTCAGGTAACGCGGTTTTGCGAAAAAAGCCGCACAGCGCAAAAATCACAGCAGCAGCGATGCGGTTAAGGATTGTGGAGGGAGACACCCACAATTTACAAAAACACATTTATTTCTACAACCGTGGTATTATAAACAAAATAGACTCAAATCTTCCACACTCATCCTAGGAGCAATACAAGCACCATACAAGGTTAACCATGAATACTGTGACAACGCTCCGTTAGAAACCAAGAGAGGTGTGCAATAAGCACTACTACATTGGGAAACATATCAAATAAATTAAACTGAACTTTTCAAATTAAACTTGATTTAAATTATTTGTAATTTGATTATTCTATATGTAAAAAAATATTTAAACTGTTACATTTTGAATATATATATTAGAAATCATAAATATATTTAAATAACTTGAATCCATGATTGTGACACATTTAAAATTTAAAAAAACTGTAAAGGTGGGATATGGAAAATGAACATGCACTTTTTATTTTAATAAAAAAAATAACTATTTAAATAAAAAATAATAAAAGAAGTTAAAACTGAGTTAAAATGTAATAATATGTTATGTTTAGTACAGGTGTATGTCCCTTCTTACTGCGGATTACCCATGGAGTAGTAATAGGAGTTCAGGAATAGGATTTTTTTCAAATTTAAAATGAAGTATCATAATATTCCTTATTACTTACTCAAGGGAACTCTCCACAACGTGGTGGGGATCCCCAAAAACGGGAGGAATGTTACTAATGGTAACTTTACAGATGCAAAATTGGTTGTAGGAGCCTCCATTTCCTCTTTGAGGGAAGTTTGAGACTTAGAAGTCTACACCTAGGTGGAGAGCTCCCATGGAAATGGTGACTTCTATCTATAAGGATATTTACACCTAGCTGTAGATCTACACATGAGATCTCCACATGTAAACTTAACTTTATGAATGGCCCCACAGGCCATCAATCAGGTTATATGATTTGATTTGTGCAAATTACACGTGATAAAGTGTCAGATGTAGCAAAGGGTTTTACCTATTCTGTGTCTATGGGAAAATGGTTTTGTACATATGGCCCAAAATGTTTTGTGTGATGTCTTCCAGGTTTAGCTTAGAGATACTCAAAAACATATGAACTGAGGAGCCGACATCTTGCATGAGCTGCGTCAGTTCACTTTTCAGTGCCCGGTGCCTTCAATGAACCACCTTGCATTATGTCATCAGGAGGGCGAAATACGACTGATTGGAACACAGCTATGTCTGTTGGGTGTGGATGGTACTTAATGCAAGATGGCGGTGCTAAATGTTACTCCCTCATGGTTATGGCAAGTGTATTGAATAAGAAAGCCACATTTACAAGCATACGGTAGGCTGCACAAAAACACTCAATGAAGACACACAAATAACCCTTAACAAGCATAGAGAACTAAAACAGTTGACAAGACTAATCAGACAACTGCCAACAAATGATAGTGATCAGACTCTGCCTAGCTCTCTTATGTGCCAAGATTCAAGGACACAAGAAACAGTGGCAGGTGCAAAAGACATCTGGCATCTGTTTGGAATAATCTGCCAACTTTAAAAGCCCTCTATTTTGTTACCCCCATAGATAAACAGTTGTTGAAGAATACTTGGCTTTTGACATAACGCCATGATTCTCTTCTGAGTGAACCTTGTACATAATACATACTGATCTAATCTAATATTTGTTACTCAACTGTGTCCAGCAGGGAGTGCCACCGCCTCTCGCAATTACATTTGCAAAGGTGTGCACTGTAGCCCATGGCATCTGCCAGCCCCCTTCTGCAGTGAGGTGACAGTTCTCACTGGATTGGTTTTCTACCCCACTCTGGTCTCCATATAAGTTCTGTGTCTGATAGATTTAGTATGTCAGCCTTGGTGTTAGAACCCATGTTTTTCTTCAGGTGGTTAATTCCTGCTATTTGAAGCAGACACTATCCAGCTATAATTTGATTTGCCGCACAAATGCAATTTTAGACCCAACATTTTTTTTGCTGGTACTGGGCTTTTGTAGCAGAAATGAGGCAACATTACTTTAGATTTTGACAAGTGTGATATTTCTAACTGGATTGGCCAGCTGGCACCTCTGTGCGATGAGACTTGGCAAATGAAGAATACATCTGGGGATCAGATTCTATAGAGATGTCTAGGAGGAGCAACCCTCCATTAATGCGAGTGCATTCCTTGCTGCCGATGCAAGGTGGAGAGAAGCGTGTACTGTAGCGTATCTGCAAGAAGCAAGAAAGCTTTCGCAAAAGAGTCCATCTTTTTCACTCCACGGTCAACCAAGGTTGAGTGCGGAATTCTGGGTGGACCGCAGGAAGTCACACTTTCAAAGAGAAACTTTGGTTCCTCATTTTGTGGTGTCAGTCAATGAAGTATAGGTTGGGCAATGGTGGCAAAACAAAATTAATGGTTCTTCTGCCAAACACCACCACCTTCGATTTTTCATCTGTTTGGGATCAATTACTAAGGATGAGAAAATATCAGGCAACACAGGATCAAGTGGATCTTCAAGGGAGTCTACTCGTGAGACTTCGAGTAGAATTTACCAAAAGCAAAACTAGTTTTTCTGTTTGATACTCTGCAAACCTCTTAAGTAAAATACCCCTTTTTCAGCGGCACAGCAACTAACAGTGCTCTGGCTGAATGTGCTTTAATGCCACGAGAATATGGGTTCTTCTGAATCATGGAGAGTATAATAATAGGAGACTCTGCACAAATGCCAAAATGGCCATTATATTCCGAAGACAGATCATCAATACTTATAATAATGTAAAACTAAATTAAAATAACAAGACAGCAAAAGAGAAAGGACATGACATTAACCAACTAAAACAAAAGTAGCGAACTGCAGAATCTATGCAAAAAGACTCACAAAAACAACCAAATGAAAATCATTAAAAAAAAATGTGGCTAGCACATAAAAAGTAAAACTGACAGACATGAAATCACGGAATTTTAAAAATTTTTAAATGTGAAATGCTGAACTGTTCCACACCAAGTAGCCTTTAAAAATAATTCTCAAGATCAAACGGGGAGATATACTTGTTCCCTTCCCAGAAGTCCCTGTCTTCATGTTTGTTCTTGTAACACAAATCGCTACACACTCACTCTTTTCCCTTTCAAAAATGCATGTGTTGCTACCTTATTCTTGCAGTATTGTGTGAATTAGGTGTTCTATATGCAGGAGTAAAGTATTTGGGGATTTATTTTTTCTATCTTCTGTTCCATCATACTACAACAACAGAGATGTTCCAAGCCTGGCCCTCCAACCCCCGACCTGAGGAAGAAGATTTTAAAAAATCAGTGGTGGAAAAGACAGAGGTTCTTATACGTGGCGACGAGGTTCCCTGGACCATAGACTTTTGGCTAAAAACATGGGATGCATGTCCACAGCCTATCTCAGTGGTAAGGAACCATGGAATCAATGCATAAGAAACGACTGTACTCTCCAAAGTCCTATCATCTTAAACTCTAAATTCAGGGGAGGGGTCTCTTTCAATCCACAAAAAAATACAAGGTGGTGGGTGGAGCTTTGATCCTGGCTACACTACATTATCTCACCTGCGTCTACATGGGTCGCCGCGATATCTTATCTACCCGGGTCGCCATAACATCTTATTAATGGCCTCCAGTGATGGCAGAATCAGGCAGCAAGTTGCCGTGATCGAATAACCCTAGCCCTGTCCCGGTCTACTGTTTACTGCACATCTACCTGTAATTTAAGCTTAGCAAACTGCGTTGGAGGCTCACTTTCTGCTCTGGAAAACTCGATCTGGGGATACAGATGTCAAGGGTTCAAGGCCCAGGCTGCCGGTCTCAAAAATACACCCCCTCACAATGTGTGTCCAAAATGTCATTTCAGGTTAACGAAAATACTGCATATATTTGCTCTATGATGCTGCTCGAGTCATGTTCATGCTCTAGCAGCTAAGGACGCTCTGGATGTCATTAGCGCCAGGAAGAAGTTGGTATGGGCGCTTTAGAATTAAATAAAATAGGCATAAAACCCTTGTCAGCTGCTGCCAATCGGTACTACGTATTTTCGGTGTTTTTATGTAAATTCTCCTTTGTGTTGTTCTGTGCACTGGGGGGCTATTCACGAAGGTGTTTTGGAGTACATAAAGTAGTACTACTATAGAACTCTTTGATATACTCTTAACATGCCTTTGTGAATAGGCTGCAAAACATGTAAGGTGGTGATATCCATACACAGTTAGGATAAGCAGAAAGGACTGTGCCCTCTTCACAGTTAGAGATTTCAGGGCGCTTTACAAAGGTGTTTAACACTTCGCAGAAGAGAGCCAATTGTTCTTCCTCCTGTACTCCTAAATAATCTTGTCCAACAGACCCACATGTTTAAGTTGCTGAATTACTCAAGCCTTAGCATGATTTGAGTCGGACGGAGAGCAGGTGCCAGAATGAGGCTGTGGGGCACTGGGTGTGCAAAAAGGGTCAAAGGAGAGTTGTTATGTTAAAAATATTTATGTAGCGCGCATAAACAAACAGGTCTCTTGGCGCTGAAGAACGGAGCATAACTAATAGCTAAGTATCTCATTCGTATGCCGGTATGAACAACCAAGTTTTCAAGAGTTGTCTGAATCTGGAATAACAGCTTGTCATTCTGATGTTAAGTGGGAGACAATTCCAGAACCGGGGGGCTATTACAGAGAATCTAGAACCTCCTAGTCTCTTCCTCTTTAAAGAGGGAGTGGGGGGGGGGGCCTGTCCAAGATGGCGGCGTGATCGGACGCAGGTCTCCGAGGCTCCCTGCCCGATCCCGCCTAAACCGCCCATAATCACCGCCTAATCTCCCTAAAGGCAAGGGAAAGCACCGGGAGAGGTGTATCAAAGTAGCTGCGGCTCCGAAATCGAGCCGCTTGACCTACGCGCCTCGTAGACGGGGAGGACGCCGGGCTGCGGCCCGTGATGGCGGCCGTGCCGGAGACCTGCTCAGCCTAGACGTCCACCGCCCTATGTCTCTGGGGGCGAACCTGGCACTCTGAGCGCGCAGCCTGCTGGTGCGATTCTCCGCTGCTAGCCCCGGAGCTGCGAACACAGTCCGCAACGCATCACGGTCCCCGCGACCCGGCCGGTGACCAGGTCAGATCCGGCCGGAGGTCGCGAGGTCCCGGCTTTGGGCCTTCTGCCCTGGCGGTTGCGGTCGTCGGCGTGGCCCTGCGGGAAGGGAACGAACCCCACCGGCGGCGGACAGAGCGGCGCTACCCCCCCCCATGGTGGACCGGGCCTGGGGAGTACCCTGAACCGACCAGTGCGACCTAGACGCCGGCAACGAGGACGACACTGCGGTGGCTCTGTGAGTCCCCCCGGGGTACAACTAGGAGAAGCGCGGTGCGGCGCTGGAAGGCCAGCATCACGACAGCAGGCCACTTCACGACCAGCGAACTCAGAGGTGAGGAGAGTGGAGGGGGGCACCGCAGAAAGGCTCAGGGGGCACAATCGAGCCCCCGGCGTGGGGGTTGCCCGGAGACGCCACGGCTACGCCTCAATTCTGCCTGAGAAGCCGATCTAAGTACACTCGCACTAGGATATTGAGGGCCCAACTCACAAGCCCCTGCTGAGCAATATTGGACGGCGACCCGGTTGTGGGGTGTGTGGCCTATTGGTGAAAGGAGCCGGTTTCGCTGGGCTCCTGGCCGGCTGCGGGACGGTTGACCTGCGTCTGTAGGGCCAGTATCACGACGGAAGGCCACTACATGGCCAGTGAACATAGAGGTGAGGAGAGTGGAGAGAAGCGCCGCAGAAAGGCTCGGGGGGCATAATCGAGCCCCCGGCATGGGGGTTGACCAGAGTGACCCGGGCTGCGCCACACCTCTGCCTGAGAAGCCGGACTAAGCACACTCATACTGGGATATTGAGGACCCAACTCACAAGCCCCTGCTGAGCAATATTGGACGGCGACCCGGTTGTGGGGTGTGTGGCCTATTGGTGAAAGGAGCCGGTTTCGCTGGGCTCCTAGCCGGCTGCGGAACGGTTGACCCGTGTCCGCCGCCTTGACCCCGGGCAGCAAAGGAGGTGAACTGACCTTTGATAGCACGACTCGTTCCTAAATTTGCAACGCCGGAGCCTGCACTTACATCGGGCCCTGTAGCCCGCCGTCTGTTTCTCCCCGGGGCCGCTTACAACATGGCGGGACAGAGGGGGAAAAAAGGGCCCCAGACGCTCCCTGAACTACTGGCTAAGTCTAAGCCTAAACCCAACAAAGACCCACCCTCCCCGTTGACCGCAAAATCCCTGCCGGCACCTGCAGACGACCAGATACCCATCACCAGATCTTTGTTAGAGACACTGTTTAATTCACTCAGAGAGGACTTCAAATCCTTAAAGCAGGAAGTAGCGGGTGAGGTCCGAGAACTCCGACGCGACGTGGAGGGCCTTGGAGAACGGGTGGTTGCCGTTGAAGAAGCGAACCAAACCAGAAGCAATGAAATCGAGCAGCTCCAACAAGAAGTCCTACGGCTCAAGGACCAACAGCTAGACCTTCAGGCCCATGCAGAGGACCTTGAAAACTGTTCCCGTCGAAACAACATACGGGTCCGGGAGGTCCCTCAGAAGGCAGAGGGGACTGACGTCAATGGGTACCTGCAAGCCCTCTTCAGGAGTGTTCTGGGGGAGCCAGCAGACTTTGCCATTCGTATTGATAGGGCGCACAGAGTAGGGCTGCCTCGACGCGCCTCGGTCCGGCCGCCGGACATTTTGGCTTTCCTCCACGATTTCCAGTTAAAGGAGCTGATTCTCCGTGAGGCCCGGCGTGTGCAACCCCTTCAGTTTCAGGGTCACCCCATAGCCCTATACCAAGACTTATCAAATATCACCTTGCAAAAACGAAAAGACTTCAAGAGAGCAACGGACTTCTTGGAACAACAGGAGGTCTCCTACTCATGGGGCCACCCTTTTAGACTTATATTCAAATGGAACGGACGGTTACACCAACTACGTTCGCTTAAAGACACTTGCACCCTCCTGGGACTTGACCAGGACGATGATGAACCCACAACGAGAGTATCGCAAGGGCCGTCTAGGGGGGGTTGGCAGACCGTGAGTCATAGGCGATCCCCATCGCACCGCCTGAATCCAGACGCCTCTGTCATCACACAAGAACGAGCAACGGCTGTGGCGGAGGTGGCCAAGGAGACCTCTCCCTCTGAGTGATCGGAGTGATCTGAACTTTTGATAGGGAGGTTAACTATTGCACATACTCTGCACATGCGGTGGGAGGGAGTCGGGCGGGGGGCCGGAGAGACCGCCATCGGATATGACCCGTACAAGTAACACCACCGCAGCCCTCGGTGGACCAACAGGACTGGGACTATGTTTTCTCTTGGTTTTGGGATTTGGGGGTGGGAAAAGGGAGGGGGGGAATGTTTCTTCGGATCTGAAACAATGGATTCTGGACTTGAATATGGAGTTTGACAGTTGGATTGGTTGGGGGGTGTTTGGGGATTGTGGGAGGGATCGAGGGTGGGAACCAGTGTGCCAAAAGGGTTTTGTCAACGACAGTTTAGCTATGTCTTTCATTTGCCAATTACGATTACTGCTACATACAGCCCACGGGGAGGTCGTGGGGGATCTGCGATGTCACAGGGTAGGTTCCTGGGACGGACAGGCAGCGCTTCGCATTTACCCCCGCCTGCTTTGCATGCCTCTTCCCGGTAATGTCTCCTTTTTGCCCAATTGAGGTGCTGTTCCCTCCATGTGAGAAGCCGCAAGTGTACTCTCTCCAAGGTTCGAGGTCTCCAAAGGAATACATATGCTGGCCTGTCCCTTGCATCCCTATGCACCATATGTACGTGATTCTTATTCTACGCTACAACACATGTTCACCTTACCATGGTTGACACTACGTTAAAGGTATTGACCCTAAATGTGAAAGGGTCGAACAACCCTATTAAGAGAAGGGCGGTCATCTCTTACCTAGAAAATTCTGTGGCTGATCTTTGTTTATTACAGGAGACCCATCTCTTGCCAAAGGACTGGCATAGGATACGCTCCCGCGCCTTCCCACAACAATTCTTTTCCTCTCTCCCCGCGAAGAATGCCGGAGTAGCAATACTAATATCCAAACACTTTCGGGGACGGGTGGGGAACAAGGTGGGGGAGATTAAGGGTCGACTTTTGACGTACGCAGTTCAGATTGGAGACACACACCTCACGGTGGGTTCTATCTATGCCCCAAACACGGGACAAGAAACATTCCTGAAAGGCGCTATCTCGGAGTAATTTCAATCCCCTAACTCACTGTTACTCTTGGGTGGGAACTTCAACATAGTTATGGAAAGGCATGCAGACAGATCAGGGCACCGCTATAGAGAGACTGGCGCGGTTTCGGCAGCCGGACTTGAGTGGCTAAGGGAGAGGGGTATGGTAGACTTCTGGAGAACTAGACACCCAACCGCGTCACAGTTCACCTTTTACTCGCACGAGCACCACACATAGAATATATCTTTCCATTCCGCAAAAAAAAATCCCGCATACCATCACTCCGCATTTTTAAGTCCGCAAAAACCATTACTCCTCAAGCCATAATTCCGCAAATTTTCACAACGCATATGATTTCACTCCGCATGCAATTATAACGCAAATGCATGTGTGGTGAAGTCATATACTTTGTAAAAGTACTTTATTTATAAAAATATATATATAAATATTTATAAATAAATATATATATATATATACACACATATATATATATATTTTTAAATAAAATGAAGCATTATTTCTTTAAAATTACATTATATTTAGAACTATAATAATAATACACACACATATATATATATATATATATATATATATATATATATATAAATACACCCTAAAAACTAATTCCACCCTAGTCCCTTTAAATACCCCAGCACCCTAAACACTAACCCATCCTGACCCTAAAAATACCCCTGTACCCCAAAACCCAAAACAACCCCTGAACCCTAAAAATACCCCTGTACCCCAAAACACAAACATACCCCTGAACCCTAAAAATACCCCTTTACCCCAAAACTCAAAACAACCCCTAAACCCTAAAAATACCCCTGTACCCCAAAACCCCAAACAAACCCTGAACCCTAAAAATACCCCTGTACCCCAAAACCCAAAACAACCCCTGAACCCTAAAAATACCCCTGTACCCCAAAACACAAAACAACCCTGAACCCTAAAAATACCCCTGTACCCCAAAACCCAAAACAACCCCTGAACCCCAAAAATACCCCTGTACCCCAAAACCCAAAACAATCCCTGAACCCTAAAAATAACCCCTGTACCCCAAAACCCAAAACAACCCCTGAACCCTAAAAATACCCCTGTACCCCAAAACCCAAACATACCCCTGAACCCTAAAAATACCCCTGTACCCCAAAACCCAAAACAACCCCTAAACCCTAAAAATACCCCTGTACCCCAAAACCCCAAACAACCCCTGAACCCTAAAAATACCCCTGTACCCCAAAACCCAAAACAACCCCTGAACCCTAAAAATACCCCTGTACCCCAAAACACAAAACAACCCCTGAACCCTAAAAATACCCCTGTACCCCAAAACCCAAAACAAACCCTGAACCCCAAAAATACCCTTGTACCCCAAAACCCAAAACAATCCCTGAACCCTAAAAATACCCCTGTACCCCAAAACCAAAAACAACCCCTGAACCCTAAAAATACCCATGTACCCCAAAACCCCAAAAAAACCCTGAACCCTAAAAATACCCCTGTACCCCAAAACCCAAAAAACCCCTGAACCCTAAAAATACCCCTGTACCCCAAAACCCAAAAAAACCCTGAACCCTAAAAATAACCCCGCACCCCAAAACCCAAAACAACCCCTGAACCCTAAAAATACCCCTGTACCCCAAAACGCAAACCTACCCCTGAACCCTAAAAATACCCCTGTACCCCAAAACCCAAAACAACCCCTAAACCCTAAAAATACCCCTGTACCCCAAAACCCCAAACAACCCCTGAACCCTAAAAATACCCCTGTACCCCTTAACCCTTAAATACCCCTGCACCCCATAACCCAAACCCACCCTTAAAATACCCCTGAACCCAAAAAAAACCATATACTTACCTTACAACTTACCTTAAAACATATACTTTTACCAATCATGCTTTTACAATGATTTTCATCGTAAAAGCATGCGAGATAAAAGCATATAATATATAAAGGCATGCGATATAAAAAAATGCGGAGTAAAGGTACCTGCGTTATAATGGTATGAGGAGTGAAAGTATGCGGAGTACAAAATGCGGAGTGACGGTATTTTACCCCACACATATGCTAGGCTCGGCCATTTCTTAGGCTCCTCGGAGCTGCTCACAACCCTTGCAGAAGTTAACATAGTACCGGCGGCCATTTCGGATCACGATGCGGAGGAACTATCGCTCAAACTACACACGTCCCCTCGCCCCCGAGGCTTGTGGCGTCTGCGCGAAACCCTGTTGCAGCGACCGGAGGTTACGAAAAGACTCAGCGAATGCATTGCTGATTATCTAACCACTAACGATACACCCGGGATATCCATGACGGCTCTCTGGGGGGCTCTGAAATCGGTCGCCCGTGGCGAACTTATTGCCATAGCAGCTGCTGAGGCCAAAGACTGCAAAGCCAAACGAGATGAACTTGCAGCGCGTGTCTCGGAGCTGGAGAGGGTCCCCAGCCGCACCTGCGCTCCACGGGTTTAGAGACAACTAAAAGCGGTTAGGGCCCAACTAGCCAGCCTGGACACTGACAGGGCTGAATTTGCTGCACTCCGCCTTCGACATACCTATTATGTCGGGGGTAACAGAACTGGCCGTTTACTAGCCAGTGCCTTGAAGGCTAAAGTCCAACGCTCTAAGATCACCGGCCTCACCGACGACGCCGGCGCAGCTCTTACGGAAGACACTCAGATTGCAGAGGCGTTCCGATCTTATTATGCTTCGCTATACGGGGCCGAAGCGACATCCCCGGAGGAGATAGATGCGTACTTGAATACGACGGTGGTCACCGAATTCTCCAAGGCAAATGCAGACGCCTTGGATGCCCCCATCCGCCAGGACGAGGTACTAGCAGCCATATCCCGCTGACGCCCACTTAAGTCTCCAGGGCCGGACGGCTTCTCAGCAGGGTTCTATAAGACCGTTAGACAGCTGATAGCTCCGGTGCTTACCCGACTCTTCAATTCCTTTGAGGGCCCTGTTCCACCCCCCCGGATATGTTGGCTGCCGAGGTAGTGGTATTACCGAAACCGGGCAAAAAACCCACGCATTGCTCTGCCTTGCGCCCTATCTCACTATTGAACATCGACCTGAAGCTCTTTACCGGCATTCTTGCCGCACGTCTTGGCCCCTGCCTGCCGGGGATTTTGGAACCAGACCAATCGGGTTTTGTGCCCAACCGACAATGTAGCGATAACACCAAACGGGTACTCCATCTGATCGATAAAGCCCATTTTCAGGCCTCAGACTCCGCATTGCTTGCCATCGACGCTGAGAGAGCGTTCAACCGCGTAGATTGGACCTATTTACAGCGGGTTCTGAGGCGTTTCGGATTGGGTGATCGCTTTCAATCTTGGATTGCCTGTTGCTACCAGCACCCCCAAGCTAGGGTCCGGCTGGGCGGCTTTCGCTCGGACCAATTTGAAATCCAGCGCAGCACGAGACAGGGGTGTCCTCTCTCCCCTCTCCTGTTCGCCCTGTATATTAAGCCACTAGCGCAGAAGGTCCGGGACAACCCTGAAATTCGAGGCATCACTTTTGGGCACGAACCTCACACTATCAGCCTATACGCTGATGATGTAATAGCTGCCCTCGACCACCCTGACCGCTCTATACCTGCCTTTATAGAGGAGCTTGACTCATTCGGTTCTGTCTCTGGATTCCATATTAACAGAGAGAAATCTCTGATATTACCATTGGGCAGGAACACGCGGTCTCACGAATCTGCCATTGGACAAGGGAGCAGTCTCCAGCTTGCCACACAAATCCCATATCTAGGGATCGCCCTCGCCTCCTCCACAGAGTTGACGATAATGACTAATTACAAATCCCACGCTACCCAAATCCGGAAGGATCTCGAACGCTGGTCTAAGCAGCCGCTCTCTCTATTTGGGAGGGTCGCGGCGGTGAAAATGTCAGTTCTGCCTAGGATCCTCTGTCTCTTCCAGACCCTCCCGGTCGCGCCCCCTGCTGGCACTTTAAAAGATCTGCAGGCCGCCCTTCACCACTTCATCTGGGAGGGGAAACGCGTGTGTATCCACAAACAACTGACGTAGAGGAGCATGGATGAAGGAGGCCTTGGTATTCCCAATCTGCTGCAATACTTCCATGCCTCTTAAATGCGGTATCTAGTGGAGTGGTTTAGGCCGGAGTCGGAAAAGAGGTGGCTCTTCCAAGATAGGGCCATGGCTCAGACTCCGCTCTGGAGAATTCCATTCCTTGCCAGGCAACATCGGCCAAGATACCTATTAAAATCACCTATTACCCGCACGACTATGCAGGTCTGGGATAAGGTCGCTCTCAGGAGGGGCTTGACAATCTTCCCCTCTTGATTCACCCCCATATTGGATAACCCAGAATTCCCTCCGGGCAAATGACCCGCGTGCATTTCCACAATGGCGCAAATCTGCGTGCCGTTCTGCCGGCGACCTTTTTGACCTACGAGGCTTCCTTCCCCTCTCAGAGGTCAAACAGGGGTACGGGATAGAGGATCCCCACCTTTTCCAATATTTCTAACTTCGACATTGGCTCACCAACCCGGCCACCGCGGGTCGCCCAATGTCAACTTTTGAGAAATGGCTACTGACCAAAGAAACAGACAAACATCTCATATCAGATATCTACAAGATGCTCACACCACCACTCACTCCGGATAAAACACCAGGTCAAAGGCGCTGGGAGGCTGAACTAGGTAGGACATTAACATCTAAGGAATGGAGCTACGTGTACTATAGGGCTTCACACACCACACGTAATACAGCGGCAAGAGAGACCGCGGTAAAGCTGGTAATGTACTGGCACCTCACCCCGGTCCGGCTTCACAAAGGGAACCCGTCACGCAGCGCACTGTGCTGGAAGGGCTGCGGGGAGCAAGGCACACTAACCCATCTCCTCTGGGAATATCAGGAAATCCAGAACTACTGGGAGGCAGTCCTAGACGATATTGATTCCACCTTCGACACCGAAATCCCAAGATTCCCGGCCTATGCTATACTGGGCCTCCCCAATGCACTCACCTTTCCCTTGAAATCGATTTGAGGTCGTCAAATGGGGATCGCCATGCAGGCAGCCACGCAACACATTTTATCACTGTGGGGTTCGACGACTAGGCCCACACATACAGGGTGGTTACACAAACTTTGGTTCACCCTTGGGATGGAACGCATACAGGCCACGCTCACGAACTCCACCAGTGCATTTCAAAAATCATGGCTACCATTGCTATCCCTCCTGTCCAAGGAATTCCATGAAGTCACATGCCCTAAATATCTCCGTGTCCTACGCCTCACTGACACCATGCATGACTCCCGATGACTCCTTGTCTACTCGCACCACTCTGTACTGGCCTAGTCGTCGACTTTTTGCTGACACATGGCACACTGGTTGGGATGGGGGTGGGGGGGGTCGGGTTGGGGTTAGGTGGGGGAGGTTGGTTGTTGTTTTTATTGTTCTGCCTTATCACAAGGATCACCATTTGCTTATTTGACGTCGTACTTCCTTCTTGGCATATGTACCTCACCTCTCCTTTCAATCTTAGGGAAGACATGCTTGTCTGTCCCGCCAGCTGTATATGCCTATTGCCTATACATTATGTCACGATGTCTATTGATACTTTATTGGGAAAAATCAATAAAACACATTTGAAACTAAAGAGGGAGTAGGCAGAAGGTTGAGAAACCTCAAATTAGCTCGCAGCAAGATAAACTCCGGACTGATGCCCTGGAGAGATTTAAAAATGATGCATCCAGTCTTGAAAGCAGGGCGCTGTTTCACCAGCAGCCAGTGAAGTTTCCTCAACAGAGGCGTGATGTGGCACCTCCTAGGCTGTCGGCAAACCAGTCTGGCTGCCTGATTTTGTGCCAGTTGCAGTTGCTTTATCAAGTATTCAGGGAGGCCAAGATAGAGGGAATTTGCATAATCTAAGCAAGAAATGATTATTGCGAGAACAACCTGAACAAGGGCTTTAAACGTGAGAAATCTGCCAATTTTTCTAATCTTCCAGATCTGAAGGAAGAAGGAAGAAACTACTGCCCCTAATTGAGGCTTCCGAGATACATTTTTGGCGACTAGAATTCCTGGAATCTTAACTGACTTTTATGGTTGGGGGGGATACTACCCATCCCAACAGGCCAAAAAATTGAGTTCCATGGATTCTGTGTTCCTCCAACCAAGACAAGTTCAGTCTTGTCAGGGTTTAATTTGAGTTGATTGATATTCATCCAATCACGGATAAATAGGATTGCATTTTGGAATGTCAAGGTTGACTCGAGTGAATTACCAATGGTAAACTAAGGCCCTCATTATGATTGCGTTGAATCCGCATAGTCACCAAGTATGTATCCTGGCCCCCTTAATGAATTGGCATCGCGGACAGGGGGCGGTATGTGCTGGATGACGAGTGGCGTCCAGACAGATCACAACAGTGTTCGTTGGGTGCGGGACCTATGATATGGTCTCTGCAGTCCCCTGCTCCTCCCCATGGATTTGTGGAAGCCCCCCGTCGGCGATGCCAATTCATTAAGGGGGCCAGGATACATACTTGGTGACTTTCTCTATCCTACATTGTGACAAACGTGGGACACCACAGAAAACACTCCGCCTGGAACTTTACGTCAACTTGATCCAGCCCTGACGAAATTCCCAAGGCACGAAAGGGAATGAAACGCGTTGGCTGTGCCTGTGTATTTTAAGGAAAATAAAGAATGCATTAAAGAAAGAACAGAAGACTCACATAATCAATGAACTTTTTACGTTGCTGACTTTATCGAGTGCACCTCTCTACTCTTTTGTAAAATTGCTCTGACATTCTGACCACTGCGTTCCATGAAAAAGCAACTGGGCTGAGCGTGCAGCCAAATCAAGTGACTCTGTGGAAGCACATGAAAGCCTCTACTGATGAGCCTTGAGTATTTGCCTCAATTCAGTACCACTCCATTCTTCGACTGGAGTGGAAATTGCTACAGGCTAAAGCAACTGCTGATCCTCTTTACCAGCGGCGGCCAGCACAGGTAAGAACAGTGAAGCGGGGCAGGGCACGACAGGGGGGAAGCCGACAGTCGGAATAGGTGGTATTTATTTATACTTATTCCGTTGTCTGTCGACTTCCCCCCTCTCCCACCCCGCCCGTAGCGCTTACCTGTGCCAGATGCGGCTGCTCTTTACCAACTTTGAGGTTCAGAACCACTGCAGAGGGGTTAGGAACTCAATACATTGGAAATATCGAATAAGATTACCTGCAATTGTAGACCAGTGAAAGCCTGGCGCTATCCTTCTGCGTACGTGCTTGACAAAACCTCATAAACAATGTTTTTCATTTACTGTAAAATAATTGTGATCTTCCTCATACATGACCAAAAGTTCTAAGGGACAAGAGAAGTACATACTACATTTGACTTGTATTCTATCCTGCGCCAATTCCTTTGTTAGTGTAAGTGCATTGATTACTAAGCAAAACAGCTGGGCTCTAAAATATAGAGTACAGGAATATCGTGGCACACTAATATCGTAGACAAAATATCAAAAGGCAAGTGTATTCGGGGAAGCATAGATTTGCTATTCTTAACTCTCATCTATGTACTTTGGCGATATACACTTTGTTGTCACTTGTTGAGCTAGGTATAGAAAATCTACACATGGCACTTCAGAAAACAGTTATGGCCGCCCTTTTTATGTCCAGACTGGATTATTGCAATGCGATGTTTTTAGGCATTGACAAGCATCAGATTAGCAAACTTCAATCACTGCAGAATGCTGCAGTTGGAGTGATTCTAAAGCTTCCGAAGGGTCATTCCACTACTCAAGGCAGACGGGCACTTCACTGGCTCCCCGTCCAGCAGAGAATTGAGTTTAAGGCTCTCTGCTTGGTGCACAAAGCATGGTATGGTGGTGGCTCAGAGGATTGTCAGAATAGGTTCAGGCTCTACATCCCCACGCGAGACCTTCGGTCGGCCAATCAAGGCTTGATCGTTACTCCGAGCTATAGACGTGCTAGATGGGGTGGCCGTCTATTTTCTAGCTGCGCAGCCCAAATGTGGAACAAGCTGCCGATGGCCTTTAGACTTCAGCCGAACCTTTCATCGTTCAACAAAATCTTAAAATCCTGGCTGTTTAATGCCGGGTAGTTGTCAGTCTTCTCTTTGCTCTGCTTCACTTACGCACCTCAGCGCCAAGACGCCTCGGCATCCTAGCGCTTTATAAGCATGTTTATTACATTACATTACATAATTACTTTTCGATATCTTGTACCGCTATATTCTGTCCATGATATTAGCGTCCCACGATATTCTGTAGTTGATATTCAGGTCCCACACCAGCAGAACAAATATAATACTCAAAGCCATCTCTGAGAGATTGTAGGATGAATCTGCATTGGAGGACTTGCACACGACTCTCAAAGTTTGAGGCTAGAAAGAACCTTACCTGGTATCTCCAGGAGTACCAACTTTCTGGAAATCCATGACAAAGTAACAGCACCGGGCCATTTCCCTTTTCAACATAGTGTATCTGGACACCAGGCTAGAGAAGAGAAAAAGACATGCACTGCATGAATATTTCGAACATCCACCAAACTCTCGGCACACCAGCATTACTTTTAGTCCAGCACCAACAAGTGCTGACCATGGGATCAAGGAACAGTCAGAGGACAATAAACAATGCATTGGTGAGGAAGCAACAAACAAGCATGCCACTGAAACCTGTTCTTGACCCACTCTGGCCTTCCTAGACACTGCACTCTGACTATAAAACATTGGTAAGTACATGAATCTATGCATCTAATTAAAGAATTGGTTATGATATGGGCGCCTACATTCTCTGAATAGGAATAAAGGTTACCTCTGGTGAGTGACACTTCTTAGGATTATGTGAGGATCCTTTCCATCACCACATAGTGAAGAACAGATTGCCAATCAGGAATTATAGATGGATGGTAAAATGTTGGAACAATCAAGGAAATAACCAACCAGGATACACACGAGACCTGGCCAAACTGCTTTGAAAGTTCAACCCAGAGAGAGGACTTGATCACATACAGACCTGTGGTAAACAAGGGGTCCATTAGGTTTTTTCGTATCCCTTTGCATATGCTGGTAATGAGTATCAAATGACAGTGATACTGAACAGGAAACTAAGGAATCAGAATCAAGATGGGGGACAGGAGGAGGCAATGTATGGGATGACAGCCATATAGAGAAACAGCGGGGAGATAGCCAACAACACAGGGCAGAGCCTGAGACAGAAACATGGTGAGATTCAGGAATGATTGCACACAGAAATACACAGAGGAGACACAGAAATACACAGAGGAGACACGGAAATACACAGAGGAGACACGGAAATGCACAAAGACAAAGATAGGGAAACAGACGTGGAAACACATCAGGTAGGTATGGGAAGACAGTGGGACGTAGCAGACACTGGAGGGACACAACACTAGGAGACACAGACACTGAGAACCTATGGAAACATGAACATGGCCATAGAGACACAAAGATGAGCAATCATGCTGCCAGAGAGAAAAATGGGAAAATATTGAGTAAACATGCACCACGAGGAGAGCTAGACACTACAACACACATAGGAAGACATACAACGAGAGACAGAGACACTGGGCAGATATGGACATTGAAGCAACACAGTCATGCAGAAACACAGATACAAAACGCATTGGAGAAACATGAAAAAGCACTGTGGAGACACAACAAGATGACAGATCGACATGGAAACATGGGGGCAAGGGCACACGAGACATGGGGAGACACAGACACCGTGACCAGGAGGCACTGGGGAGACAGACATAGAAAGGTATAGTATCTCCTTAATATTAAAAAGACCTTGCCCTGCATAACACCGCCAATTCCAAGAATAAATGTACTATCCAAAAAGTGGTAGCAGTGCTACTTGGCAAAGCATATTTGCAGAAGTGGACCACAGGATTACAAAGTCATATAATAAATATCATAAACTAGGTAAACTCACTTTGGGGGGTGTAAACGCTCATTGGTTTGGTGAGTGTAGTATCTCAGGCACACTTACACAGAAATCAGACTGTACAACGTTCATTCTATTCCAAAAAATAGGACTGCAGGAAGAGATTTCTCACAGTCATACTGTGGATTCAAAAGCTTGCTTGGTGATAAAGGATCCACCACCAATTTCTTAGTCGGAGTATCCTTGAAATTACAGTTCTAAAATTGTCTTGTAAGATGGGAAGTGAGACACATATCCCCTGAATGCTTCAACGTTTTTGGAGGAAAGGCTATGCTTGATGTGCAACCCCTGTGCATTGTCCCGTTTAGACAAATTGCAGCCTTTCCAAGGTACAAACTGCATCTCCATCACCACCTTGTTGTTATCTCAGTGACAATGGTAAGCCCAGAGAGGAGTCCCAGGCTTGCCTTCAAGTAGCCATGCTTCAAAGTAAGTACTAAAAATTCAAAGGGGCAGGGGGCCTATCTATTTCAAGATAAAAATCCTAAAGGAAAGACAAGACTTTTTCCTTAACTTAGGAAGCTGAAATTTAGTTGAATAGCTGCCACAAGGCCTTCCCTGTCTTCATAAGACTGCAAAAATACACTTTCTTACCTGTAAATGCTGGGGTTGTCCAGCACATAGGGAATCGTCAGATACAGGCTCTCTAACCTCTTGGTGCTGGGGGGCACGCACAGCACCCCGGTGCTCGTGAGGAGCTCAGTTCGTCATGAGCCACGGTGGCCGCGTGCTCATGACGAGCTCAGCTCGTCACGGCCACACCCGTTTCCGTGGAACGCTCGCACAGCAGGGGAATTATCCCCGCGTGCGAGCGTTGGAGCCGTTATGACGAGCTCAGCTCGTCAAGAGCACACGGCAACCATGGCTCATGAAGAACTGAGCTCGTCATGAGCATGGAAGGGGTTAATTGACTTTGTTTTCTTCTGGCTAACTCCAACAAACTCACTGCACTGTAGGCTAACTCTCCTGGCTACCTAGTGATGGAACTTAAATTTCCCCTATAGATTTAGGCATTACTAAATGACAAAAGCTGCTTTGACTTTCAGACACAAACTGCATTTAAAAAGTGGCGCACAGACTTTCGGTGCATGAAAAATGAAAACAAAGAACGGGGCCTGGTCAGATGATTTCAGTCTAATGAATCATGTAAACCCATGCTCAATTAATTAATTCATGGTTGGTTTAAATGTGTTTAGTTTAGATTTTACCTCACTATAGCAGTACATTTAATTTGTAAAATGTGTTTTGAACTTTCAAAGTAGCATATATATATATATATATATATATATCGAACACACCGTCACTTTTCTCGCGCTCTGGACCAACTCCAGCCAGGAAGAAAGCCAACGGACACGGACCAGTTGTAGTGCTCCAAATTTTATTTCAGGTGCAGTAGAAGTCTATATATATATATATATATGCTGAATTAACAGGCATTTTAAAGTGTAGGAGAAAGCTGAAATACGCAGCTCCTGATTTAGTTTGCTTTGGAAAGCTCACTGTCCCTCCTTGAGCTATGACTGGAATGTCTGCCTCCCCTTTCCGTTTCTATTTCTTCATGACAGACATTCTTATAATTTATGCTTGTAGTTTGCTTTTATCAGAATTCAGTTGTTTAAAAAAAATCATTATTCATTTAATAACTTAGAGTGAAACTGCAAAGCACACATTTGCTTCGTATTAATTATTGTGAAATGTATTCACAGTTTCCACCTAAAAAAATACTTTTTTGCTGGATTAAATGTTTTTTGATTAGTTTAAATACGTTGAAATAAATTGTTTCTTTAGCAGGAAGAGGAAATGGAATCATTTAGAGCAAAATTAAAATGTGTCACAAGAACTCACCTGATTCATGATGAGAAACTTTCTGCAACTCCATTTGGACAACATACAAAGACCCAGTCACATGTTTTATTGGAAATATACACTAGCTCCTAGCTGAGTGGGGGGGTTTGCTTATTATTTTTAGCAGGACACTTGCAGAATCACACTGCTTTTTTTGAGTGCTGCAGAGAGAGGAGGGGCCCATGGGCAGCTTCTGTGAAAAGACACAGATAGGCAGACAGAGGGAAGAAGCTCAAGGTGATGAGAGGAAATCAGCTGTAAGGGATCAAGGGCAGATTTAGATGTAGACTTTTCAAGACTTATTTGGCCTATGCTTTTATTTCTCTTTATGGGAGATTTTGCAAATATAAATCATAGGTTTAGCTATATGCTAAGCTCACTGTGGCATTATATTTCTTGAACTCTTTAGGAGTTCTGACTGACATTAATGCCTCATTTTCCATAGAAATAGGGATTTCTTCCTTTATGGAGCGCTCTGTATGAAAGCTATAATATGTTCTGTATTAATTTCTAATTTTTCATATTTTTAATTCTGTAACCTGATTGATATCTGACTAATGAATGAAGAGTCAGTAAAACTTAAATTTTAATTGGAAAAAAAATCCCTTTAAAACTACTTACAACTCTCATTATTGCCTTAAATATTTATTTGCATTTGAATTGCTCATGATTATGCAAAGTCTCCTTTTGAGTCACTACCCGGTGACAAAGGCCCTTAGCCTTTGAGTGGAAAACACGGGTTAATGGTGTTTTGCATTGAGAGATTACTGTGCAATTTCCGCTCCATCAAGGTCAATGCAACCGTGAGTGGACTAATACAAACCACTACCATAAGGATGTATGACATGACAACGCGGGCTTTTACCCCGCGCTGCCATTACGATGCTGCTTTTACAACGCAAGTCGTTACAACGACTTGCGCTGTAGGCGCTGGATAGTGGGATAGTTTAATTTTCTATTCCAACTCCAGCCCACGTTACAGTAGGGAAGGTGTTGGAATAGAAAATGTAACTATTCCTTTTCCAGCAGCGCCCTCCAGCGCAAGTCGTTGTAACGACTTGCGTTGTAAAAACAGCGTCGTAATGGCAGCACGGGGTAATGCCCGCGATGTCATGGCTGCTCATCCTACCATAAGGTATGTATTCCATGCAATAGTCTGCTTAGAAATGGAGGTCTCTAATTGCCAGAGGTAGGTACCTTTGTCCAAATATATACCCTTGCTTATAGTCAGGGTAAGTGGGGATACACACATTAGAAATACCCCTGCTCACCCCCTTCGTAGCTTGGCACGAGCAGACAGGCTAATCCCAAAGGCAATGTGTAAAGTATCTGTACCAACACTCACAGTAACATAGTGAAAACACCACAAATGAACACTACACCAGTTTAGAAAAATAAAATATCTTTATCTATACTTAACAAGACCAAAACCACAAAAATCCAACATACACAGTTAAAAATATGACTTTCAAAAAGTTTCAAGAACGTGTACCATAGAAATCTAAGGATAAGTGACTTTTCACCAAAGTACGTGTAAATGCATCAAAAGTTCCCAAGTCAAACAGCCGCATATTCGGAAAACAAAGAGATGCGACACTCCTGAGACCTGAGGAAGTCGATGCAACAGTTCTGCGGTCCGCAGAGGACAAGTTTTGTCGGTTCCGGTCTGTAAGGGGGGTGATGCGTCGTTTCTTCGTGCAGGTTCATATGTGATGAATAGGTAAAGCATCCCGTGCAGGTACGATGCGTGGAAATCCGAGATGCATCGCGATCGATGCAGCAGCATTGAGCGGCGCTGCGTGGGTCCTCTTCAGCCATAATCCCTCGATGCGTCAATTCTTGCAGCGGCGATAGGCGCTGCGAAGGTTTTCGCAGCGACACATTGATGCGTGGAAATTCTTCTCGCACTGTGGAGATGCGTCGAGGAAACAGCTGCAAGAAGATGATGCGTTGATTTTAGCAGTTCTTCACGTTTCTTCTTTCTTCCAGCTCCCTAACAGCAGCAACAACCTCCAGAGGCCCAAAACTGGCACGGGCACCTCTAGGCAGGTCAGAACTCGCAACAGAAACAGCAGAGTTTAGGGGAGCTGGGGTTGAAGTCTTTGAGTCCCTGAGACTTCAGAACAGGAGGCCAGCACACACAGGCCCTTGGAAATCTTCTTTAAGCAGGGAACACAGAATACAGCAAAGTCCTTTTCCTTTCCTTGGCAGAAACAGCAACTGCAGGCCAACCCCAAACACACAGCATTGGCAGCACTTCTCCTCAGTTTCTCCAGCTCTTCTCCTTGGCAATGGTTCCTCTTGAATTCCAGGAATGATCTAACATTCTGGGGTTTGGGCCCCAATATTTATACTACAAAATACTTTGTTCTCTGGTGGCAGAGAAGTCCTGTACCCAGCCAAAACCAGTTCTGCCCTCTCTGGTGCAGCTTCCTGGCAGGAGATGGAGACAGAATTGTGGAAGGCAGACGTGGCCCATTCAGGTGAAAGGAAATCTCCTCCCCCTACTCTAAATGCAGCCCAGGTCTATTCATCCCAGCCCTGACTCATCAGGGTCTCTGGAGCCACTGTTCGTCCCCAGCCCCTGACACTCAAAAACCCAGACAGACAATCCACATCTCAGGAGAGGCACACTGGAAGGTTGAACAAGAAAATACCTACTTTCTAAAAGTGGTATTTTCAAACACAGAATGTAAAATTCACCCTTACTTAAAGATGCATCTTATAATTCTGAGCTCAGGCATACTAAACTTTATTTTCCTACCTTTTCCCCAGGGACAATTATGTTTATAAGATATTATAAACAAACTCCCCATTCTGTCCTCTGGGAACAGGTAGCCTTGCAACAGTGAAAAACAAAATTGCCAGTAATTCACTATCAGGACATGTTACACACATTAGCACATGTCCACCTTTTACATACACTGCACCCTGCCCAGGGGGGTAACTCGGGCCTACCACAGGGGTGTCCTGTATGAAAGAAGAGGGAAGGGTAGGGCCTGGCACATGGGTGCACTTGCCAAGTCGACATGGCAGTTAACAAACTGCACGCAGAAGACATGGGATTCATTGCACTAATTAATACAAAGTCCCTAATTGCTAAAATCAGTTGATCCACTCATTGTAAATCCAATATCCTCTGCTCAATTATGTAAAACCAAAGCTAGATCAAGTGAGAAACAACAAATCTAAAATTAATTAAATCAATTAGTCATTTAGATGTGCTTTTTCTTCCTTCCACCTACAGTAAGTCTTTTGATGTTCCCAAGACGCTCCGTTTCAGAAGCGGAACAATGCTTCACTCTCCACATAACATGCCGTCAAGGCCATTCTCGATTTTACAGGCCAGGGACACAGGAAATTATGGCATCAGCCTCTCGCCATGTTGCACACAATGTGTCCACTCATGGTTGCCATTGTTCAAATGCTCCATTCAGATTCCACATTTTCAATTAGCCTTGAAAGCCGAGAGCGAGCGCTAAAAGCTTCTTGGAAAGGACCAACAAGCTTATGAAAAGAGTACTATCTGTGGAGGCTTTCCATGGTCATGCAAGTCAAACAACGGAATACCGGAGGAAAGATAAGGCACAGCCATGTCCAAACAATTATCTTAAATCATACAAATGAGATACTGAATAGCAGGCATTAAGGCAGCATAGAAGTAAGGACTTCTCAAGGATTTATAAACAGTTCCAGTCTCACTCACCTAATATCACAAAGTCTCATTTTAATGCACACCACTACATTGCTTGCTTTGAAAATTTGCTCTTGCACACCACAGTATACTGAATACATTGAAGGTGTTTATCTGTTTATATCACTGGCACTCATATTTTGAGTTTGTATAACATTTTGCAAACTCATAACATGGGTTTGTAAAAAATGAAGTACACATTGGGACTTTTGAATGTTACAAATTATCCTTACCACGAGCCTGCCTTTAGCCCAATCCCTCAATCCCTTTTTTAGTATTCTTTTTTTTTTGGTCCAAAGGAGGATAAACAAAGCTTTATAAATAATAACCACTTGCTTGTGATGGTAGTCATGCTGGACCAGTTTCAGATTCCTTCGATTCTGGAGCCACAGGAGAACATCTCCCAGAACCTCAAACCACCAACAAGGGAGTGAGGGGAGCAGTACCAAGGGCATGCCAGTGCTTCTGCCCCTTAAACTCTGCCCCGCCAAGGCAGCAACACTGCCCCAGGACATATTGGTATCAGATTTCAAGCTAAAGGTACATCCCCTACCCTGAAAAAGAATTACTGACAACTTTTATACAGTGTTACTCCTACAAGAGAAAACAATTAAAGAGACCACGGGAAGATCGGTGTGGTCGAACAGTGTTGTGGTTGCAAAATAAAATGCACTCTCCCTTTAATGGCATGTGTATAAGCAAAGGATAGACTAGTTTTCATACCTTATACTGATAATAATATATTTCCCAAATCCTTTTGGTGTTTGATATTGCCAGGTAAAATTTGATTTTAAAATTGGAAAGAAATGAATCAATTCCAAAAAACATTTATTTAAAAGAAACTAGTATTAACAAACACTAGGCAACTTAAAAATGTACAGCATTAAATGAATATAAAGAATTCATTTTATTGCAATTCACTGCCAAGCACTCACAAACCACTTGAGTTGCTGCTGTAGGATGATGAAGTGCGTGGTATCGACTTGGGTGAACAGTGCATGGTATCGACTTGGGTGTTGCGACAGTCTACTTTCAAGGATATTTTTGCAAAAAAGCAACCTGTTTGTTATATCCCAAAGTTGAAAGTTTTAGATGAAAATCCAGAGTAATCTTAGCTGCAGTCGTTAGCCAATTTATTTGATTGTACTGTGAGCTTTGTACAGATCATGTAATTCCTGAATTTTATTCTGCCTTGTGTGGGACACTTCTCGCATGCCTTTTTTGTAACTCAACACAATTCAGAAATAAACCCTGTGGTTGGTTATCAGCAAGGACTTACTATACGAGTTGCATGATTGGGTATCAACCTACAGTCAAATCAAATTAGCTTTATTCAATTTTGAGAATACAAACCATAAAAGCAGATGCAATAAAATCAAACATCCAATAAAAAGCAGCAATACATACAAATAAAAAGTTACATAAAAGGGGGCGTGGCTTGGATGGCAACGCAGGCAGTCGCCTAAGTCCAAGAGCTCCGCAACCCCGGGACAACAACGGCGAGCCATACAGCGAGAACTGCCCCAATCCCCACAAGAAGCATATCGAACAGTCTGGGAACACCTGGTGCTGAAGGTGGTGCTGAAGGTGGTGCGAGCCTTCCCTAACGCAGCACAAGAAGGAACAGCAACTAGCTAAAAGATCTCTAGCACTGCCGAGTGGTAAGGCGCACCTAAGATGGTGGCGCATTGAAGAAGGCTACAGCAACCACCACACACTGCGGTGCCAGAACCTCTCCCTCATAACAACGAACGGAAACAAAAGGGTGCAAAGCTCAGGAGAAGCAGCCACTTCAGAGCCACAAAAGAAGGTGAAACAACGCTCGGAGCTACCCGCGAGCAACCAACTCCCCGATAACTGAAGAAATGTTGGACAGGCCACACGAAGGGCTCGCTCCCTCCCCGCATGACAGGGCCCGGACACCGGCCCTCCAGGTGCTACCCACAGAAGCAACCCGCACCCCGTCCCCTAAGGGACTCCTGCCCCCGGACATCTCTGTATCATTGGGCCGGGCCACTGTCAGCTCCATTGTCCGGCCCGGCCGCCATCTTGGACACTGCACCGCGTCTCAACTCGACCCTAACCCTGGACCTGGCCAGGCCCCGACATCCCGGCACCACCATCCACCCGGGAGGTGAACGGACCACTTGGCACGTCAATGGGAGAAAGAAGTGTCGATGGCTCTCCCCCGCCAGGTGCCGATCGCCCCCAGCTTCCCCGGGCGCTGGCTCCACCCCCCTGCTGGGTGTCTGGACTCCCTCATCCCGGACCTCCCGACCTCCAAGTGCGAGGGTCCGGACATCAAAGGGCACCAGACCTATAACTGGGGCAGCTCCAGAGCAGGAAGGCAGTTGTATCCTGGAGTCGAGAGACACCGAGAAGAACTCATCCTTGACGGACTGCTGGCGCTGCCGCAGCCCTGCCTTGTGAACTGTCGTCCTGCCGCTGGCGCTGCCGCGGCCCTCTGCAACCTTCATCCTCGTCGGGACCTGCTGGCGCTGCCGCGGCCCGTTGTAACTACCATCTTCGTCGGGACCTGCTGGTGCTGCCGCAGACCGTTGCCACCTTCGACCACCCCGGGACCTGCTGGCGCTGCCGCGGCCCGTCCTTCAAGAACGCCGAGCTCGAGGATTGTGAGCTACCCATCATCTCATCACAACTACCAGATTGGTAATAAGACTGTCCCGCTACCCCCTTTCCCATCCAAGAGACTAGAATCGAGGGGACCCCTGAGTCCAGACCTCCTTGTACCATTCTACCGTACCTCAAGATTGCTTATAAAGAACGTTGAATCTTCTCTTTGTGTGGTGTCTATCTGTGGGGGGGAAGTTACTTGTCTGTACGATCGTTGGAGACGGCTCTCCCCGGAGACCTCTCCCCTTGTCCTCGGCCGACCCTCCAGGTCCCGTCTAACATTGGTGGCAGCGGTGGGATCCGAACCAACGCGTAATCGTACAGAAAGCAACTCACCCCACGACTAAACCACAATGCCGGCCCAAGAGAGCGGGTCTACAGAGAAATTCCAAATAGACAAGCTGGAGGAGTACAACCATCGAGAATTAAAACAATTTTGTATGGAACTGGGCATTGCTACCACCGGTCTGAGCACAAAAGATGACTTTAAACACGCCCTAGAATCATGGGCAGAGGCAAACACCGCTGGTCCCTGGGATCAATGCATCGAAGCACCGGAAACCAACCCCGCTCCTTCCGAGGAAAGGAGAACGGGTCTCTCCCGGGAAGAGATCCAAGAGCGAGAGAAAAACAGACTGCATGAACTAGAGTTGGCACGGCTCAAAATGGATGGAGAACTAAAACTAGCGGAACAAAAATTGAACCTAGAACACTTACGGCTCCGAGAAGAGCGGGAGGAAAAACAAAGACAAAGAGAGCTTGAAGAAAAAAGACTGGCATATGAACACGAGCGCAAACTAGCAGAAATAGAACTACGTAAGCAAGGCAAGGACCTGGGGGTGCCCGAGCAACCACGCACCCCAGGAACTTCAGAACCAAAGGTCCACATTCCCAAAGATGTCGTCCGAGAGTTCTACCGAAACGACGACATACAGCAGTGGTTCAAGGCCTATGAGATCGCCATGTCCTCTCACCGGATCGATCGAAGTGACTGGGGAGCCGGTCTATGGGGGAGGTTCGTCAATGAAGGCCGTGATGCCCTGTTACAGCTCCCGGATCACCAAATGACGTCCTATGATCACATGAAGGCCGCCCTCCTCACTCGATATGGGCTGACACCCGAAATGTACCGCCAGAGGTTCCGCGACTGCACCCGAATCCCGGGTACAACTTGGGTGGAATATGTGAACTATTTCAGCCGAGCCCTTGAGGGATGGATCAAGGGGAGCAACGTAACGACCTACGAGCAGCTTTTTAACCTTGTTGTGTGGGAGCACCTCTCCAACAACTGCTTTGTCGAGCTCAGGCAGCACCTCCTCGACAGTAAATTGACTGATCCACGGCAGCTCGCCACCGAGGCTGACCGATGGGAAAGCACCCGAGTGGGCCGGGGTGGCCCGAACGAGCAGAACCGGAACAACCAAGGCCATCACCGTCCCCGAGGAGGAGGAGGAGGCCTGGGCCGGGGGAAAGACACCGTCCCGGCCGCTCCCGCTACCAGCACCCCGCCCCCGGCCAGCAGGGGCAACCCCCCGATGCGCCCGGGGTTCAGAGCCAATGTCACGTGTCATCGGTGCCAGCGAGTCGGTCACTACGCCAATGACCCGAACTGCCCACAGAACCAGGCTCCGAGGCCCCGCCAGGTAGCTGCCGCCGCCCTAGGAGAAGAGCAAGTCTCCGAAGAGCAGGAAGAATACGAACAAGAGCAACAAGAGTGGGAACCGGCCGCCATGGTCCTGTCGTGCCTGGGGGGGAGAGACATGGTCCCGCGGGCTCCCCTACCCGCCAACACCAGAAAGTACAGTCAGTGGGTGAGCATAAATGGGCGCAAGGCCGAAGCCCTACGTGACACGGGGGCCAGTGTGACGGCCGTCCGCTGTCACCTGGTGACCCCCGAGCAAATAATACCGAACGTTATCTGCCCCGTCCGTTCAGCCGACAATTCGGAGAGCATGTGTCGGATGGCCTGCGTCCCCTTCGAGTGGGGAGGAGTATCCGGCATGCTGAAGGTGACGGTCCGCGATGATGCCCCCGTGGACTGTCTCCTGGGGAACGATCTCGAGAGTTCCCCGTGGGCCGCCGTGGAAAGAAGAGAACACCTGGGGATGTTGGGCCTCCCGGACTGGGCGTGCGTAACCACCCCGTCCATGGCGGCCCGCGCCATCCCCCGACCAGAAGAACCCGAATGGCCAGCACCTCCTCCCCCGATCGCTCCAGTGGGGGACGCCGACACCGCCGACCTCCCGGAACAAACCCAAGAAGGGCTCGCTCAGCCCCAGGACCTTCCAGACTTGGCTCAGTGGCGACAAGAAGGGGGACCCACCCAGGAACAGTTCCGCCAAGAGCAAAAGACCTGTCCCTCCCTCGAGGGACTACGACAGCAAGCCCTCGCCCAGAGCGCGGGAGATACCGCCGGGGCCCACTCGATCTATTGGGACAATGATCTGTTGTATAGTGAACAAAGAATCGCGGAGTTGGGGGCCAGTCGAGTGTTGGTGGTGCCCCTCCGCTTTAGAGACTTCCTGTTGAATTTGGCCCATGATGTCCCCCTGGCTGGACACTTGGGACAGGACAAAACCTACAACCGCCTGGTGACCCACTTTTACTGGCCAAGAATGAGAAATGACTTCCTCAACCACTGCCGGTCCTGCCCCACTTGCCAGGCCAGCGGGAAGAGCGGCCGCAAACTCAGGGCACCCCTACAACCATTCCCGGTTGTTACCACCCCGTTCGAAAAGGTGGGAATAGACATTGTGGGGCCCCTGGACCCCCGAACAGCACAAGGACATCGATTCATCCTGGTACTAGTGGACTACGCCACCCGCTATCCCGAGGCTGTTCCCCTGTGAACGGTAACAGCTCTGGTGGTCGGCCGAGCCTTAATGGGGATCTTCTCCCGGGTGGGCTTCCCCCGGGAAGTCGTCAGCGACAGAGGCACGAACTTTATTTCAAAATATATGAAATCCCTCTGGCAGCAGTGCGGGGTCACCTACCGATTCACGACCCCCTATCACCCTCAAGGAAACGGACTGGTCGAGCGGTTCAACCGCACACTCAAGGGAATGATTATGGGGTTGGAAGAGCCCCTCCGCCGCCAGTGGGATGTGCTACTCCCGTGCCTCCTCTTCGCCTACCGAGAAGTCCCCCAGAAGTCCCTCGGCTTCAGCCCCTTCGAACTCTTGTACGGACACCCTGTTCGAGGGCCCCTCAGCCTAGTCAAAGAAGGTTGGGAGATGGCCCCCCTGAAAACCCCTCCAGACGTCTACAAGTACCTCCTGACCCTACTCAATCAGACCAGGCGGTTCAGAGAGATCGCCAAAGCCAATCTTGAAGCCAGTCAGGAGGACATGAAAAGATGGTACGATCAGAATGCCTCCTCCATAGAGTTCGAACCTGGCCAGCAAGTATGGGTGATGTCCCCCACCGAACCTTGTGCCTTGCAGGACAAGTGGACAGGGCCCTTCAAGGTGATCGAGCGCAAGAGCCCCGTCACCTATCTCATCGATATGGAATCTCCCCGGAACCCCCTCCTGGTCCTCCACGCCAATAGACTCAAACCCCACTTTGTGCGCTCAGAGCTAAGCCTACTGATGGCTACAGACAGTGGAGCGGAAGAAGACTCCGAACCCCTCCCTGACCTACTGAGGACCCGTGAAAAAGATGGTTCAGTGGACGGGGTCCGACTCTCAGATGCCCTAACCCCGGAACAGCGCCAAGACTGTCGGGGCCTCCTGCTGCAATTTGCGACCCTGTTTTCCCTCACCCCAGGGGTCACCCCCTGGTGCTTGCACGACGTCGACACTGGGGACAGTCCCCCTATCAGACATCGGGCGTACCGCGTACCAGATCGGGTACGGGCCTGCATCCAAGAAGAAGTGTCAAAAATGCTCACCCTCGGGGTCATCGAGCCCTCGGACAGCCCCTGGGCCAGCCCAGTCGTGCTGGTCCCCAAAGCTGCTGCCCCGGGCACCACTCCTGAGCTCCGATTCTGCGTCGACTATCGGGGTCTGAACGCCGTCACCAGAACCGACGCTCATCTGATCCCCCGAGCAGATGAACTGATCGACCGCATGGGGGCTGCCCGCTACCTCAGCATCTTCGACCTGACAGCGGGCTACTGGCAGATCGGCCTCACCCCTCGGGCCCAAGAACGATCCGCTTTCTCCACCCCTGATGGCCACTACCATTTCAAAGTCGGGGCCTCCTGCTGCAATTTGCGACCCTGTTTTCCCTCACCCCAGGGGTCACCCCCTGGTGCTTGCACGACGTCGACACTGGGGACAGTCCCCCTATCAGACATCGGGCGTACCGCGTACCAGATCGGGTACGGGCCTGCATCCAAGAAGAAGTGTCAAAAATGCTCACCCTCGGGGTCATCGAGCCCTCGGACAGCCCCTGGGCCAGCCCAGTCGTGCTGGTCCCCAAAGCTGCTGCCCCGGGCACCACTCCTGAGCTCCGATTCTGCGTCGACTATCGGGGTCTGAACGCCGTCACCAGAACCGACGCTCATCCGATCCCCCGAGCAGATGAACTGATCGACCGCATGGGGGCTGCCCGCTACCTCAGCATCTTCGACCTGACAGCGGGCTACTGGCAGATCGGCCTCACCCCTCGGGCCCAAGAACGATCCGCTTTCTCCACCCCTGATGGCCACTACCATTTCAAAGTCATGCCATTCGGCATGAAGAACGCTCCAGCCACTTTTCAGAGACTGGTGAACCAGGTATTGGCGGGTCTCGAAGAGTTCAGCGCCGCCTACCTAGACGATATCGCTGTGTACAGCCGCCACTGGCCAGACCACCTCCGCCACCTCCGAGAGGTCCTGCAGGCCCTCCAACAGGCCGGCCTCACAATCAAGGCCAGCAAGTGCCAAATCGGCCAGGGGTCCGTGACCTACCTCGGACACCAAGTGGGGAGCGGTCTGGTGGCCCCCCTTCAGCTCAAGATCGCTGCCATCCAGTCCTGGCAGCCTCCCGTCACGCAAACCGAGGTCCGAGCCTTCTTGGGGCTCACCGGATACTACCGGCGGTTTGTGAAGGACTATGGCAGCATTGTGGGCCCCCTTACGGAGCTCACATCAAAGAAACACCCAAAAATGGTCAACTGGACTCCAGACTGTCAAGCGGCCTTCGAGAAACTGAAGGCCGCCATGTGCACCGCCCCTGTGCTCCAGGCTCCCGACTACAGCCAAGAATTCATCGTACAGACTGATGCCTCCGACCATGGCATCGGGGCGGTCCTCTCCCAGCTGAACCCCGATGGGCTTGACCAACCAGTGGCCTTCATCAGCAGACGCCTACTGGCCCGAGAACAGCGCTGGAGCACCATCGAGAGGGAGGCCTTCGCAGTAGTGTGGACCCTCAAGAAGCTCCGGCCCTACCCCTTCGGTACCCACTTTCGGGTGCAAACAGATCATCGCCCCCTGCAATGGCTAATGCAGATGCGGGGGGAAAATCCCAAACTATTGCGCTGGTCCATCTCCCTGCAGGGGATGGACTTCACTGTGGAGCACCAACCTGGCCAGGATCACGCCAACGCGGATGGCCTGTCACGCTTTTTCCGCCTCGACGAGGAGAGTCCCCACGAGGATGGGTGACTCTCCCCGCCTTCAGCTGGGGGAGACGCATGTTGGACAGGCCACACGAAGGGCTCGCTCCCTCCCCGCATGACAGGGCCCGGACACCGGCCCTCCAGGTGCTACCCACAGAAGCAACCCGCACCCCGTCCCCTACGGGACTCCTGCCCCCGGACATCTCTGTATCATTGGGCCGGGCCACTGTCAGCTCCATTGTCCGGCCCGGCCGCCATCTTGGACACTGCACCACGAGGCCGCGTGGCCTCAACTCGACCCTAACCCTGGACCTGGCCAGGCCCCGACATCCCGGCACCACCATCCACCCGGGAGGTGAACGGACCACTTGGCAGGTCAATGGGAGAAAGAAGTGTCGATGGCTCTCCCCCGCCAGGTGCCGATCGCCCCCAGCTTCCCCGGGCGCTGGCTCCACCCCCCTGCTGGGTGTCTGGACTCCCTCATCCCGGACCTCCCGACCTCCAAGTGCGAGGGTCCGGACATCAAAGGGCGCCAGACCTATAACTGGGGCAGCTCCAGAGCAGGAAGGCAGTTGTATCCTGGAGTCGAGAGACACCGAGAAGAACTCATCCTTGACGGACTGCTGGCGCTGCCGCAGCCCTGCCTTGTGAACTGTCGTCCTGCCGCTGGCGCTGCCGCGGCCCTCTGCAACCTTCATCCTCGTCGGGACCTGCTGGCGCTGCCGCGGCCCTTTGTAACTACCATCTTCGTCGGGACCTGCTGGCGCTGCCGCGGACCGTTGCCACCTTCGACCACCCCGGGACCTGCTGGCGCTGCCGCGGCCGTCCTTCAAGAACGCCGAGCTCGAGGATTGTGAGCTACCCATCATCTCATCACAACTACCAGATTGGTAATAAGACTGTCCCGCTACCCCCTTTCCCATCCAAGAGACTAGAATCGAGGGGACCCCTTAGTCCAGACCTCCTTGTACCATTCTACCGTACCTCAAGATTGCTTATAAAGAACGTTGAATCTTCTCTTTGTGTGGTGTCTATCTGTGGGGGGGAAGTTATATGTCTGTACGATCGCTGGAGACGGCTCTCCCCGGAGACCTCTCCCCTTGTCCTCGGCCGACCCTCCAGGTCCCGTCTAACAAGAAACGAAACCGAAACTCACCACTCCAGGGCGGCCATCTTGCGCTGGCAGCACACAAGCATGGACAGCAGCAGAGGTGAGCACACCGGAAGGCGGGGGTAAAACTTGTAAATGCGCGCCACCACCCAGCCATTTAAAGTCCCAGCAATTAAAGACCTAACCGAAAAAAGGAACCGCTAACCAGGCAGCATTTACGAAGGTCACAGAGGCTGATACCGGAACACGGCGGCTGTTAGAACTGGCTATTTCTGGTTGGCTAAGGCTGACGCCAAAGCTAGGCAGAAACCACCATTCTAGTCAGGGCAAGGGAGTCACATGCCAAGATAACCCCTGCTCACCCCCTTGGTAGCTTGGCATGAGCAGACAGGCCTATCCCGGAGGCAATGTGTAAAGCATTTGCGCCAGCACACAACAGCAACAACATCCTAGGCACACCACAAAAGGAACTCCACACCAGGTTGTATAAAAATAACTTCTGTATTGTCAAAACACATCAGATAGAATCACACATGTCAATCCACAAGCAGGCCCAGGCTCACTCCTCCCCTCACATCAGCATGCTAAACACTCCATTCACCACCGGGGCAGACCCTCCCAGACTCTTGGAACCAGGCTCACCAGCTAGCCTCAGCCAATCACACGCCAGACACAAATTACACAAATATGCCAACTTCTAGAAGGGGTACTTCTACACTATACACAATCATGCCCATATACCATTGCGCAGCATTCAATCTCACGAGTTCGCACATACCAAACTCGACCCTGCAATCCCCACACAGCAGGAACTACTATGGGCATACATATTCCCCATTCATTCCTATGGGAGGGCAGGTCACTCACCACACATACACAGAGAGCTCACTCACTTTACACTGTACCACAGTGAAAAAGTGCACAGAGGCCTAAAATCACCAACACCAGGTAACAGAAACAGGCTAGGAAAAAGCAAAAAGTCTCGGGGTGAACCTGCCAAAAGGGCCGGGTCCAACAGCGGCCATCTTGAGAAGGGCAGGCGGTGGCACAACGAGCACGGAAGGCAAGCGCGCCGGGGGGGAGCGCAAGCCCCCAGGAGCGTGCAGCAACACCCTAACCCCCGAGCCAAAGAAACAAAAAGGACAGCCCAAGTGACCAAGCCGGAAGGGCGCATAAAGGCGCTGGATAGCAACACAGTGGCCATCTTGGAAGGGGCAGTCGGTGACTAAAGCGCAAGCAATACGAACACGAGAGGCGACCGCTGGACGGTATCGAGCCTCAAGCGGGCGACACCTGGCCTCCCCAAAACCAAAGCGAAACAAGAAAGGGCCGGGGGCACAGACCGCAGAACAGGACACACAGACACGGCTGCCATCTTGGAAAGGGAGGCTGGCGGCACGGTGCAATAAGCCCAGAGCAACTCCACAGTCGTTGGAGGTGAGCCCCCAAACGTATGCCACCACCCAGAGCTGGCGACACAACAGACACCGGAGCTCATCCCTCGCTGTGGGCAGCCATCTCAGAACAACCAAGAGGTAGCGACCCAGCCGGGAAGTGCGGTACTATCCTTCTTAAGCTCAACCGCCAGGCGCGCTAGACAGCACTACGGAACTAGCATCAAACGCCAGGGGAGCACACCGAACTAACGCAGCATAACAACAAGCGGCAAGACAAACCCCAACGGCACTGTAAGTCAGTCTGCGGAAAGGGACAAGGTCAGAGCCAACACAGCAAGTAGTGTTACCAGCCAACGGCGGGCAGCTCGTCAGGGCCAACGCCAATGGAACAAACGGTCCCACCCCGTAGAAGGTGCAGTGTAGCACTACACACGGCTACAATCGCAGCAGCAGCGAGCAACAGCAGTGCACAGAGAAGTCCTGGCGTCCAGCAAAACAAGAACCAGGACAGTAAGGTGGCCTAGCAGGTTCACCTTCAGTGGCAACACGAGGGACAAAGACACCACATCAACAAACAGCGGCCCACACCAAGAGAACCAACAGACGGACCAACAGAAGAAGGACAGGCTGTCCATATACCTCGCAAGAAGAGGTTTCGATAAGATGGCCGGCAGAGACGACAAATCTGCCAACGACAATAAAAAGCAAAGGAAGGATATGGTGGAATCTCCAATCAAGATGAAAAACAACCACACCATTGATGCAGTGATGGAAACGCTCCTCAAAAAGATAACGGAAGACACGACCTAGCCAAGGCCACTAAGAACTCCATGAATAACGTTCAGCTAGAACTCACTGCAATACGAGCGGACCAAAACAAAATCGCCAGCAGAGTAGGTGAAGCGGGGAGGAGAATTAGCGACATAGAAGATAGAACAGCCAGCATAGACAGAGATGTACGCTATGTCTCCAAGGTATCCAGTGACCTTCAGAGAATGTTTGCGGAACAGGAAGACAGAAACAGGAAGGGGAACATAAGGATCCTGGGAGTGCCAGAGGATGAAGAAGAGCCCGCAGGGTCGTGCGCAGCAATGCTAGAAACCCTAATTCCAAAACTGACGGGCCTCAAATTCGAAAGAGCCTTCGAGATTGACAAGGCATATAGAGTACCGGCGATGAAGCAACAGCAGACGAAAGGTCCGAGAACAATCATTTGCAAACCCTTGCGAGCCAATCAAACCGACGCCATTTTTGCGTTTGCGAGAAAAGGCCAAACAGTGAAGTGGAATGGCCACAAGATAATAATCACCCACGACTTCTCGAAAGGGACGGTGGAAACTAAGAAAAGGCTTCCTAGCACTCAGGGAAAGGCTAAAGAAAGCTAACATCATGTGCAGCTTTGCAGGGCCTGCAAAAATGCGAATAACAGACAGGAGAGGCACGCGCACTTTTGACAACCCAGCCGACCTACGTAGATACCTCCAAGGACCCGAACGGGAGGAAATGGAAGAAACAAGCCCAGGGACAGGGAAAAGGAGGGCATCCTCAGACGGCTCAGAAACAGGCGCAGCAGACGGATACTAAGACACAAGCCAGGCCAACACTACAGCAGCGTCAGCATACCTAAACAACGTCTACCTCACCACGCCACAGTGCAGCGGCACCACTGATCACTACAAACATGTATCTACCTCATGACCGCTAAAGCGCGGCAGGCCTGTGACCTAGACTTACCACCTGAAATATTTTGTATCACTCAGAAAGGCTGCAGCTACACCACAGCGACACCACAGAACACTCTGAAGGACGCATCTACCTCAACGGACCTTTGAACTTTGAACTTGAACTCTGAACTCGGAACTTGGACAATTACCTAAAGTATTATGTATCTCTCAGGGAAGACCGGACCACGTGCTGGCTCCAGCAGTCTGAAGAGAATATCCTTTACCAGATGTGTACAGCACAGCAGGGGGCAGGGGAGTATCGATCTCGGGGGGGGGGGGGGGGGGGCGGAGGACCGTTGCTGTTGCACGTTTACAGTACGTTGACAGGTGGAAGGGGGAGGGTAGGGAGGGGGGGGGTAGAGGGCCAGGCGGGGAGCCAAGCGGCATGGACAATCGTAACCTTGTGGAGACACTGTTTCTCTTTTTTCCTCTTTCTGTCATACTACACATCCCAGATCCCCAACCTGCCCCGGGGAGGGAACAACAACATGTGGCGGGGGGTAGCCTCTCTGGGCCCAAATCTGACACCAAGGACTCATTCTAGTACCTGCGTAGGCACAAGCGAAAAACACAGACCGCCATGACCACACTCACCACACAGACCCCAGTGCAAATAGCCGCAGACATCAAGATAGTATCCCTAAACGTCAAAGGCCTTAACCATCCCGTTAAACGTCGGAAGACACTAGAATATTTAAATAAACTCAAGGCCAACATATATGTCCTCCAAGAGACCAGAGTCTCAGTAGAGGACGCAAACCGACTCAAGGCGAGCTGGATAAGCGAGGTAGTATGCTCACCAGCCGTAAACAAGAAGGGGGGAGTGATCACCATCATCAGCGACACAATCGCAACAACCGCCCCCATCGCCCATGCAACCCTCTTTCAGACCTCGACACACTCACCCTCCTCCGCTCCTTCGACCCAGTTCCCCCAAACCACACAACCGCCACACACCTCTCCATTCCCACGATACACTCAAATCCCCGTAGATCCCCCACTCTAAACAACAGAATTTCCATCCCTGAGAATCTCAGAAAAGTCCCCCTCACCCTAGAACCCTCTACCTCCCCTGTCACACCACGACTCAAGTGCACTCTCCTCAACTGCAGATCGGCCTCTAGACACTCCTCCGCCATCGCTGATCTCATCTTAACATTGGACCTTGACCTAATAATCCTTACTGAAACCTGGCTAACCGAATCTTCTACACCTATAATGGACATTTTAGTTCCCCCCAATTACCACATCATTAGACTCGACAGATCTGGCAAGACAGGTGGTGGAATTGCATGCATATACAGGAACAATCTTTCCGTTCTGAAAGTCACCGCACCTTCCTTACCCTCCCCAACTTCCTATGAATACATATGCCTCGACATTATCAGTGAGGGCAAACCGATATGCTCTCTTCACAGCATCTACCACCCACCCAGGGACAACCTCACCTTCGCCCAACAAATCATGGATCTGATCTCTACCAACTCCGGACGACAGGTCACTCAAATTTACCTTGGCGACTTCAACCTCGACTGGAACGATCTCAATGATGGGGTGGTAAACAGTTTTAAAACCTTCCTCAATGCCCTTGACCTCACACAAATAAGCAACAGCCCGACCCACGAGAAAGGCTCTATCCTCGACCTTATCATCTCCAAAGAGGACGCTATCCAACTTGAGTCTATTCAACCCTGTGACTGGTCAGATCATCATATCGTTACATTCTTCATCAAGGAGAAAGTCAAATTGAGCAAGGTTCAATCCTCCAAGCCTAAAGTCTGGAAAAGAGACCTGAAAAAACTCAACCCAAACTCCCTACCCCCGAACAGACATGACCTCCTACTCCCTCCGACTGGCGCCACGGACGTCCAATCCTTGACCGACCACTATCTCAACGCTATGTCCACAATAATTGATGAGGCTGCACCCATGCAGCTAAAAAGAGTCTCCGCCAAAATCTCCAAACCATGGAATGACGGGAGTCTTAATGAGGAGAGACGAACCATGCGGTTGGCAGAGCGCACTTGGAGAATGGCCCCCTCTACACTGCACCTAAAAACTTTGAAGGAAAAGAGAAACGCCTACTTCAGGAAAATAAAGCGCTCAAAATCAGCCTTCTTCAGCCTTCAGCTCGACCAAGCAAAAAACCGCCCGAGAAAACTTTTTGAGCTAATCAGAACACAATCTAAGGAACAACCCCAACCACCCATCACTGTGCGCAAAGCACCCTCCTGTGAAGACTTTGCTGCTTTCTTTACCCAAAAAACTGACAACATTAAGAGCGATCTCCTCATTGACGCAAGCCTTTACCCCAAACCCCACTGCACTGCATCCACTGAACCAAAAAACAATGCTACATGGTCATCCTTTGACACCTACTCTGAAGAGGAAATTGGCAAACTGCTCAGCACCTTAAAGCCATCCAATCACCTCACGGACCCCCTCCCTGCTAACGCTGTCAAAGACTTCACCCCGCTGCTCCTCCCACTCTGGACTAAAATTATCAACAGCTCACTCCAACAAGGAACCATCCCTGACACCCTCAAAGTCGGACAAGTGACACCATTACTAAAGAAACCTACAGCCGACCCATCTGATCTAAACAATTACCGTCCCATTACCAATACTCCACTCTCGCCAAACTCCTGGAAAAATCCGCACAACTACAACTGACCAAACACATTGATCAGTTTGATCTCCTCAACTCCCACCAATCAGGTTTCCGAGCAGGACACAGTACAGAAACCGCTATGACTCACATAATTGACGACGCCCTTCAAATCCTTGACCAAAATGATACCTGCCTCCTCATCCTTATTGATCTCTCCTCAGCATTCGACACCGTTAAACATGAGAAACTACTCGAACTATTAAACACAAGAATGGGTATATCTGGAAATGTTCTCAAGTGGTTCGCTTCCTTTCTACACAACAGGTCGCAGAAATTCAAGTGCAACAACCTTTTGTCCTCGCCAATACCTGTGTCGTTAGGCGTCCCCCAAGGATCCTCCTTATCCCCAACTTTGTTCAACCTAGTTATGGAACCTCTCACCACCTTGTTACAAACATCCAATGTATTCTTTCACATGTACGCAGATGACACCCAACTATATCTCAAAGTGCAATCCCCCAAAGACATTGTTCGCCTGAACTCAACGATCAGAAGCAACCAATCCTGGCTGGCCGATAATCATCTCAAACTCAATGCTTTGAAAACAGAGTTCCTTCTGATCGCACCTCCCGCGAAGATCTCTACCACTCAAACTTAGCTTAAACACCTAACTGCACTCAATGTCCAACCAACCATCGTGGACTCAGCAAAATCTCTGGGCATAACACTCGACACCAATCTCGACATGCAGCAACACATCAGCAAGGCAACGAAGGGTGCAAACTATCAAATCAATACACTGAGGAAACTCAAACCCTTCCTCCCAGCCAAAGACTTCCAAACTGCAGTACAAGCACTAGTCATCCCTCGAATAGAATACGGCAGCACTGCCCTCTGCGGTCTCCCTCTAACTACTACGGCACCCCTAAGAGCTTCTCTAAACGTTGCAGCGAGACTCATCACTGGGTCAAAAAAACACTCGCATATCTCCCCTGACTTGAAAGCCCTGAACTGGCTGCCTTTTGAAGCCAGAATACATCTGAAAATCGCTTGCATGACACACAAGGCTGTTCACCTGAGCTCACCCGGTTACCTCGCCCAGAAGCTGACAATCTCTGGCGGCTCTAGAAACACTAGAGGCACAAATAATCTTCTGCTAAAACCTCGAAGATTCCGGAAGGAAAAAACTTATAAACTCTCCTTCTCAGGAATGGCACCCAGGATCTGGAACTCACTCCCTCCTGAAACTAGACTCATCCCCTCCATCACACTCTTTAGGAAAGAAGTAAAAGCTATCCTCATGGCTAAACACACTTGATCTATTAACGTGAATTTTAAAAGTCCCTGCACCGATCTGTATTATCTATGATCCCTCGATTATTCGTATTACTTGCATTACTGAATTACCAGACTGTCTATGCTTACAACTATTTTTACTACTTGCATTATTGATGTACCTGTTTACTATGCTCCCCCATGTACATACCCCACCCCACCTATACCTACAACTGTGATGTACCCTATGGCCTGTTATTCACCCTCCTGGTGTTATTCTATGCTCTGTAAAGCGCTCTGATATCTGCAAGGATCTTGTTCGCGCTATATAAAACTTTTAAAATAAATAAATAAATACATAAATAAAGGGCAGAAGGCTACTCACTTGTATCAAAAGAGGGGAAGAGACTATACACATAGCCAACATCTATGGCCCGAACTCAACAGACAAAAAATTCTGGGAAGAGGTAGAAAGCGAGCTCAACAGCATCCCCCTGGGGGAGCTGCTAATCACAGCGGTTGACATGAACCAAGCGATGGACAATGCCACGGACAGACATCCACATAGACCCAGCCACATAACGCAAGAGCAGACAACACTCAATAATTTATGCGCCAAGCTAGCACTGTCAGACCCATGGAGACTACAACACCCCAGCGCCAGAGAATACACATTCTACTCAAACCACACACAACTCATATAGCAGAATTGACTACATACTCATGTCCTCCACTCACACACATCTGACTGAAACAACAGAAATAGGGCCCATAAAAATTTCAGACCACGCTCACATCTCCCTCTCCATAAGCGGGAAGCACAACGAGAAGCCAAACCGTAGCTGGCGCCTCAACAGCAACAAACTAGAGAACCCGACAAACTGAGGTAGAAGGGGCGAATAAGGAATATGTAACGTTCAACGACACCGCAGACACTGACACCATCACCCTCTGGGAAGCACTAAAAGCCACAATAAGAGGGAAGCTCCTGAGCATCAAAGCCAGGATGAACAGGAGTAGGAACAAAAAAATTACAGAACTGGAGGGAAAGATAAAGGAACTAGAAAGGAACCATAGCGCAAACCTGGTGGATAGGAACACCCTCACCACACTCACAAAAAAGAAGTACGAATTGAACAGGATACTAAGTGAAAGGGCAAGCACTTGGATAAACAAATACATATCCATAAACCTATGCTCAGCAAACAAAGCAGGCAGAGCACTAACAGGATACCTGAAAGCCAAACAAAGGCAGCACTCTGTCGTAGCGATTACAGACAAAAATAACAGAACCCACAGGGTCAACAAGCTAATCCTTGAAACCTTCAGGGGTTTCTACAAGGAACTGTACACAGCGGGCAAATCACTAGCAGCAGACGGCGGCGCACACTTGCTAGACAAACTCGATCTGCCCAAACTAAGCAACGAACAAAGAGACTCACTAGAGCAGGACATAACTGGAGTCGAGGTGGGGATGGCAATAGACTCGCTGAAGCCAAAAAAGCGCCAGGGCCGGACGGATTCACGGCGGCCTTCTATAAACAGTTTCAGCCCCTGCTAAAAGAGACCATGGTCAGAGTCTTCCAGACGTGCGCTGACAGGGGGAGCATGAAGAATTCGATGGCGGAGGCAAACATCATTGTCATCCTCAAAGAGGGGAAGGACCCACAATTCATGTCATCCTCAAAGAGGGGAAGGACCCTCAATTCCCGCAAAACTATCGCCCGATCTCACTAATAAACATATATTGTAAAATATAGGCAAAAGTAATGGCTGAAAGACTAAACACATATCTACCTCACCTCATACACAAATCGCAAGTAGGCTACCTAAAAAACAGACTCTCACAAGACAACACCAGACTACTCCGCCACCTCATAAACCGCACAGCTAACAGCATGGAGAAGGCAGTCATGATTGCGCTCGACGCAGAAAAGGCCTTCGATAGAGTCTCGTGGCCCTTCCTTGACCAATGCATGCGCAAATTCGGCCTAGGGGGTAAATACCAGGCTATGGTCATGTCACTCTACAAAAACCCCCGGGCACGAGTGGTGGTCAACACAACCACGTCCGCGATGTTCACCCTGGAGAGGGGGACGAGGCAGGGGTGTCCTCTATCACCGGGACTATTCCTACTCGCATTAGAACCACCGCTTCACATGATCAGGAATAATCCGCTAATAACAGGAGTACGAGTCGGAGGACAAGCTTTCAAGCTGGCAGCATATGCCGATGACATCCTGATCACCACTAACGACCCAGAAACATCAATAGAAGCCCTGATGCAAACCATTGAGGACTATGCGCAGGTCTCAGGATATAAATTGAACAGTGACAAATCGGAATGCAAGCCAATGAACTGCCTCACAACAAGGACAGTACTAGGCATGTCCGGACTTGCGTGGCAGAGGAAACCTCTGAACTACCTGGGCCTCCTCTTTGGAAGAAACCTTAGGTCGACCCTAGACTACAACGAGGAGGTAATGATGCGGAAGATCAGGAGCAAGCTAGAAGCCTGGAGCCCCAAATTCATCAGCTGGTGGGGTCGAGTCGAGACGATCAAGATGATGATCACACCAATGCTTAACTATTTGCTGAGCATGCTACCACTAGCCTTAACTACGGACTTTCACAAAAAAATAGATAAAGCAATCAACTCATTCCTCTGGGGTGGCAAGAAGGCCAGAATCAGCCTATCAAAACTTAGACTAAAAAAGTACCAAGGTGGGCTAAACCTTACGAACTACAAGGCCTTCCAAATGGCCTGCCTAGCAAAACAGGGCATACACTGGATCTCCCCCACACCAGAGTACATGCCGGTCTGGCTCGACCTGGAAAGATGCATCCTGGGGGGGACGACCCAATCATGGCGCTGACGGCCAACAGACACCCAGAAGCAAAGAATGCAATCATCAGGAACACAAAGACGGCACTACTCAGAGTAGACAGAGAACTGGAGGTCAGCATCAAAGGGTCCAAATGGGAAATTAATATGGTCCAACTCCAAGGTGACATACAAATCGGGGACATTAGAGAACACAGAGTGGTACAGCAGAAGCATCATGACGCCGGCCCAACTACAGCTAGACAGCAACCCGCTCACATTCGAAGCACTACAGCGCACGCATAAACTACCAAAGAAGGAGTTCTATGAATTCCTCAGGATCAAGGCAGCCATCACCAAAGCTAACCTCTCGAAACACAAACCATCCATCATACAGTACTCACAAAACCTAAACAAGACAGACCACCAAACTGCTCACATTTACAAACTCATCACCCCCGCACCACAACACTAAACAACAAAACACTAGCATTCTGGGAAGGGGAGTTACAGAAACCACTAAACGAAGATGAAAGGGCCAGACTATGGATCTCAGCATCCTAAAACCAGATAACCCCACAATTAGCCCAAACAAAATTCTGGCTATTACACAGACTACACTGGACCCCGGCCAATCTAGAAACAGTAGGAGCCAGCGAGAGCGGCACCTGCTGGAACTGCCACAAAGCAAGGGGGGACCTTGCTCACGTCCTGTACGAATACCCCAAGGCCAAGGTTTTCTGACGCAAAGTTTAAAAACTCATAGACACGCTTACAGGCTGCCACATACAACGCGGCCTACCAGGCATAACCATGGCCTTCCTGGCCACAGAGCTCGACTTCAAAGAGAACCGCGAACTAGTTGACGTCTTGCTAACCGCAGCCGCCAAAACAATTCTAGGTAACTGGAAAAACACGAGTAAAGCCACGTTCAAACGTTGGTTCAACTGGGTAACATTTCTACGAGGGGCCGACAACATTACCGCCAACCACCACCCGGCGAATCACACAGCCAGAGGGGACATGTGGGCGGCCTGGATGCCCACCTGGAACGATAATCCTCCCCCCCTTTCTCTCTCTCTCTTTTCTTTCTCTCTCGTGCTCCACCACAAGCCAGACATTATATTTTGGTCTAAGCAGTCAAGAATTGTGACAAACTGTTTGTATATGTCAAATTTATTTTCAATAAAAATATTTTGAGATAAAAAAAAAAGTTACATAAAACATCAACGAATCTAGGTACAGTTCCCAAAAGAGCAAAGGTGGTTATACAGTACGTCGTAGTAGTTAATAAACAACTTAGAATTTATCAGAGCCTAAATCACGTTTGTTCCTCAACCTTACTGCACCCTTCAAGAACTTAAGTGCACTAAAAATAATATACCCTGAGAGCATCTGTAAATACATGAGACCTGGCCTAACTCGGGTAAAATGATAGGGACAAGATGTGCCTTACGGAGCATCGCATAAAAATTGCAGGACATGGTAAAGTGCAGGGTATCCTGCGGAGACCTATTGTCGCAGCTGCAGGATGTAAATATGCCCCCTGTACTTTTCCCGGGGATAAGCTAACAAAAAAAGGCAATAAATCCAATCGGAACCTGGTTAACAGGAATCTATCATACCAGTTCTTTACAAAAAGAAGGTAAGGTTCTGTAGCTGACACTGTATTCAACATAATATGATGTCGGGCACTGGGCTTTGCTAATACAGTCCCTTCTCTGTCCATTAGCCTTTTCCTGAAAAAATGTTCCTTAACCCAAGCATAATCTGCTTACAGATCCCTGCTGGTGAGCTACATAGGTCACCCCTGCCTAGGTTCTGAAAAGAGGCCCTGATATACTTGAGGCAGGGGGTATAAAGAGCATAATCCAGAGACAGACAATCTTGCAGAATCTCCTTACTTAATTTGATACCCGGCCTTGATCAATTCTTCAACCAAAGTGCAAGGGGGCGTAAGGCTATGAGGTTCGATATAAAGCCTATGTGTAATTCCTCATGCACTGAAAAAGTCGGGGTACTTTGTGGAAGGCACAAAAGGCTCCTTAAATCCTTATTTTCCACTATTTGCAAATCACTTAATGTATCCCCAGATTTCACTCTCATAAGTTACTTTGGAGATACATTTTAAATCTGCAAGAGCACCCTGGAAGGTCAGCTACCTAATCTTGTACCAAAACTGCAGTATTATTACGTATAAAGTCCTCCTTTTTCCTGGTAATTAGAGAATGCGAACTTAATGCTGAGTCAAACAGCATGCCCCAGTATGAAAATGCTCTAGCAGGGTCGGCTGGTCTTAGGGGGGGGAGTGGGCATTGTCCCCCTAACAATAAACAAAAAAACACGGAGTTCCTAATGAAAGGCTTCATAGTGCTATGTTTTAGATAGTAAGTGGCCTGAAACTAGTTTCTTTTTAGCAGCTGACTGAGTGAACACAGCTGCGCGTGTGCCGGCTGGGCGAGAGATTACTCGCCCTGGAGGCACAAAGCAGTGTTGTGTCGTCAGGGTGGTGGGTGCTGCATTTTTAAATTCCATTGTATTTGCTTGATTCTGGGCGTTAAATGCCTGCGGCCTTGGGCGGGATCCACGTAACGCCAGAGACAAAGGAGGCAGGGCTGATTAGGTGTCAGCAAACATATGAGCTCCTCCTCAACCCCATATGTTGGTATGCTTTTGTTTCAAAGGACATGCTGAAGGAGGGGCCACAGTATATTTGGCAGTTGATACGCGGGAGGGAAGAAGTAACGGATGAAGCAAGGTACGGTTTTTGCTCTGTTCGCTATGGCTTTGCAGCTTGGGAACCTTTTCCTGTTTGATTTGAAGTTCCCTTATGTATCGCGGCGGGCCCAGGGAACTAGGACCGCAGCTGCGCTCAAATGAGTTACGACACACCAGTCACTTTTACGTTGGCCGAAAGACCCTGAGCGATCTCCTGCAGTTAATTTATCCCCTCGGTTAGAACCCACGCGAGGGGTGTATGCGATGTGTGTGTGTGCGATACAATGCAGTGGAGAGCCTGGATGGCTCTCTGCACCTTTCAATGCAGAGAAACACCAGGAACGCTGTTTGTGCTACTATTCCAGCCTGTTCATGGCCCTGTGTTTACCAGATTTTACACGCCCAGGAAGTCACATGTGAAAGCAAGAACACAGCGGTGGACAGCTTTGAAAGTAAAATGCTGCCTTGAATGGTCTGTCTTTCTGTTTCATCGCTTCTTGCAGACGCTTATCGGTGTTTGAGCACCAAGCCAGCATTTGGAGGGAGTGGCTGTGTACTGATACGTACAATGTAGGGATTGCAATATTTTGTGCTAGTAATAAGAGCGTTGGATATGATGATGTTTGGGGCTGATTGATTTTAAGGTGGTTTATCTCAATTTGGGAGTTTCTGGCTGTACCCGAGGTGTGGCGCCGCGGCTAGGACGACTGACTCCGGAATTTGGGGATCACAGTCCCCGATCCCTGGCATCGGCGGCGGATTAGCCCAGCACCATGTGACTCTGGGCAATAGCTTGCTTAATCTCCCGGACGGCCCCCAGCGCCTAGAGACCCTTGCGGGTGATTGTGCGCTTTACAAATGACGATTATATTATATATATATATGATATTATTATATATATACCCGGACGCTTGGTTTAAATATTGTTATTGTTGCAGTGGTCAATTGCCATTTCATTTGTGACACCTTAAGTTAGTCCTGGCTTTTTGGATAACAACGTTTTGTATGCTGGGAATTTTTGTTCATGCTGTCAATTTGAAAAGTGCAACTAAAAGTCACACAATTCAATGTGTGCTTGGCCAGAAAGCCAGGACTGGCTGAAGGTGTCACACATTACACAGACTCTCTCTGCAGCTCTCAGTGGCTGCCCAGATTATGTCTGTGTAGTGCTAAAATACACTGTAACCAACTGGACTGTGATTTGTAAATTGTATAGCTGTGCAGCGTAAGTTGCTCATTGGTTGGTTTAACATTCCTTTACCCTACAGAGAGCAGGCCAATTGCAGGGGATGAATTGATTTGCATTGGGATTGTATGCCCTTAACGCTCCTTTTACCTTTTAATTTGTGTATCCTAAACATGATTGGAAATTAAAAATGTAGCCATGAAAGTTTTTAGTGGGGGTTAGGAAGTAAGAAGCCTGGGGTCGAGTGGTTCTTCAGATGCCGTGTCTCCAAGACATATTTGTGGCAAAATATCTGGACCATAAAGACATTTTCAGATTTATTAAGTAGATAATGTCTGCCCCTCTGGAAAGTAATGTTCATAATGTTGCATTTAGCATGCCACGCACTGACCGGGAACAACCCTGTGGAAGACATGCAGTAATTGCAGACCCTTACCAGGAGTGTGGAAGGTAACACCGTAAGACCCAGAAGCAAAACACACCAGACAGGATTGACTGAAATGCCCCATGTGACATCTTGACAGATATAAAATGCCTGAAGTAGAGGCGACCAACTCAAAATAAATCCCAGATCTCCCCCACCCACTCCAAGTGAAACAGTGAAAGCCTTTATTCTTGCAAATGGTGTCGATAGAGGTGTGTTACCTGTTCAAGAGAGCGAATGCACTCTAGTGCTTTATATTTTTGATGTATGTATTTAACTTGTGCTAGTGTAGAATTCCAGTCTGACAACACACAATAACTTGTATTTTCTCAGTAGATTATTATATTCAATTATACCAATAAATAGGAAATCTGTGAGGATCTCAGCATTGTTATGAAGTTCTGTAGTTATACTGAATAAGCAGCTACCTACATAATTGTCATATAACATTTTTTTATTGATGTGATAACTACACTTTCCCAATTGCCTTATTAATCTTCTTGCTTTCTCACATTTGCTTAAAAACGCTCAATTTTCCACTCTTTTTTTAAACTTTTCTTATGGAGAGACCCCACCCAAACCCCCCTTATGACAGTCGGGCTCACTTGCTATGCTGGCTCGCCACAGGTCACTCATCCAGAACTTTTACACCTCACCACTTTCAAATGTCACCAGGCGCCACTGTGCTGTAGTCTTAGAAAGGACACAAGATCCTAGGTTAAATCAAGTTGATTTGGTGGCTTGGGGACCACCTACCATCACAAAGGATTTTTTCTTGTTAATCAATAAATCCAGCTCTTCCATAAATTGAGTGTAGGAGGTTGATTTACAGGTAAACTGCACTAAAACTTTCACTATGAATTGTGGTGGAAGAGCGAATCAGAGGAAAAGAACTATGTTTATTGGCTCCAAACCACTAGACCATACACCAACATTCCCATATTTGGGGATCTTGTTTGATTGTACAGGTCAATGGAGCAGTGCAGTTAAAAGTAGAAACCTGTTATTTGCGAAGTCTATAATGGCCCTAAAGTCATTTAGCAAAAAGATGGGGAAAAAGCCGTTCAAGGAGCTTTTATCCATCTATAAAGCTAGCTGTGTTGCGGTGGCAACTTACGGGGCGGGTATTTGGGGTAACTCAAATGTCACTAGTTTACAGATGACTGAAAATGGTTTTTTGAGATACCTCCTAGCCGTACCTGAGAGTATGTCTAGCCATAACTGTCACTCTGAACTGGGTATCCCATATCTGGAAGACTTAATCAAGGCCCAACCGATTCGCTTGTGGCACAGGGTATGGACCACTGACGAATGTCACCTGAACCGCCTCATTTTGGGGGATGCCCTGAAATTGGATAGTGTGTACAGGGTGAAATGGCTGTGCTACATTAAGACATTTTGCGGTAGCATCGATCACTCTGAATTCTATGATGATCCTCCGTCAATGTCTATGATACCTAGAAAAGCGCTGAAAAAGTTATGCTTAACTTTCTTAGAGAATCGAAGAGACCAAATAGAGCTGTCAAAAAAGACTATGTTCTCTCATCAACTGATTTCAACACCGAAGGTTATCCAGCCATACCTAACTCTGCAGATGAAAGATCGCAAAAGGTTCCTGTTGACTTGATTTAGATTTGGGATACTGTTTAGGCTGTTGAGTTTTCCTGTAACCAATGACTGGACCAAGGGAATTAGTAAATGCCCGTGTGATGATCTGTCCACCCAATCGGATATCCATATTTTATTCTTTTGCAGGTTTTATTTAATATCAAGGAAAAGGTGGATCTTGCCTATTTTAAAATATATGAATGTGAGACAGTGCCGTCCTGCTTTTCTAGCAATACAAAAACTGGACAATATATTTTCTGTGGCATCTGTCTCGGCTTTTCTTAAAAGTATTTTTTATTTGCGGAAGACGATAATCATGTAAAATTTTAGCCATAAGCCTATGACATATATCTGTTTGCTTGTTTTGTGATATTAACTATGATGATTGTATAATTTGTTGTGATTTTATGTACTTTTATGGTTATTTATGCATTATAACCGAATAAAGTCTTTTGAATATTGAGTGAAGGAGGTCAACAGGGACTGTAAGCCTCTTGTAGTTTTAGCCATGAGAACTGCGTTATCTGCGTATAATATTACCAGTAGACAAGGTGACCCCACTTTTGGTGAATCTAATGTCACATCAGCCAAGGCCTGCTCTAAACTATTGACTTATAAATTAAACAGAAACAGGGCCAAAATACAACCTCTATTGATGCTACAGCTACGCGAACACTGTAAGTCTTTGGAGAAGAGGACTGATGCCTTAGTATCCCTGTGAAGCTCTCTCAGAAACAGAAAATCCCGCTCCGCCACCAAAGACAACATAATTTGCAACAGTTTTTATCGGTTCAACCGATCAAACGTAGATGAAATGTCCATAAAGCCCAAGAGTATGGAACCGGAGCAGGCAACTGTGGATTTCCCTATAATAAGATACAAATTCAAACACTGATCTACAGTGGACCTTCCTGCATAAAACCCATACTGGACTTCTGATAACACATTGTTTTCCGCGACCCACATCGAAAGTCTCTCCAAGAGGATGCAAACTACTACCTTGACTATAGAGTTGAGTAAGGAGATAGGTCTAAAACAAGAGGTGCAGTCTCTGTCCCTCTTTTTAAAGATTGGCACTATGATGAACATAGCCCAAGACTGAGGGGGCCTACCAACACCGCTGCATTAATGAGGGCAGTCAAAATAGGCACCAAACACCCACATAATTTACGTAAATATCAAGCAGAATTCCATCCAAACCTGCTGCCTTATTAATAGATAAGCGCATGATGCTCTTTTTTACTTTCTCACAAGTGAAAGTCATGATGGCAGACCCTGTAAACTCTGGTTCCCAGTCTCTGGGCTTCAACTGGCCTAAATTATAAATGTCCTCAAAATAAGCCACCAATGCATTTTCGGTAATGTGCACCTCCACAGATGCTGCCAACTATGGGGCAAAATGGGGACCAGTAATAATGCCTCAGAAGTTTGGGCTATAATTCAAGGGACTTGCCTTGATTAGGTCTGCCCAAGCCTCCTCCCTTATGTCATTTTTGCACCTGGCCTATTCCCTTTTGTGCAAACGACGACACCTCTTAACCATGGCTGGATACCTTGGCTTGTGACACAAAGTATGCTTAAGCTCCCACAGGGTTTTCAAACAGCCAGAATCAAACCATCTTGGAAACTTAATGCACTTTCAGTACTTGGTGCCTCCAGAAGACAAGACACTGCTTCGGAAATCTCAGAGAAGGCCCTTAAAATGTCACGTGCACTACTTGGCGTGAAAGATATCAGACACCTCAGTTATTATCTGGGTCCGCTTAAGTCTCCTCCCCCGACTTGTATCTTTGGCGACCCTTTGGACACAGATTCTAGGGCTTTTAATCAAGGGAGACCAACAGATAGAGACACACACTTGATTATGGTCATTGAAAGGGCTCATTGGTATCCAAATTTCTGAGATATGCAGCAGGAGTGGTGTGGAAACAAAGATAAAATCTATGTACGAATCACAGTCTCTTCCTGTGAAGGTGGGGTTATTTTCTCTTCTAATCAGAGACATTTTATCCATTGTAAAAGTTAGATTGAACTTGTTTAAGAATGTATTTAAACTTGTACCCTGTTGGCTATGTTCCAAGTGTGTACCATACACAAGAGGATAACCAGCATCTAAAACCCCTGTTTTCTTCGGGATCCCAGACAGGTGAACATTAAATTCTCCTGCCATCATAAGGTCATGAGTGGGGGGGTAACGTTTAGTATTTGGAGCAAGGGTTAGATCCGGAACAAAAATATGTGAAAAACTAGCAATTTATATTTAGACTGTCAAACTAAATGCATAATACTTTCACTCCACTAAAAGTCTATTTTTTGGTTTAGAACTTATTTTTGAAAGTTGATTGTTACCACCGTTGAACTTTGGCATTCAACCTATAGTCAACAAATTCAATTCTCACTCAATCTCTTCATTTTTATTTGTAATAATGAAGTTATTAGGCATAACTTATAGCACATATGTCCCTCCACATACTATAGAAATTGCAGCATTCCTGTGTGTCTATGCACTAGTCTAAATGTACACAAATATGGAACTCTATCCCCCCACATCAGAACTATTCCCTCCTTCGCTAAATTCAAAAGTCAGCTCAAAATCCTTTTCCTCGATCGATCCCTAGCGAACAGATAGGAGCAGTCGGAGTGCTGAAAGTGACACTGCATCTCTCTCGGATGCGGGTTAACACTGCCCTGAAATGGAACTCTTTATCATTGTCTTTGCTATTACTCTTATCCGGAATGTATTGCTTTATTGTACTATGTTCTGCTATCTTTTGCTCCGCTCTGTAACTGTTGTGAAGCGCTCTGATACCCTCCGGTCAGGCTATCGCTATATAAAACTTCTTAAATAAATAAAAATAAACATGCATGTACAATTCAAAACTGTAAAGTGCTATAACATCTGTTTGAATGCAACGTCTGGTTTATGCCCTCTAGTTGCACTGAACTTCATTCAGCCTGTGGAAACAAAAGGATGACTCTGGAGTCACTCTAATTCTGGGAAAATAATTCTTCCTTCGTGCTTCTCACTTGGACGTCAAAGGCCGTGCAGCCAAACTGTGGTTTTGAATAATGTTTCCAGTCCACTGAAATGTGACCCTGTGCCTCTTTCAGGCAGGGGAAGGCCAAAACACCAGCCTCTTCATTTTTTTCTTTCCACTACAGGGTTTTCAGATACACCTTCAGAAACCAAGATGGCTGCCAATGTAAATAGGTTTAGCTCTTCTCAGCCAATCAAATGACCAGGTTAAAAATATATACGGCCACATGCATCATTGTATGGTTTTGCGATTCCTTATTTGCGATTTTTAGGGAATCGCAAATAAGGAATCGCAAAATGGGATGCACGATTTTAATCGCATAATATTTGCGATTCGGTAAAAATCGCAATTTATGCGAACTCTAATTTGCGATTTCGCAATTCCCATTGATTCCTATGGGCCAAAAGGCCCATAGGAATCAATGGGAAGGCATTGACATTTTGCGCATTTTAATACTTTTTCCCAAATTACCACGAGGTTCACCCTCGTGGTAATTTGCACCTCCTAATTGCGAATTCGCAATTTGTAAAAGAATCATGCATTGCTTTTAAGGAATCACAAATTTGCGATTCCTTAAAAGCAATCGCATTTTTGGAAATCGCTAAAAATAGCGAGTTTCACAAAAATGCATGATGCATCCCAAAAACTTATTTAGGAATCGCAAACGGCCGAATTTACCGATTCGCACCGTTTGCACTTCCTAAATAGGTTGATGCATGTGGCCGTTTGTCTATGCTCCAAAGAACAAACCGTGTACTCAGCTATGCATTTTTGAGAATACATGTTATAGAACTTGGACCCTATAAGTGTGTCACTTTAAGCCCCACTTTGAACAGCAGCACTGGGCTGCTCTTTACTTGCCAAAGCGCTAAAATAAAAAAAGATAAAAACGGTGAAATGGGCAAACATATTTACATGTTGAAGTAAAAACAAAAGAAGCAAAGAAGGTGTCGTGCACCACTTATCTTTTAATTTTGACAGATATTGTACAACAAACAAGTAAAAATATGAAAAACCCTCTTCAGAATTCAAAACAGTGTATTTCTTTCTCATACATTGCAGAAGCGTCATACCTTAGTACATCAGATGACATGACATCGCTGCATTGAGAGGCATTTATTAAAAGTTAGTTTTCATACATGAATTTAATAACACTCGTGCTTCCCACCCTAAAAACAAGGCTGTTAGTAAAGCAAGAGGACAGTCATTTGTAACGTTCGCCCTCTGGGTAGCCTAGTTTGTTATTAAATTTGGAACAATATTGTTGTTTATCACATCAAACAGAGGAGAAGGCTTTGTACAGCGCACAGTCTGAACTCCTGTATTCCAAGGCGCTGTCATATGTGATAATCAAGGAAAAGAAACCAAAGAGGAATACAACGATTGCACAGGATCACACAGTTTGGTCAAGCAGTGAAGCCGGGTTTGACCCCAGGTTTTCTAGTATCACATTGTGCTATTCAGCCACTGAATGGATATCGCTTTCCCTCTCAGGTTTTACATCAAAAGTTAATGCTTTCTCTTTAATTCTTGGCACATGAGGTTAGAGCGTGGGTGGCAGACAGGAGGACGCCACCTGGAGGTATTTCTTTCCTCTCTCTTTTTCTCTCTCCAATGTGAGGCCTTTTTCAGTTATTGTTCACATGCCGAATTCACCGATATGAACTTGACCCTATTTACGGTTCAAGTAGAGGCAAAATGGGGGCGCGGGGGTCTCGCTGAAAACAACCATAGTGACATGTAGAGACAAATGCTGGGCAGGTCGGGTGTACAATAGGTCAGATCAAAGTTTTTCCTTTTATGGCTTCATTAATTCACTTTACTGCGGTATTGACATTTCAAGGGGAGCAGTAAAACATGAGCTATGGCGCAATGAAAGTGACGAGTTTGACCCGCGCCATTTTGGTTCAGGGCACGGCTGACCCCGGGGGTCCCGGTAATCGGTCTTATGAAAGGTTGCGGCTCAGACGCTTCGTTTTATGCAAATACTACAACATGGTTATTATACAGGAGCGGAACGTGCCATTGGTTAGCACACTAATGGAATACTGTGTAATACAAAAAAGGAGGTATTTATTATCTGCGTCGTTCCAAACTATTGTGGGGAGTCACAAAGTGAATCTATTATTCTGTAAAATGTGTATGTATGAGGCAAAGACGATTTAGTAAGGCAGTCAAATTGCTCATTAAAGCCCACAACAATCTTTAAGTATAGGGGGTGCATATTTTGTGCAAGTCAGAAATCCGCCAAAAAATTCCATGTATGAGTAACCCCATTTACATGTGTGGAGCTCTCCACCTGCACCCTAAATCCATCAATCAATGTCCTATGTACCCTAAATCCACCTTAAGGAGTGAGAAGTGGGCATTCCAATCCTTGCAAGTTTGTTAACACCCCCAAGCGTTGGTGCTAGTGGGCATTCACAAACTGCTCTCCTCCCCATTTCCACCGTTGAATGTAGCCGTGTTTTACTCCAGCAAAAGGCTGATGTAAAGCCCTTTCCAAAAGGGGAAGCTTTGCTGGGGGTGTAGGGCGAGGGGTATGTCCACTGGGACCTTTTCTGTGGAGAAAAAACAAACAAAAATATAGATTTTTGCACAGGGGAACCTATTCCCACTGTATCCATAAGGGCTTTGTTTTACAAATTAGAACATTCTGCCGCAGCGGGCTCTGCTGGTCAATAACGCCCCACTCCACCTTTAATGGCCGGTAGAGTCCGCTATGGCGGGTTCTAAAAGGTTATAGTAAATCTATACTCCCACATTCAGCTTTCTTGCGAATTGGGCCCATGAGCGCAATAATACCTAATTTCTCGGTTTACCACATGCAACATTAAGTAGTTTGTTAATTCCTCAAAGTTTGATTTTGCTGCCACAAAATACCATTCTCAGAGATGATCTATGCAAAAACGTGCCACCGCTGGCATTCTGTCGCCAGGCTAAGGGTAGTCATATTAGAAGGATTTATTCAGCCTCACTAAGCTCCTTGGTGCTAGGCCAAAAAACAAAAACACCTTGACTGTAAATGCAAGGAAGATTTAAACCTAGTGGGCAGGGACATACAAATTATAATCGAACAAAGAAGTACAATGATACGATATGGAAAAAGAAATCGAGATGGATGATAACAACGTCAACCAGTCGTGAGAAAAATGTTGTCTTAACTTTACGCCGAAACGCAAGCAATCTTATTTAAGTTTGCAATGCGACTCAAAGAGTGTTCTAGAGCCTCAGAGTGGCAATCAATAATGTGGGATCACAAAAAGACTTAGATTTTGGAACTTCCAATTTCCACATATTTACAGAGTGAGAAGATTTCCATGGACAATGTGATTTCACTCTGCTGACGGAAAAGTCTGGATGGCAAAGGTGGACGGCTTTATGTGTGATGGCCATTGCTTTGAAAATTGGCAACCAGGGCAGGTGTTTAATACTGGACTTGTTGTGGTCACACTTTGAAAGGCCACAGATCATCCTGGCCAGTTGTAGTTGTTGGAAGATTTTCTCTGGGGATCCAACATAAAAGATTCCATAATCTAGTCTAGTGCATAGACTATGAGAACATAGCTTTTAAGGTTTAGAAAAGGCAGGGCGCTTCTTTAGCACCTTAATTTGTCACTGTAGTGCCAGAGCGCCTACAACCAGCTTCTAACAAGGGTAAAATCTATCACTGAATTTACTGAATTGAATTGAAAAAGCTTTATTCGAGTTGTACACTCATAAAAGCACACACATATAAATTACATACATTTCTTAAAAATATCAAACAATCTATACCAGTTAGTCTATAGTTAAAAATACATAATACACAGACATAAAAAATTATTTGTCAATTGGGATTAAAATAAGCTTTTTCATACAAAGCAGAAACTACATGCATGTTACAGTATAGAAACCTCCGCGTTACGGACCATTCCCGGATTTATACAATAAAACTCATAGCATACATGTTATCCGCATTTTAAATTTAAAATTCATATATATCTCCCAGTTGCTATCTACAAATCAAAATCGTACACAGGAAATTGGGAGGATGTAGAATTCAGAAGGTACTGGTAGCTAGAGCCCTCCTCCTTAAGGACCACGCCCACCCCAAATATTTGGCAGTTCCGACTACAATGAACATTTCAGTGGAAGAACAAATAATTCTTAGCCCCTCAACACCACTTAGGACACCGAGATTCCTACAAACTGGGGCCAGCCAAGATTTCCTTGGATTTACATAAGCCACACATGAGAATAGAAAATGTGCGATGCTTTCATTGGGGGCCCCGCATGACGGGCAACACGCACTACCTCCAGTCTTCCAACTGGACGTCATACACCTCAAGGGGAGAGAGCCTGCCCTTAACTGGAAAAATAATTTCCTGTCTGTTGGGAGAGTTATAGTATCCCAATATTTTTCTAAGGATGGCTGATGTTTAATTTCCATGAATCTACCCCCCAAGGATTCCGAGGTTACGCTTCTCCAAAGTTTTTGATCAATGTGATTCCAATATAGTTCTTTAATACTGGATTTACTGGGGAATACTTCCCCTAAGGGGTTTTCCCACAGTTTGGAGAGCCCAAGCTCAAAAAGTGCATCTCTTAACGTTTTTAGCCATGCGATTTTATGGAAAACATCAAGTTTGGCTAATGCTAAGAACCCCTCGGCGTAGTGTCTTATTTCCATGGTTGTCCATAAACGTCTCCAATAAAGGATAGGCCTCAATCGGGTACGGTCAGTAAGCGATCTTCTACCTAAGTCTAAACCAAGCGGTATAAGTGGGGTGCTTTGAGGGAGACTAGTTATCCCTCTCAGGAACCTGTTCTCAGATCTCTGAAGGGTGGTGAGACTCTCAAAGCCCCAGACTTCAGCCCCATAAAGGGCTGCGCCCAGGGCCTTTGCGTCATAAACCATGAGGACAGGTTTTATGGGCCTGGTTTTAGATTTTATTTGCTCAACCCTGAGTACACCAGAAATCTGCTGATGTTTCAACACCGCCTTCTCTATGTGTCGTGACCAACCCGGTTTACTTGATATCTCTACCCCGAGATACGTGAAAACATCTACCGACTCAAGCTTGATATTGTTCAAAGAAACATTGGGTCGAGAATGGCACTTTTGCCCAAAGGCCATCAACTTAGTCTTATTTACATTAACCTCTAGGCCCCGTTCCTTGCAAAATGAGTCGAAAATGTTCAAAGCTCTCTGGAGGCCCGACGGGGTTTTAGACACGATCAGGGTGTCGTCAGCGAACATCAGAATGGGGACTCTGATGCCCGCTAACGAAGGTGCATCGACCATTGCGTCCAAAATCCTGTCCACAATGCCATTAATGAACAGGGAGAACAGCAGGGGTGCCATAGCACATCCCTGCCGGACCCCCCGCTCGACTGGGAAGTTAGCAGTGGATTCCCCATTCCTCCCCCACTGGACCTTTGCGTAGTTACTTTCATGCAGACGCATTATCAGCGTGAGCAAATCAGGTGGGACCCCTAATTTAAACAGAACCTCCCACAGCGTGCGCCTGGGCACCAGATCAAAGGCGGCCCTGAGATCTACAAATGCTACATAGAGCCTGCCTTTGCCCAGGAGTACAGTCCCCCACCGCAACATGGTGAAGCGAAAAATTTGGTCGACCGTACTGGTTGCACGTCTGAATCCTGCCTGAAAGGGGGATAACGCATTATTATCATCTACCCAGGCCATAAGTTTGTCGACCAGCATCTTCCCCACCACTTTTTGCATGGTGGCCAACAAACTTATTGGTCTATAATTTGCTGGTAGTGACCGATCGCCTTTCTTAAAGATCGGTATTATTATTGCCCCCTTCCATATATTTGGGATTTTAGCCCCTTTTGCTAGGCCATTTCCCAGCAAGGTCGCGTATTTTGCCCACTGGGCCTTGTCGTGTTTAAAGATATCTGAGGGGATTCCATCCAGCCCAGGGGCTTTCCCCCCCTGCAAACTTGCTATTACGTGTTCCGCATCCTTGCATGAAAATAAATCACCCTTACAGAATATCATAGGGATTGGTTCTATGGCCATTATATCCCTGCTCTCAGCATACTGGGGTTTAAAATACTCGACCCACAATGCCTCATCGACATTGTTGTCGGGTTGGTTAGAGACGCCCCCTCTTCCCCATTTCACGGTTTTCCAGAAAAGCCTGGAATCCTTCTGTCCTGAAGCAGCGAGCACTGAATTTACATAAAATAATATTTGAGGCAAAAATCATAACTCACAGAAGTAGGATTTGTGAACATTATACCTTTTCTAAGGTTCTAACAGGTTTGACATCAAGCTTGTACTAACTTAACCGAAAAGTGTACTGTCTTCAATTTTGAAATGATGCTGTGCTATCACCACATGACCATTGTTGTTGTCATTGCCTTTAGTCTAAATGATAATTGCGAGCTGTTGGACTTGGCCCTTTTTGCAAGGTCATCCCTGAACTTTTTGCCTTTCTCCTATATTTTTTCTGACCTGTTGTTGGCTGTTTCATGACTCTGGGCACTTTAACACTGCTGATCAGTGCTAAAGTGCATATGCTCTCCCAATGGTAAATTGATGTATGGATTAGTGACTTCATGATTGGCTGCTTTGGTTTACTTGTCAGACCCTAGTATAGTACAGGGAGTGTGCCTGGGGCTTGTAAATCAAATGCTGCTGGTGGGCTTGCAGCACTGGTTGTGCCGCCCACAGAAGCAGCCTGTAAAAGTGTGTCTCTGGTCTGCCATTGCAGAGCCTGTGTGCAGCCTGGTACTGCCATGCTGACTGGACAAGTGCACCCGCTTGCTAGTCCCTAAACCTTCCCTTTTCTGCATATTAGTCACCCCTATGGTAGGCCAAAGGGCAGGGTGCATTGTAGGTAAAAGGTAGGACATGCCCTGGTGTGTGAATTAAAGCAATAAAAGCAATAGTGAATTAAAGCAATTTTCGTTTTTCACTATTGCAAGGCCACCTCTTCCCCATAGGCCAGAATGGGCAGTTTGATTATAACATCTCATAATGCTAACTGACCCAGGGAACTGGGTGGAAATTCGAGTTTAGTATGCCTGAACTCAGAATGATAAAATACATCTTTTAGTAAAGTTGGTTTTAACATTCTGAGTTTGAAAATACCACTTTTAGAAAGTAGGTATTTTCTTGCCTAACTATCCAAGCCTGCCTCTGCTAGGTTGTGTATTCCTTGTCTGGAGTTTCAGTGACAGGGGCTGGGGGATTCCAGGAGACAGGGTGAGTCAGCACAGGGCTGAATATAGTTATCTGCATGTAGATGGGTGGAAGGAGTTGCACCAGGGACCTCAATAGGGCTGTGCCACCCTTCCACAATGCTGGCTCCACCTCCTGTGGTGCGTCTGATGTCCCTGGCCCACACTGTCAAAGGAAAGAAGGATTCTTGTCAACAAAGTGCTCCAGGACTGCACAGAACTGGTTTGGACAGGGTACAGGACCCTCTGCCTTCAGAGGACAAATGATTTGCTAGTATAAATATGGGGACCCAGACCCCAGAACTTCAGATCAATTTTGGGAAACAAGAAGAACCTTTGCTGAGGAGAGGAACCAGAGAAACTGAGGAGGAGACTATCCCTACGCTGAGTGCTGTTTGAGGGATTGGCATGCAGTGGTTGCCTGACTGCCAAAGAAAGGAGAAAGGACTTTGTGCTACTTTCAAATCAACTTGTAAAGGATCTCCGAGGGCTTGAGATAGAGCTTGCCTCCTGCTGAAGTCTCAGGGACTACAGACTTCACCCAACAGTTCCCCAGAGTTCTTTTGTAGTACCTGCTATTGTGCTGGTCTGCGTATCGCAAGGAGCTGGAAGCGCGACTCACGAAGAAGAAGCTTGTCTCCGCCACAGCCACTGTCGTCTCATCACTGAAGAAGGGTGTTGCTGCTATCGCTGTCGCTTCGCCTCGCAGAAGCGCCTTGCATCACCAGAGAAGAGTGTCGCCATCGCAGTAGATGCTGTCACATCATTGGAGAAGCATGCCGCTACCGCGGTTGTCGCATCATTGAAGAAGGGTGTTGCCGCTGCCGCTGTCACATCACATCGCCAAAGCGCCTCGCACCACCGGAGCAGAGTGTCGCCGTCGCAGCAGACGTCGTCGCATCACCGGAGAAGCGTGTTGCAGGGCCTGTCGCACCTCAGAAGAATCGTTGAGTCGCCGCACGGCTGTCGGGTGTGCACACATTGTGTTGCATCAAAAAGAAGACGCCATTTTGTTTCATTGCACCAGATTTTCATCACATCACAGCGCTGCTGGTCGCATCTTCACGGAAGCGCAGTAAGAAACCGAACCCTCACCTCCCCGCGCGTTAAGAACCGATGCATCCCCTACGCAGCAGCAGGGACACGACGCATCACTGTTCTTGCGTGTAAGGAACCGAAGCATCACCTTCCCTGCAGCACTTTTATTGTATAGCGTTACGCATCCAAAGGTACATTGAACTCAAAGTGTCGCATTTTACATCTAAAGAGAACTAAGCTATTTCTAACATTTTTAAGTATAGTATTGTGGATTTTTGTTGTTTGTGGTCTTGTGTTAAGTCTATATGAAAAAATACTTATTTTTATACTACAACTTATGTGGTGTCCATCTGTAGTGTTGTCACTGGGTTACTGTATTTGTTCACAAGATACGCCTGTCTGCTCATGCCAAGCTACCAAGGGGGTGAGCAGAGGTTATTTTAGGAGTGTACCCCCTTATCCAGACTAGATGCAAGGGTCCCTATTTGGTCAAAGGTACCTACCTCTGCCAACTAGAGACCCCCAAATCTAACATTAGCTTTCCCAGTCTTTAGGATTAAGATGTAGCTACCCATCCCAGACCGCTGACTGGGATGAGGTTTGGGATGTCCCAGACCGATCTGTACACAATGTTGCAGTTTATATTACTTGTATTGACTCCGGGAAACCCTGAATTGAAAGTAATAGTGTGTCATGAGAGAATCTAAGAATGTATTCTGTAGTAAAATGTTTCTTGTAACTTGTTCCTCATTGGTCCATATGCTGAGAACCATGTGTTTGTGTAGTAATGTCCTCTGTCTAAAAGTCTTCTAAAAGAACCTGCATTTGCAACGCCGATGGAGCCTCCCCCCCATTTTCCACTCTTAGAAGCCAAACTCATGCTGGATTTACTATTGAACTTTACTGAATTATTTGTTTTTTTTTTTAATCTGCACTCTTGCTGCTAACCTGATTGATGCTATTCATGTACTTTGTCTAATAATTCTTTATATGAACCTTGAACTGTTCACCTGTGTCTGTCATTCTTGTTGAGAATGTCAGTCTTATTTTATTACTGAGTTTTCGAAGAGTTAGAAACGGGTCCAGCCATGGAGCATCCAAGTCCGTATAGGGACTATAATGCTCCCGGTCCGAGCCATTGGCGCACACAGGGTAGGAAAAGGTGACACAGATTTGCCACCAGCAGAAGCAGTCAGAGTACTAGCAAACTGCAATTTTTCTAACAAAATCAGGATGCAATTTGCAAAAAGAGCAGATGAAACAGTCTGAAATTTCCTACCATAACATGGCTTGTTCATTTGATGCAAATGTCTGAGTTTTTTCAAAATGTCAAAGAATTATAGAAGCACTCCAGCAAAAAAAAAATCTGACTTTTACAGTTTTCCAGCTACACTGAGATGTGTAACGTTTGCATATGTGGACTGTCAACCAGGTGGAAATTGACACTTTCCAACCAGATCACCAAAGCTTATTAGTACTTGTAGCTATATATCTCTTTTAGGTAAAATACTTTTCACCAATGGTGAATGAAAATTCCTTCCCTAAAAACATCATAAGATAATTGGGTGGTTTCTCCCCAGGCTTCTCTTTGGAAATACACTCAAACAGCACTTTCAAGATTTTTTATGTATGCAGATTTCTGTAGCGCGACCTCGACCCGAAGGTATTGGAGCGCTTTACATGAACACCAGCACAAGGCATCACTTCCGGATCCCCCCTTGACCCTTTGCCACCGAAAATATGGAAAACCTGCGGGCACCAACTATTTCACACCCTCCGGTTGATATGTAATCAATCCCTGAGCTGCGGCGTCGTTCCCCGCTCCTGGAAGCAAGCGCTTATAACCCCGCTGCTAAAGAAACCACGCTAAACCCAGATTGTCTGTCCAACTTCCGCCCCATATCACTCCTGCCTTTCCCAGTGAAGGTGCTCGAACGCTGGGTCAGTAAATGCCTCTCTACCCACCTCGAGCAACACCACTTTTTGGACGAATTCCAATTTGGGTTTTGCCCAGCCCATGGCACTGAAACCGCGGTGCTCACGGCCATGGAGGAGCTTCGAATGCGCGCAGACAGGGGTCAAGCTGTGGCCCTCATTTTACTTGACTTGTCTGCCGCATTCGATACTGTCAATCATAGGGTCCTGCTCCAGCGGTTGAGAGCGGCTGGGATCGACGGCACGGCCTTGATCTGGTTTCACTCATACCTAAGCGACAGAAAACAGGCTGTTTCCCTCCCCCCCTTCCAATCAGCCTTCTCCCCGGTCCCTCACGGTGTCCCCCAGGGCTCATCTATCAGTCCGATCCTTTTTAACGTTTACTTAAAACCTCTGGTCACGTTAATCAAGTCACACAACATGACCACAGTAAACTATGCGGACGACACACAGCTCCTTCTCTCGTGGGAAGGCGAAGATTCCATTTCCTTGCAAGCCTTCCATGACTGCCTACGAGACACCGCATGCTGGCTGCACCGGAACTCACTTCAGTTCAACTCCTCGAAGACCGAGGTGATGTATTGCCCTGCACGTCGCATACCCCGCCCGCTGCCCGCTGAGTTCTGGCCCCCGGAAAACCCTAACAACCCCCCACCAGTCACCACCGTTCGTAACCTGGGCGTCATGCTCAACCATCAATTAAGCATGGAAACACAGGTCTCAAGAACAGTCGCAACCTGTGCCGGCCTTATGCGCTCACTGCGCAAAGTCTTGCCTCTTCTTCCATCCTCCGCCAGAGCACTAGTAGTCAGGTGTACTATTCTTAGTCGCCTTGACTACTGCAACGCCTTGCTGCTTGAATCTCCTGCGATTCTACTGGACAGACTCCAACGAGTCCAGTCGGCAGCAGCCAAACTGGCTCTGGGATGGACTAGGAGATCCTCGGCCACTGCTGCACTGGCCGAGTTGCATTGGCTGCCCTTGAGGCAACGCATTGCCTTCAAGACCCTTTGCCTGGTCTTCAAGGCACTACATGGAATAGGACCCAGACCTCTTCAACGTCTGTTCTCTTGGTATACCCCCACCAGAACACTCAGGTCTACAACTGCCTGCCTCGCGAGAGTGCCCAGATGCAAGAAGGCCAGGATGGGAGGAAGATCGTTCAGAGTAGCTGCAGCCAAGCTATGGAACAGTCTACCTGTCGACATTCGCCATATCCCTCATCTCCTCCCATTCAGGAAACGTATCAAAACATGGCTCTTTCCCTTGTCCCTGTAAAACCGGCCAGTCCCAGTCCACCCCCGTCAATAAACCACAAGAGTAGCTACCAGCGCCAGGATACCTGCCAGGTGACAGTCGCGCTTTATAAATGTTTTAAATAAATAAATAAATACATTACTGTTAGAAATGGGGATCTCTAGTTGGCAGCGGCTGGCGCCGACGTCCAAATAGGGATTCTTCTTCCTAAGTCAGAGTAAGGGGGCTACATCCTTTGATAACCCCTGCTCAACCCTGTGGTAACGTAGCACGAGCAGTTAGGCCCATTTCAGAGGCAGTGTGTGAAGCATTTATGACCATGCACAATAACGCAGTGAAGACACTACAAAGGGACACCACACAAGTAGCTATAAAAAATAAGTATTTTTATAAGCTTAACACAAGGCTCAAAAGCGATCAAGAAGCCACAATGCACGTAAATACAGATTCACTTAAAAAGCAATAAAAGCACAAAAAAGAGTGGAGCAAACTTAGTTTGAGACCGGGGTCCTCGTGACCCGGTGATGCACAATGTACCTGAGGTTTAAAGGGGGCACGGCACGCAGCCTCACAAGGAAGCCACAGTGATGACAGGCGGACTTGCAGAGGCCACAGCTCCCAGCTGTAGCAGCCCGCTGCGTGCACTCACGGTAATGCTGGGACGGGGCTTAAAGGCGGACACCCATCGCACAGGCAGGTGATAACAAAATCCTCGAAGTGGGGACTAGTGCAGGCACTCAGCAGCACAGCTCCACGGCTGCAACGGCCCACAATAGTTATAGCAATGATTCTCGTTGGATGGCAAATGCGGGAACTCAGCATCACAGCTCCTCAGCTGCAGTGGCCCACAATAGCAGTAGCGATGATTCTCGCAGGACGGCAAATGCGGGCACTCAGCGGCACAGCTCCTCAGCTGCAGCGGCCCACAATAGCAGTAGCGATGATTCTCGTAGGATGGCAAATGCGGGCACTCAGCGGCATAGCTCCTCAGCTGCAGCGGCCCACAATAACAATAGCGATGATTCCCATAGCACAGCAAATGCGGACACTCAGCGGCACAGCTCCTCAGCTGCAGTGGCCCACAATAGTGATAGAGACAATTCTCGTAGCACAGCAGATGCGGGTACTCAGCCGCACAGCTCCTCAGCTGCAGCGGCCAACAATAGCGATAGCGATGATTCTCATAGCACAGTAAATGCGGGCACTCAGCGGCACAGCTCCTCATCTGCAGCGGCCCACAATAGCGTTAGCGATGATTCTTGTAGCATAGCGAATGCGGGCACTCAGCGGCACAGCTCCTCAGCTGCAGCGACCCACAATAGCGATAAAGATGACTCTCAGCTCGCGTTCCCCGCAGTAGAACCAGAGGCTCTGGAATTCTCGACAGAGGCCTCACCTGCGAGTACAATCCCCCTTAAATAGGAATTCATAAGGCTGATGGGTGAAGTCTAATGTCACTGAAACTTCAGCAGGAGGCAAGCTCAAATCAGGCCCCTGGGTAGTTGCTTCAGCAAGATGGATGAAAGTTTCAAAGTCCTTCCCATCTAGTTACACGGACAGAGGTTTGTCTTGACATCCAGAAGTAACACCCTGTGTTTGTGTTTCAACACAGATCTTTAGACCCCAAAAGTCTTTGTTCTCAAAAAGTCACAAATCACTGAACCTAGCCAGAACCAGTTTGATGTCGTCCTGGAGCACTTTATTTACAAGGCGGCATCCTGCGTGGATGTACCATGTTACTCCGCATACTTTTACTCCGCATACCGTTACAACGCGACTTTTACAACGCATACCATTACAACGCATAGCTCTTTGGGGTGCTGGATAGTGGTAAGTATAATTTACTATTCTAACTCCAGTCCCCGTGGACCCTAGGGAAGGTGTTGGATAGTAAATTATACTTATTCCCTATCCTAGAGCGCCCCCCAGCGCAATGCGTTGTAATGGTATGCGGAGTAAAAGTCGCGTTGTAATGGTAGTGCGGAGTAAAAGATGCGTTGTAACGGGTGTATACCATCCTGCGTTTCAGGAAGAGCGGGTCTGCCATCAGACTGCCAGTGGGAGGTGGAGCCATCATTCATCTTGCCAGGCACAGCCCTGCGCAGATCAAAGGGTCACCCCTCCCCATACTCCAACTGCAGATCTCTCTATTTAATCCAAGTCGGCCTCAGCCTGCCCTGACCTTCCAAAACCAGGCAGCAAATATACATAACATTAGAGCACACAGGAAGGCTTAGGCAAAAGAATACCTACTTCCCAAAAGGGATAGTTTTAAACACAGAATCTAAAAATAACCGTCACTAAAAGATGCACTTTAATATTTGGAGCTCAGGCATACTAAATTCGACTTTCCTATCATGTTCCTTGGGTCAATTAGGATCAAACCAATTCATACAGTCAATTTACAATAGGGAGCCTTCGCGTTGTGGCACTGAATGGCAGTGGCACAGCACCGAGAGCATCTAACACCAGCAAAACACAGAGGAGACAGAGCGAAAAATGGAAGACCCACGCCAATGGTGCCAGGTCTAACAATTACACACACATTCATTTTTTGTAGGTACAGGGAGATTAAGGGGCATGTTATCAAGGACGGCGTTAAAATTATCGCCGGTTTAGTGGCAGAAAACTGCTGCTAAAGAGGCGATAATGGGCTTGATAATATCCCCTGGAGAATTCCAATAGAAGCCCATGCACACACCAGAACATGGACTCCTATTGGAATTCTCAAGGGCATATTATCAAGCCCATTATCGCAGCTTTAGCAGCAGTTTTTTACTGCTAAACCGGCGATAATGTTTAACGCCGTCCTTGATAATATGCCCCTTGGTGATTTGCCCAGGATCACAGAATGTTGAGACGGTGCCGAGACTCAAACCTAGTTTCCCAGCTCCAAAGCCAGCAGCTCTGGCCCTTACACCAAATCCACTACCCAAGCAGATTTAAAAGTCAGAATCTATCTGCAAATTGTTGATGATCATGGAAAACCTTGTGAGCCCATTGGTGTTCACCAACTTTTGCACGTGGTGCCAGCAGGAACGCACACAGACCACTCCTGCGATAAGGATTGTGAATAAAGCAGTTCCACCATACTGACATGATTTCTGTATTTGCAAATGCAATTTGCACATGAAATATTCGGTCAAGTCAAACTTGCGAATCAGGATAGCAAATTAGAATTTAACCTATCGAAAACTGAACATTTGCGCACAAGATAATTGGTGGTCAGGCATTTAAAAACTCATTCTGTCACTTTTAAAATTGATGCTTACGCTACTAGAGTGCCCCTATCTGGGAGCTGCACAAATTACCTTCTTATTTCTATGCTCTTTGGAGTTACTAGGATCAGATTGAGTCAATCAGCACCTTCACCACAGGGCCATCAAATCACTACTGATTTCCTTGGTCATAACCTATTTATTGAGCTTAAAAGTGAGTACCAAGTACACCCCTTGATCAGGTGACACTCAGGGTAACAAAGTCGAAGACTTACTGAGGAAGGTGTAACAGAGTCACCGAACTATCCAACTAAGACTGGTCAGTGAACCAGTGCCCAGCCACTGATTAATTAGTCTTTAAACAAGCATTGCCATAGCCAATAGGTCTCGCTTTTGGGACCTTATAAGTATTTAGTTATGCAGCACAACATCCTTGGTGCAACTACATCAACTGTTGCATGGCTAAGCACTTCTGAGGTACCAAAGGCCTATTGGCTGTGCCAATGCTTGTTTTTTTCTTTCAGCGGCTTTGTTTATCTGCTGACAGGAGAGCTGCTGGTTTCCGGCAAGCTATTACTGAGATTCATAAACAAATGCAAAAAGAGACCAGGAGCAGGGACCTCTGGTTTCTTTCATGAATGGGAATTTAGTTAGAATTTGCATGGAAAAATACTATTGAGCCTTTGTGCCAAACTGTGTGAAAATTGGAGTTTAAGCTGAATTCTTTGCGTACATAGCACAAGGCTCCGTTCATCGATTACCAGAAGAAAACTACTTACCATCTGACCGTAGTAAGTTTTCCACATGAGTGTAACATTTGACAAAGACTAGACACGAGGACAGACGCAGCGACGACACAGTATACAATAGAAAAGACAGAGGCACGCACAAAGACATGGAAGATCCCTGGTGCACCCCACTGCCCCCCCCTAAAAGAATAATGACAATGGGGGAACCCAAATGCTGCGACAGGAAACACCCAGAGCTTGTGCTGGAGAATGTACAGGCACTAGGACAATAAACACAGTGAGAAGGGGATAGGCAGAAGTGGGCGAGCCACTGAAGGCTCGAGCCAGAAGACCGGTTCCGGCTCAGGCCAAGGTCCTCTTGGACCCTCGAGCCAAAAACGAGCTGGGCTTCCATGTGGCTTCCGCCTGCCACTCACGCTCTAACCTCACACGCCAAGCATAAATAAAAGAACAAAACACTAAACTCTGATGTAAAACAGGAGAAAGAAAGAGACCCATCTAGTAATTGAAGTGTAAAATGTGAAGCCAGTAAACCTGGGATCAACCTGGTTTCCACGCGTAACCAAACTGTGTGATCTTACGCAAATAGTGTATTCCACGTGCTAACTTTATCTTCATTATTACATATGAGTGCGTCTTGAAATAAGCATGTTCAAGATGTTTTCTATACAGAAACCTCTCATGATTGATTTATGAGACTATAATGTTCAAGTTCAAAAATTTGTATAGCGCACTATTCACCCAGAGGCTCTCAAGGCGCTTGAGGGAGGGAGGTGAATTTACTTATCGAATATCCAGGTTTTTAGTTGCTTTCTGAAAGAGAGGTGGTTCTGAGTGAGGCGGAGGTGGGTGGGGAGAGAATTCCAGGTTTTAGCCGCTAAGTAGGAGAAGGATCTTCCCCCCATGGTGGATCTGTGGATGCGCGGGATTGCGGCGAGGGCTTGATTGGACGATCGTAGTTGGCGGGAGGGGGTGTAGAAGGATAGATGTGTGTTGAGGCATTCGGGTCCTAGGTTGTAGAGGGCTTTGTGTGCGTGGGTTACGGAACGTTATTCTCTTGTTGACAGGGAGCCAATGGAGGTCTTTCAGGTGGTCGGAAATGTGAGCTTGCCGAGGGATGTCCAAAATGAGCCTGGCTGAGGCGTTTTGGATGCGTTGGAGTTTTTTCTGTAGTTTGGCTGTGGTTCCGGCGTAAAGGGTGTTGCCGTAATCCAATCGGCTTGTGACCAGTGCGTGGGTGACTGTCTTTCTTGTTTCGGTGGGGATCCAACAGAAGATTTTTTGAGCATTCGTAGGATGTTGAAGCAAGATGATGAGAGGGCGTTGACTTGTCTGGTCATCGAGAGGGAGGAGTCTAGGATGAAGCCCAGGTTACTTGCTTGGTCCGTAGGTATGGGTGCGGTTCCGAGGGCCGGTGGCCACCATGAGTTGTCCCAGGCAGAGGGGGATGTTCCTAAGATGAGGACTTCTGTTCTGTTTTGTCCGAGTTTAGTTTTAAACGGCTGTTCTTCATCCACTCGGCTACTTCTTTCATTCCTTCGTGTAGGTTGGTTTTGGTGGTGTTTGGGTCTTTTGTGAGGGAGAGGATCAGCTGTTGCTTCATGTATGATAAGAATCTATGTCACATGTTTGGGCACACAACAATAGACTTGCCTCTTACATGGTAACCACCCGGCCTGCTAGTAAGTTGAATAGGACAGCGGATGTTCAAATAGTGAGACATGGAGACACAAACACGGTCACTAGGAGACAGGAGGCACTACGGACAAGTCCTGGGACGGGTAGCACTGGCATGTGTAGAAGAACATAAAAAAGTTAACAAGCAAGCATTGGTGGAAAGTTGCCCTCACACTACCCAAGAAAACAGTAGAAAACAATGTGCAAACTGACATGGATACAAGCTACAGCACTAAGAAGCAGTGGAAGCGTACAAGCTGAGCTTTGTTATATAAAAAAAGTGTAAATAAGATATTGCACACTATATAAATGCAATTCAAATACAATACAAAGGCATGGGGTTCATACGGTCAAAGACTAAATAAGGTCAAGGAATTAAATGGGGCAAGTTGGACATGGGTATGGTTGGAAAAGAGACTATTTATGACCTTTATGTTACTTTTGTGTAACACTTTACACAGATTAGTGTTAAACTCATTCAGGGTGTGAATTTCATACCAACCAGTTGGCTAATTTAAAATGTGCCAGAGAATAAACAGCAATCTGCCTTGATGGCACATTTAGGCCTCATGGTATTGCTCAAGATACTACACAGCTAAAGAGTATTGTGTGCCCCCCTGCCTGTGTTGTAAAATGATTCAGAAAAAGGGGGTGGTGATGAACAGAGTGTCTGAATTAAGCAGACCACTCTTACCCAGTCCAAAGATCAGGGCTTGATCCATCACCGTTATTTATCTCACTGCACCATCCCAGCTCAGAACCTGGCTATATGCAAATCAGTCTGTCCCTGGCCCAGTGCATCATGGGAACAGGGCAGACTAAACTACCAAGCCAATTCTTCACCAGAAAGGAGACAAGCTACCGGGGACCGGTTTCTGGCATTTCAGCCTTCTTCGGCCCGGCTTGCTTGAATCCTGATGGTGCAGTGAGAAAGGGACTCATGTCTGAGTATACCCTGCCACACCTATAGTGGCCAAAAACGATTCAGAAAAAGGGGGTGGTGATGAACAGAGTGTCTGAATTAAGCAGACCACTCTTACCCAGTCCAAAGATCAGGGCTTGATCCATCACTGTTATTTATCTCACTGCACCATCCCAGCTCAGAACCTGGCAATATGCAAATCAGTCTGTCCCTGGCCCAGTGCATCATGGGAACAGGGCAGACTAAACTACCAAGCCAATTCTTCACCAGAAAGGAGACAAGCTACCGGGGACCGGTTTCTGGCATTTCAGCCTTCTTCGGCCCGGCTTGCTTGAATCCTGATGGTGCAGTGAGAAAGGGACTTATGTCTGAGTATACCCTGCCACACCTATAGTGGCCAAAAACGATTCAGAAAAAGGGGGTGGTGATGAACAGAGTGTCTGAATTAAGCAGACCACTCTTACCCAGTCCAAAGATCAGGGCTTGATCCATCGCCGTTATTTATCTCACTGCACCATCCCAGCTCAGAACCTGGCTATATGCAAATCAGTCTGTCCCTGGCCCAGTGCATCATGGGAACAGGGCAGACTAAACTACCAAGCCAATTCTTCACCAGAAAGGAGACAAGCTACCGGTGTTGTAAAATGTACATTTTTTTTTTTTAAACAAAAGCTCATATTCCTTAACAGGAGATCATAAAGGGGTCATTTAAACTGTTGCTGTAATAATAGTGACTTCTCCCAATCAGGATTGGGCAACGACCCAAGTGACTTATTGGGAGGGCAAGGTCTGTGGACAACAAAGGTCGCTCTCTAGCGTGTGGTCCTCTTCTAAACTTCATCCTTATCCCTCACATGACAATAATGGAATGTCCATGAGGTGGCCAGGTACCAGGGAAGGAAGCAATGATGCCTCCAAATGTAAGGGTTAAAGTTACTGCTCTGCAGCCACGTTTGCTAATGTTTATGGGACTTTGGACCATATGTATGAACACATTTTCCCATAGACACAGAATGGGTAAAACCCCTTGATACATCTGGCTCTAGAGACTCCACTTTTCCTATCTGATCTTCCCTTTTGGTTTTCACCAGTGCTCTCTGCTCAAGCCAATCAAGGGTTAGACTTGAACCCCTCTCCCGTCCCGGCTGACACTAGTCAGCGTGTACCCGGGTTGCCTTTGTCCTTCAAGACCCACAATTCAATGCATTCATTCGCTCTACAGCTCAAAATCTGAATCTTGTACCGAAAGGGTTCATTCACTCTTTTGTCTGTGCATTTTTGTTTCAATATTATTTAGGGGAAAGGGAGGTTGAGGCAGAGCCAGTGGATGTGGGTGGGTTTAATGTATGGAAACAATCTTCTCGTTTGGCATTTTGGCACAGGGGTGATTGTGAAATTTGTCTAGTCAGTTTCCTTTCAGGGCCACCATCTTTCTACAGACTTCTGGGAACCTGGATTCCAACAGCGAGAACAGTGTTCCTCCTCTGTTGCTCCTTAACATCTACTTCACCTCACAACTTCCCTCTGTTGTATGTGAGTGGACACATTCACAAACATTAATAAATACACTTATCAGAAGTTGTGAAGAGACGTTTTACCTTACTAGATGGGCTCTCTGCAGTTTTGAAGCCTTTAAATATCTCCTGAATGCCGCCATCTTATCAAATTGATATGCCTTAGAATTCAAGTAGTAGAATACGATAAAAGGACAAGAAAGAGTACCCCACCGCACGAGGAGCTAGCCTTTCCGGTTAGAAAATCACAACTTGGAGCACTTGTAAGTACAACCACCTGAGGGCGATTCGAAGTGAAGTTCTATATTACAATTACACACCCCAGTGGCGGACCCATACTTCTCCTAGAAACAGACACCCTGAACCTGCTAGCAAAAGAGACTGTGGAGAAGTGTGGCTCACTGGTTAAAGGAGGCATACCCTGAAGCAGAGGTCAGACCCGGGACCAGGGTTCAATTCCCGACGCGGCAGGGTCTTGAGCCCAATTGTCCACGGACTCGATAATTCTCGCTTCGGTGCCCACTCTAATCACGGGTTCACACTCTGCAACTCTGGGCATTAAGCTTGCTTAATCTCCACAACGGCCCCCCTGCGGCGGGATGCCTGGCTTTCACCTTGGGGATGCCCAGCACGGGTTATCTCACAGGGAAAAGCCAGGACGGGTTCCCAAGGCAAGCGCCGAGATGCCCTAGGGTAAGTCGAGCGCTATATAAGAACACACATACATACATACATACAAAGAGGCTGAAATAGGATATAAAGCACTAGAAAACAGCAATAGGCACACACGGAATGGAAATTCCACACAACATTAAATAGAAACGGCTACTTTCTAGCACAATATGTAATTCTAGTCAGTAACACAAAAGACAGACAACTGAGATCACATACAGTGTCTACAATCACCGGCCGGAGATTACAAGGGGCCAGCACAAACAGACTTGGGAGGCAGCGCCAGAAGCGATTTGTCAGCTATGTGACGGGCCTTGTGGGAACCGGATGTGCTTCCTCATACTCTGCTCTATTAGGAAAGGCTGGGGCGTAATGGCACCCGAGGCCATAACATTGGCAGCACAGCGCAAAACAAATCTCAGTTACTACAGTCCATGAAACACGCCTTCAGGTTCAGTGACGAGCTTTGCAGCCTGCGGGGAGAGACCCGTAGAGCTATCTCACACACATTCTTGTGAAAAAAGATTGCACCGATGAATCAGGAAAGCTTTGGCGACTCTTATTCACTCACACGCCATGCCCCTGCAGCACTGTTATAATACACTGTACACAAATAGATCTGAGTACTCAGGCTTTCACTTTTCAGGTATAGGGCTAAGTGCTACTTTTGGGGGAAAGTGCGAGCCTCGCTTCTGCAAAGTGCACATAGACTGAACATGATCTCTGTTTCTTGTTGGTCCCTTGGCGGATGAACCCACGTATGAGCCCCGGGTTGTTGAAAACACAAATTAGCACAATCAATTTTATAGAGAAGTGGAGAAGTGTGGCTCAATGGTTAGAGTGGCAGACCCTGATGCAGAGGTCTATCCCGGGACCAGGGTTCAATTCCCCGCCTCGGCGGGTCTTGGGCTCAAAAAATTCCACGGGCCTGATAATTCTCGCCTCGGTGCCTATTCCAATCATAGAGTCCCACTCTGCAACTCTGGGCAATAGCTTGCTTAATCTCCACAACGGCCCCCACAATGCTAAGGATGCCTGGCCTTCACCCTGGGGGTGCCCAGGAGTGGACACCTCACAGGGAAAAGCCAGGACGGGTTCCACAGCGGTATTCGTACAAGCGCCTTGAGACCCTTGCGGGTGAGTAGTGCGCTATACAAGTATCAATTTACAATTTATAGAAGGTAAAAAGGTACATACATCTAATAGACAAGCCTGTACCTCTCTAGCATGGCAGACAGTTTACAGCTCTCGACTGGTACTTTCCTTAAACAGTCAGTGCCTTGGATTCACTAGAGAGTTTCACAGTTTCACGTGTTTGCCATGAGCCCAACCTGCTTCAACGAGAAGAGGGGCTTCCTGCTTTTCTGGTTTATAGAAATGCAAATAACAGTTTCTCCTGCAGGTGGGCTCACACAATGAAGTATCTCAATGGCTGCCTTGCAGGATATTCTGTTGGGGAGGAGCCAAGGGACTGTGTGGCTGAAAAACAAAACCGCTGAATCCTGTTCTTGCAACGGAATATTGCCAATGGTGGCACAGGAATGCAGGAGGCCCTGGCATGCCAGTCACAGTGCCCTGTCTGTCATTTTTGAGTCCCCAGCTGAATTTGAAGAACAAAGAAATATTGCCTTAATTGCTATGCACATCGTAAAATATTATAAGGAAGACAAAACACTGTAGCACTCGAGACCGTTTCCTTAAGAAAGAAAAAGGAAGGACATTCAGTAATGATCTTCAGTTTATCATCACAATGCATAAAGGCAGTCTAAAAAGACTGCAACCGAGTCAAACTCAATAGATGAACAAGCGAGCGCACCTCACGCTGAAAGAAAAAAACAACAAGTTTGAGGGAGAGGGGAGAGAGGAGGGGGTCTGCGCCTGTTTCCCTTGAGGGAGCGAGCAGGAACCATCTGTTAATTACAAACAGATGGTTTCAAAGCTCGCCCCCGCCAGGGAATCACCAAACGTGCACGTGTTGCCATTCAAAAAATGCATGCACGTTTTTGGGTGAAAAAGGGAATCGATTTCTAAAGGTCTCCTATGCAGCACATGCAAGCTGCGTAGGCGAGACCTAAAAAGGAAAATGCACTTTAATCACAAAGAATGTAAAATTGCACCTTATATTCCAGAAGCAGAAAATTAAGTTACAAATTACTATTACTCTTAAGCAATTACCAAGAGAGACAGCTTAGGCTGCTCATGTGGGACAATCTTGTAAAATAATTATTGTGTCACTATTTCATATTAATCTTTGGGGTTTCACCCTCACAGGGACATGAGATTTAGCATGTCTTTGGGGCATGGGTTTGTCCAACCCCCTTGTGGATGCATTCTGGCGATTCTCTCCTCCCCTTGATAGTCAACTGTGTTCGCCCTTTAGTTCATTATCTTTGATTGCACACTATCTTTTTTATCAGTTCAATTGTTGAGTTCGGCAGGCAGGGTTTCTGGTGTTTCAGATGACCATGATCTGACATGCCTCTTACAAAGAGGATACGCTAACACATCAACTGAGCACCATTCTTCATGTGCTCTCCTTTGGTTGCTGCAGGTCACATGCTCCTGTCTCTGATTGCCAGGCGATGGTGTGCCACATTGTCCACATCCAACATTCCTGCTTGGTGATACGTCACAGCTTCCCATGTGACCCTTCTGGAGAAACAGACTTGACTTGCCCCCACACTAGCCTACAAGGTAGATCTCACACACACGCTTACTTGAGTTCCACTAGCCAGGCCCTAAATGTTTTGATTTCTCGACACAAAAAAGGGCTTGCACTTCGCAGGAGAGAGCAAAGAAGTCATCTCAGACACTATTGGACTCACCAAAACACTTACAATAGACTTGTGAAGGTCTATCCACCATCTCTCCATGCCAGTTCTTTTTACTTTGCAGACCACTTTTGCACCCTTTCCCTGGGTCAATTGTCCAGTATACTTATTTCCATCACAGTAAAAGACAATGCAGTAACCGCTTGCAAAATGTCCAGTAAGGGTAATTTAATCGCCTCGTCACTGGGCTCCCACTGATTAAAAGTTAGCGGTGATGCCAGTTGTCAGTGGGTCTGAGTGTGGGCAACCCTAAGTTACACCATCCTTTTCTCAGGACCTCTTTACAAGTCCATTTTCATCTTGCTCAGGAATAGTTCCTCACCGCTACCTGAGTCCAGCTGCATCTTCTGCAGATTCCTTTAGCAACTCATCACCACAATGCTGTAGTTGGAGAGCAGGGCCTTCACACAAGAGTATGAAGCCATTGGGTAGACAGTATGTTACTTATTTCATGTTAGGCCCTTACGTTGTAGCCACAGCCTGATAGCTTTCGAGTGGGACCCATCCTCTGTGCAACTATGTTGAACTGCCAGAGATCACCCAGCAGACAAACACAAACATTCCAGGCATCATTTTGTTTTCCAAGTGGGTGTTTATTGATCTTACCCTATAGCGACACTGGAATCGCAAACAAGTGTACAGAATACATACATAACACATCTCTATCACAAAATGTCATACATTTAAGTTGATGACCATTTTCTCCACACATGGTCCAGTGTGGGTGGTGCCTTGTAACCAGCCAAGTTTTGGGGCTGGTGTTCCGCATAAAGTGGGCATAGAGACCCCACGTGTAAAATGTTGCTATAACATAAACAGGGCATTTCATGCATCAGGAAATTCTCACATGTCCATACTCAACGTTCTACAGCAGGCACGTCGCGAGAAAAATGTACTCTACATTGAACTCCAGACATCTTGCATCCTTCCATACTTGGGATCAGACTTGAAGGACAGAACAGACCTGCATTGCTCTGACATGAAGCATAGAAGGAGGCAGACTGCACAGTACATGGGGAACCTGTTTTTTCAGCTCAAGTACCAAAGCCTGAAGATTTAGTGCAGATACTCCAGAATGCTTGTACCATAGCCCAGGCCAACTAAAAGAATGAAGGTGTTGAGAACTGAGCTCTCACGACCATGTGTCAAGGGACAGAGAAGTGATCATCTCTAGCGACAGCTACTGGTAAAGACAGAAGAGCTCAAGATATCTCCGGAGTGAACCACCATGCTGTGATACGTGCCCTTGGTGCTCGCCCTACCATTGATCCTGGATTGTGCTTTGCTGTGTCTACCGCATGGCTGTCTTGAGGCTCAATTACCCAAATACGAATATCACATCACAACCCTGTGGTGGCATACGAACAAACACAAGTGCACACATCTGCACTGAAACGAATAGTCTGTTAGTAAAAGTAACCTGACGTGTACATCCTCCGTTGACAATTGTGACCACAGAAGGGCGGAAACATGCAGGACACTGTCCGCGAGCATTCTAGCCCACTCCATTCTTCAAGAGTGTGGTGCCTTCAGTGTTTGCCTTCACTGCACTCACCCGAGAGTCAAAGCCTAAGACATAGAGTCTTTAAATCTAGTGATCTTGCAGTAGTTTCCGGTTCCATAAGACCATACTTGTTACAAGGACCGCCATTTCCTCTAAGTACTCTCGGCACACGAGAAATGGCATGAATGAATGGACTGATGTTGTCAGTCTTTCAGGCATTTCTTAATTTTGCTGCTACATTTTCATCCCATTTCTGAAGGTGTGCCTTAATTTTTATCCTCCCATGCCTAATTATTCATCCTATGTTACCTCCAGCTGTGACATACATACATAAGCTCTACTGATGCATATTTCCATTCTTGAATCTAAATGTGAAGGACTAGATTCTGCTATATTTTAATTGCATTTGCATTGAACGATTATTGATTGCATTTTGGAAGATGTTCAATCTTTCCTAAATAAAAATAATTGGAGGGGTTATAGACAACTCACTATTTTTTATGTTACTGTCACTAATCTTAGAGGGATGAATGGGTGAATCGACCTAGCTGGTATCTGAACCTTCTTTGGTGGGTATATAAGTACAAGTGAAGAGGTTGGGTTTCAAGGGATGGTTCAACTATAGACAACATATAAAAATGTCGTTAGAAGAATGAAAAACATTTCTCCTTGCTTTCTTTCTTCAAGAGTGAGTCTTTAAAATGTGTATGCATTTAGGATTTTTAATATTAAAGACTGTTGGTTGTGCTTGCTGTGAGAAACTCAAAAGCTCCTAAAAATTAACAGATTAGACGAATAAGCATACACATACTTCAATAAGAAAAAACAACACAAAGAACTACTATCAAACAGAATGACCTCAAAGCAACTCACTTTCATTACACTGCCTATAATCTTTTTGAGGAGTCTCTTTGTTTGACATAGAACGGCCAAAAATGTCCTCTTTTAGTTTACATCATGCCTTAATGAATGCCTGTTTGTAGCTTCTCTCTGAAGGCATTGACCCCATGTTTAGGTTTACCACTAGATGAATATCATGTGCATATTTCTGGAAGTCCAGCTTGTATTTCTCTAGCATCTAATGTTCACATGCACATATCGGTCAAATAAAAGTAGAGACAGGGCAGATCACTGAAGCAGCCAATAGCAGAATAGATCAACTGATTATTTGCTTGTATAAAGTGATGGACCCAGTCTTTAGCTTTGGCGACAATCCCGGCCTCTGATTCAGTTAATCCATTGAGACAGTGATCAAAAGTGATAAAGGTGGTCATGGAGTCAACAATAACATGCCTCCAAGTCCTAGTCATCTCCTGAACAACAACTAGTACTCAGTATCTACAAGGGATGATCCAACTTGACGACTTGGCATAAATCTCAATCCTGGGTGGAGAATGTAGGTGAGACAGACCAGAAACCCCAACTGCTCAGAATATGTTAACAATGATACATGATACTGTGAAATTTGCATCACAATAATGAACCTGCAAATGTAGTTAGAACTGGGTGAATACATCTTCCCAGACGGAGAACAGGAAGAGTTGTCTGGAACCAATTATGGGAGTAATACTCCTAGATTTGCTCAGGTGACACTACAACATGGCGCCAGAAATTAGTAATTCAAGATCTGTGGAAAGACCTGGAACTCCCTGCCTCTACATCTCAGGCAATCACTGTCACTGCCTCAATTCATGAAGAACCTCAAGACCTGCTCTTCGACTGAACCGCAAACCCCGCCACCCACACAGCGCCTTGAGACCCTAACGGGCAAGAAGACGCGCTTTACAAGAAACCTGATTGATTGAAATCTGTGACGTGTAGATTAGAACACTAAATCAAAGACAGTTGACTGTTATATTTAATGATTTTTTCTGTACAAATATCAGCTTCTAAATAAACAATTAATTTTTACTTAAACTATTTTATTGAATTCATGTTCTTTGTATTTATTCTAAAGTTTCTAAAAAGTCCTCATTTGATCAATGGATACTACCAGGAGCCAAATGCAATGGAGGAAGAGACTAAAGGTAGGTTAAAATTGATTCAGTAGCAAACGCTTGACAGAAGAAGAGGACCTTCAAGTTCTGATGATCGATTCATAGAGAAGATGCTGTGGAGGAGAATTCCAGAGAGAAATGCTTTGTTGGTGCAGTTACCTTCCCCCAAAACACTTCAATATTAAAGGGAAAATCTTAAAAAGAACAATAAGAGACTGCGCTGGGACGTTGACCATAGGTTTCTGGTCGGCCTCGCAGTGCTAATTCAATATATCTATGGAAATGGGTCAGGGTTCCAAAGGTAATACTAGTTTATTATAACTAATTTAAAAACAAAATTAAACACATATAGGGGAACTTATATTTGAAAATGCATCCATTATTTATGGATGAATTAAGGTGTTCTGGGATGACCAATAAGTCAAGCAAATTGCTGAGTCTGCTATAGTCTTCGAATTTAACCTGCACGTGAAAAGGGCTATGAAGTAAATTAAGATCAGTTTTGTTAATCGATATAAAAAGAGAGCAACATGAATCTTAATGGGTTAATAAAGTATATGCATAACAATAAAATGAACAAGGAAACATAATTCACCTTAATTTGAACATATCCATGACTTATTTCATCTGGGCGGCAGAAAGTTGGGCAATTATCTTCAATGTCAATAAGCTACAAAAGGAAGAAAACAAGTCTTATCAGCAAAATCTCTCAATAACTGGAAAATATCACTTTATTTTCTGAATTACTGCTGTAAAGAAATGTAACAGAAATTGTATGTAAGGGTCAATTCACAAAGGTGCATTCTGTAGTTCTCGAACAGTACTACTTCATGTGCACTAAACGCAATTGATTAAGGTACAGGTAGAGATTTTCGCATATACATGTCCTATACATTGGGCCCAAATCCTAAAAGGGCCAGATTAGAAAGATTTACTCTTGTAGCAGTCCTGAACTATAGGACTAAGCTGTGAATAGTACAAAAGGGTAAAACAGCTACAATTCACCAAAAACAACCACATCTGTGCCAGTAGTGCTAAATTTAGTAATACTAAACTACATCAAATGTATTTAAAAACGGTTATATACATTTTTTATTTTGCATATATATATCACAAGGCAACATTTACAAAAACAAATATAACAAAAATGCTTAATATACAAAATTTTTAAAAAGTCATACAAATAAGCATTGAAGACAACTGTACAAATCACGAAATTATGTACACATAACAGATGTACAGACATACAGAATTATCAATATGCAAATTCATGAATTTTAAAAAAACATGATTCATCTCACATCTAACGCTACACTAATATTCTTTCCCTCAAACAGATATCTTTCATTGTGTGTCCCAATCAAACAGAGACAATGATAAACAACACAAATGTAATTAATATGACTGCAATGTCTTTCAGCACAAGGGGAACAGGGCAGAGTGTGGGATTTATTGATGTGGTTCCACTAGCAATGATTCTCTGGTATGTTTTACTTTCTTCTCATTTCATAGTTCTGCATAGCATTGGCAAAAATATACACTTATTCCATGTAGAACAAAGTTTGGGTGATATGCAACTCAAATAGGCCCAGAAAGGTACTAGTAATAGGTTTCTCATATTTTGAGCGGTATGTATCCGCTCCATTTTATGCTAAGGGTAGAGTAATGTACTGCAAGTACTAGGCATAACATTCTGCATTCTGCACAGGCCTAGTGAATTGCATCTGGGCAGAAATAACACCGAAGTGTAGACATTTTTTTGGGGGGGTTATATACCGCAAACTCGACCCAAAGGTATCAGAGCTCTTTACATGAGCACCAGTTGTGGTACAGATGGACACATTCAGTTTGTTAGGCCTGGGGAGATTAAGTGATTTGCCCAGAATCATAGGATTTTGAGCGTCCCTGCAAAGGCTCGAACCCGGTTCCCCGGCTTCAAGGTCGACCGCCCCAGCTGTTAGGACACATCCTATAAATCCACAGATTTGACTTCGTGAATTGAGCAGTAAGCTCAGAACAGTCCTAACATTCAAGAGTAAGCAAGGTGTAAAACAAGAGTAAAAACTTTGTGAAGCAAGCTCACAGCTTTTAAAAACATTTTTAATGCACCCCCTTTGATCCTTTAAAATTACATATTGCAGCTTTCTTTTACATAAACGTGCTGTTTAAAAAAAACTGTATTTAGTGCTGCACAAAAGACAAAGCTAATATGGCGGCATTTGAGATTCAAAAATGTGTTTATATTTCACAAAAATCTAACTCTACACTACAAAAAATCGTTATTTAAATAGGTTTCAAAATAATACAAAAAAAAAATAATAACATTGTCAAGACCACACAATTGAAGATGAGTGTCCAATTTGAGCCCAGGAAGGCCTGCTCTAGGCCAGCTTTTAAGGAACAACACATGCAGCAAGTAAGAACATATAAAAGCCAATGATTTTATAGTGTTGCACAGAAAATAAGGAGTGGATCAATACAGTACACCCTGTTCACAATTATATATCATGTCCATAAAAATCTATTTGAAATTAGGGGCTGAGGCTGAGAAAAAGTTTGGAGAAAAGAGGAACCATTTATGCAACAGTTTTCAGATTATTAGATTATAACAAAAAGGCTAAAAGATCAAGGAAGCCAGCACTAAAGTAGGTTAGACGGATCCAGGCCAGATTTTCAGGACAACCACTGACTATGTAAATGAGACCAGTTTAGATGAATTGAATGTAAAAATTCATTATACGTAGGTATCTTGAAAACCTGACATCGGTCCTGCCGTAAACTGTGCACGCTCTGACACACCCTAGTGCCCAGTAGTGTGACATGACCTTGCTGAAACACAGGAGGTCACCATGCAGCCTCCTGCATCTGTCTTGAAGGCCTGCTCCATGTGGACCCGTGCAGCTCTGACAGACCATTCCATGTATGGCCTACGTAAGGAACGGGTCCACGGACCAAGCACTCCATTGTAGCGCTAGACTCTCTCAGGGTAGTGAAGCAGAGCAATCAAAGGCATGCTCAAGGGAGGGGTGTGGGCTAGTAATCACCATTCGCTGGAACGCAACAATAACACTCAATAAATCATTGTCCAGTGGGTGCTTTTCACTTAGAAAAGTATAAGTACATGTATTACACCCACACACAACTCAGTACCACACAGTATTTTACAACTATACATGAGGCTGGTGGAAACACCATTGACAACAATACAATTGACCCGTAAAGGGTTATTATCCCAAAATGCATAGTACACCACCTTCATGTACAATACAGCACATAACCATACATGGGGTGCCAGTTTGCATTAAGTCAGTGTTGCCCCTTTTCAAGATTGGAATAATATGTTATGGTAATACTGCATTCCATCGCTGACTTCAGTAACCAGAATCCAGATGCATTTATTAAGAATAGTCGAGCATTGCAGTCATGTGTCCACATTATCTGTAATAAATTCTGCATCCCTTCGTTATCAGCAATAAAGCATGATATCCACTTCTGCTCTTATTATGAGTAATCAGGCATTGCAATAAGGTGCTCACATCATCATTAGCAAAACATTGCAGCCTCCCAGGAACATAAATTACCGTCAGCATTAACAACCCTTTTAGCAAAGCATTGTTGACATCTTTGAATAAAGCATTGCTTAGACTCATGGTGCATAACTCTTTGAAAGAAAGCAGTGCCAAACTGTCATGAAGAACACTCTTCAATAAAGCATGTCAAATCATTATGACAACCATCTTTGAATAAAGCATTTTCCAACGTGTGCCATGTGACTGTCTTTGTTTAACCATCTTTAGGCCACAGAAGTTGCATTGAAAACAAGGAGAGGGGCCCCCCTACTTAAAAGGGACAGGGAACCAAACAGACGGGTTAGTCAAAATAAGGTTATCCCTTTAGGGACACTAGATCCACCACATAATCACATTCAAACACACCCTATTAATGGTCACAGTCAACAACACCTCACCAAGGGAACACACTAACTCAGGATGTCAAAACACTTATGTGCTCATTTAATAAAAATTGAAACAGTTTTTCAATAAAAAACATGCAATAAAATACCCCATAATACATTCAGAATGTCATAGATAAAAACATGATATATTTCAATTTCATCAAATGTTTAAATAAAACCAACCCCCAGGGAAAGAGTATTATGAGACACTCACATTTGTCATTAAGTTGTTAATATGAAACACCAGACAGCACACTGCAGGAGAATAAATTCTCTGTCCCCATAGGTTTCCGTCTTTTACAAATTTAACTTAAACTTAGGGCGTTGATGCGTTTCGGTGGATGAACTCGATATAACCACCTTCATCAGGACAAACATATGAAGAAATCTTCTCCTTTCAGTTTGTGTTACACAATAACGCAGTGTAACACACTCGGTAGTGGGCCGTATTCAATTGAGGCCGCCGGTTTAATGGCGACTCGACGTTTCTTATCAACAAAAGCGTGTAGAGTCTATATTCTATTGTATAATTAAACCAGGCTACGGTCCAGGGCAAACCTCTGCTTATAGAAAGTCAGGGTTCCCTCCTCCAGGCCGCAAGTAGAAGGTGTGGATCTATGTCCTTTCTGCTTCCTATATCTTGATGTTTGTTGTTTTTTATGTGTCCACAGCTTTAAATTCTGATGGTTCGCACTTAACGGGACCCAATCGTCCTCTCCAGTCTTCCGATCCGGCAGCTGGATCGGAACACCGGAGAGGACGATTGGGTTCCTTGGTCATGTGTTGTTGACTGTGACCATTAGTAGGGTCTATCTGCATGTGATTATGTGGTTGATCTAGTGCCTCTAAAGGATAACCTATTGTTGACCACACAGAAGTTGCAGCCATTAACCCAGCCCCTAGAGGGCACTTCACTCCCAGCTGTAGAGCACATGCTCCATCCTCGGGGTCGCTTGAAACTCAACAGAAAATCCTGAGGTGGCTCTCCTTTCTTTGACCACTCACACTTACGGTCTGAACGCCGTAAATTCCTTTTAGGGACTACTTGGAGGGAGCTTAGGCACTTCTGCAGTTCCGCTGAGCTCTTTTTTTCCTGGTTGGCGGTGGCCCCGCCGTCCTAGGGTCACCACGAGCAGCAGAAATGGTTTTGTCCATTTCTAGCCCCGCAGGGCATCGTGGGGTGCTCCCGCAGGAGAATGCATTGTTTAATTAGCAGTTTTGGCTGCTTTCTTTTGAAGTGATGGCGGCCTCGCTGCGTGCTTTTCCTTGTTCTCTTATTTTTATCTTCGAGTGGGACTGGACACCCCCAAATGCACCTCCTGGCTGCCCTGCCAACTCCACTTGCAATTGTGGGAACCTGCAGCTCTCCTTCCCTGCCAAATCATTCAGGCAGGCTCTACCTACAGTGGTGGTCACACCCTCCTCCAGACACGGTCACATGGCAGGCCCACTAGTACTATGCACAGCACACGTCCCTGGCACTTCTCCTCCTGTGGGGCCCAGAGTTGGGGTCCTAGGCACACTGGCTTCACATGTGGGGGGCACAATGGTGCGCCCTGCCTTCTTGCAGTGCTGGAGCTCGTGGTCGCGGTCCCACAGAAATCAAATCCTGTCCAGGTGTTGGAATCTGTGGCCCCTCTTAGCTCTGGGGAGGGGCCCCATGCACCCCCCTCCCAGGATTTAGAAATGTACCATTTACATGCAGTGATCCACGGGCCCTGGCTTACCCAGGGAGGGGGGAATTAGCAGTCAGGCAGCGGAGCTACACAAGCTCCATGATCGTGTTGTGGGAGAGAGTGAAAGGCCAAATTCTTCCGCTGATATCGCATGCCCTGTTGGTCCATTTTACATGTTTTTGCACTCTCTTTCTCCAGGTGGTGAGCCCTTGCCACCTGGAGCACTTTGCTCAGGCCTACTGGCCTCTAAGGTAGTAAACTTTGCAGTAAGATGGTTCCACTGGCTCCCCGCAGCAGCCTTCCTGATCTTTCTCCTCTGGGGCTTCTCTCCTTCTTGAAGCAGAAGTTCTTTCCCCAGCTAGTCCTTGGAGGGTGTAAGGTGACCACCTTCCCTGGCCCTGGGGGAAAGCACCACTGGTCAGGGGGTAACTGTAGTCAGATAGATATCAGGGCGTTTCTCCTTCCAGTTGTCCGTGGCTGCCACCTCCTGTCTCAGTGTCCAGCGAAAAACACAACCAAGAGAGAGCTTTTCCCCTTGTACAAGACCTTTTAAGTGGGAGCAGAACGTTCTAGAAGCGAAGCATCTCTGACCTATCCTGGGGTGCTGCATCGCCTCTCCGCCCCCATATCAACTCTCCTGCGCAGCATGTTGGGACAATTCAAAATGGCGTCACACAGGAGTCACTTGCCACTACCTCTCTGGGGGCCTCAGCTCTGTCCCTCACTGACATCACTGCCAGGGCCTTTCCCACCTTATCTTCAAAGGGAAGCCCCCTCCTGTGTTGGCTCCAGAGGTCTGGCTCCCTTCTTTGCTACTTTGAGTGGCAGGTCTGGCGGCTTAGTGGACTAAGCGTTCACTGTAAGGGTCTGTGTTCGACCTCATGGTCACAGGTTCAAATCCCGGTGGGTCCACTCACCCTTTCATCTTTCTGAGATCGATAAAATGAGTACCATTGAGTTGGGTACAATAAACATCTGTTATTCAGTGCCAAGATACCCATGGCTGAACGTACACTTTACAAATACACCTCTAAGTTGTTCAGTGGGCTTGGTTTGGCCCATCCTTGGTACAGTGTGACAGCTGACTGACTGATGTAGCTTCTTCATCCCCAACCCTTTTCTCCTCAGGAGCTGTGTGAAGCACTAAGTGCTCCCCCTGAGTAGGGAGGCCTTGATTCCTGCAACTGGAGAGAAATGTAATTTATTGGCACAGCGGGGTGACAAAAGGCCTGGACTCTGACCTTGAACCGAGCCAGACAAATATGACAATCTTGGATGACCTCTTACTTGTACACCACACTGACTTTCCCTATGAGCATACTCCACCATCATAAAGCCTATTGTAGGTCAATATCTAACCTTGCTGAGTCCCCTCTGTGCCAGGCTGCCTGCCAACAACAGGAGTCTCACACGTGCAGCTCTAGCTTGTGTGGACAGATGTTCCCATTTAATCAGTAAAGTACCCCTTACACTTGCTGCTTCGCAGCAGCTTTATCTTAAAAGGCGGACACTGGTGGTAACCAAGCGCAGTTTATTTACTGCGAGATTACCGTGGGTGAGTCACCAGTTGTGCAGTTCACCCACAGTAGAAAGGTAAAAAACAGGTGACCAAAGGCAACAAGCATTTACAATGCAATGGTCTAGTCTTTTTTAAAGTTAGAGCTATTGGCATTGCTCATGATATTATTTTTGTTTTTAAAACATGTAAATAAATGGCATTGTCATTTACAATGCCAATAGCTTAATCTCTCGCAAATGCGAGACCTATTGCATTTGCACCCCCCCACACACTCACACAGCCACACGCACCAACACACTCAAGGAGCCACACACAAAGCCACACGCACCCACCCACACACATACACAGAGCCACACACACAGAGCCACACACACCCACCCACACACACACACACAGAGCCACGCACACAGATAGACACACACACACAGAGCCACACACACACAGACAGAGCCACACACACACACACAGAGAGCCACACACACACACACAGAGCCACACACACACACAGACAGAGCCACACAGACATACACACACAAGCAATCAATCAATTATCGCATTTATATAGCGCACTACTCACCCAGAGGGTCTCAAGGCGCTGGGGGAGGGGGGTCCGCTACTGCTCGAACAGCCAGGTCTTGAGTTGCTTCCTGAAGGCGAGGTGGTCCTGGGTCAGGCGGAGGTGGGTGGGGAGGGAGTTCCATGTCTTGGCGGCGAGGTAGGAGAAGGACCGTCCCCCTGTGGTGGCTCTTCGGATGCGGGGGACGGCGGCGAGGGCGTGGCCGGTCGATCGAAGCTGGCGTTTGGGAGCGTAGAAGTTGAGGCGGCTGTTGAGGTATCCTGGGCCTTGGTTGTGTAGGGCTTTGTGTGCGTGGTTGAGGAGACGGAAGGTGATTCTCTTGTTGACCGGGAGCCAGTGCAGGTCTCTCAGGTGTCCGGAGATGTGGCTGCGACGGGGGATGTCCAGGATGAGTCGTGCTGAGGCGTTCTGGATCCACTGGAGTCTCTTCTGGAGTTTGGCGGTGGTTCCGGCGTAGAGGGAGTTGCCGTAGTCCAGACGGCTGGTGACGAGGGCCTGGGTGACCGTCTTCCTGGTCTCGGTGGGGATCCACCGGAAGATCTTACGTAGCATGCGCAGGATGTTGAAGCACGACGAGGAGACGGCGTTGACTTGTCTGGTCACAGAGCCACACAAACACAGTCAGAGCCGCACACACACACACAGACAGCGCCACACACAGAGCCACACACACACAGAGTCACACACACACACACAGAGCCACACACACACACACACAGAGATCGACATACACACACACAGACAGAGCCACACATACAGAAACATCTTCTAACACAAACACAAGCACACATAGAATCACATGCTCTAATACAAAAACACCCAAATACATGTCCACACCATCACATGCACAGACATGCACAAGCACACAGAAATGTGAACATAGTCTTTCATGCACGCACAGGCGCACACACACACGCGTGCGTCCGCACACACCTCCTCATACACACACAGACGCTCACACAAAAGCACAGTATGCTGCTTACTTAGGTGCTTCAGGGTCGGCTTGGGCGGTGGGGAAGAAAACCACTCACCCTGGTCTCACAAGGGTATGTGTCGAGTGCAGGCGAGTTGTGTGAGATCGGCTCGCAAAAATAGAATGGATGATGATGTTGGAGTGAATTAGAGGACTGGAGGCCTGTATGGGGTATCAAATAGGCAGCCAAGTGTCTCTTCCGGTGGGTGACCCTCTGGCGTATGTGGTTGCAGCCTCCCGGGCACTGCGCATGGCAGGCAGTGGCCTTGAATTCAGAAATATGGCGTTGACCGGGTTATTGTCCCTGGAGCCCCCGCTGGCGCAATCTTAGTTGGGGGGCACCCACCCCTCCGCCTCCACTCACCGCAGTGCCCAGGGGGGGGGTCAAGTTCAGCCAGCGGCCTAGCAGGTCTTAGGCCGTGCCACTATTTCAGCAGGGCATTAGGAAATATGGCGGTCTTCTATGCTCATCTGGCTGCACCGCCCGACTGCTGCACAACAGTCCCCATGTGCAGAAGGGTCCCAGGGGCGGTCACAGCGGCAGCAGGGCAGGCAGATCAGCCGCTGGAAACGGAGCCAGAGTCTCTGATCGCGCCACAGTCCCCCAGCGCAGCCAGTGCTTCTAGGGTAACAACGCGCTGGGCCGCGCGCCGGCGAGCCCTCTCCCCACGTTCCACCCGGCCGCTGCCACAGCCAGCAAGGTAGGGGGTGGTACTCCCTCTCGCCGCACCGGACCAACACAGGGGAGATGCAGGCACCACAGCGGCCGCGGCAAGGGCCCCCAGCCAGTGCGAAGCACTCACCGCGGCAGTCCGGCACGGTTCCGTCCGGGGCCTCCGATGCTGTAGACGCCTCCGCAATGCACTGTCAGAGGGCAATGGGGTCCCCCCGCAGTGGCAGAGGACAGTCTCCTTTCGTTGCTGGTGTCACTCCGCGCCCCGTAGGTCCACAGCTAGTTGGGGCCAGGAGCACAGCAGGTCAGACAGTCAGCGCAGCTCCTGTCAGTGTGCTGGTGTCTCCGGCCATTTTCCAGGGCACCGTGGCCGCCATTTCATGATTGTCAGTGGCAGGGATCAAAGCACGAGTAGCTCAAGATCGGGGCCGATTTGCAATCTACAACGGGTCTCGCAGGGAGCTCCGTGGCAGAGGCAGTAAGGTAGGACCGTTCTGTGACATGGTGATCGGAAGATGGGCAGGATAATCGCCGGACACGCCATGACACCATGTCTCTCCGAGGTCAAGCAGAAATGCCTCGGAGAAACGCCCCGTCATTTTCGGATTCGGGGGCATGTTTTTCTTTCTCTTCTCTTCCCATTGGCGGGAGGAGGAGAGAAAGAAACGAAAAAACACACCCCTTAATCCCAAAAAGACGGGGCTTAAATGGACAGACGCCCCTCTTCTCCGATGGCTGGCCTCCGTTTAGGAAGCCAGCCAATGAAGAAGAGGGGCGGGTTCAGGCCCCACTCTGGAAAACATAAGATCTCGCCAGCGAGACTGCGTAAGCGCGGCCTACGCAGACAGAGACCTAAAAAATGCCGGCGGATTTGATGGGAAGATCCCATCACCTTATAGCGGAGGTCTTCAATCTGTGGGGCGCGACCCCCAGGGGGGTCGTGGAGTCCTTGGAAGGGGGTCGCAGATTCTGCAGAGTGCAGTTCCTGGCTTGGGGCTGATGGAGGGTGCTCGGTGGAGGCCTAATTCACACCGAGGTGTGAAAAACATCAAAGCCTCATTAACAAGTAAAAGGTCTTTTAAAGACCTGTCAAGTACTCAGGTGTGGTGGTGTGGCTGTGTGTGTGTGTCCCTGAAGCCGTTTCGAGGGGGGGGGGCTGGGGGAGCAGGCTGTAGTGTAGCCCTTGGAGGTCAATGGATATTACGCGCCTGGAGCTGTGGGTCCCGTGATACGTCCCCCAGCAGGGAGGTACAGAGATGCCCTCCCATGATCGGGAAAGAAGGAAGAAGACGCAGAGAGATACTGACCCCCCTCCTCCCCCCCCCCCCATGAGAGAGGCACAGAAAAGGTGGGTGGATGAATGATGGGTGGATGGATGTAAGGATGAAGGATGGATGGATGTGTGAAAAGGTGGGTGGATGAATGATGAATGGATGGATGAAAGGGTGGATGGATGGATGAAAGGGTGGATGGATGAAAGGGTGGATGGATGGAAGGATGAAAGGGTAGATGGATGAAGGATGTATGGATGGATAAAAGGTTGCATGGATGAATGATGGATGGATGGATGTGTGAACAGATGGGTGGATGAATGATGGGTGAATGGATGGATGAAAGGGTGGATGGATGAAGGATGGATGTATGGATGGAAGGGTGAAAGGGTGGATGGGTGAAGGATAGATGGATGAAGGATGGATGTATGGATGTAAGGATGAAAGAGTGGACGGATGAAGGATGAATGAAAGGGTGGATGAATGGATGAAAGGGTGGATGAATGGATGAAAGGGTGGATGGAAGGATGAAAGGGTGGACTGATGAAGGACGGATGGATGGATGCATGTATGGATGGATAAAAGGGTGCATGGATGAATGATGCATGGATGGATGTGTGAAAAGGTGGGGGGATGAATGATGGGGTGGATGGATGTATGAAAGGGTGGATGGATGAAGGATGAATGTATGGATGGATAAAATGTTGCATGGATGGATGTGTGAAAAGGTGGGGGATGAATGATGGGTGAATGGATGGATGAAAGGGTGGGTGGATGGATGAAAGGGTGGATGGATGATGGATAGATGTATGGATGGGAGGATGAACGGGGGATGGATGTATGGATGGATAAACGGTTGCATGGATGAATGATGGATGGATGTGTGAAAAGGTGGGTGGATGAATGATGGGTGGATGAATGGAAGGGTGGATGGGTAAAGGATGGATGTATGATGGAAGGATGAAAGGGTGGATGGATGTATGGATGTAAGGATGAAAGGGTGGATGGGTGAAGGATAGATGTATGGATGGAAGGATGAAAGGGTGGATGGATGGATGAAAGAGTGGATGGATGGATGAAAGAGTGGATGGATGGATGAAAGGGTGAATGGATGGAAGGATGAAAGGGTGGACGGATGAAGGATGTATGGATGTATGGATGGATTAAAGGTTGCATGGATGAATGATGGATGGATGTGTGAAAAGGTGGGTGGATGAATGATGGGTGGATGGATGGAAGGGTGGATGGGTAAAGGGTGGATGTATGGATGGAAAGATGAAAGGGTGGATGGATGAAGGATGGATGGAAGGTTGAAAGGATGGATGGATGTGTGAAAGTGTGGGTGGATGAATGATGGATGGATGTGATGAGGTCTAACTGGCGCATTTATGGTTGTCAAAAGATGATGATGATGAGGAGTACCAGTTTCTAGAAACTTTTGTCGGAAGGGGGTCCTTACCCCTAAAAAGGTTTTACAAGGAGGTCTCGGCATCAAAAAGTTTGAAGACCTCTGCCTTACAGTGACCCAGATGTTTTTTTGCACGTGGAGGGGTAAACAGTTTGGAGCAGGAGTTTGTCTAATGAAAGATAAATTCATGAAATATTTTTCAGGACTACATCGAAAAACAGTCCTTTGACAAAGATCTCTAACTATAGGTAAACCACAGATTTTAAATTAACTCTCAGATCACGCGCCATAGGAGGATTGCTGCCCAGCGTGTATTAAGATAACTAAACTCTTTACCATTTTGACATATTATATGTCCCTTAACATTGGGTAAATGATAGGCACAAAACAGAAGAAACGAAAATACACGGATTTGAAAACCACATTACTTGGAACTATGTTGTTTAAATAAGCCTGTTGAATTCATATTTTTTGTTACTGTTTTATTAAGAGTGAACTCGGCCCAAGGGCGTTAGAGCGGTTTACAGGAGTACCAGATCCCACTACATAAGTCCAGATGAAGTTTTAGGCACCAGTAGATCTGAGGGTGTCTCTGGTCTGGTGTGACTACCAACCCCTTGATGGTGTAGCTGGCAAAAAAACGATGCAGCCCCGAATAACTCAGGCAAATTGCATTCTGGCACTTGCAGTTCAGCAGGTGGAAAGAAACACATCAGATTTTAAATGTAGCTCCAAGACACGGTGATAAACTCCCCCTAACACCAGACAACACCCGAGACCGCTATTAGTTTATTTGTTTACAGGTAGTTTATATAGCGCGATCTCCAGCTGAAGGTATGAATGTCAGCTACATTACACGTGCAGTGTTTTTAAGCACTGGGAGATTAAGGCTTTTGCTCAGGATCCCAGGGTGCTGAGCTGACGCCGGGGCCAGAACCTTGTTCCCCAGGTCCAAGGTCGGTCTAGCCGTTACGCCAAATCACCTCTCCTAATGGCTGGATATGTGCAGTGATAAGGCAACTATCGGGTAATAGTACAGTAGGCACGCTTGCACGGCGAGACCTGTAGGGGATGACTGTACGGCTGTCACCCTGGTTTGCTGGCTCGGCACATGATGCGACAAGACACCCCCTTCTCATTGATTACCCGCATGCAACCTGTCGATAGCGAGTCCTCTGCAAGCCCCCGGGAGCCGCCACTCTCAGCACTGTTTACTACGCGCATCCATCTCCCAGCTGGGAAATCAGCGAGAAAAACAAGATTGTGTATTGATCCCCCGTATCGCGGCCTTCCGCGGTAATCAGAGAAACCGCAGGTGACTCTGGCGCCGTGAGGGGCACTTAGGAGCCGGCTGTGATCTCCCCATCTTCATTAGGTCCCCGTGGGAGCCATCTTTAAAGGGCTGAGAGCGGCTCATCTCCGGGTCACGGAGGCGTCTCTGCAGCCACGCGCTGCGCTGCAGACTCATTGCAGCTGGAGCGATATGTGAGAGAACCGTCAATGCGGGCATATGTGGGGATAAGTAAAGGAGTTACCATTTAGGTCAGAAAGTTGTTTTTCAAAATATCCACAACATAAATGATAAAATGGACGTCACAACGCAAGGCGTATTTCTGGCGACGAGGTCTTGGATTGTAAGGGGTTCACGAAGGGCTAAATCCACACCACAGAGATTGCGAGGAAGAAAATAGGTGCAGACGGACAAACTTTTCCTCAAAGTCACTGCCACCGGCGCTGTTGACTTTTACTAGTTGCCCAGCCTACTTCCACCACCGGAGTTGACCACTTTCACTAGTTGCACAGCGGGCTTATCCCATTGACACTGTCCACTTACAGCACTGGCGGTGTCCACTTTTACAAGTTACGCGTCCAATTTACACCACCGGCGCTGTCCACTTTTACTAATTGTGCAGCTCACTTTCACCACTGGTGCTGTCCAGTTTACTAATTGCGCAGCTCACTTTCACCACTGGCGCTGTCCACTTTTACTAGTTTCCCAACCCATCGCCACCACCAGCGTTGTCCACGTTTACTAATTGTGCAGCCCACTTTCAGCACTGGCGCTGTCCACTTTTACTAGTTTCCCAACCCATCGCCACCACCAGCGTTGTCCACGTTTACTAATTGTGCAGCCCACTTTCAGCACTGGCGCTGTCCACTTTTACTAGTTGCATATCCCACTTCCACCACCACCGTTGACCACTTTTACTAGTTGTGTAGCCCAGCTCCTGAACCAGCACAGTCCACTTTTAATAATTTTGCAGCCCACTTCCATCACCAGCGACGACCACCTTAACAAGTTGCATAGCCCACTTCCTTCACTGGCACTGCCCACTTTAATTAGCTGCTCAGCCCACTTCCAACAGAAGCGCTGTCCACGTTTACTAATTTCTTAGCTCACTTACACCACCGCCGCTGACCACTTTTACTAATTGCGTAGCCCACTTTTAGTAAATAAGCTAACCTTATCCGAGCAGCACTTTGAAGTGGCCGAGAGTGCCGTTTCCCTGTTTCCGCCCACCCAGACGTTGCAGCGTTTACCGACTCCGAACCATCTGCGCCTTCATCCTCCTTTTCCAGGGAGATCTCCATGGAGTGGTAAAGGTCACCATTCACACTGGAGGCCTTTCTGTTATCACCAGAGTCTACACCAGAGAGTCCACCATGACGAACGGATCTGCCAGGCTTGAGGCTGAAAGCAAGCAAGGGGAGGGGCTTCATAGCGATGGGAAGGCGGACATCAGTTCCGGCATCCTAACCGCACACAACACACCGTCTGCAGTGCTTAATTTGCGCCTGTGATTGCCGGTGGGAGTCTCTGGCACTCTTTTTGGGGGTGTTTAACACAAAAAGAGGCCTAATGTTATACCCAACCATGGAGTATAACTGTTTTACCCAGAGTCCTTACCTGGATGCTTCCTGACTGTTTCGTATTTTTATCTTTTTCTCCTCAAACACAGCGCTTGACCAGAGGGGTCTTCCTTCCTCACCCTTCTACGGGGCTAGTAGGTCCTATTTGATGGGGTAAGAATTGAGGATTACGGTTCCCACAACTTATAAGTGCACAGATGAATGACACGGTTTGATGCACTTATAGCCACGCTCTATGTTCTGCACGTGTATGTGGCTGATTGGACATTCTTTGCCAAACCTCTGACCATGTTTCTACATTGGATTTCACTATGGTGGATTGTGATATTGATCACCTCACTCAGCTGAACCCTCACACCATAGTACGGTAAGGGTGGAGCCCGATTCAGTTTATTATAGGTCCTGATGAATGCCATGGACCCGAATGGGCCAACAGGCAGAAACATGTTGAAACATGTCGACCACTTACATCACTGTGGGGGGACAACAGAATCCCCAAAACACCGACCATTTATTTTAACTACCATACAGATGCCAGTTACATTAAAATGAGTTTGTCATCTGTAATGGCCTTTTAAATTTCCCTTTTTTTGCAAGGACCCCACTTAGCTTTAGAAGTGCACCCCTGTCTTCAGGTGTATGACCACCCCATATCAAACCAAGTTTTTAGAGGGCAAGGACTGGTCAATGATGAAGCATGCGACCAGGTGGTGTGTAAGACCAGTCTTTCACTTTTTGTGAGATGCTTGCACTCACAAAATAACACTGTCACCAAACTGGGAGCAGCTCTTTTTGTGTTAAACGTTAATTGTTGGAGGCTACCTGCTCCTAGCGCCCCATGACTCTTGTTCCCTTCCCTAGGTCTCTTCTGTGGTGTGGCTCACTGGTTAGAGGCAGCAGACCCGGGAGCAGAAGTCGGCCCGGGACCAGGGTTCAATTCCCGACGCGGCAGGGTCATGGACCAGGGTCAGCGGACTCGACAATTCTCGCCTCAATGCCTACTCTAACCTGGGGTCCCACTCGGCAACTCTGGGCATTAGCTTGCCTAATCTCCACAACGGCCCCATCAACGCCGGGGATGCCTGGCTCCACCTTGGGGATTCCCAGTAGGGACCATCATCCCACAGGGAAAGCCAGGACGGGTTCCCCAGCGGTATACAGCGCCGGGACGCCCCTTTGCTGGGGCAGCTGTGCGCTTTACAAGTATACGACATTTAACATTTAACATTCTGGGGTTCTTGTGGTTATACTCTTTTTGGGGGCCCAGCACTTATTTTTGCCGACATGTGAGGTAAAACTCACAAACAAGAATGGATGGAGAAGAAAACAAAACCTGTTCATAAAGGGAAAAAGTAGGAACCTGCAAGAGTGAGTTAAAGGAGCAGAGAGTGTCTTGTAGTGAAAGCCAAGGCAAGAAGTACATTTAGGACTTTGCAGCACTGGTATTCAGTGTGGCAACATTTAATTGCACCAGACATGGCTTCTGAGCAGAGTTTTGGGCAGCAGCACGTATTCGTTTACAAATTAAGCACTGGCTCTGTCATACAGACCCCACATCTGAAGCTTCATGACCCAAACACCACCTTGTGCTTGGGACTAGTGTTTGTGCTGTCTTGGAAAAACATCAGTCTCTGCAATAGAAATCGACTGTACATGCCCAGTACCATCAGCGCAACCAAAGCAACAACCCTCTGGTACTGCACCCTTACATAGCCTCAGAGGAGGTAAGACTCTGTGTAAAGAAATTAGTAAAGAAAAGGGAACATTCACAATAATCTGTGCAGCAATAACCCATTGCATGCAACTTTATGCAACAGCTAAACTTGTACTCTCAAACTTGCAAAAATCCTGTGATGGAACGGTATCTACAGTTGACCATTACTGGCTGTCGCAGGAACCCCAGCCACCTCTTGTCTGGCAGCAGCAGAAGGAAGCCATTGAAGCTTACTGTGCTGCTTCTGATGAGAATGTCAAATGACAAATGAAAATAAGAAAGCACAACTGATATATAATTATGGTCCTGAAGGAAGATCAAACATAAAAATCGTACCTGTGCAGAAAGTGAAGGTTTTGTGCAGGTGAAGCTGACCCTGCTATTGAATGAATTGATGTGTAGGCCACTGCATTAAAAACTCTAGACAAAAGATTTTGCCCTCACAAAAAAGTGCTGTCCTGGCCAGACACATTTCTACAAAGAAGATAGACAAACTAGGAAGACTGTGGATGATCGTGTAGTATCTTTGAGAACTTTGGCAGCCACATGTAATTATTATTTATTAAAGATTGAGATTATGAGAGATTATTTAACTGATAAAAAAGAAAAACAAACAATTCAAGAAAAACGCTTATCAACAGAGGATCTAGATCCGGAGACCGCTTTGAATATTGTAAGAGGGGTCAAGCACTCCAAGAGGTATGTCAAGGAAATGGCCAACTCAGGTAACACAAAGTAGTGCAAAGAGTTCAATATCTACAACAAGGAAAACTCTGTATGCCAATGGGGCACTATATATATATATATATATATATGTGTATATATATATGTGTATATATATATATATATATATAGATACCAATGCCCAGAGCATTAGGAGGGAACGCGACTGTGTTTGGCCATCCGGCAGTGAGAATGCAGGTTGCATCTTGGCTCCGTGTGTTTTCTTGCCGACGCGTTTCAAGGCACTAAGCCTCTTCTTCATGGGCTGCTTGGGGAAAGGCAGGCTGGATCTGCGCATTTGATTTTATTCATGTTCGCCCCCAGAGGGCGTGTGCTTATCAGCAGTTCATTAGTGCATGATGGGTGTCATAGTTTTTAAATGCACGTGGACCCAGCGAGTCGTTTCCATTCATTAAAAGCATTGTTTTAAACCTATAGTAGGTAACAGAGTCTCGATGCATCCTTAATTAGCATATGAAAAGACAGTGCTTTGAAGGTCGCGAGTCGTTCGTTTCCATAAGCCTCTATCGGCTGGGGTTGTTTTTTACCAGCTGAAGATGGTTCTCCTCCTCACGGCAGGGCGGCCGTGTATGAAATGTAGATACCAATGCCCAGAGCATTAGGAGGGAACGCGACTGTGTTTGGCCATCCGGCAGTGAGAATGCAGGTTGCATCTTGGCTCCGTGTGTTTTCTTGCCGACGCGTTTCAAGGCACTAAGCCTCTTCTTCATGGGCTGCTTGGGGAAAGGCAGGCTGGATCTGCGCATTTGATTTTATTCATGTTCGCCCCCAGAGGGCGTGTGCTTATCAGCAGTTCATTAGTGCATGATGGGTGTCATAGTTTTTAAATGCACGTGGACCCAGCGAGTCGTTTCCATTCATTAAAAGCATTGTTTTAAACCTATAGTAGGTAACAGAGTCTCGATGCATCCTTAATTAGCATATGAAAACACAGTGCTTTGAAGGTCGCGAGTCGTTCGTTTCCATAAGCCTCTATCGGCTGGGGTTGTTTTTTACCAGCTGAAGATGGTTCTCCTCCTCACGGCAGGGCGGCCGTGTATGAAATGTAGATACCAATGCCCAGAGCATTAGGAGGGAACGCGACTGTGTTTGGCCATCCGGCAGTGAGAATGCAGGTTGCATCTTGGCTCCGTGTGTTTTCTTGCCGACGCGTTTCAAGGCACTAAGCCTCTTCTTCATGGGCTGCTTGGGGAAAGGCAGGCTGGATCTGCGCATTTGATTTTATTCATGTTCGCCCCCAGAGGGCGTGTGCTTATCAGCAGTTCATTAGTGCATGATGGGTGTCATAGTTTTTAAATGCACGTGGACCCAGCGAGTCGTTTCCATTCATTAAAAGCATTGTTTTAAACCTATAGTAGGTAACAGAGTCTCGATGCATCCTTAATTAGCATATGAAAACACAGTGCTTTGAAGGTCGCGCGTCGTTCGTTTCCATAAGCCTCTATCGGCTGGGGTTGTTTTTTACCAGCTGAAGATGGTTCTCCTCCTCACGGCAGGGCGGCCGTGTATGAAATGTAGATACCAATGCCCAGAGCATTAGGAGGGAACGCGACTGTGTTTGGCCATCCGGCAGTGAGAATGCAGGTTGCATCTTGGCTCCGTGTGTTTTCTTGCCGACGCGTTTCAAGGCACTAAGCCTCTTCTTCATGGGCTGCTTGGGGAAAGGCAGGCTGGATCTGCGCATTTGATTTTATTCATGTTCGCCCCCAGAGGGCGTGTGCTTATCAGCAGTTCATTAGTGCATGATGGGTGTCATAGTTTTTAAATGCACGTGGACCCAAAGCACTGTGTTTTCATATGCTAATTAAGGATGCATCGAGACTCTGTTACCTACTATAGGTTTAAAACAATGCTTTTAATGAATGGAAACGACTCGCTGGGTCCACGTGCATTTAAAAACTATGACACCCATCATGCACTAATGAACTGCTGATAAGCACACGCCCTCTGGGGGCGAACATGAATAAAATCAAATGCGCAGATCCAGCCTGCCTTTCCCCAAGCAGCCCATGAAGAAGAGGCTTAGTGCCTTGAAACGCGTCGGCAAGAAAACACACGGAGCCAAGATGCAACCTGCATTCTCACTGCCGGATGGCCAAACACAGTCGCGTTCCCTCCTAATGCTCTGGGCATTGGTATCTACATTTCATACACGGCCGCCCTGCCGTGAGGAGGAGAACCATCTTCACCTGGTAAAAAACAACCCCAGCCGACAGAGGCTTATGGAAACGAACGACTCGCGACCTTCAAAGCACTGTGTTTTCATATGCTAATTAAGGATGCATCGAGACTCTGTTACCTACTATAGGTTTAAAACAATGCTTTTAATGAATGGAAACGACTCGCTGGGTCCACGTGCATTTAAAAACTATGACACCCATCATGCACTAATGAACTGCTGATAAGCACACGCCCTCTGGGGGCGAAAATGAATAAAATCAAATGCGCAGATCCAGCCTGCCTTTCCCCAAGCAGCCCATGAAGAAGAGGCTTAGTGCCTTGAAACGCGTCGGCAAGAAAACACACGGAGCCAAGATGCAACCTGCATTCTCACTGCCGGATGGCCAAACACAGTCGCGTTCCCTCCTAATGCTCTGGGCATTGGTATCTACATTTCATACACGGCCGCCCTGCCGTGAGGAGGAGAACCATCTTCAGCTGGTAAAAAACAACCCCAGCCGACAGAGGCTTATGGAAACGAACGACTCGCGACCTTCAAAGCACTGTGTTTTCATATGCTAATTAAGGATGCATCGAGACTCTGTTACCTACTATAGGTTTAAAACAATGCTTTTAATGAATGGAAACGACTCGCTGGGTCCACGTGCATTTAAAAACTATGACACCCATCATGCACTAATGAACTGCTGATAAGCACACGCCCTCTGGGGGCGAACATGAATAAAATCAAATGCGCAGATCCAGCCTGCCTTTCCCCAAGCAGCCCATGAAGAAGAGGCTTAGTGCCTTGAAACGCGTCGGCAAGAAAACACACGGAGCCAAGATGCAACCTGCATTCTCACTGCCGGATGGCCAAACACAGTCGCGTTCCCTCCTAATGCTCTGGGCATTGGTATCTACATTTCATACACGGCCGCCCTGCCGTGAGGAGGAGAACCATCTTCAGCTGGTAAAAAACAACCCCAGCCGACAGAGGCTTATGGAAACGAACGACTCGCGACCTTCAAAGCACTGTGTTTTCATATGCTAATTAAGGATGCATCGAGACTCTGTTACCTACTATAGGTTTAAAACAATGCTTTTAATGAATGGAAACGACTCGCTGGGTCCACGTGCATTTAAAAACTATGACACCCATCATGCACTAATGAACTGCTGATAAGCACACGCCCTCTGGGGGCGAACATGAATAAAATCAAATGCGCAGATCCAGCCTGCCTTTCCCCAAGCAGCCCATGAAGAAGAGGCTTAGTGCCTTGAAACGCGTCGGCAAGAAAACACACGGAGCCAAGATGCAACCTGCATTCTCACTGCCGGATGGCCAAACACAGTCGCGTTCCCTCCTAATGCTCTGGGCATTGGTATCTACATTTCATACACGGCCGCCCTGCCGTGAGGAGGAGAACCATCTTCAGCTGGTAAAAAACAACCCCAGCCGACAGAGGCTTATGGAAACGAACGACTCGCGACCTTCAAAGCACTGTGTTTTCATATGCTAATTAAGGATGCATCGAGACTCTGTTACCTACTATAGGTTTAAAACAATGCTTTTAATGAATGGAAACGACTCGCTGGGTCCACGTGCATTTAAAAACTATGACACCCATCATGCACTAATGAACTGCTGATAAGCACACGCCCTCTGGGGGCGAACATGAATAAAATCAAATGCGCAGATCCAGCCTGCCTTTCCCCAAGCAGCCCATGAAGAAGAGGCTTAGTGCCTTGAAACGCGTCGGCAAGAAAACACACGGAGCCAAGATGCAACCTGCATTCTCACTGCCGGATGGCCAAACACAGTCGCGTTCCCTCCTAATGCTCTGGGCATTGGTATCTACATTTCATACACGGCCGCCCTGCCGTGAGGAGGAGAACCATCTTCAGCTGGTAAAAAACAACCCCAGCCGACAGAGGCTTATGGAAACGAACGACTCGCGACCTTCAAAGCACTGTGTTTTCATATGCTAATTAAGGATGCATCGAGACTCTGTTACCTACTATAGGTTTAAAACAATGCTTTTAATGAATGGAAACGACTCGCTGGGTCCACGTGCACTTAAAAACTATGACACCCATCATGCACTAATGAACTGCTGATAAGCACACGCCCTCTGGGGGCGAACATGAATAAAATCAAATGCGCAGATCCAGCCTGCCTTTCCCCAAGCAGCCCATGAAGAAGAGGCTTAGTGCCTTGAAACGCGTCGGCAAGAAAACACACGGAGCCAAGATGCAACCTGCATTCTCACTGCCGGATGGCCAAACACAGTCGCGTTCCCTCCTAATGCTCTGGGCATTGGTATCTACATTTCATACACGGCCGCCCTGCCGTGAGGAGGAGAACCATCTTCAGCTGGTAAAAAACAACCCCAGCCGACAGAGGCTTATGGAAACGAACGACTCGCGACCTTCAAAGCACTGTGTTTTCATATGCTAATTAAGGATGCATCGAGACTCTGTTACCTACTATAGGTTTAAAACAATGCTTTTAATGAATGGAAACGACTCGCTGGGTCCACGTGCATTTAAAAACTATGACACCCATCATGCACTAATGAACTGCTGATAAGCACACGCCCTCTGGGGGCGAACATGAATAAAATCAAATGCGCAGATCCAGCCTGCCTTTCCCCAAGCAGCCCATGAAGAAGAGGCTTAGTGCCTTGAAACGCGTCGGCAAGAAAACACACGGAGCCAAGATGCAACCTGCATTCTCACTGCCGGATGGCCAAACACAGTCGCGTTCCCTCCTAATGCTCTGGGCATTGGTATCTACATTTCATACACGGCCGCCCTGCCGTGAGGAGGAGAACCATCTTCAGCTGGTAAAAAACAACCCCAGCCGACAGAGGCTTATGGAAACGAACGACTCGCGACCTTCAAAGCACTGTGTTTTCATATGCTAATTAAGGATGCATCGAGACTCTGTTACCTACTATAGGTTTAAAACAATGCTTTTAATGAATGGAAACGACTCGCTGGGTCCACGTGCATTTAAAAACTATGACACCCATCATGCACTAATGAACTGCTGATAAGCACACGCCCTCTGGGGGCGAACATGAATAAAATCAAATGCGCAGATCCAGCCTGCCTTTCCCCAAGCAGCCCATGAAGAAGAGGCTTAGTGCCTTGAAACGCGTCGGCAAGAAAACACACGGAGCCAAGATGCAACCTGCATTCTCACTGCCGGATGGCCAAACACAGTCGCGTTCCCTCCTAATGCTCTGGGCATTGGTATCTACATTTCATACACGGCCGCCCTGCCGTGAGGAGGAGAACCATCTTCAGCTGGTAAAAAACAACCCCAGCCGACAGAGGCTTATGGAAACGAACGACTCGCGACCTTCAAAGCACTGTGTTTTCATATGCTAATTAAGGATGCATCGAGACTCTGTTACCTACTATAGGTTTAAAACAATGCTTTTAATGAATGGAAACGACTCGCTGGGTCCACGTGCATTTAAAAACTATGACACCCATCATGCACTAATGAACTGCTGATAAGCACACGCCCTCTGGGGGCGAACATGAATAAAATCAAATGCGCAGATCCAGCCTGCCTTTCCCCAAGCAGCCCATGAAGAAGAGGCTTCGTGCCTTGAAACGCGTCGGCAAGAAAACACACGGAGCCAAGATGCAACCTGCATTCTCACTGCCGGATGGCCAAACACAGTCGCGTTCCCTCCTAATGCTCTGGGCATTGGTATCTACATATATATATATATATATATATATTACCTACTGGTGGTCGCCAGTAGGTATATATAGTTAGGATTTTTTCTCTATGGGACTTTTGAAAATTCTATGTCTAATAACTTTGGCGTTTGTGGACGGAATCGGCTGAAATGTTCAGGAAAATGGCACTTTTTGTTTCTGAGCAGCCCCTGAAAATTTGGGGGGGTTTCATCAAGGGGGGGCCGAGAAAAAAGGGGGGTCCCAAAACATGTTTTTCCCATTCATTTTTCCATAGGGCGTTTGGCCTCACTTTTAGCTCGAACGGCTGAATGGATTTGCACGAAACTTGTATATATATATATATATTTTTCTCCAAACATTCTCCCATCAGGGAAATACGTAAAACGACACACCAGGAGTTGCTGTGCAAGAAGGTTTTAATTGGCAGCAAAAACAAACAACGCGTTTCCCCTCACAGCTTGTTCACGTTTGCTGTAGACTTAGGGACGGACAGATCAACAACAGGATCAAGGAAACCAAAAAGGACGCGGCAGAGGAAATCGGGGAAGGCCGAAAGTAACAAAAAAGCAAAAATCAGACAACAACGCCGGAAAACAGCCCATGGGAATGGCAACAAGGGGCAGCAAGACACAACAATGACGGTAATCAATTTATCTACTAGACCTTTAACTGTACATGAACATGAAGTTCTCTCATTAGGATTATCATTTTGTCCTTGCAGCAATCTAGACTATGCACAAACGAGAATTGACCTGTTTTATTTCGCAAGGAAATTAAAACTAAAAAACTGGTTTGAAACTCATCCTCCTAGGCCCCCACCAATGGTGGAAAACACTCTTGAGAGCAATTTGGATTTGAATGATATTGAACTGATGGAAATGGAAATCATTTCTTCTGGTACCATTGATGGCAATGAGTTCTTATGTGATGAAGATGTTGATACTAATGAAAATCCTGGAAGTAATTTTAAAGTAAAATCTAAGTTTATTCCTCAGATTGTATGTGAGGCAGTAGAAGTGTTTGAAAAGGGAGTTTTACAAGACCTTAAAAAATTGAGACTTGATCGTATGCCTAATAGGAAGAAAAATCTGTCATTTGATCAACACAGAGCAATTGAAAGCCTCAAGGAGGATGTAAATATTGTTATCCGCCACGCGGACAAGGGTGGCAATGTGGTTGTTTTAGACAGAGACAAATATCTGGCAGAGGGGCATAGACAGTTACAAGATGCAAACTGTTATGAATCAAGCTCATTTGCTGACTTCAGAAAAACCAAAAGTTTGTTTGAAACGAAACTGCAAAATTTTAGGGACAAGGGTCTGCTAACCTGGGAGGAATATCAATTTCTTAAATGCGATCATCCCAGAATCCCTATACTATATCTTCTCCCAAAAGTGCATAAAAATGCCACTAATCCACCAGGGAGGCCCATTGTATCTTCAATGGGCTCACTTCTCGAAAAGACCTCTCAATACATCGATTACTATCTGAGACCCTTTGTAACAGCTTTACCCACGTATCTGAAGGATACTACACATTTTTTGAAGAGCATAGAAGGCATTGTTTGGGAACCAACTTACATCTTGGTTACACTTGATGTGAGCAGCTTGTATACGTGCATTAAACATAGCCTAGGTTTACAAGCTATGGAACATTTTTTGAAATCGAGATCCATTGCATTTCTGGAGCACTCCAAAATGTTGCTTGAACTCATTGAATTTTGTCTGAATCACAACTTTTTCATTTTCGATGAATTGATATACCGACAGTCACAGGGCACGGCGATGGGCACCTGCTTCGCCCCTAGCTATGCCAACCTATTTATGGGTTGGTGGGAGGAGCAGGTGTCCAACGAAATCGCCAATTTTAACACCAATGTTGTCCTGTGGCTTAGGTATATCGATGATATCTTTATGATTTGGGACGGCACGGAGGAATCAGTGAAAAGATTTGTGTGCCATCTGAACAACAATGCAATGAATCTTAGGTTCATGGAACAAATACACAAATCTAAGATAAAGTTCCTAGACATAAGTGTTGAAATCAAAGAGACCACGATAACCACTAGTCTGTATAGGAAGACAACAGCAGGCAACAGTTTACTTATTGCTAGGAGTGCACACCCCAGGAACTTGATTGACAGCATCCCCTATGGGGAACTGCTACGTGCCAAACGTAACTGTAGTATAAAAGAGGCGTTTGAAATCGAACAAGAAACAATGGTCAAACGTTTTAAAGAACGTGGGTACAACAACAAGACCATACAAGGAGCGGTGAAAAGGGTAAACACGAAAGAAAGGAAAGATCTTTTAAAAACCAACAGACCCAATAACACTGAATCCAATATTAGATTCATTACGACCTATTCAGGTCAGGCCAGTGAAGTGAAAAGGATTTAAAAAAACACTGGCACGTGTTGTTGACAGAGCAGCATCTAAAATCCCATCTAAGTCATAACCCTCAGGTCACATTCAGAAAGAGCAAATCCCTAAGAGATGAGCTCAGTCCGAATTCAGTGACGAGTACCAACAAACCCATTGAGACACCAGGCTTCAAGTGTTGTAGATCATGTAAAGCATGTCGGAACAGCATTAATTGCAAAGAGATAACAGTACCCAGCACTGGGAAAGTGTTCTCTATACAAAAGAATGTAACATGTAACACCATGTATTGTGTATACCTACTCATCTGCCCTTGCGATAAGTGGTATATAGGGAGCACCACATTAAAAGCAAAAGAAAGAGTGCTACAACACCTCAGGGCCATCAAAAATCATAATGTGCAATACCCTGTAGCTAGGCATTTTTTCGAACAACACTTCCAAAATGAAAATTTGCTAAGAATGGTGGTACTCGACAAAGTTGATCTGGGAGTACGGGGTGGGGACAGAACAACATGCCTTAGAAAGATGGAATCCAAGTATATCATCGATTTCGAGACTACGTTTCCCCAAGGTCTGAATAATCATGAGGAACTGTCAGTGCACCTTGATAGATGAAATATAAATGGAAACGAGTCTGTACAAAATTGTCGAAGAACATTATAAATATGTAAATATTTAACTGCTTAGCTTAAAGTCGTCTTTTTTAAATCTTTAAATCCCTTTTTTTTAAAAACCTTTTTCTATGTCTTTTAAATTCACAGAATCTGTTTCTACGAGGTCGGACATTGGAACAATAATGTACAGAAATGTCAGCTTGTATGGTAATACACTTGGAAGATTGGAGTAACGTAAAGCCTGATTAACAATCAACTATATGTTATAACAGGCCAAGAACTGATGTAAATACCCTGCAATCATTGAAACTATGAGGACATTGCCCACTGGGGCTCAATTTTTTGATGTGTGTGACAATTCAACATTATAGGAGGTCACAAGCGAAATTATGTGCTGATACTTATATGAACACACAGATTATGATACAAATGTAAATACTCTGACCGTGCCCACTTGGGCCTAGTCCTTGCATGCATTGCCTATGATGCAACGTATCTTTCTTCACCTCCACAGGAATCTTGTTCAGTGGACAAACTGACTTTATTGTCGCACTACAAATAGTGAATTACATTGGGTGCCCACTAGGGCAGAGTTGCAGGAGGTTAGCTCGACATGAGCTGACAGACCACTAAATGTTCTTGGTTTAAACTATTAAGTTCTATGTTATTATTTTACGTTAAACAATGACACATTGCATATGGCTTTGAATCTGTTACCGCTCGATGTTAACGGTATAAATACTTGATAAATTGCACATTTAACAATGTATTTTCTGTTCCAATATGTCCGCTATAATTTCACGTAATGGTGTACACGAGTAGTCCTACTATTGTGACAACTAATTGACAATGTAAAAGGACTAGGTTTTGGAGTCTACAGCAAACGTGAACAAGCCGTGAGGTGAAACGCGTTGTTTGTTTTTGCTGCCAATTAAAACCTTCTTGCACAGCAACTCCTGGTGTGTCGTTTTACGTATTTCCCTGATGGGAGAATGTTTGGAGAAAAATATTGGGCCTCCGGAACCCTAGAAACGACCCACTCGTGAGTGAGTACTGGCTTCACCGGGAATCTGTGTTTGATATATATATGTATATATATATATATATATATATATATATATATATATATATATATATATATATATATATATATATATATATATATATATATATATATATATATATATATATATATATATATATATATATATATATATGTATATATATTACCTACCGGGCGTTACCAGTTGGTAGTTATAATTAAGGCCAACTTTCCATTGGAAAAGCCTTTTTTGCCGTGCCTATAACTTTACCGTCATATGACCAATCTTCATGAGATTTTCCCCAAAAAGTGTCAAATTAGGTTCTGTGTGTCATAGAAAGTTTAGGGGTGATCCGTGCAGTGGGGACCGAGAAATAGGGGTGTGAAAAAAGAGTCTGTTTGTAATGTTAAATCACATAGGAATGCATTGTCAAACATACAGCCTGAACCGCTGGATGTAATTACACCAAATTTGGCAGAAAGGTAGATGCTATTATGCAGACTGTGCTTTTTGTTATTTGGCGCAAATACTTCCAGCAGTTTTCGGGAAATTTAAGCTGTAAATTATAGATATATCTCCGACTGGTGATATTTAGTGGTGGCTGATATTTTGTGGGGTTTTGAAATTAATTGTGGATGCGCGTGCCATCGGGAATGCTGTGATTGGCTGAAAGCACCATGAACAGAAGTTGCGGCCGGCATTTCATCGTTCAGGAATGGTTCCGGGGGTGAAAATTTGTGTGAAAGTTAACACACTGGGTCAGGGTGGAGATACTCTGAACCCATGTTTGAGAAATGGGTGTGTTAGAGACACAAGATTTCGCTGTCAGCGCGCTACTGCTGCTGCTTTAATTTTAACTCGTGTGGCTCCTCTTTTAACTTTGCGCTGCTTGTACTGCGCTGCATAGTTTGCATAGCCTACTGTTTAGCTTATTAATTCTTGCCTACCTTAGTGACGCTCTTCCTTAGGCCGGGGTTCAGCTAGGCTTACTGGCACCATAATTGGATCTCACCCGCATTCGGCGGGATATAGTTAGCATTAGCGGGTCCGACCGCCATCTTGGGTGGGTTCTGAGGCCAAGGGCACTTCGGGCGCCATCTTGCTTAGGGCAAGGGGCGCAGGAGGCGGACTTCCGCACTTGGTGAGCTTATTTAAGCCACCGGGTCAGGTTTGGCTCAGATTTCGCTGTCAGCGCGCTACTGCTGCTGCTTTAATTTTAACTCGTGTGGCTCCTCTTTTAACTTCGCGCTGCTTGTACTGCGCTGCATAGTTTGCATAGCCTACTGTTTAGCTCATTAATTCTTGCCTACCTTAGTGACGCTCTTCCTTAGGCCGGGGTTCAGCTAGGCTTACTGGCACCATAATTGGATCTCACCCACATTCGGCGGGATATAGTTAGCATTAGCGGGTCCGACCGCCATCTTGGGTGGGTTCTGAGGCCAGGGGCACTTCGGGCGCCATCTTGCTTAGGGCAAGGAGCGCAGGAGGCGGACTTCCGCTCAGTGTAATACCATATAAAGATGGACGCGCAGGCGCGCATCGTCCGCGCGCAGCGGGCGCGACATAGGCGCGCCGGAGGTGCGCCAGAGGTAAGCCCGTTTGCGCCCGTTCGCGCAACGGGCGCGCTTAGGGCCGCTACCTCTGGCACTCCGTGCACATCCCGCATAGTCTATTCTCGAACTGACTTACTAGCCTTGAGAGCGCCTCAGGCGCCCCCTAGTCAGCAGGCCAGCTGTTCACCTATACCCAGAAAGCTCTCCTGTGGTTTGCTTAACGTTCGGTCTCTCTGTAAGCACCACACGGAGATTGCCTTTCTTATTGAGTCCATGGGGCTTGATGTGCTGTTCCTAACGGAAACCTGGACTCGGGCGGACTATGAGGTCGAATTAGGCCTGGCCTGTCCTCCGGGATTTAAAATCAACCATACTCCTCGCCTGTTGAACAGGGGCGGTGGAATTGGATTTATATACAGGGAGACGCTAGCTTTATCCCAGCTTAAGCTCAGAGAGGTACCGGGCTTTGAGCTGATGGGGTTCTCTTTTAAAGGACTTGAGGGGATTTTATGCTGAGGTGTCCTGTGCTATCGACCGCCGGGCAATGCCCCCACCCTCCCTGATCTCATCGATCTGGTACATGATCTCTCTAATACTCACTCTCGGTTGATGGTCCTAGGGGACTTTAACCTTTGGCCGGGTGGACCGCAGGACAGTGCCTTTAACACCTTGTGCCAAGCGTGCAACGACATTCAGCTGCAGCAGCTTGTCCTTTCGGCCATGCACCGGCAGGGCCATGTCTTGGATTTAGTGTTTGCCGATGCACAACAAGTGATGGTGAACGATATCCTCTGCCAGTATTGGACGGATCATGCCTTAGTTGCTTTCTCTCTATGTCTGGGCACTAACTCTTCGGCGGATTCCGGTTCCAGACATGCTAAAATGGGCAGACCTTGGTCCCGACTTTTAAAATCTTCAGTTCTGCCTACTTTATTACCAGGAAATTTCACCCTGGGAGATAATGTGGAGGAGAGCTACACTTCGAGGTGCCGGCATATCTCGTACTCCTTGGATAAGGTGGCCCCCCTTCGGAGGTCCAGGGAAAGATTGAATCGGGCATGCCTTTGGTACACGAACGATCTGCGGCAGATGAAGTTGTGCTGCAGACGAGCTGAGAGAGCCTGGAGGAAGGACTATTCGGATATAGCGAAGGCCACTTTCAGGCAGTCTCTCCAGGAATACAAAGCACAGATTAAGTGTGCGAAAGCGGCCTACCTGGAATCCGCCTTGAACCAGGCCCCTAAGAAATCCCAGGCGCTGTTTAAAATCGTCAATGACCTGATGCATCCTACCTGCGCGGCAAACAATGTTCCCGCATCGCAGGCTTTATGTGAGTCTTTGGCAAGTGCCTTTGAAGAGAAGATTGCCACGATTTTGGAGGGACTAAAGCGCCCAGCACCGTCCTCCTCTGGTCTGGGAGCTCCAGACGTCTCGCCCAGTCGACCCCAGCAGAGTCACATGACTCTCTGCTTGGGAGCTCCGGACGTCTCGCCCAGTCGACCCCAGCTGGATGGTCCTTCTCTCAGTCTGGGAGCTCCCGACGTTGTGCCCAGTCGACCTCAGCTGGGTGGTCCCTCTCTCAGTCTGGGAGCTCCGGACGTTGCGCCCAGTCGACCCCAGCTGGGTGGTCCCTCTCTCAGTCTGGGAGCTCCGGACGCTGCGCCCAGTCGAGCCCAGCTGAGCTGTTGCTCTCCCAGCATGGAAGCCTTTGTGGTCTACCCCAGTCTACCCCAGCTCTGTTGCTTCCCCAGCCCGTCCTACGAGGAGTTCTGTAAATTGGCACTAACTGTGTCATCGGGCTCCCCCTTGGACCCACTGCCTCCTAAATTCTGGAAGGTGTTCCAAGATGAACTTTTCCAGCCCTTGCATTCCATCTGCCTCCAGTCCTTTGACACTGCAATCGTTCCCGAGTGCTGGAAGCTGGCAGTGGTGTCACCTCTTTTAAAGAAACCCACATTGGACCCTGCCTGCCTGTCTAATTATAGACCCATCTCCTTGCTGCCGTTCCCTATCAAAATCATGGAGAAGTTAGTGACCCGCGCCCTGTCCGGTTTCCTGGAAGAGAACACCTGGTTTGATGAGGCACAATTTGGCTTCCGTCCAGCGCATGGGACTGAATCTGCGCTGTTGGCCGTGTTGGACAACCTTCGTTCGCGGGTTGACATGGGTCGGGCAGCCTTCTTAGTGCTGCTCAACATGTCGGCCGCGTTCGACACGGTCTGCCACTCTACCCTCATCAGGAGACTGGAAGAGTGCAGGGTCACCGGGCTGGCAAAGGATTGGTTGGTCTCTTAATTGAACAACCGACGGCAGGTGGTGGCGCTGCCCCATTTAGATCGGAGGTGAGGAATGTGGGGCAGGGGGTACCACAGGGCTCAGCCATCAGCCCCATACTTTTCAACCTTTACCTTCGCCCTCTGGTCCATCTGATAAAATCATTCGGTATTTCAGCATTCAATAATGCTGATGATACCCAATTGGTCTTTTCACTGGAAGGAAATAACTCGGTCCCGTTGGAAACATTCCACCGCTGTATGTCAGCTACAGCTGACTGGCTCCGATCTAACTCCCATCAGTTCAACAGCAAAAAAACGGAGGTGCTTTACTGTTCTTCTGATAAAATACCGCGCTCACTCCCCGACAACTTTTGGCCCTCGACCTTTCCTGAGACAGTGTCAGCCGCCGAGTCTGCACGTAATTTAGGGGTTACTTTTGGGCCTAACTTGCAGCTGGATATACACGTAAATAAGACCACGGCTACGTGCATGATGCTGTTGCGCATGCTCTGTAAAGTTTTACCCCTTTTACCTGAACAGTCTAGACCAGAAGTAGTGCGTGGGACCATCTTAAGTCGTTTAGACTATTGTAACGCTCTACTTCTGGAAGCCCCTAAAACGTTGCTATGCAAGTTGCAACGGGTGCAGAACATGGCGGCCAAGCTGGCCCTCTCTCGCCCTAACTTCAGCTCCTCCACCGCTGCTCTTCGGGACTTACATTGGCTGCCGGTCCACTTACATGTTCAGTACAAAGCTGCCTGCCTGGTGTTCAGGACTTTGCACGGACAGGGCCTGGTCCCACTGCAGAATATGTTTTCATGGTATTCGTCTGCGCGTTGTCTGCGCTCTTCTTCTGCGTGGCTGGTGGTGGTACCGAGATTCCAGAGAGTGAGGATGGGTGGACGCTCGTTTAGAGTCGCAGCGGTTAAACTCTGGAATTCTCTGCCACTCCTTTAACGAGGTCAAAGGGACTTTCTACCATTTAAAAAAGCGTTGAAGACCCACTTGTTCCCTAGGGCAGTTTAAGATGTTGTTTTCTGTTGCTGACAGTGATCTCAAGCGCCAGGATGCCCTTGGGGTGACAGTAAAGTGCTATACAAATATACAATACAATACAAGTTATGGGTCCAAAATCGATTTTTTAATCGCGTGCAATATTTGGACAACAACCCAACCGCCAGCACGGCCCTGCAAGTATTGTCGCGGGGACATTGCGAATATCGCAGCGACACCCCGAATATTGGGGGTAACATAAAACAAATATATATATTTGTATACACTCGCTGGTCACTGTCACAGATTCATGTACACACTCACAAACTCAGACACTTATACACCCATTCACATACCCATTTACACACTTATACATCCAGTCACATACCCACTCAGATACTCATGCACCCACTCACATACCCATTCAGGTACTCATGCGCCCACTTACAGATTTGCTCCGAGAATCAAGCAGCAACTTAGAGACCCACTCAAAGACTCATGCGCACAGTCTCATACCCACTTAGAGACTCTAACACCTACTCACAGACCCACCTTGGAAGTCATGTACCCACTCACAGACTCACTCAGATACTTATGCACCCATTTACAGACTCACTCAGAGTCACGCACCCATGTACAGACCCATTCAGAGACTCACGCACCCACTTAAAGACCCACTCACACATGCACGTATGTACTCACAGACCCACTTTCAATTCAATTCAACAGTTATAGTTAGCTGAGCTAACTATAACATGCATTCCCAAAAATGCACAGCTTATGACCGCACATATTACATCACTCATGACATGGTCAGTGACATCATTCATGACATCTCAAAAGACATCACTGACAACATCAATAATGACATCATCCACAGAATCTCTGACACACCCACTCACACCCCAATATAGCCAATAATACACCCACTCTAACTTCCACAATACCATTTTCAAAACCATTGACACACCCATACCAGTACTTACACACCCACTCAATGATTCATAGGTCTACACACACATCCACTCACTCACCCATACAGCCATTCATACGCCGCTCACTCACTAATACAGCTATGTAACATTTCATAAATGATTCCGGGCCTCCTTTTACCATAATAGGGGGATAAGTGCTTCAAAAGTTCCAAATAGCAGTATTAAGGGATCCAAAATCAGGACTGCTTATGGCTGAAGAAAAAAATAAAATCAAAGTAAATGGGAAATTTGAGGCAGCGCTTGAGATTGATGGGAATGTTGCAAATTAAATGGTATGTGCAGCAAAATAAGGGTCAAGCTTATTTGGGGGGGGGAGGGGTCAAAGAGAATTGAATGTAGGTCTTGACGTCAATCACTCCAAACAAGTTATAGAGCCAACTGGTTAGCTAGCAACCAAATCGGTTAACCTAATTTGTCAGCTATGAAATGGGTAGAAAAGTTTCTGGATGTATTTAGCAAGTGTAAGGGCAGGCTAAAAATGTTCTAACACAAGATCATCCTTAGACAGGGCGCAGAACAATTTGTACATAAAGTGTGTGAGGTGCCTTTGATTTTGAAGGAGGAGTTGCAAGGGGTCTTTGAGACACTGTGCAAGTTGGGTATTATCAAGCCTATAGAGAGTTTGAAGCAATTGTTTCCTGTGGCTCTTGGTGCACTAGTGGCACAAGTCGCTGATTGTACGTGGCGACTTGCAGGACCTCAATTGGAACATCTGGAAACATCAGGGAAATTTAGCCAATGTACCTTAGAAGTGGTGCACCCTAAGAGATGCTTAGATATGGACATAACTTGGCAGGACTGCGGCCTATACTCAGACTGAACTGTGCGAAGAGTCTAAACACCTTACCCCCTTGAAACCAGGCCCTCAAATGGTCCCCATCCTTACATACGTGCGCCCTTTGTTTTACCTCTGTTGTTGAAGAGATTAATGAAAGTACTGTTTATGCACATGAGAGGGGTGACATACTACCAGGAAGACATTCTGATATATGAAAGGAGTATAAAGAAACATGACGACCGGTTGAATGAAGTATTGAGAATTATGAAACAGAATGGACTGACCTTAAGCAAAGACAGGTGTAAGTTTGTAGAAGAGGGTGCAGACTCCTTTGGGCACAATGGTTCACAGAGGGGAGTGGTGCTCAAATGAAGACCATGAAGGCAATTGAGGCCCCTCCTGTCTCAAGCACCAAGATCAGTCAGGTGAAGTCATTCCTGGGGTCAACAGAGTATTATTCCAAGTGTGTTGCACTGTTCTCTGAGAAGACTGCATTTTTGGGAAAGCTTTTGAAAGAGAATTAATAATGTGTGGAGTAGTGAATGCCAGTCAGTCTTTGCTCAGTCAAGTCGGACATCATTAAAGCCCAACCCCGAAAAACATTCTGCGCCAAGGACGCGCGCATCATAGTCAATTAAGTAAAAAGTCATGGCTTCGGTGCTGTACTCCTTAGAAAGGAAAGTACTTTTGCTTCTAGGGCAATTGCAAGGGCCTAGATCAACATACTCCACAATTGAAAAGGAACCTCTAGTGTTCTGGTAAGGATTAAAATGTCCATGTGAGGAACCAACTTTGTATTGCATACTGGCCACAAATGAAGTGGGGCCTATTTAGCACCTTGGGGGTGGAAAAGCTATTCCTAGAATTGCTAATTGGCAATGGCACTTGAAAAAGTCTAGTACAGATTGGAGTTTGTGGAGAGTAAAAACACCTTTGCAGCCAATTGCTTGTCAGAGTTATGTTAACCTGTGTTTCAGGTGAAGGAGAGTGTGACGATCAAGTGCACAAGGCCATGGAAGGGTATTTTAGAGAGTGAGTTATGGGTGCTCAGTAGCAAAAGCCAGGCGACCAAACCCACACCGGTTACTTTAGTGAATAGGCCAATGTTATCCTGGAGTAAACTGGCATTGGAAATTTCAGGTCCCTTTGAGGCTCCCAAGTATGCCCTAGTGCTGTGCTGTAGGATTAAATGTGCAAGTGGAGGCAAGTACAGCTTGTAGACAGTGATAATAAGTGCAGTGTTATTGAGTTCTTACAAGATGTATTTGGGAGTGAAGCAAATCCCAGTGAACTAGTGACCCACAACAACACTAGGTTAGTGTCTGATGACAAAAGCAGACAGCTGAACTCTACTTTGATAACAAGTGAGGCCATTACTTTACTATCCCATGAGCAATGGATTGGGGGAGCAAGTCAAAAGGGTAATTGAGAACCCGTTGCAACTGGCTGGGGGATCACTCTGAGGCATAGGCTTTGTGAATGATAACTCCTCAGCATGTGAGCACAGGTGCAGCACCAATGGTTCTTCTCAGGAGATTGCCTACTTCTCAGATAGTTAGAGAGTGGATTGGACGTGGGGGTGTAGATCCATCAAAATTGGACAATGTGGTGGATGTGAGAAGGTGTGCGACAAGAAAAAATTCTGGAGTAAAGCAGAATTGTGGTGCGAGGAAAGTGTTAGCGGGGGACTGGGTGAGAGTCAAGGAAACCGGTTTTGTCAGCAAGTGTGAATCGGTTCTCAGTGCGACTCCGTGTTGAAAGAGTAAGGGGCCAAACTGGTATTATGGTCAGTGGCGTAGCTAGACCTACCGTACCCTGGGGCGGCCCCTAGGTTTGCCACCCGGTCCAGGGTAAAAGCTTGTGGTGGAGTGGGGGGATGGGATTGGTGGCCTATGGCTGCCTTGTTGCAGGGGGGGGGTGGATTAGGATTGGCAGCCGACGGCCAACTTCTTTGGGGTGGGGCTGACGGACGACTTGTTCTCGGGGTGGGGGGATGGTGGAAGTTAAAAGACATTACTTGATCACCTCTGCTGCCCCCAACAAGAGTGACCCCCCCCCCCCCCCCAATCCTTCCCTGGCTATGCCACTGATTATGGACGATAGTAAGGTGCAGAATTTTGATAAGTTATGCGTGGTGCCATTGGTTTGTAAGTGAATGGGTAAAGATTGACGAAAAGAGCGGTGAGAAAATGGTGGTGAAAGAAACTTCTCCTTCAAGAAAAGAGCATCCCCCAAGTCACTTAAAAGATTTGAAGACATGTGCTGGATGTGTGGGTAAAATAATGACGTCCCACACCATGGCATCACTCTCCAGGTCCCTTGATAGTTGTTGTGAACCTGTAGCTCTCTGGTCTCCAACTGATAGGAAATGTCATTTGTCATTTTGCTGCATTAAGGCTATTGTGATGGTCCTCACGTACTTCTGGTTCCAGGTGTTCTGATTTTCTTGTGTCAAGTAGTTATTATAATGTTATTAATAACTGTATTGTTATTTTTTCTTTTCTCTAGGGAGGCGTATATGATGCAACGAAATGTATCCTATAATAGAATTAGCTTGTGTTTGAGAGGCACTATTCCAAGCCCTGGCAGGTGCTGCTTGGGCAAGGGGCTGGCAATGTTACGTATGTTGCTCTGGTTCAAATAAATAACCTAACCTGATCTGATAAACTCTTCTGTTCAGAAAGGCTTCTGTAAAGAATGTACAGCGCATTTATGCCATGCCAGGAGTGCTGAAATCCTCGAACTTGGCATTGGAGTTGATTCGTAAACTCAGGCCTGGACACTGCAGATATGTCGAGGCGTGAAGCCCCCAAGATTCAGCTCAGCGAGCCAGCATTGTACCTTTTATAGTTTGAAGTCACTGGAATTTAGCAAAAACTTTAGGTGGGGTTTTATTTGAATCTGCTATTGATTATTCAAAGCAACATCTGCAATGATTAGTGCCAAAAGGAAAGCTAAGTAAAGTAGGTGCTTGATGCTGACATCTGTGCATCAAGACCCCCTATATGTATTAAGCAGGTGCCCAGGTCTAGACGTACCTGGAATAGTTCCTCCAGCCGGTCTCTCATCTCGTCGTTCACGCTCCTCATTCACTCTCTTCTCATTCTCTCTTGACTCTCTCTCTTTTCACCCTTTTTTGCCTATTTGTGCTCACTTTTTTGCACTTTTCAGCCTATTGACACTTTGTCTTTGCACCATTTTGTGCCTTTTTGTGGTTGCTTTTTTGCTCCTTTTTGTTCCTTTTGCTCTGTTTGTGTCTCTTTTGCTCGCTCTTTCACCCTTCTGTGCTGCTCTCAGCGCATCTTTATTTCCACCCTTTTCCCCCTTGTGCTGCACTTCACTTTCCATCTTCCACCACCTTCACCCCTTGCTTCTTCCCCCTGCTTCTTCCGCGCTTCCTCACCTGCACGGCCCTGCACACCGCACCCTTCCTTCCTCCCAGTCCCCCTGCTTCTTCCGCGCTTCCTCATCTGCACAGCCCTGCACACCGCATCCCCTTCCTTCCTCCCAGTCCACCTGCTTCTTCCGCGCTTCCTCATCTGCACAGCCCTGCACACCGCATCCCCTTCCTTCCTCCAGTCCCCCTGCTTCTTCCGCGCCTCCTCATCTGCACAGCCCTGCACACCGCATCCCCTTCCTTCCTCCAGTCCCCCTGCTTCTTCCGCGCTTCCTCATCTGCTGTCCCTGCACACCGCACCCCTTCCTTCCTCCAGTCCCCCTGCTTCTTCCGCGCTTCCTCATCTGCACAGCCCTGCACACCGCACCCCTTCCTTCCTCCAGTCCCCCTGCTTCTTCCGCGCTTCCTCATCTGCACAGCCCTGCACACCTCACCCTTCCTTCCTCCTGTCCCCCTGCTTCTTCAGCGCTTCCTCATCTGCACAGCCCTGCACACCGCACCCTTCCTTCCTCCCAGTCCCCCTGCTTCTTCCGCGCTTCCTCATCTGCACAGCCCTGCACACCGCACCCCTTCCTTCCCCCCTGCTTCTTCCGCGCTTCCTTATCTGCACAGCCCTGCACACCGCACCCTTCTGTAGTGTTGCTCCCAGTGGGGTGTACCACTGCAGAACACGCCCCCTCCCACTGTTCCTGATTGTTTCGCCCCTCAAGCGTGAAAGGGCTGTGGTAGAGCCCAGACGTAAGCGTGGACACGCCACAATGTTAATAAAGAGCCCGGGGCCCTGGGCGTGGTCAGTTAGTTACTAGCCACCGATAGTAGCACGTGTGTCCCGTGTCCCTGCTTTCTAGGCCTAGGCCAGGACACCACATTGGCCACGACGGTGGTCTATTGCCTACCCACCGTGTGCCCTGCTGCACTGTTACCCTGCCGGTTCACTCACGGCTGCCCAGCAGCCCTGCGCCGTGCCACCCTGCTCGTGGCACACTACCCTGCCCTCCAGAGCCGCCTGCCGCCTCTGCGACGCCACCGGGTCTCACCTGGTCCGCCTCTGTCCCGGCGAAGACCTGCACCGCCTCGGTCCCGGCGAAGACCTGCCTGCCGGTAGCTGCCCACGCTACCTTCCGGTGCCTCCAAGCGGCTTCCGTCGGCCCCTCGGCCCGTCTAGCGACCGCCTCCACTGCGTGGCCTGGGGAGCCTCCTCTCAGGTACGGGCCGCTGCCTGCCCGCTCGTTCCCGCTGTCCCTGAGCCCTGCCTACGCCTCACTCCCGCTGTCCCTGGGCCCGCGTACGCCTCTCCATACGCCGTCAGGCCCGCGCGGCACCCCAGCGGTCACGCGCATGCGCAGTGGACGCCCAGCGGCATTTCCTCACGCATCTCGCGTGTCCTCAGCCCACACGCGCTGCCATTCATCACGCTTCCAGCGGGACGGAGCCTGCCTGTGCCTCTCAAGTGCCTGCATCTCCCCACAGTGCGTGTGAGGGCTAGGAGGACCCACCTCTGCCTGCCTGTACGGCACGGTTGTCCCGCCAAGACCTGCTTCCGCCACCATGGCCAACGTGCCGCCCCTGGAGCCTTTTTCCATCACGGGTACACCACCCTCGCAGGCTACTCGATGGAGAAAGTGGGTAGAACGGCTTGAGAACTATTTTATTGCGGCGGACATCGTGGTGGCGCGACACCGTGCAATGCTTTTGCACCTGGGAGGAGAGGCTATTCACGACATCTCCAAGGACATCACGGAAGGCGACCCACCCCACACATACGCCACCCTGCGAGATGCCATTACAAGGTACTTCGAGCCCTTCACTAGCGCTGATTACGAACGTTTCCTGCTCCGACAAGCTCACCAACTCCCTGAGGAGTCGGTTGATGTATTCTACGCGCGTCTTAAGAAGCTGGCCAGCACGTGCACGCTCCCGGACGCGGAGGATGAAATTCGCGCCCAATTCATTCAGGGGTGTGCCTCTCTGAAGCTGCGGGAGAGGGTGCTAGAAACGGACGCCATGCCCATGCGCGACATCCTCGCTTTAGGACGCTCTAAGGAACTCTCCAAGGCCCGTGCAGCCCACATGGAGCCAAATCCAGCAGTCAAAGTCAAGACAGAGCCGGTGTGCGCGGTCAAGTCACAACATCCAGACAACCGGACGAGACCTCCGAGGAAAGACCAGCCACATCAGCCCCAGTCCACCCGCGATCGAACCTGCATATGGTGCGGAGGTGCCACTCCAGACAAAGGCGCCTGCCCAGCCCAAGGTAAAATCTGCAGCGCGTGCGGTAAAGCCAACCACTTTGCGAGCGTCTGTTTATCGTCACAGCGGAAGAAACAAAGCGGCCCACCCAGGAGGGCGCGACAGGTGGCGCCACTACCGAACACGTCGAACAGCAGCGACATGGACGACGAGGAAGACGCTGCGTCAGTCCACGTGGTGCGCATGCTTAACACCTTGGCTGCCACGTCGTCAAATGAACCTATGTGCACCGTCCAAGTCCATGGCCAAGCAGTCAGAGCCCTCATCGACACCGGCGCGACGATAAACCTCATGGCCGCCAGTGTGTACCAGTGCCTGGAAGACACCCCTACGATTCACCCCACCAGAGTGCAAGTGTTCGCCTACGGAACCCGGCGCCCATTGCGCCTGTGCGGAGTATTCGGAACAACCGTGTCCCACAATTCCATGCAGCTGCAGACGAAGATCTACGTCTCTCAAGAAGGATCAGGGTTCCTCCTTGGTTGCAAGACCGCACGAGAACTCAGACTCATACACTTTGCCCTAACTGTACAAGCTCAGGGCCTAGATCATCTGGTCGCAGAACATTCCTCGCTGTTCGAGGGTATCGGATGTCTACGAGGCCCCCCCATCCGACTCCACATTGACCGATCAGTGGCCCCAGTAGCCCTCCGGCACAGGCGGATTGCGTTCCACCTCCGGCCCAAAGTGGAAGCCGAGCTGAGGATGTTAGAACAAGCCGGAATCATCGAATGAGTGACTGGACCCACCCCGTGGGTATCCCCCATTGTCGTGGCCAAAAAGCCAAAGCAACCCGAAGCGGTGAGAATATGTGTGGATATGCGCCTCCCCAACCTGGCCATTAAAAGAGAACGTCATCTGACGCCGACCATTGATGACATCATCGGGGAACTCGCAGGGTCCAAGTGGTCCTCCAAGATGGACCTGAGATCGGGATACCATCAGATCCCGCTTCACCCAGACTCGCGTCCAATCACGACCTTCTCCACACACGCCGGCCTGTGGAGATACACGAGGCTTAACTTCGGCATCTCAAGCGCCGCCGAGGTGTTTCAAAACATCATCCACAACGTCCTCCAAGGCCTCGACGGAGTACTAAACGTGAGCGATGATATCCTGGTGCATGCTCCGACTCTGGAAGAACACATCAGGCGCCTCCAAGCAGTATTCAACCGTCTAAAGGAGAGAGGACTGACTCTCCACAAAGACAAATGCGAGTTTCTGCGCACAGATATAAGTTTCTTCGGATACAAGTTCTCCGATCAAGGAGTAGGCCCAGACCCAGAAAAAGTGAGAGACATCCACAACGCGCCAGCACCCACCTCTATAACAGCAGTCCGCAGTTTTTTGGGCATGGTGACATACTGTGGGCGTTTCATAAAAGATCTGTCAGACTTAAATGGACCACTTCGCGACCTCACGAAATCAAATACCACCTGGATGTGGGGCCCGGAGCAACAAGAATCCTTCGTGAACACAAAAGCAGCCCTGTCAGCTGACACAACACTGGCATACTTCAACCCACAAAACGAATCACAACTGCTAGTTGATGCCAGTCCCACCGGTCTGGGAGCAGTCCTGTCACAACGACAACCATGCGGAGAATGGGCCCCCATAGCGTACGCCAGCCGTACACTCACGCCTACCGAACAACGCTACTCCCAAATTGAGTGGGAGGCCATCGCTATTCTGTGGGGGTGCCGCCACTCCCACATTTACCTCTATGGAAACCCTTTTTCAGTGGTTACCGATCATAAGCCCCTCATACCACTCTTCCAAGGCTCTTCCTCTCGCCCACCCCGAGGATTGAGAAGTGGGTGCTGCAGCTGCAGGAGTTTCAATTCACAGTGGAATACCGGCCCGGCACGTGTAATCCTGCAGACTATCTGTCAAGACACGCCCGTCCAGTCACTGACGCGGAAGCAGCTGAAGCAGCAGCCACAGAAGAGTACGTCCGACTAATCGTCGAACGGTCAAGGCCACGTCCCATTTCCCTGGAAGAAGTATCAAGGGCCACTAAGGACGATGACTGCCTCCAAATCGCGATCCATGCCATAGAGTCCGGTGACTGGAAGGCACTCCAGAGCCCGGCATCCTTTCGCACCTCTGACGCCCAAGCCATCCTGAAAGCCCTGTACCAAGTCAGACAGGAACTGTCAGTCTCAACCGAAGGTTGCCTCCTGAGAGGCCCCCGCCTGGTTCTACCCAGCAGCCTAGCCCAACAAGCTGCCTTACTGGCACACGGATCGCACCAAGGGATCATCAAATCCAAAAACAGGCTCCGGAGCAAGGTGTGGTTCCCTGGGCTCGACAGAGCAGTTGAAGAAGTGATCCATAGGTGTCCAGTGTGTCTCGCGACGAGACTTCCGAACCCTCCGGCGCCAGTGGTAACCGAAGAAGGCCCCACCTCCCAGTGGGTGCGAGTGAGTGCAGACTTCGGCAGTCTCCCTGGGGGCAAGTACATGCTCGTCGTGGTGGACGATTTCTCTCGCCACCCGGAAGTAGAAATTGTGTCATCAACAGCAGCCTCGGAAGTAATACCAAAGTTCGAAAAGATAATTGCCACCCACGGGCACATGAAGGAAGTCCGCACTGACAACGGACCCCCGTTCAACGGCAATGAATTCACGGAGTATCTTCAGAGCCAGAGCATTAAGCACAGACGGATAACGCCAAGATGGCCACAGGCCAACGGAGAGGTGGAGAGACTAATGAGAACTTTGAACAAAACGATACAAATTGCAGTTGGCGACGGCCAGTGTCTGGAGCTGGCCATCTACCAGTTCCTCCGAGAGTACCTCCTGACCCCGCATTGCACCACAGGAGTCTCCCCAAGCCGACTCTCCTTCAATCGAGTCATGGCGGACACTATTCCGCACCACCCAGCGTGGGAGCTCGCTCCAAACCCCAGAAACCGGTCCATGGAGCAGCGCGCCAAAACCAACCAGGAAGCGTCCCGACGGAGAAGAGCAACAGACAGCGCCATACAAGTCGGGGACACAGTTCTGGTGAAAGATCGCCACCCCGGAGGAAAGTTCCGTCTGCCCTTCGAACTGGACCCATGGACTGTGACGGAGATAAACGGAACCATGGTCACAGCTGTCAGGAACGGAGAATGTGTCACAAGAAACATCTCGTTTTTCAAGCAAGTCCCAGAGGGAAGTGCAGACCCCGACCCGGATGAGTGGTACCCGACTCCTCAACGCCGACCATCAGGACCGGTGAGAACCGACGCTGCAACGGGCCAACCAGAAGACACAACCCCGAGCGTCCACGTCACGGATAAACCAGCGGAAGAATCCAACGTCAACGAGACCAGAGGCACAGAAGAGTCACCCACAGCTACGGGGGAAGGCCGAAGCCAAGCAAGATACAGCCTGTGTCCGTGTCCAAAGCCTTCCCAGAGGTATCGTGACTTTGTGGCACAGTGCTGGCGTTGAACTGATCGAGATGGCTGACCCCGCCGAGAATAAAGTAAGACTGTTCTGTTTTTGATATTCGAAATGTTATGGGCTTTACCTGTTGAGCAGAGACTAAACCAGAGACAGTTGGTGAACTTTGTTTGAATGCAGCAACCACAGCTTTCACAGCATGTTCGCTGATCTGATAGACTATTGAGTATCTGTGTATCTGTTTTCAGTTTTCATTTCATCCCTAGGTAAAGGAGGAATGTAGTGTTGCTGCCAGTGGGGTGTACCACTGCAGCACACGCCCCCTCCCACTGTTCCTGATTGTTTCGCCCCTCAAGTGTGAAAGGGCTGTGGTAGAGCCCAGACGTAAGCGTGAATACGCTACAATGTTAATAAAGAGCCCGGGGCCCTGGGCGTGGTCAGTTAGTTACTAGCCACCGATAGTAACACGTGTGTCCCGTGTCCCTGCTTTCTAGGCCTAGGCCAGGACACCACACCTTCCTTCCTCCCAGTCCCCCTGCTTCTTCCGCGCTTCCTCATCTGCACAGCCCTGCACACCGCATCCCCTTCCTTCCTCCCAGTCCCCCTGCTTCTTCCGCGCTTCCTCATCTGCACCGCCCTGCACACCGCATCCCCTTCCTTCCTCCAGTCCCCCTGCTTCTTCTGCGCTTCCTCATCTGCACAGCCCTGCTCACCGCACCTCGCCCTCCTCCCAGGACCTACCTAATGGCAGCGTGGACACAGACAAGCCTGTCTGCGCCAGTCCGTGCCTGGACAGTCTCAGAGCCAGAACCGCTGGTCCGACTCCTCCCCAGAGGTACTCTGCAGCACTCCTGCAATTGCTCAACACCTGCTGCACATCTCCCCCCTGCTGCAGCAGCACTGCACCACACAAGGAGCCTTTTCAAGCATGAACTGTCACTTCACATGCAACATTAGACCCACAACGCAAGCACCGCCTACAATCACTCAGCCCTCCTACATAACCCTGCCCCACCCGACCAGCAAACTTGCAACCCCAGAATCACTTTCATGCATGCTACTCAAAACTCGCTCACTATGCAGACACACCACCAACATCTGGGACCTGATCAGCAATGACCCCCTTGTCATTACCACAGCAATCCTGGCAAGATACAAGATTACAAGACGGGACCAACAACACAAACCTGAAGTGACAGCCGCTGTCATCTTCAAGGCATCCCCCAACTGCATCACAGCCATTGAAAACACAATCCTTTCCATGAAGCACCTTCACTTCAAGCTCCACATTTCAGCCAAATGCCACCTGACCGGAACCCTTGCCTACCGCCCACCTGGAATGCAAACTAACTTATCTCAAGAAATCACCGACTTTGTCACCCCTCTCGCCTTGGACTCCAAGGCATACACCCTCTAGGACACCTCAACTTTCACCTGGAAGACCAGAACGACTCCAGCTCCACAGTAGTCTGAGAGCCTCAGTATCCTCAGACTCAACCAGTACGTCACCGAACCCCACCCACACTGCCAGACACACCCTCGACCAAGTCTTCGCCACCTTCAAAGAAGTCAAGTTCACTGATACTGCAAACCTCATTTGGGCCGACCACTCCATTGACTCCTTCCAGATACCCACCAACACCAACACCGGGAACAGCAGCATAGAAGGCGCCTGCGCCCACGCAACATGAGACCCATCCTGACTGGACACATAAACGCAGACACGGACCAATTCAACAATTAGTTATCACACTATGCCAGTTCCCTGGCACCCCTCAAACACAGCCAACACAAAAGAGCCAGAAAGCAGGCTCACTGCTAAAATGAAGTACTTCAGGCAACAAAACAACACTGCTAACATGTATAGAGGAAATGGAGAATCAGACAAAAAGATACCAACAAGGATACTTTTGGAGCCTCCTCTAAACGATACCACCACTAGATCAGGGAAACCAAACAGAAGGCCCTAGCCGAACGCATAGAGAACAGTGCCAACAGCAACAAGGAGATGTTTGCGTTAGTCAAAATCTTTATCTCACCTTCTGCCTCATCAAACATCACCCCCTCTAGTAGGACCTGTTTGACACACTATCATACTACTTAAGTGACAAACTACTAATCATCTACAACAACTTTGACCATCAACAGGACCCCCACAGCCTGGCCTCTAGCCTACCAACCCACCACACCCGAAGCACCCTGTCCTACTGGAAGTATATCACCAGGGGAAAAACATCCACTCCAGATTACCTACGGACCCATGCCCTCACCACAACTACAACAATGGCCCATACAATTGACTCACCCACATCCTCAACACCTCCTTCACCAACAATACTTTCCCAGATGCCTGGAAACATGCCGCAGTAAATGCTCTGCTTAAGAAATCTACAGCAGACCCCACTCAACTAGCTAACTTCAAACCATACTCCTTGCTACCTTTTCCGGCAAAGATCATGGAAAAGGCCATATACTGATAACCCACTAATCACCTTGACCAACACCAAATTCTCGACGCCGAGCAATCTGGATTATGATCAAACCACAGAACAGAAAGCACACTCATTGCAGCCACCGACTATATCAGGATGCTCCTCGACCGAGGAGACACAGCTGCCCTCATCTTGTTCGACCTTTCAAACACTTTTGACACCGTCTCCTACTTCACCATGATCAAAAGACTCCATAAGTCGGGCATCCAAGACTCCGCCCTCAACTGGATCTGCTCCTTCCTCACAGAAAGAGCGCAGAGTCAGCATGACACCTTACACATCAGAAGCCAGAAATCTCATCTGCGGAGTACTCCAAGGAGCATACTTTAGCTGATATACATGACACCACTGGCCAACATCACCAGATTACACAAGATCAACATTCTCTCGTACGCAGACAACTCCCAGATCAGACTCTCCCTTTCGGACAAGACACCTGTGGTAAATATTTAATTACCGTCTTAATTTCTATGCAGGTAAGTACTAAAAATAGAATAACTCAATCGGAAAGAAAGACGCAGAGTCCGTGGTGTTAGAGTTCTTAGGGGTTTTATTCCTTAAAAAGGAATGGTTCTTGAACCGGATATCATGTTCCTGACACCACTGGGGTTCAGGAAGGGATAGAGCATACTTTATTGACAAGACATAACTTTTATACTTAAATCATATAATGGATACCAATACAGTAGGCGTAACAGCTGAGAGAAACAAGATAAAAGCACACATGTGTTAGCAATACGTAATCAGAAGGCGTGAACTAGGCGTGAACATAGAGGTGTGTGCTAGAAACGTCACATGAAAGTGTCACAAGTGGGTGGGTACATAACAGAATCTTGCAATGTCAGCAGAAATCTGAGGTCTGGATGCGCGCGCAGCTGCATGACGTGTGATTGACGTGAAGCTGGAGGGTGCAGGGGACTTGACATTTACACTAGCGGAAAGAGACAGAAGTCTGGCATGTCAGATCAACTTGTACCTATATCATATCTGATATCTGATGTTTGGGAACCATATTATCTAGAGGGAAAGGTCTCTTGGGCAGAGGCTATCCTATACTGACTGTGAGTGCGTGTATAAGCGTCTACGTGTCTGCATGAGATGCGAGGGGGCATGGGCCTACCATGGTAACAGAAGCTATGAGTTACTTGCACGGAGACAGTGAGGCCGGGCCCTTTGCTCTGCAGCTGGAAGGATGTTTACTTGAACTAGTAGGCAGGAATGTATGTTTGAGGAGCGGAGCAGATAACTCGAAGGTTGAATACAGTCTTGGCAGGCAACAGGCTGAGCTAAGCGCCGTGAGCCGCGCAGGGAGTAAGGTAAAGGTCACGGATACAGAGGCAGCCCCAGGCTGAGGCATTCTAAGTCAGAAGGCAGGAAAAGGCTCGATGGCAGAATTCAGGGCCTACTTCGCCTGGGCTGGAAAACGTGTAAAGTACACTACATAAAGACGTTGGCACGGCATACTTAGAAACGGAATATTCAACCCGCTCGGGGTGGATCTGAAAGAGGACATGTTAACGTTGGACGCAAATGTATTTGCGTCTTCATAGCTGGCACAGGAGGGAAGTTACATGCACTTTAAGCTTGTACATGGAGACGGTGGGGTACACGTTAGGGAACATTTCTTGACCATAAAATTTATATTTCCTCACACCTGAGATCCAAACCAACTTCAACAGCTGCATGACCGCAATAAGCGTGTGGGTGAGGTCCAGATACCACAAGCTCAACGCAGACAAAATTGAAGTGGTTATCTTCGGAAGCAAAACCTTCCCCTGCGACTTCACCTGGTGGCCAGTGGTCTTTTGCCCGTCCAAACTCCTATAGCCCACGCCTGAAGTCTAGGAATCATTCTGGATGAAAAATTAGACATGACAGCACAAGTCAGTACCATCTGCAGCCCATATGCCTCGAACATGCAGTTACCTCTACTTGCTGAAGATGCAGCGTAAAATCTCCAAGTGGCTGCCAGAAAACACCAGGAAAGCAATCACACAAGCACTCATAACAAGCAGATTGGACTATGTCAATGCACTCTACACTGGAATCAACAAACAGCTCCTGAACAAACTCTAAATTATCCAGAACGCCACAGCAATATTCTTCCACAACCTCCCTCGGCACACGCACACCACTCCACACCTCAAGGAACTCCACTGGCTCCCCATACTCAAAAGCACTAACTTCAAACTCATTCTACACACCTACAAGGCTCTACACACCATAGGCACACTTAACTCAACAAACACACCCACGTCCACCAACCTTTACGGCACCTCAGCTCAACCGGTTTTTCACACACACACACATATATATTCCCCGCATACATAACAGAGCAGGAGGTTGCGCCTTCACATATTGTCCCAAAGTCTTGGAATGACCACCCCCACAACATCAGGCCCTCTGTGTCACTCTTCAAATTCCACAAAAAGCTAAAGACCTGGCTCTTTGATTAAACTCTAGGTAAGCCCCACCGGCAAGTGCCTCGATATGATTAGCATGCTAAAAAAATCTATTTACGTAGCACAGCATATGGATATAAGATATAAGATTTTGGGACGGATTCACAGATTCTACTGTCAAGAAGTTCAATATCCGATTCCACAGGAATACGCTTATGTTTTCAGTACATTTCTGCCTTTACATAGACTCACAAAGAATCTAAAGAGTACTCCAATTTGTAATATTTATGCACATTTCTCACAATAAGGAAATGCCTGCATTTTAAAACTTAACAAAACCATGGATTAGCACATAAGCGTTTTCACTTCACCTCTCCTCCTACACCTTGAAACACAATCCTAACGTTGACAGTAGCAAATCTGTAGGTGTTTAAAGGGTGGGAAATAACCTACAAAGAGTATGTGAATGTCCACCTATTTAACACCTTGCCTGCGCCGCCGATTCTCCCCCGGTGTTGAACATTCCATTCACGGTTGTAGTCATGACGGAACGGTTCCGTCATGAGCACAGCGCGACCGATGTTCATGACGGAATCGTTCGTCATGAGCATCGAAGGGGTTAAGAGTTTGTGGGTGTTTATATACTTTTGAACTAGAGCCCACTTCGACATGCTCACAAACCTAACCCCTAACCATAAAATTCATGCATGCAACAACTTTGCCATTGCACATTCACAGACATCCCTTATATTCATCGAGTTACATAAATCCTGATATTTTCAAACAGAATTGGAGTTTGACATCAAAAAGTGTTTTTTTCATGCATCGAAAATGTAGAACCCTATCTAAATGCCTCTAAAAGGAAATAAATCTATAACAATTTCACAAAAAGGTGCTCCAACAGAGCACTTACATCACACCACACCTGAAGGAGATCCACTGGCTCCCCATACACAAACAAGTACACTTCAAACTCTTTACTCATGCTCTCAACTTCTGGGTGATCGTGCGCTCTACAAATCTGCATAACATAACAAATCTTTTTTATGCTGCACTGATCTCAGACATCTAAGGCACATCCAAGTGCTTGGAAACCCGGAGTTTTACCTCCATATAAATCCAGTAGATACAAACATATTCCTTATAACCTCATCACTGCAGTGCAAATTCCGCAGCAGTGCTGAACGTTCCAATCGCGGGTGTGGTCATGACACCTCCATGCCGTCATCAGCACACGCCCACCGTGACTCATGACGGCCGGGAGCCATCATGAGCATCGAAGAGGTTAAAGTAAGTACCTGATCAGGGGATATATTTGCAGGAAAATAAAGCACCATTTAAAGTTTTTCCTTGGCACCTACTTGAACTCCTGTCAAATCCTGAAGTTCTTTCAAAGCGACATCAGGATCCTGGAAGAGGATGGTCTTCATTTCCATCTCCCGGGCTGGCTTCAGGTTACTTCCAATGTCATCCAGCATAATTGTCTTTGTGTGGGAGAAAAGAAGACATTAATGAAATGAGAATTTAGAGCGAATGCCTTCTGAAAGTACAAATTAGAACTCAAAAGTGTGTGCGAACACTGAACTTTAGTTATTATCACCACACTAAAAAATACATACGCAAGTTTAGGACAATATAGAATTTTTTAGGATTGTAAAACAGTTTCAAAATCTTACTTATTTAATAGGTCAAACTGGCTCTTTATATATGTTTTCCTATGTCTGTGTAATTTCAACTATTAAATTATACCACATTGCGGCTAATTTTGTAACTTGAACTGTTTTTTTCCAGGAATACCTTTCCTCATTTCTTTACTGATGAATTTGCATACATCTCAGTTAGTGCCTTACATTACTTCCCATATGATTAATATGCAGAGGGTGTAGAGATGGGAGTGGGCGTAACCTTTTAAGTGTGGTCATCGGGTGCAGGTGTCAGCCATCGGTCAACATTGGGGAGGTACTTAAAGGCCCCTCTGATGCTCTGAACCAGAGGGAGTCCTTTTTCCCATCAGGCTGCTTGGGAATATCTTCCCGAGCAGCCTGGTTGTTTCTTTTCAATTTTTATTGCAATGATGATTGCCGCGAAGGGCGCACTGACGTAATTGCAGTAAAAGTGAAAGTAAAAGGAGCCAATGGGCTTGTTTATTTTCACTTAATCAATGTTTGGGAGTGTATCTCAACCCCGGAGCATGGAGTCTCATGGGAGAGGTATCACTGCAAAAAGGAGAATCTACCCTTTCCAATGGTACATCTGCCCAGTGGACCCCTGTATGGGGATTACCACAGGAGAGCAGTCCCCAAGCTGCGGTACACCTACTAGACTCCATGGTTAAGCCCCCCTTTGGCGATTTATATATTTTAGTCTTGCTGCCCCCCCCTGGGGACAGATGAGGCATGGGGAAATTACCCCTGATCTGCCCCAACCAGAGGGCAGTAAGCCTACTAGACCCCATGGATTTTTTAGTTATACAAAAATATAGGGGTGAAGGCTGCCCTGTATCGGCATTGCCATGTCACAACCTAAATAAATGGGGAAACAGCTTTTCTGCCCCCCCGTGGGAGCACATTGAGCTTATTATCCACAATGTGCCCCCACTAGGTACAAAGCCCACTAGATGCCAGGGATTGTTTTATTTTAAATATGGGAGTGGGGGTGCCCGGCATGGCAATGAGCCCACCCTCAAGTAAATTGGAAAACGGTTGGGAACAGAAAGCCCACTGTATGGCAGGTAAACTTTTTTTTAAAATATAGGGGCAAAAAAGCACACTTTGTGCCGGGAAAATATATTTAAATAAAATAATAGGATGGGCCTTGCCCATCCTAAAATCAGGCCCCACAATCATACCTAAAACCTTAGCAGTCTTCCAGCTCCCCTATGGACTAAAGCATCCCGTCCCAATAGCAAGCGAGATGACATTTGATTCTTTTAGATGTTGTTTTTAAATATGGGCCATGAGAGTGTGAGAGAAAGATGTGCATTAGGAATTCACTGCAATAATCAATACACTCTTCTTGAGTCCTTAATAGAGAGAGGATGTGGAGTAACATACAGAGCTGCTAACTTTGGAACTGGGGAACAGGGTTCGATTCGTGGCGTCAGCTCTCTGATGTCTACTTTTTAAAAATATATATAAAGTAAACAGTGGCGATTTGAAATAAAAATACAGAATTCAACAAAATTACAAATTCCTAAATGTTGATCTGGCAATGGTTGAACTCCATAGGAATGAAGTGTACAGGATCAGGTGAACGTATGATCGAGTGAGCGCTACAGGACGAAAAGCCCACATTAAAAAACAAGCATGGCAAATGAAGCAGCTGCAAACCTTTCATCAAGCCAGCACAAGTAAACAAAACACGAACAGTAAACTAAACACGAACACTTAACACAAGCAGAGGCAGGCCTAAAAAAAGTAGTGCCCCTAAAGTATCCTGCATAAAATGAAGAGTAAGAGCACATGTAATGGGCAGCCCTCATGGGAGGATACAACAGTCCAGAAGGAGGGACTAAGGGTATTCACCAAACAAAAACTGGCATCAACAAAGGACAGTAAGAGGAACCAATGAAAAATATGGGCAGTGCTTGAATCATATATTGTAGATATAGCATGTCTCGAAGAGACAGCGGGCATGTGCTGCCTTGGTGAACCCTAAAACGAAGAAAAAAAATTAGGGAGAGAAGAAAACGCTTGATTTTGTTTTTGTTCTGGCATATAAGCATTCACCCTTTTCTTTCTCTAACAGTTAGGTGCTTTGTATAGTTTAATTTTAGCACTGTTCATATACAGCACAAATCCTAATTAAGACTCTTTGAAATTTGTATTGTTTTTGCCAAGATTATGGATTTTTATTTAACTATGAATAGAACATCCTTTTCATCTGTGCTGGGAGTATAATATTGCTGCTGATTTCACTGCCCAGGTGACATTTCCCAACCATTTGTGTTTGCAAAGGAAAACATGCATTGGCAAACCCAATAGATCTTGCCTATGGATAAGCTAGTAGCTTTGTCAGTCTGGTGGGAGTGGTGAATAGTAAGGAGGGTAAATCGTTGAAGAGGAAGACAGTAAAAAATGAATTTAAAAAAAAGAGTCTAGATGCGGACAGTGCTGGCATCATCATAACGTTTTTTTCTTCTGTCGGTCCGGTGGGGAAGAATACATGGATGTGAAGGGTGTGGGGAGGAGAATGCACAGCAACAGGATGGGTAGGGATTAGGTGCAACAGGGACTGAGTGGTGGGGGCTAGAAGAAAGAGGTACAGGGGGGTTAGAGAATAAGAAACTGTAAAGCCCGCGGATGGGAGGAGGATAAAAACAGGGACTTCCTCTATTAGCTGCGCTTTGGTCATTTCACAAGACCGCTCAGTTGTGAACTGTGAACTACTGGAAACTGTCAAATTCACAGGATGTAAGAAAGTGTCTGACTTCTTAGAAAACCTTTGGCCGCGGAACATACGCAGATTGAGTCGAAAGAAGGAGTGAACGGAAGAAATTAGACCATCGCTTCCTGGTTATTGTTGTAGTACAGTAAGTGCAAGTGTTTAACACCTCCACTACCTGGGCCCTATCATGTACCTTGCCTGCACCACGTGTTCCCTGTTGTGTACCTTCCCTGTACAACATGTGCTCCGCGTGTTCCCTGCCCAGTCCCTGCAAAGTTTAGCAGTGAAGAGATTGGAGGGGCAGCTTCGATAAACTCTTGCCACAGATTGATAATAGAGAAAGTAGGTGCTGCTTTACAAAAACAGTGAAACTGTACCTTTCCCTTCTCCTGAGAGAGATGAAATTTGATACCTTGTGCTTTAATTATTTTGCAATGTTAATTTTCATTATGACTTCAACAAACATTCTCTGTGGCACATAAATGCATGTCAAGGCATAAAAATAAAATATAAAATTAAAAAGGCAAATGCCTCTTTCACCATGGCAAAGGGTAATAAGCACAAGAAAACACGCATCCAGCCAAAATTCAGGAGAAGAACACAATGCTTCTCAACACAGCAGAAAATTACTATTTTTGCATATTGGTGCAGTACAAACCAATGAAAGCACATTAAGTTTTTGCAAAAGGACTTAGTACCATTCCACAAAAACCTACAATAAATGGTGCCGTACCAAGGTCACAGATTCCTTATTTAGTAATAAATGCCAGTTTAGCCATGATTTTGCAAAACAAGTATGCAAGGTTGGCACCATTAAGGCATAATATTATCTACATATATGCCACCCTAATTGATACACATGTGTAGTGGTGGTATGGTATACAGTTATCCTGTGGTGTGTCTGATTCGGTCAGATGTTTTACTAATTTCTAATATGTTTTGAAGTACTTGGAAGGTAAAAAATGAACGAACTGCCTTACTGTACTTTCAGATAAAAAGGATACCTAGAGCAGAACCTTTAAAAAGACTCTTGCACCAGAAATTCTGCAGTACATGCATGTTCCTTGGGAACAAGGTGTTATTCAGAGGTCTACATCTGGTCCCAGTCGCACTTCTCTTGATAGCAAACACTGATGCCAGTAAAGATGTGGTGCTATGGACAGTGTACTCAGACAGGAAGCTGACTGTGGAACTGAGGAACCAGGTTCAAGGAACTAGGTTCGATTCACAGCAGTGCCTGAACATCCTGTGATTCTGGTCAAATAACTTCATCTCTGCTGCCTTGAAAAATAAAAATGAATGTACTTGTCTAATGTGGCTGCTGCACATGTAGAGTCCCATATCGCCGCTCTGTTTTAAAAGTGCAATTAAAAAAAAGGAATAGTACCTCAAACATGCACCACAAGATAAAAAGTAGTGAGAACATCGCATTGGCTGCTGAATTAGAAGGCAGCAAAGAGTGATAATGGTGCCAACGAATGGTAAGTAATGTGCACTGCCGGCGGGCTTGGCCTAAAAAGCGTGCTTGCGATGTGGGACAGTATCAGCAAAAACAGAAAAAAGCCTCCTCAGAGTGATGACATGATAACGTGAGTATGTGCTACAAAAACATGCACACGCACATGTGCATCATTACACAGCAATCCTTTCTTAGCTTTTTATTTACCAGCAACACATTTCAGATGATGGGCCCGAAAAAAGAAGGGAATTTTTTTTTCATATATCAGAGATACCACTGACTTTATTGAACATATTGAGAGACTGAATTGGCAACCTACATACTGTTTGATCACTCTCGATATCACGAGTCTCTACACCTGCATTGACCATGCACAGGGCCTGTCGGCAGTGGAATACTTCCTGAAAAAGAGACAACTGAAATTTGCTACACATAACACAATGTTATTAGATCTGATTGAGTATTGTCTTTTTAATAACATCTTTCTTTTTCAGGGTGACAGACAGGTCTCGGGTACGGCGATGGGCTCCTGCTTCGCCCCCAGCTATGCAAATGTATTCGTAGGCTGGTGGGAGGAGCAGGTAGCCTGGGCCCTTGAGAATGATGCTTGGTCTGAGAAAATCATATTATGGTATAGATATATCGATGATTTATTCATGGTGTGGAATGGCTCTGTGAGCGAGGGAGAGGATGATATCAAATTCCTGAATAACAACAACAATCTTAAATTCACTGGCCAGGTTAGTTTGGTGGCAGTTAACTACCTGGACCTAAGAGTAGAAATACAGGGGAATAGGATTAACACCTCTTATTCAGGAAACCGACAGCAGGCAATAGCACGCTGCATGCGTCCAGTAGCCATCCCCGTAATTTGATTTACAGCATTCCTTACGGGGAGTTTCTCAGGTTGAAAGGAAATAGTTCAAAAAGGTGGGATTTCGATCTGGCAGTTAGAGAAAGCTTTGATAGATTCTTAGCAAGAGGGTATAATGCAGAACTTCTCACGACTACACTACATAAGGTAGAACAACTGCCGAGAGAGGATCTCTTTAAAAAGAAAGAACAGAGAGGAGATGATGGGAGGTTTCGCATGATAGCTACCTTCTCCCAAGATGCCAACTGGTTATGGATGATAATGAAAAAACACTGGCACGTTTTAAAGACCGACAACATTATCGTTGTTGACGTACCAGCAGCTCCGATGATCACTTTCAGGAAAGCTAGATCACTTAGAGATAGTTTTGTACACAGTCATCTAGAACCTATCATAAAGAGAAAAGGGTCGCCACATGAAGCAAAAGGATTCTTCCCTTGTGGAAGATGCAAAGTGTGCTCCTTTAGTAAACAAACTCTGTCCTATGACGTCTAAGGACTCAAGGAAGGCAGAAAAATCAATAAGTTCATGACATGCCACACGACCTTCGCAGTTTACTGCTTGAAATGCCCTGCGGTTAAAAATACATAGGGAGCACGATCAACTGTGTAAAATTGAGAATCCTGGAGCATATGCGCGCCATCACAAACAGAGATTTTACGTATCCGGTTGCTCGCCATTTCTCCGTAAAACACAAAAGCGATAGAAATCCGTTGAAATACTTTTGCTTGGATTGTGTACCTGAATGTTTGAGAGGAGGTGATAGATTGCAGAAATTACATAGACTGGAGTCCCGTTATATCGTTGACTTACAGACTAAGGCCCCAGGGGGCCTCAACAGTGGGGAGGAGATGGCAGTGCACCAAGGGACCTAGGGGGGCAGTTTATGCTATCCTCTGGCTGATAGAAAGTATGTTTATAAAGAACTTTGATATGCTCATCCAGAAAGTATATGAAAAGCACGACATGTGTGGTTTGCTGATTTTTGCGTGTGTATTCTTTTCTGTTTGATTGGGGTTATGATTAGAACATGAATTTTTTTCCAATAGTTTGAATAACTTTTTCTATTGTGTTTCGAGGAAGTGCAAATGCCATGATATTTGGATGGTGATTATGCATCTTGGTATTTGTATTTCTTCATATGAGAAGAAATTTCAGAGATGTGTCACGGGTTAAAAGGAACATACTTTTTTGTGTATGAATGGGTCGATCAACGACTGGGATGAGAACGATAAGGGTGGTTAGGAAACCTGTGCAGGTTGCCAATGCCGATCCACGGCCAGATTGATCATGTCACACTTGAACTTATTTATACCCATTCACATGATACCATTAGAAAATGGAGCGTTGTGATTGTATCGCATGCTGTTTAGGGGTATTTATGTGACTTGGAATGAAAATATTTGGAAATACTTCCAACATGGCGCACGCTATTCCGTCAGGCGCCTAGAGTCCCTTTTCTGTTTCATAATGTAATGATTGAAAATGGCGCCGCGCAGCGAGTTACGCTTTGACACTCATGACAAGCTGAGCTCGGCATGAGCACCGAGGTGCTGTGCACCCTCCCTCCCCCCGCCCCTCAGCACAGCAGGGGAATTACCCCCGTTGCGAAGGGGCTATATATATATATATATAGACATACATATATATAAATATATATTTTTTTTCTATTTTTTTGCAATAAACTATATGAAATTGGATACCTGTGTGCTGGCCTGTTTTCAGCCTTACCGGAGTGGAAAAGTGTTCGAATATATATATATATATATATATATATATATATATATATATATATATATATATATATATATATATATATATACACACGCACACACGCACACATATATATATATATATATATATACACACACATATATATATATATATACACACACACACATATATATATATATATATATATATATATATATATATATATATATATATATATATATATATATGTACACAGCCGCCATGCAGCCCAGCGCCAAGAAATTGGGGACATTATTGTTGTTCAGTGTTCCACATCACTGTATGAGAATCTTGTGGACTGCAACTACCATCATGCAGTGGACCCGCTGACTTTGTATTGAGGTCAGCAATTGGAGGTGTTGTGTAGCCGGTTTTCGCTGATACCGGCAGGGGGCACGCCCTCTCGTTCAGGAGCCCCGCGCAATCAGCAACTGTTTGGTGTAGTACGGGGAGTACATCGTGGCGCCACCCCAAGCAGAGGTATTTTCCATTTGGAGTGTATCTGCGCAAGAGGAGAGAGGAGGCGGCATTGCGCTGCCGGATAAGGGCACAAATAAAGGTACTGGCGGGACCATCTTGTCCAGGACTCCTGCGGAGGAGTGCAGCCCAGCACCAAGAAATTGGAGACATTATTGTTGTTCAGTGTTCCACATCACTGTATGAGGAACCTTGTGGACTGCAACTACCAACTTGCAGTGGATCTGGGGGTATCAGCGCATTTAACACACCTGCCTATGGGAGGAGGAGTCGAGAGACTGCTATTAAGGGAGTGGTCTCTGTAGAACACGAGAATCTACCAGCCTGTGGCACCGGCACTGATGACGGCCATTCCGGCCAGAAATGCATCTGCCATGAGCTTTTCACGGACTGCAGGAGAGTGTTTGATTTTTGCCAAATAAATCCTTTTTTTCTGCCCAGAGCATGTGTCCCGCTGACTTTGTATTGAGGTCAGCAATTGGAGGTGATATATATATATCGTCGACCACAGTATATTCCGCGCGTCGCAATTACTGCTGCCACAGATACACCAAGCACGGACCAATTTTACGGCATTCAATGTTTTATTCGCCTGTCGGTTTCATGACGTTTCGGCACCCCTGTGCCTTGCTCACATGATATATATATATAGAAGCAAATTAAGTACTCCGGTAAGCAGAATTTCTATTTAGTTCACCGCATGCTGCCTGTTCTGCGCGTTTCGGATGATCCCAGCCTTTCTCAAAAAAAAAAATATATATATATATATATAGAGAGAGAGAGAGAGAGAAAGAGATCATATTTTCAGAATGTGACAGAGAGGGGTGTTGGAGCAATAGTGAATCAGCACTGGAGTGTGTGTGGGAGCCAGGGGACCAAGTCAACACCACTGAGCAGCTAAAGCAGGGTCGGGTGAGGGCACTTCGGAGGAGTTAGGTCAGGTTAATTTTTGGATTTTCTTTTAGAAAGACAAAAAAGGCAGACGGGAAGAGGCGGGAAGTTGTTGAAGGCAGAGTAAGCAGCATAGACAATGAGTGCAAAGATTTGAGGAGTGATACAGCAGACAAGGAAGAAAGCTAGAAAACACATGCATTCTCATGGAGTGTTCAAGGCAAAAGAAAAATAGTTCCCTGAATGTTATCATAGAAGGATTCCAGCCAATAAGTGAAAAGCATGGTAAAGATGCTATGCTCCAGAACAGTCAAATGAAAGAAGGAGAATTAAAGCTGTAGAGTATGACGCAAGCAAATCAGTCTGGCGAGAAAGCCAACCAATGACAAGATTGCGCCGAAGCACACATTATCTATTACATGTGTAATAGATAATAAATATGCTGAAGCTACCTGTTGGCAAGACCTAGAAAGAGCTGATAAACTCTTTTGTTCCTTGATGTTGGTACTTCGAGAGCGCCACTGAGCTCTGTAGATAAAATTCAGAGGGCAAGGAATAGTTTGGGACAAAGTACACTCTTTGAATGTAACCACAGTCTTTCTTACTGTTGCAGTGTCTCTCGTAATGTTGCAGTGTAAAATCCTTGGACAATAATAAGAGTGATTCTAAAGTAGGTAAGGCACAATAGGTAAATCCTTCAATTTACTCAATGTAATTAACCTGGTAAACATCAAAATGTTACCAGCAGTTGTAGGAGAGTAGGGTCTGCAATCCTATGATCACCCGGACTTTTTGCTTTTGTTTCACTGGTTTACGACTTTCTCGGGCTGTGGGCCTGCCAATCAGACCCACAGCCTAGCTGTTCTCTCGCTAAATTGATATGTGTACCTAAGGTGCATTACCCAATTGGAACTGGGCCACCCTGTCAGACCCTGTAACTCAGGGCATCGGTGTACCCAGGGCCTACCAGGGGCTGAAGCATGTATTATGCCACCCCTGGATGGCCATCTAAATCTGACACAACTGGCTGCACGACAGCTGGGGCCACGTGGCGTACTCGCCCGTTGCTGTAGGTGTAGTATCCCTATACCTAACCTTAAAATGGACACCCGAGTTCCTCTCAGTCACTCCTATGGCAGGCCTTGACAATCCTGAAGGCAGAGTGCATGGAACCGTGTGAATTGGGCTCTGGCACGAGCCGAGCCCGGTTGCAGCTTGCGGAACCAAGACCCAATGGCTGTTTCATGGTAACGCGTATCATATCGGTAACTTCGATATCGCGTTATCAAGACATGTCGAGAAAGGTGTCATACGAATCGGGCTGCTGCCCCCTCACCAACACTGGCGACGAGTTTAGCATTCCGCCCTTCTAGAGGGACACGACATGTACGTAACTGTGAACCCCGGTTAAAGTTAACTGAAGCCTCAGCTCCACAAAATGGACGCTGCCACCACAGTCACGAGTCTGACCTCCTGCTGCTGGGAGTCCTTCCAGCGAGGAGAGCTTGGACAAAGGGTTTCCTGTCAAGGGCGGTGTTCGCACCGTCCCAGACAGGGTTTGTGTATTCTGGGTAGGTAGGGCTTTGCGAGAAGGTGACTGCGGAGTGGCACCCCGGTGCTCACTACGCATCTGCCGGCTAGAACCAGTTCCAGGGGCGCGCAGCCCCTGACCTGGGGAAAGTCCAGCAGGGGGAGAGGGGTGTAACTACCCCCCTTCCTGGTCCCACTCTTAGGGCAGGACCTAGTCATGTACCCACCCCTTTCTTTAGGATAAAGGCCGGAGCGGGGACCCTTCCAAATTAGATCATCTTTGAATCAAGAATACTTTCTACGAAAGGACTTCGAGACTCTTCTCAAGATTTCTCCCTTGTGGCTAAGGAGTAGTCACCCTGCATCCGCAGGCACCAGCTAAGAACTCTGCGGTTTGCTGCAAGTCCTTCCTCAAGGATCCGACGGCCCAGCTCGACGAGAACCGGCTTCCCTGGCACCTCTGACCTCTACCCACGTCGTCAGCTCAGCTGAGATCTGTGGGTGCGACGAGACCTCGAGGGACCGGCCATCCTCAAAACCTGCACGCTTTCTTAATCAGCACGACCATCGAAGCATTTCTCTGGTGAGTGCTCTGGGGTCCGAGAAGCCCCGACCCTGAGTAGCTCCAGCACCGAAGTGCAGTCTCCCAGCATCTCCACGATCTGCGTGGGGCCCTTCTGCTCGCTGCTCAGCACGTTGTCTGGTCACTAGCCGCTGGCTTGTGCCCTTCTTTGACGACATCCGACAACCAACACTGCTGGTCTGGTTGCTCCAGATCGGCCCTTGCTCCCTTTTTCGAGAGGAGCACCCCGGACCCTCCTGGTCCACTCAAGACGCCATTTTAGGCCCACCACGTGGCCCTGAAATCTGCAAAGGCTTGTTGCCCCAATCCTGGGCCCAGCGACGCCGGCAGCATCAACCTTCGTGGGACAGCTCGCACCTCCATCCTGGTCGCCGACAACGCCTCCTGGTCCGTGAGACTGCAGAGCCTAGCGTCGCCCACTCACCTAGTCGAGGTGACGGCCATCCGGTGCCTTCCTGGTACCCTCTGACTACTGGCTAGTAGTACGAACTTGGTCCCCTCTGCTTTCAGGTATCAACGATCACTGATCCAGGCTTGGATCTCTACGAACTATTCATCACTGGTCGCCGGCCAGCAACTCCTTTTCTTCCGGCTCCTGGCTCGTCAGCGAAGACCCCCAACGCCTGTAAGACTTGTGCAGCCGCAGCCCTCGTGGCTAGGTAACTTCGGCATTTCGGTGCCTGCATAGCCTCCTTACTCTAGGGTCCTGAGTCCCTCGCTTCCGACTTGCCTTATCGGGTCCGCCCGAGACCACTAAACTTTCCGTGCCCTCGGGCACTTGTTTTAATTGTGCACTTGAAGTATTTTCTAAGAGCTTTTGTTCTGTGCTTAGTACCCTGTCCTCATAAAGAGAACAGGGCTGTTGTGATTCTAATAAATATACTGTTTATTTTCATAACACTTGTGTGGTGTCCTTTCACTTGGTGTTCAAGGGGTATGTGATGGTATTACAGCTGGCTTAACACGCCCTCTAGAGTTTAGCCCGAAGACTGCTCGTATCCACGCTACTAGGATAGCTGGTCTAAGGTTGACTTACAACCAATCACCATAAGGGTCGTTTGGAATGATACATAGTGGTCGCTAGAATAGCGAACGCTGCATATCGGGCCAACTTCTCACAGCAGTTATATGCAACTCCCACCAAAACAGTGAACACCCTGTCTAAGCTAGTACAAACACCCTTAGATTCAATTTGCAAGATGTCTCCTTACTTCATCAGCTTTAACCTTCAGCAAGTCCAGAACATACTGGTAGATCTTTTGTTCCGGTTTCCTCATCCCAATACGGGAAGACTCAACAAGAAAGTCAAAATGGCTTCTCAACGTAGTCAGCAATTTTGCTTCATTTTCCCTTGTCGGGGTATCATTTACCCAGTTGTTTGACAAGATGCAGGTCTTAAATCCTGTTAAAAGAAATAAAATATGCTGTTTAAAGAAGATTCAATTAATTAGCAATATAGTATTGGTCTACCAACATTTATGTACTGTAATGTGATCACAATTTCACAGGCTGGGTGACCGATACAACAATATTTGTGAATTGCTTTAACCGGGACAAGATGGAAAAGCTGTATGGCTAGTATGCCAGAGTGTAACATGTTTGACTGGCCTAATATCCACAACCATGCCAAATTGTCCACAAATAAAGCCACAAGAGCAACTGGAAAGCATTTTCGGTGAAAGATTTCATAGTTATGGAAGAAGTCATAGCAGGATTCCCTTACCAAAGTTTTCACCCCAACATCTGAGAAGGAAGAGGTCCGCCACTTTCAGGAGAAGCATCTCCATAGAAGTATACACTTCAACTCAGGCCCCCTCCTCATCTCGCTATATGCGGACGATATTGTGTTATATGCCCGCTGCCCGCAGACTAATCTAGACCCCCAATTAGGGAGATCCTTCGCTTTAGTGGATACTCAGGATTGGTATAAATTGAGCAAGTCCTTGTTATTACCCTTAATGACGGGCACCATTGAGTGGGAATGTGAGCTCCTATTGAAGTGGTGTCATGACTCGGTCAGATATTTGGGCATTCAAATCCATAGGGAGGTGGAGCAAACGGTACAGCTGAATTATGGCTCAGCCATACATAACCTTGAAGCACAGATAGAACATTGGCTATGGCTCCCACTTTCTAAGTCCAGCAGAATGCGAATTTGCCTAGCCTTGGTGCTGGTAAGTTCCAATTCTATTAAGGACTCGGAGGCGAGGATTATGCCATTCTTTCAACGCTTTATTCTCTACAGCAGCAAGCAAAAATAACACAACTACTTTTCCCATGAACATTTGGGGAAAAAATAAAGTCAAACATGAGTCCTATCACAGTGTCCATACACCGGTGTCTCCCATCATGCTCCACTGCACTTGTCTCCTCCTCTTTCTTCGCGCGAAGCCAGAACATCAGTCCACTCACGCATCCAGTTTAGAATTATCTGCTCCTGAAAAAGAACGCACCATCAGATCCATTCTATTTCAATAGAACGTCAGCAGTAAAACAGGAAGAGCAGTACACCGCAGAGCCATAAGCGCACATTCGAAAAGGAACATAAACGCTTTACATACATTGCATACGGGGAGGGTCCACTTCCATGAAGTCACTGGGAGGGATAATCCTCGCCTCCGAGTCCTTAATAGAATTGGAACTTACCAGCACCAAGGCTAGGCAAATTCGCATTCTATGTCAGGACCGGAGGCTTCGGATTATGCCAGTTCAAAGCTTATCGACCACCAATCTGGCCACATCAATAACTGGCTTGAAATAGAACCTCTTGAACGTGGAGTCCGAGGACCAATCGGCCGCTCTCATCAGGTCCTCCAACCGAGCATCAAATGCAAAAGCTTTAGACGCCATGGCACCTCGCGTAGAGTGAGCCCCAAATTGTTTAGTATCAATCCGCGCCTCCTGCATTATCCAACGCACCCAACAGGCAATCGTCGGTGAAGTAACTGCCTTATACGGTTTACGCAGGGCAATAAGCAGCTGCCGCTCACCCGGAGGGCGAGTATCTTCAGTCATATCCTCATAAGCACGGAGGCACTGCACTACGCACAGCTTAGGGGAGTCCTGAAAAGCCGGGTACAAAATGACCCTAGTATGTGTTTTGGTCCGTCTGCTGACGGTAAAAGAAACCCCTTCAGGAGAAAAAACCCTGGCCGTTATATCCAACGCTCGCACGTCCGAGACACGCCTGCAGGACACCAGGCACAGCAACATGGCCAACTTAGCCGTCAACTCTTTACGCGACAAAAACCTGTTCGGTTGCCAGGAAAGGAACAAATTCAGCACCCTGTTCACATCCCACAGGGCGGAATACCAAGGTCCCGGCGGCAAGGCAAGCCGTATACCCCTTAAGAGCCTACAGACTAAGGGGTGTTCGCCAACTGGGGAGCCCTGAACCAGGTCGTGCCCCGCTGACACCACCGACCGGAAAGTATTGATCGACCGATAGGCCAAACCCCGATCAGACAGTTCCGCCAGGAAATTCAAGACACGCACTACAGGTGCCCCCACAGGATCCAAACCCCGTCGCACACACCAACGGCTCCACCGGAGCCAAGCCGATCAGTAGCGTTTGGTCGTCCTGTCGGCCCAAGCCTTGGAGAGCAAGTCCTCTGCTGTTCTCGAAAGGCCAGGCAACGTCCAGCGTCGCCGGAGAGCCTCCACGCCATCAGGCGCAACGAGCCTTCCAGGACCAACCTGTGGGGCGCTCCCTCCGGATTCAGTAGAATGTGGGGAGACTGGGGGAGTAGGATCGGAGAATCCCAAGAAAGTTCCAGAAGAACCGGAAACCAAACTTGCGACCTCCACCACGGAGTGATCATCACCACCTGTGCTGACTGGCGGCGCAGTAACGCTGACACGCGCGTTATCATTGAGAACAGGTGGAAACGCATATCCCTGTACCCCCGACCAATCTTGGAGGAACGCATCCGTTGCTTCTGCCAGAGGAGTGAGTTACAACGGGGTAGACCCTGAGAACTCCTTGACCTAGGTCAATTAAACAGGTACATGTATAAATGGTCGGAGTCTGATATAAACAATAGGAAAAATCTCAGAATGGCACTTATTTTCTCAGTGAAATACTTTCATTCTATCAAGGACATCAATGTTGCTCAACAAACGAAAAACAAGTCAATACATTCGGTGCATATTTATTTAGCACATCTTATATTTGTAAACTGCATGAATTTCAACCCAAATGGTAGATGATATTGCAATTAATGCATTGGCAATATAAGCTTAGAATCAACACATTTCTATATATTAAGTGGATTCAAAAACGTGTCAATGCGCTCAAGGTGCATAGAGAAAAGGTATTTAGAGGGGATGGGTAAGTGGGGGTGAAGGTGGGGACCGGGTAAAGGTGGTGTGACTGAGTTAAAATCACAGTGAGAAATGAAAAACCTTTACAGCCTATGTACAGATCTAAAGGTTCCAAAAACAATCTCAAACATAGGTTCCGTAGTTATCCATTATTTAGTCCTATGTTTGGAACAGTGAAAAGTAACGATAGTCGACGTTTCGACCCCTGACAGGTACGGGTGATTCAGAACCTCAGGATGGGGTCTTCATCAGGACGTGGGGGTATAACAGGAGCGCCTATAAATAATGCGAAAATGATGAATGTATCTCATACTCCTATATAGTAATTAATGCACTCGAAATTGGGTGAAATGTTACCTACTTCGCATGAGGCCCGTTTGGGCCTACAGCCTGGGGACCTTCCAAGGTTCCTTTGTGGTACGAGAGGTCTGTAATTAAGTAAAGGCGGTATCAGTACAGTGGGCTGGCCCACCTGGGATGAAGCACCAGAGTAACACTACATCCAAAATGAAAAGGGGGGGAGAACTTACTGGTAGCTTTTCTCAAAGTCGTTCAAATGCGTGGGATTCTGTTGTCCACTGGACCAGCCGGTCCGTGGTGGAACGCCGTATGTCTCTGAAAGTGAAGTAGGGCATCACACTAAGTAGTAGAAGTTGATCTGTGTTGGCGCGCCAAAAAAGTCACAGGGGATTGTTTCATAAAAAGCGCGGTTATTAAAGACAGGGGCCATATGTCTCTAAAGGGAAAATGAGTCAGTGCTTCGCGTGGAACAGCGTTAACGCACCCAAAGTCACAGGGAAAGGGTGTATAACACGCGCGGTTTTTAGCGTATAGAGTGAAGGAATCACATTAAGGAAACGCAACCCCGGCGGGAAAAACTCTCCATTAGTTTTGGGATGTTTCGCAAGCGCGCTTCATTGAAGTTGAAGCCAAGAGTGGTAAGGTCCAGGAGGGGATGTGGCCGGGGCTCACCTGATTAATCGCAGCGCTAGTTTGTCTCTTTCCTCTCCTCTGGCTGTCAGCAGTGAAGGGAGCCGCCGCGAGGTGCCGGCGCTAAATGCTGCTAGGGGGCTCGCCCTGCTCTGGCCAATCAGCCACGAGTTACCCAGGGAATGAGGAAAAAGAGTTGTTGTTCGATATCAAGGGACTGTTTCTGAGCAAGGAAACTTAGGTGCAGTCAAAAGTGGAGAGAATAGATCAGTTAGTTACCTATTGAACAGGTGTGTACCGGCAAGTAACATAATACATTCTGTTGTATACATATGACCTTTCCGCAATGTCCCAGGGAAGGCAAGTGAAACAAAAACAAAACTCGTACGTAACCAATTGTATACCTGAACAGATTCAAAACACAGTTTGCAAGCGAAATATCCACATAAACCACTAAGGGCGACACGGCTCGGTGTCATCATTAAGGTGCGGAAGTGGTATACAATTCTGTCCAAGCTTATTTTTGCAGTCGACTGGTGCTTCAACCTAACCCGAAGCAGGACATCAATTCATTAAGTGTACACATTGTTAATAATATATTTGGTCAAGTGCAATAAACCAATATATACACACATCATTCTCTGATATTGATTGACCCAGCGTGACACAGTGTACATATCAATGAAATACTGTATGTGTATTCAAAAACAGCCATCATTACAGCCTACACTAAGGCATTCAGTCACTGGTTCAATCCGGATCTAGAAGGGCCATCTGGGAGAAAGTGGTTTCCAGTTCATTAAGGCCCCTTTGCACAGAGTCAAAAAATTGCATCCATTTGCATTCACGCACATTGAGGATAGAGTTGAGATTACCACCCCGTGGGCCCAGTGTAATTTTCTCAATAACTACCCACTTGATTGATTCAGGTGTATGTGAGTGCTCCTGGAAATGCTCTACAAGGGGGGCTCCCACCGTTTTGCACCTTATTCTGCTGCAATGTTGTAGCACACGGTTCTTTATCTTTTGTTTCGTCTGGCCTATGTATATCATTCCGCAGGGGCAAAAGATAGCATAAATCACCCCCTCGGTGTTGCAATTCGTGAAGGTTTTCAAGGGCACAGACAGACCATTGTGTGTTACTGTTCCAGTCTCTAGGCACAGTTGGCAGGCCTTACAGCTTCCGCATTTATGGTTTCCCAGGATGGCAGGAAGGTTCCACATTGATTGTATTGTGGGGGTAGTCGGGCTGTCTAACATGGAGCGTACTACAGAGTCTCTGATGCTCTTTGCTTTTCTGAAAGCATGCATTGGTAGATTCGGCATCTGGAGGGTCTTTGATACAATATTCCAGTACTTGTTCACTATCCTGCGTACTGCATTGCTTTTACAGCAGTAGGTGGTCACACAGATCATCCTGTCATCCAGCGGTTGGCGCACCTTTGGTGTCAGCAAAGATTCTCTATCGCTAAACCATGCCCTTTTCCGCGCCCTCTTGACCAGCCTCTTCGGGTATCCTCTTTCAATGAGTCGGAGGATCAATTCATCAGATTCATGAAAATAGTCATCTTTCATCGTACAGTTCCTCCGGATCCTGAGGAATTGTCCGAATGGTAGGTTGTCCCGAAGGGCCCGGGTGTGATGACTAGAGTACTGCAGCAAGGTGTTTCTTTCTGTCGGTTTTCTGTACAGGGTGGTAAAAAGGATTCCCTCACTTTCCTTGATGGTTATATCTAGAAAGTCAATGGATTCGTTACTACAGGTGCTGGTAAACTGGATGTCACTTGATTGAGCATTGAGCCAGTGCGTGAAGGCCTCCAATTCTTGCTTATCACCTTCCCAAATTATCAGTATATCATCTATATACCGACGGTATTCCAAAATTCTCTCACGGTATGGGTTGTTGGAACAGAGGACCCTATGTTGTTCGTACTCGTTCATATAGAGTATTGCCAGATCTGGAGCAAAGGCCGCCCCCATAGCTACTCCTTTCATCTGCATGTAAAAGTCATCTTGGAATAAAAAGAAGTTTTTAGTCATAGCGATCTCAAGTAAATCAGAGATGAATTCGGTAGGAACTTCCGCTGGTTGTGGACGGGATTCCAAAGCCCTTCGTATGGTTATCAAGGCTGGTTCTTGGGGAATGCTCGTGTATAAGGACACGATGTCCATAGTTACCAATAATTGTTTCTGTTTGTCAAATGGGCGTTGGTCTATCAGGTTAATCACCTGCATCGTGTCTCTCAAATAAGTGTCGGTTGCTTCTGCCAAAGGCTTCAGGAACACATCTATGTATTTACAGAGGGGTTCGAGGATGGACCCACACCCCGATATAATCGGTCTTCCTGGTGGTTTGGTGGGGTTCTTGTGGACTTTAGGTAGAACATAAATCGTTGGTATGCGTGGTTGGTCCACATTAAGGTAGGCATGTTCTTTCTCAGAAAGGAAACCGGCTTCCTTTGCTTTGGTCGTGATAGCGACGATCTGTCGTCTGATCTCGTTGGTGGGGTTGGTTGTCAGGCGCCGATAGCTCACATTGTGTCTCAGTTGTGAGTATATCTCCTGTTTATAGTCCTCCGTCCCCATAACAACAACTCTTTTTCCTCATTCCCTGGGTAACTCGTGGCTGATTGGCCAGAGCAGGGCGAGCCCCCTAGCAGCATTTAGCGCCGGCACCTCGCGGCGGCTCCCTTCACTGCTGACAGCCAGAGGAGAGGAAAGAGACAAACTAGCGCTGCGATTAATCAGGTGAGCCCCGGCCACATCCCCTCCTGGACCTTACCACTCTTGGCTTCAACTTCAATGAAGCGCGCTTGCGAAACATCCCAAAACTAATGGAGAGTTTTTCCCGCCGGGGTTGCGTTTCCTTAATGTGATTCCTTCACTCTATACGCTAAAAACCGCGCGTGTTATACACCCTTTCCCTGTGACTTTGGGTGCGTTAACGCTGTTCCACGCGAAGCACTGACTCATTTTCCCTTTAGAGACATATGGCCCCTGTCTTTAATAACCGCGCTTTTTATGAAACAATCCCCTGTGACTTTTTTGGCGCGCCAACACAGATCAACTTCTACTACTTAGTGTGATGCCCTACTTCACTTTCAGAGACATACGGCGTTCCACCACGGACCGGCTGGTCCAGTGGACAACAGAATCCCACGCATTTGAACGACTTTGAGAAAAGCTACCAGTAAGTTCTCCCCCCCTTTTCATTTTGGATGTAGTGTTACTCTGGTGCTTCATCCCAGGTGGGCCAGCCCACTGTACTGATACCGCCTTTACTTAATTACAGACCTCTCGTACCACAAAGGAACCTTGGAAGGTCCCCAGGCTGTAGGCCCAAACGGGCCTCATGCGAAGTAGGTAACATTTCACCCAATTTCGAGTGCATTAATTACTATATAGGAGTATGAGATACATTCATCATTTTCGCATTATTTATAGGCGCTCCTGTTATACCCCCACGTCCTGATGAAGACCCCATCCTGAGGTTCTGAATCACCCGTACCTGTCAGGGGTCGAAACGTCGACTATCGTTATTTTCACTGTTCCAAACATAGGACTAAATAATGGATAACTACGGAACCTATGTTTGAGATTGTTTTTGGAACCTTTAGATCTGTACATAGGCTGTAAAGGTTTTTCATTTCTCACTGTGATTTTAACTCAGTCACACCACCTTTACCCGGTCCCCACCTTCACCCCCACTTACCCATCCCCTCTAAATACCTTTTCTCTATGCACCTTGAGCGCATTGACACGTTTTTGAATCCACTTAATATATAGAAATGTGTTGATTCTAAGCTTATATTGCCAATGCATTAATTGCAATATCATCTACCATTTGGGTTGAAATTCATGCAGTTTACAAATATAAGATGTGCTAAATAAATATGCACCGAATGTATTGACTTGTTTTTCGTTTGTTGAGCAACATTGATGTCCTTGATAGAATGAAAGTATTTCACTGAGAAAATAAGTGCCATTCTGAGATTTTTCCTATTGTTTATATCAGACTCCGACCATTTATACATGTACCTGCTTCTGCCAGAGGGTCGGGGCGCCAGCTGAAATACCGCGGGAGCTGGTGGTCCAAGCGGGACGCGAAGAGGTCCACTGAAAATGGACCCCAACGGTCCGAGAGCTTGGCAAACAGGGTAGGGTCCAGCTTCCAAATGCTGGCGTCCAGGATATTCCTCGAGTGCCAATCGGCCACCTCGTTCTGGCGACCCGGAAAATATTCCGCCGTAACCGATACCTGGTGGTCCAGACAAAAGTGCCAGAAGTCCCTGGCCAGGTCCGCCAACATCTTGGACCTGGTACCGCCCAGGTGGTTGATGTAACGGACCGCCGACACGTTGTCCATCCTGTGAAGGACGCAGGATTGAACTCTGTCCTTGGTCCAACATTGCACTGCGAAGGAGCCCGCTAGCAACTCCAAGCAGTTGATATGCAAGGACTGTTCGAGAGCAGACCAGGCGCCGCCCGTGGAGAAATCTCCGCACCTCGCCCCCCAGCCTGAACGGCTGGCGTCCGACTCTATCACGATATCTGGGGCGGAACCGAAAATCGCACGGCCATTCCAGGCCTCCATGTGCGTAAGCCACCACTGCATTTCGTCCCTCACGTCCTCCGACAAGGGAATCAGCTGAGAGTACGTCGAGTCTGTCAATCCCCCCGTACGCCTTCAAGCGCTGCATGGCGCGGTAATGAAGGGGACCCGGGAAGATAGCCTGGATCGAAGAGGACAACAGGCCCACTAGCCTCGCCAGGTGGCGCAAGGAAATCATCTGCTTCGCTAGTGTTTGACGCAGCTCGTGCCTGATCCACGCCATCTTCCTGGCCGGCAGACTCAAGGTGGCTGCCACCGAGTCTATGGTGAAGCAGAGGAACGTAGCGCACTGCATGGGAACCAAAAGAGACTTTTTCTTGTTGATCACGAACCCTAGGCCTTGTAAAAGGTTGACCGCAGACTGCAACTGTGACCGCAGCCTCTCGGGGCACTGGTCCATGAGCAGCATGTCGTCCAGGTACACTATCATTCTGACCCCTTGAGCCCGTAAGGCCTCCACCGCTGGCCGCAACACCTTTGTGAAGCACCACGGTGCCGAGGAGAGCCCGAAAGGAAGAGTGGTGAACTCGTAAACCTGACCGTCCCACCTGAACTGGAGGAAACGCCGATGAGGGGGAAAAATTGGAATCGTTAAGTAAGCGTCTTTCAAGTCTAGCCTGACCATCCAATCGGACTGGCGCAAGACATCGCGCAAGAGATGTATCCCTTCCATTTTGAAATGCCGATACACCAACCACTCGTTGAACTCCTTCAAATTGATCACGTGGCGACTGCCCCCATCGACCTTGTCTACCAAGAAAAGATTGCTTATGAAACCTGAGGGGTGCTCGCAAGCGCAACAAATCGCCCCTTTTTGGAGGAGGGCCGCGACCTCTTCGCTCACCAAAGCCGCATCGCGCTGGGAAAAGGTAATGGGGCGAGGACGTTGTAGCTGACACGGACGGCCATGGAACTCCATTTGGAAGCCCTGAACCATCTGCAGCACCCAAGCATCGCTGGTAAGGGAGGCCCATGCAGGAAAAAACTGCGCCAGTCGCCCCCCCACTCTCAGAGTCGCGGAAGGCAGTACACTCACCTCGACCACCGCCTTGTTGTTGGCCACGCTGACCTCCACGACCTCCGAATTTCTGCCCTCTAGTGGGGTAGAAATTGTTGAACCTGGCCTTGTCCTGATACTGGCCACGTCCGGAGCCTTGACCTCTATCCGAGCTGGCGCCCCGGCCGAACAAGCGGCCCCTGCCTCGTCCGGCCTTGTCGAAAACACGAGGCGCGAAGACTTTCTTAATATTGGACTGGGCACGATCCAAGGACGTAAAGGTTGCCACAAATTTCCCTAATTCCTTGATGAACGGGTCACCGAGCAAACCCCCCTGGGCCACAGCACCTGCCTCCGACGAGGCGAGGTCGCCCAGCTTGGGATCCACCTTAATAAGCAAGGAACGCCTCCGCTCCGTAGAGAGGGCGCAGTTGGCGTTGCCAAGGAAAATTATGGCCCTCTGGGCCCAGTTGGACAGAACCTCCGGGGAGATCGCATCGCCCGACACCTTGGCCTCCTCCGCCATATCCAAGATCTTGGTAAGGGGCCCGACAGCATCCAAAAGCTTGTCCTGGCAAGTGCGCCAGGACCTGTTGATTCCCTTCCCTGGGTCCTTGACGAACTTCTGAAGAAAGGTCGCCATTTTCGGGTCGATGTCCGGGGTCATGGCCACCTTGCCCTCCAACGAGGGCCGGGGACACTCCGCACGCAGGCGGCTCCTAGCATCTTTGTCCACCGGCTTCCTCAGCCTATTAGCGACGTACTGGGTCACCTTGTCACACGGGACCCACTCTGATGAACGGGGGTGGACGATGTCGTCTGGGTCCAGCATGTCCGACGGACCAGCGGAGGATGAGGGCTGAGAGGGCAGCCACGACCGGGAAGAACAGGCCTCCTCCTCCGAGTCCGGAGAGTCGTCGTCGTCGCGCTGCGGGTCCGGAGAGATCGCAGGGGGAGAAAGCGGGGAAACGTCCGACGGAAGAGGAGCAGGAGGCTGCGCGTCCTCCAGGGCTTTGAAGGCACTCTTCACCCTAGCGAAAGCCGCCGAATCAACTCCCTCAGTGCAAGGCTTCTTGGGAGGAGGCGGGGTAGGGGACGAATCCGGCCCAGAGGCCGGAGCCGGCGCCGGAAGCAAGGCGGCAAACTTGGCATAGGCCTCGTCCAGGCGCGCCGAAAGGCGTTGCTCCAGGGGGACCATGGCCTGGTCCACCGCGTGATAGATGGAGTCGTCGACCGCCTGGTAGAAGTCATCGTCCAACGGGACATAGTTCAGGGGGTCTTCCTCCGGATAGTTGTCCGCGTTCCCCTGCATAGCGAGGTAAATTAGGCTCTAGCAACGGGAACGGAAGACAAGACGAAATTACCCTCCTCAGGGCACTCTACGGTCTGGGGAGTCCCAACGATATGGGTGGCCCAAGGCACACAATTAACGGGCAAAGCCCTGGAAACGCTGCAGTACCACAGAGTCTCGGGCGCCTCCCGGCAAAGCGTTCCCACAGCACAATTACGACCCCGTAGGGTGTTCGTCAAATAATACAACCCAAAGGGCGTCCAAAAACAAGGGGGGAAACCTAAATATGACCCCGCAGTGTGTCAGAGCCGGGAGGCTAGGCACGGGTCCGCTGGTGATAGGAGCGCGCCAGAACACTCTAGAAGCTTCTGGGAGCGGCCCTTCAGCAAACGAGACACCGGCCCCTGGTGGTAGCGCCACCACACCGCACACTACTGGGCAAGGATCGCGTAAGGAGCGCACTAGGCGTCCCACGACCAATCAAGGGAATCTGTGGAGAAAGAACAGAAACCCGACACCCGGTCCAAAGGCCCAAGGCACCACACAGAAACCCAAAACCCAGGAGAGAAGGAAAAAACCAACTTAACTTGCTGCGAGCAGCGAAGAAAGAGGAGGAGACAAGTGCAGTGGAGCATGATGGGAGACACCGGTGCATGGACACTGTGATAGGACTCATGTTTGACTTTATTTTTTCCCCAAATGTTCATGGGAAAAGTAGTTGTGTTATTTTTTCTTGCTGCTGTAGAGAATAAAGCGTTGAAAGAATGGCATAATCCGAAGCCTCCGGTCCTGACATAGAATTGCACTAATGAAAATGATAGTTCTTCCGAAGTTTTTATAAATGTTCCACAATATCCCCATCCCGCTCCCAGATAGTTTTTTTAAGACCATCAGGTCACACATCGTCAGACTCGCTTGGGAGGGGGGGGAAAGACCTAAGATACGATGGGGGCCCCGGACTTTAGAATGTATTTACCTAGTGGTGCAGGCCAGCTTTGCCTATTCATTTTATCATCCTGATGCACGCATTCCCTGTGGTAGGCCTGAATCTGACTTGGCGCATCTGACTCCGCTCCATGCCATTTTGCCCCAGGTCTTTACTCGCGATCCTAAGGACATTCAAACGGTGTCCACTACGAGCTGGGCATGGCGTAAACTGTCACAAGTCACTGGAAACGGATCCATGTACTCCTCCGAAATCCATATTGTGCACAACTCCTGGCTCCTGATTACAGAAGAGAAATTAGTTTTATGGGTGCTCAAATCCCACTCCATGACCAAGTTTGGTGACTTATTCCCAGACGGGCATATATTCGAAAACACTGGGAGGGATGTGGGGACTGGATTGACCTTTATGGACCAGTTTATTTTCACTAGAGTGTGCAGGGCTCTGCGTGCTAAAATAACGGATTATCCGCTTGAGCCACAGTCCCTCAGACCTTTATCCCTTTTAATAACAAACCCTGATGGGAATCAATTGATTTTGAAGTTATACAAGTTCAGCATGGCTCTGGTGCCATGCCACAACACCAAGATTCGAGCGGCCTGGGAGGCGGACCTGGGACATCCTATCTTGGAAGACCAATGGGCCTACTGCTGTGCGCAAATCTGGGAAATCTCCCTCGCTAGCAGGCATAAGCTGATATATTTTACATTTGTATGAAGGGCATACATGACGCCGGCCAAACTTCACGCTATTGATCCCTCCTGACCTCATAACTGTCGGAAATGCTACAGCCCTTATGCCGATTTTCCTCATTTGACATGGACTTGCCCCAAGATTGCGGAGTTCTGGGTTTCTATTTTCGAAATAATGTCCCGTATAACTCTGCTGGAACTAGACCCCAACCCGGAAGTTTCACTTCTCGGATACGAATTTAACATACACAAGAAATTACGCAAGTTCATTGTGCTAGCGCTGCTTTCGGCTAAATGCGAGATATCTCTTAGATCTGGGCAGCAAGTTGCTTCCCACTTCGAGTGCATGGCTTGCCAGTCTCATATTTTGCAACACAAACTGCGAACTATATGACACACTGCTCCTGCCCAAACTACGACCAAAAGATATCTGGGTCCCGCTCAAGACATATTTACAGAACCAGGAGCCTGACATTCCAAGCAGTACTCCTGACGGCTTAGTCCCGACTGGTGTGGGTTGAAAAGCAGAATATGAAACCTTATTGTTAATAGACTGTAAGTAATTACTGGATATATAGTCTCACCCGCTATGTGAGGATGTGTTAAAAGAGAAGATTAACATGTAATGGCCATGAGTTGTAATGCTTTGTGTCACTCTGTTCTATATTTTGTGGACAACATAGCACTATGGTAACATATGTCTGGAACTGTTAACTGATTATGAAAGAACAACTGTACCAATAACATTGATATGTATATGTTTGGAAAATGGTAAATAAAGTTTTTAAAAAAACATCTGAGGAGAGTCAACCCAAGAGGAATCCTTGGTGTTAGAAATGGGGTCTCTGGTTGGCAGAAGTATGCATCCTATCCAAATAGGAACCACCACACTAGTCAGGGTAAGTCAGATACACACTCTAAATTAACATATGCTAACCCTCTGGTAGCTTGGCACAGAGCAGTCAGGCTTAACTTAAGAGGCGATGTGTAAAGTATTTGTGCAACACATGTTACAGTAGAACAGTGAAAATACCACGCAAAAATAATCCAAACCAAGTTAGAAAAATAGAGCTAAATTAATTAACAAAACAAGACCAAAATGACAAAATTGCAAAGAGAAGAACTGGAGTTAGTATAGTGCTTAAAGTCATAAAGCACCAACCGGGGATATCAGGTCGCCCTGGACTGGGTCAAATCTGAAAAGTCAAGCAAACTGCGATGGAGCGCAGGTCCGATACAGAATCCACGCAGGCCCTGCTGAAAACAGTACCTTTCCAGAGGATACATCGACGTCGTAGAGCAACTGTGTCAGTTCTGAGACACGCACTCAGGTCCTGCATCATCATTGAACCCTTTTACAATGAAGACACTACGTCATCGTCGCGCCTCACAGTTGGGTCCCGTGTCGTCAACTTCCTTATGATAAAGGTGATGCATGCTCATTGAGCCACACTGTCAATGCGGTGCATTTTCCAAAGCGGATTGCGTCGGTGTAGAAGACAAATGCATCAGTTCAAATTGGCGCAAAGTAGGTGGTGCTTAGATCATGGCAGAAAACAGCTTCAGAACACCCTTTGAAGGCCTAGGACTGAATTGGCACCTCTTAGCAGCGCAAGACTCACAGTTGGCAGAGTCCAGCAGCTGAAAGCGGAAGAAGAATTGAAGGACTTCATAACAGGAGGCAAACCAGCAAGTCCTTGAAGTCACTTGGTTCTGGGGATGTAGAGATTCAGGACCAGTCCTTCTCACCACCAGGCAAGGAGCAGCAGGCCAAGCACAGCCACTCTGGAGTCCAGCAAATCCAGCTGAGTCGCGCTGAGTGTCAGTCCTTTCAGCAGCACAGCAATCCTTCTTCCTGGCAGAGTGTCATCAGGTCCAGAGTGTACTGAGTTGGTGGGGTTCGGGGTCCAGTACGTATACCCAATTGTGCCTTTGAAGTGGGGGAGACTTCAGAGAGACTTTTGAAGTACACAAGGTCCCTGCCCTTTTCTTTTTCCCTGGCTCCAGACTCATTACAGGAGCGGGGGTGCTCTTTGTGTGGGGAAAGGCACAGCCCTATTCAGGTGCAAGTGTCAAATTCTCGATCCACCTAGTCCAGGAAGACCATCAGCCTGGTGATGGAACATCAGGATGTGAATGTCCTACCTAAGCTCCCTTTTTTGTGTGACTGTCTATAAGGAATGCACAAAGCCCAGCTGTCACCCACCCTAGATGCGTATTCAGAGATAGGCAGAGGCACAGAATGGTTACGGTAAGAAAATGACAACTTTTTAATAGTGGTATTTTCAGACTTACAATGTAAAATCAGACTTTACCATAAATTGTGATTTTAAATTGTGAGTCTAGAGACACCAAACTCACATTTTTTATCTTTCCCAGTTGGAAATTACACTTTTAAAATATGGGACAAGCTAATCCCAATGTAAAAGGCAAGATAGGCCTTGCAGTAGAAAAATGAATTTAAGAGATTTTTATTGCCTGGACATCTAAAAGTTAAAAGTACATGTCCAAATGTTTGAATACACTGGACCTTGCCCTTGGGGCGGTCTAGGGACTACCTTATAGGTGCGAATACCAAGGCCTCAGTAGGCTCATTAAATAATATCCACATTGTCTCAATGTTCAAGAGTTGTCCTGTTTCCTGATTTTCAGCATCATAAAAACAAGTCTTTGGTTGATACGCTTTCCATTAATGCACTAAGCTTAAGGATGATACATAACAATGTTTACTCATTTTAGGTGTGAAATTGCAGGGATAGTGTTTGCTGCATCACTGGATTTGCAGGGGAGAAGATGTCCACAGTGTAGGAGAGTAGGGTCTGCAATCCTATGATCACCCAGATTTTTTGCTTTTGTTTCACTGGTTTACGACTTTCTCTGGCTGTGGGCCTGCCAATCAGACCCACAGCCTGGCTGTTCTCTTTCTAAATTACGATATGTACCCTAGGTGCATTTACCAATTGGTACTGGGCCACCTTATCAGACCCCGTAACGCAGGGCATAGGTGTACCCAGGGCCGCCAGGGGCTGCAGCATGTATTATGCCACCCCTGGCTGGCCTCCTAAATTTGACACAACTGGCTGCATGACAGCTGGGGCAAAGTCGTGTAATCACCCTTTGCTTTAGGTATAGTAGCTCTATATCTAACCATACAATGGACACCCAAGTTCCTATCAGTCACTCCTATGGCAGGCCTTGACAATCCTGAAGGCAGAGTGCGTGGGCTCGTGTGAACTAGGTTCTGGCCCGAGCCGAGCCCGGTTGCAGCTTGCGGAATCAAGACCCAATGGCTGTTCCATGATAACGCGTACCACATCGGTAACTTCGGTGTCGCGTTATCAAGGCATGTCGAGTAAGGTGTCATACGAATCGGGATGCTGCCCCCTCATCAATTCTGGCGACGAGGTTAGCATTCCGCCCTTCTAGAGGGACACGACATGTACGTAACTGTGAACCCCGGTTAAAGTTAACTAAAGCCTCAGCTCCACAAAATGGATGCTGCCACCACAGACACGAGTCTGACCTCCTGCTGCTGGGAGTCCTTCCAGCGAGGAGAGCTTGGACAAAGGGTTTCCTGTCGAGGGCGGTGTTCGCACCGTCCCAGACAGGGTTTGTGTATTCTGGGTAGGTAGGGCTTTTGCGAGAAGGTGACTGCGGAGTGGCACCCCGGTGCTCACTACGCATCTGCTGGTTAGAACCAGTTCCAGGGGCACCAGCCCTGGCCTGGGGGAAAGTCCGGCAGGGGAGAGGGGCGTAACTACCCCCCTTCCTGGTCCCACCCTTAGGGCAGGACCTAGTCATGTACCCACCCCTTTCTTTAGAATAAAGGCCGGAGCGGGGACCCTTCCAAATTAGATCATCTTTGAATCAAGAACTACTTTCTACGAAAGGACATTCGAGACTCTTCTCAAGATTTCTCCCTTGTGACTAAGGAGTAGTCACCCTGCATCAGCGGGCACCATCTAAGAACTCTGCGGTTTGCTGTAAGTCCTTCCTCAAGGAATCCGACGGCCCAGCTCGACGAGAACCGGCTTCCCTGGCACCTCTGACCTCTACCCACGTCATCAGCTCAGCTGTGATCTGTGGGTGCGACGAGACCTCGAGGGACCGGCCATCTTCAGAACCTGCACGCTCTTAACCAGCACGACCATCGAAGCAATTCTCTGGTGAGTGCTCTGGGGTCCGAGAAGCCCCGACCCTGAGCCGCTCCAGCACCGAAGTGCAGTCTCCCAGCATCTCCACGATCTGCGTGGGGCCCTTCTGCTCGCTGCTCAGCACGTTGTCCGGTCACTAGCCGCTGGCTTGTGCCCTTCCTTGACGACGACCGACAAACAACTCCGCTGGTCTGATTGCTCCAGATCGGCCCTTGCTCCCTTTTCCGAGAGGAGCACCCCGGACCCTCCTGGTCCATTCAAGACGCCATCTTAGGCCTACCACGTGGCCCTGAGTTCTGCCAAGGCTTGTTGCCCCAATCCTGGGCCCAGCGACGCCGACAGCATCATCCTTCGTGGGACAGCTCGCACCTCCATCCTGGTCGCCGACAACGCCTCCTGGTCCGTGAGACTGCAGAGCCTAGCGTCGCCCACTCACCTGGTCGAGGTGACGGCCAACCGGTGCCCTCCTGGTACCCTCTGACTACTGGCTAGTAGTACGAACTTGGTCCCCTCTGCTTTCAGGTATCAACGATCTCTGATCCAGGCTTGGATCTCTACGAACTATTCATCACTGGTTGCCGGCCAGCAACTCCTTTTCTTCCGGCTCCTGGCTCGTCAGCGAAGACCCCCGACGCCTGTAAGACTTGTGCAGCCGCAGCCCTCGTGGCTAGGTAACTTCGGCATTTCGGTGCCTGCATAGCCTCCTTACTCTAGGGTCCTGAGTCCCTCGCTTCCGACTTGCCTTATCGGGTCCGCCCGAGACCACTAACTTCCCGTGTCTTCGGACACTTGTTTTAATTGTGCACTTGAAGTGTTTTCCTAAGAGATTTGGTTTGTGCTTAGTACCCTGTCCTCATAAAGAGTACAGGGCTGTTGTGATTCTTAAATAAATATACCGTTTATTTTCATAACACTTGTGTGGTGTCCTTTCACTGGGTGTTCAAGGGATACATGTGTGGTAAACAGCTGGCTTAACACGCCCTCTCGAGTCTTTAGCCTTAGACTGCTCGTATCCACGCTACTAGGATAGCTGGTCTATAGGTTGACTTACAACCAATCATCATAAGGGTCGTTTGGAACGATACATAGCGGTCGCTAGAATAGCGAACGCTGCATATCGGGCCAACTTCTCACATTGGTGAGCAGCGGTTGGGATTTGAGCTTGCTGTTGTTTTACCACACGTATCCTAAGAATATCTTGTTGAAAGATCACATAAGTACTGTTAGTACATATAACTGAGCTTAGAATACTCTGAGTTCTACTGAACCAGCTGTTGCAGCTCCTCAAGGCCTAGCACACCTTGGCTGCAACTCTTAGCAAGGGATCAGTAGGTAAACACATAGTGTAGGTAGGTGCATCACTTACACCACACTAGAAACAGTATGTCGGACAAAGGAGGAAACTCTGAGTCTCCCCTTGTGTCAGTTGACCCTCCACAGGTCATCCCTTCAAGATATACTGTGCTGAGCTTCAAGGAGTTAAGACAAGTGTGTCACTCCAGGAAGATCAAGCAGGGGTCTAACCCCACAACGTCCTTTCTGATTGGTCTCTTGGAGACTTATGATGCCAGAAAAGCTGAGACCCTTCCCAGCTCTTCTAATCCAGAAGGAGACATGCCTCCCCTCGAGGGAACCAGAGACGATCCTGACCTCATCCACCTCGCAACTGAGAACGAAGATGTGGAGGATGATGAGGATGAGGATCCCTCTGGGGATGAGGCAGATAAGGGACAGGTAGAAGTCGTTAGACTAAGCAGGTCCAACTTAAGCAAGCATGACAGTGGTACTGGGGGACCCCCGGGGCCACTATCAGGTCTGCTTAACATTGGGAATGGACGAGCCCGATCTCTGTCAAGAGACTCTGGCAGATCCCTTCAAACCAATGGCTCTCACAACTCTTCTCAAAGAGGGATGACGTCCCCTCAGAGGAGAGTGTACGAAGCTAAGGAAAGGGCAGCTAATCTGAGGATTGAAAGGGAAGAACTTGCCCTGGCCAAAGAGAGGCTTGCCTTTGCTAGAGAGCAACAGTTAAGTGGGGCAGTCCCCACTGGTGGCAGCATTATACCTAGCAATAGGGAAAGGAGTTTTGATACGAAACACCTTGGTAAGATAGTGCCCCCCTTTAAACAAGGGGACGACATCCACAAATGGATTACTGCTTTGGAGAGGGCCTGCACTGTGCAAGGTGTTCCCCAGAGTCAGTGGGCAGCTATCTTGTGGCTCTCCTTTGAAGGTAAAGGAAGAGACAAGCTCCTCACCACAAGGGTAGAGGATGCTAATAATTACCACGTCTTGAAGAATACACTCGTCGAAGGGTTTGGCCTAACCACGGAGCAGTACAGGGTGCTGTTCCGGGATACCCAGAAAACGCAGTCTCAAGATTGGTCTGACTTTGTCGATTGTGCCACTAAGGCTTTTGAAGGCTGGTTGCTGGGCAGTAAGGTTACTGATTACGAAGGATTGTATAATTTTATGATGAGAGAGCAAATTTTAAACAATTGTCAGAACCAGTTGTTGCATCAGCATCTTGTCGACTCGGATCTGACCTCTCCCCAAGAATTGGGAAAGAAGGCAGACAGATGGGTTCGTACAAGAGTTAAACAGAACCAGGGCCAGAATCAAGGTGGTCAGAAGAAAGCAGACCAGAAGGGTAAAGATTCTAAGGGGGAACAAAATGACCAGAAGTCTTCGACAGGTCCCCAACAACCCAAAGAGGGTGGGGGTCAGGCTCCCCAAAAGAAGAAAGAAGGCCAATCCAAAAGATGGTGCCAGTACTGCAAAAGTAAATCTCACTGGTTTAGTGAGTGCACCAAGAAAGGAGGAGGGCAGACTCCTGCCACTGCAGCCCCTAAGGCACCTGTGCCCCCTAGTACAGCCAGCAGTGGTAGTGCACCTCCCAAGGGTTTAGTAGGGTTAACCCTGGGTTCTGAGGGGCGTGACAACTTAGTTGGCACACTCACTCAGGCTGTCCTTGTCAGTACAGGGGATGTGGATATGTCCCCTGACGTAAGTCCCAATACTTTGGGCAAATACAGACAGACGCCTTTCATAAACGGAAAAATGGCTCAGGCCTATAGGGACACTTGTGCCAGTGTCACCATGGTGACACCTAACTTTGTGGACCCTGGACAGATCATGCCAGGTACAGAATTCCAGGTGACCAATGCAAGCAATGTCACTACCAATCACAGTATGGCAATTGTAGCTTTCTCCTGGGGAGGGGTAACTGGCCAAAAGAAGGTTGTAGTTAGTTCAGACCTCCCAGTGGATTGTTTGTTGGGCAATGATTTGGAGTCATCACAATGGTCAGAAGTGGAGCACCGGACTCACATGGAAATGTTAGGCTTGCCAGCACATGTGTTCGCTGTGACCAGGTCACAGGTCAGGAAATGCCCCACTGAACAGGTGCTGGATCCTGGAACAACGGACCAGACACCTCCCAAGAAAAAGAGCGGTAGGGTTAAGGCTGCGCCTTCCCCCTTGCCCCAGGTCGTGGATCAAGTCTCAGAGGAGGCTGACCTACAGGAATTGAGGGAAACTGAGCCTAGGGAGTTCGAACTTGATCAAGTTGAATTCTTGGGTTCAGGGGGACCCTCAAGGGAAGACCTGGGGAAGGACCAGTTAGACTGCCCTTCTCTTGAACTCCTCAGACAGCAGGCTGCTGCTGAGGCTGCTGGGAACGCCACAGGTACCCACAAGGTATACTGGGAAGATGGACTCCTGTACACTGAGTCAAGAGACCCCAAGCCTGGCATGACCAGGAGGCTGGTTGTACCCTTGTCTCAGCGTGGTTTCCTACTTACCTTGGCCCACGAGATTCCCTTAGCAGGTCACTTAGGCCAGACGAAAACGTGGGACAGGCTTGTCTCACACTTTCACTGGCCTCATATGAACGAAGATACAAAGGAGTTTTGCCGCTCCTGTGTCACTTGCCAAGCCAGTGGTAAGTCAGGTGGCACGACAAGGGCCCCCCTTATACCAATGCCTGTGGTGGGGGTGCCCTTTGAACGGGTGGGGATCGACATCGTCGGTCCCATGGAACCACCAACAGCATCAGGGTACAAGTTTATACTGGTGGTAGTGGATCATGCCACCAGGTATCCTGAAGCTATTCCCCTTAGGACCACTACAGCACCTGTTGTGGCAAGAGCCCTAGTTGGAGTATTCTCCAGAGTGGGCTTCCCTAAGGAGGTCGTCTCCGACAGAGGTGCAAACTTTATGTCGAGCTACTTAACTGCTATGTGGAAGGAATGTGGTGTCAACTACAAGTTCACTACACCCTATCATCCACAATGCAATGGGCTTGTTGAGAGATTCAACAGGACCCTCAAAGGGATGATTCATGGACTACCTGAAAAGCTTCGGCCTAGATGGGACGTCCTGATCCCCTGCCTTTTATTCGCTTACAGAGAAGTCCCACAGAAGGGGGTTGGCTACAGCCCTTTTGAACTTTTGTACGGGCATCCTGTGAGAGGACCCCTATGTTTGGTGAAGGAAGGATGGGAGAGACCTCTCAAAAAGCCTGCAGCCAACATAGTGGACTATGTGCTTGGCCTCCGCTCGCGGATGGCTGAATACATGGAGAAGGCATCTGAAAACCTTAAGGCCAGCCAAGAACTCCAAAAAGCTTGGCATGACCAAAAGGCTGTCTTGACTGTTTACCAGCCCGGACAGAAGGTGTGGGTGTTGGAGCCAGTGGCCCCAGCAGCACTCAAGGACAAATGGTCCGGGCCCTACACCATCCTGGAGAAAAAGGGAGAGGTCACCTACCTGGTCGACCTGGGAACTCCCCGGAGCCCCCACAGGGTGCTTCATGTCAACAGGCTCAAGGCATATGTCGACAGGAAGGACATGAGTTTGCTCATGGCCCTAGATGAGGGACAGGAAGAGGAGAGTGACCCTCTCCCCGACCTGCTCACTCAGAATCCTGACGATGGATCGGTCGATGGTGTTGTCTTTTGTGGCAGCCTCTCCGAACATCAACAGAAAGACTGTAAACAGGTTCTTCAGTCTTTCAGACATATGTTCTCTCTAACACCCAGTCAGACCGATTGGTGCACCCATGAGGTTGACACTGGTGACAGCTTGCCCGTCAAGAGTAAAATCTACCGGCAGCCTGATCACGTTAGAGACCGCATCAAGAGTGAAGTGCAGAAAATGTTGGAGCTGGGAGTCATTGAACCCTCGGATAGCCCTTGGGCTAGTCCCGTAGTTCTAGTGCCGAAACCTCACACCCAGGGCGGTAAGAAAGAGATGAGGTTCTGCGTAGACTACAGGGGTCTCAATGCAGTCACTAAGACTGACGCCCACCCAATACCAAGGGCAGACGAGCTTATCGATAGATTGGCTTCGGCCAACTACCTAAGTACGTTTGACCTGACAGCTGGGTATTGGCAAATCAGGTTAGCTGAGGACGCCAAGCCTAAGACCGCATTTTCTACCCCTGGTGGGCATTATCAGTTCGTGGTGATGCCCTTTGGTCTGAAAAATGCACCTGCCACCTTCCAAAGGTTGGTGAATCAAGTCCTTACTGGGCTGGATGACTTCTGTGCGGCGTATCTAGACGATATTGCTGTCTTTAGCTCCACCTGGGAGGATCACCTGGTCCACCTGCGGAAAGCGTTAGAGGCTCTGCAAGCAGCAGGCCTCACTATCAAGGCCACTAAGTGCCAGATAGGGCAGACACAGGTTGTATACCTGGGCCACCTTGTAGGTGGAGGCCAGGTTCAGCCACTGGAGAGCAAAATACAGTCAATCAGGCATTGGGCTCCTCCAACCACCCAGACTCAGGTTCGAGCTTTCTTGGGCCTGACTGGATACTACCGGAAGTTTGTCAGGAACTATGGTTCCATCGTGACACCATTAAACGAACTGACAAGCAAGAAAATGCCAAAGAAGGTTCAGTGGACAGCGAGCTGTCAAAAAGCATTCGATGACCTAAAGCAGGCCATGTGCACGGCGCCTATCCTTAAGAGTTCGGACTACTCCAAACCATTCATTGTCCAAACAGATGCTTCTGAGTTGGGTGTGGGAGCTGTTCTTTCTCAACTGAATTTTGACGGTCAAGACCAGCCCATTGCTTTTATAAGCAGAAGGCTGACCCCTAGAGAGAAGAATTGGTCAGCTATTGAGAGGGAGGCCTTTGCTGTGGTTTGGGCCCTGAAGAAGCTGAGGCCATACTTGTTTGGCACTCACTTCAAGATTCAGACCGACCATAAGCCCCTCTTATGGCTAAATCAGATGAAGGGTGAAAACCCCAAACTGCTTAGGTGGTCCATTTCCCTACAGGGGATGGACTTTACAGTGGAACATAGACCTGGTACTGATCATGGCAATGCCGATGGGCTCTCCAGATATTTCCACTTAGAACAAGAAGACTCACCTGGTCAAGGTTAGCTTATTGTTCCGACGTTTGGGGGGGGGTCATGTAGGAGAGTAGGGTCTGCAATCCTATGATCACCCAGATTTTTTGCTTTTGTTTCACTGGTTTACGACTTTCTCTGGCTGTGGGCCTGCCAATCAGACCCACAGCCTGGCTGTTCTCTTTCTAAATTACGATATGTACCCTAGGTGCATTTACCAATTGGTACTGGGCCACCTTATCAGACCCCGTAACGCAGGGCATAGGTGTACCCAGGGCCGCCAGGGGCTGCAGCATGTATTATGCCACCCCTGGCTGGCCTCCTAAATTTGACACAACTGGCTGCATGACAGCTGGGGCAAAGTCGTGTAATCACCCTTTGCTTTAGGTATAGTAGCTCTATATCTAACCATACAATGGACACCCGAGTTCCTATCAGTCACTCCTATGGCAGGCCTTGACAATCCTGAAGGCAGAGTGCGTGGGCTCGTGTGAACTAGGTTCTGGCCCGAGCCGAGCCCGGTTGCAGCTTGCGGAATCAAGACCCAATGGCTGTTCCATGATAACGCGTACCACATCGGTAACTTCGGTGTCGCGTTATCAAGGCATGTCGAGTAAGGTGTCATACGAATCGGGATGCTGCCCCCTCACCAATTCTGGCGACGAGGTTAGCATTCCGCCCTTCTAGAGGGACACGACATGTACGTAACTGTGAACCCCGGTTAAAGTTAACTAAAGCCTCAGCTCCACAAAATGGATGCTGCCACCACAGACACGAGTCTGACCTCCTGCTGCTGGGAGTCCTTCCAGCGAGGAGAGCTTGGACAAAGGGTTTCCTGTCGAGGGCGGTGTTCGCACCGTCCCAGACAGGGTTTGTGTATTCTGGGTAGGTAGGGCTTTTGCGAGAAGGTGACTGCGGAGTGGCACCCCGGTGCTCACTACGCATCTGCCGGTTAGAACCAGTTCCAGGGGCACCAGCCCTGGCCTGGGGGAAAGTCCGGCAGGGGAGAGGGGTGTAACTACCCCCCTTCCTGGTCCCACCCTTAGGGCAGGACCTAGTCATGTACCCACCCCTTTCTTTAGAATAAAGGCCGGAGCGGGGACCCTTCCAAATTAGATCATCTTTGAATCAAGAACTACTTTCTACGAAAGGACATTCGAGACTCTTCTCAAGATTTCTCCCTTGTGACTAAGGAGTAGTCACCCTGCATCAGCGGGCACCATCTAAGAACTCTGCGGTTTGCTGTAAGTCCTTCCTCAAGGAATCCGACGGCCCAGCTCGACGAGAACCGGCTTCCCTGGCACCTCTGACCTCTACCCACGTCATCAGCTCAGCTGTGATCTGTGGGTGCGACGAGACCTCGAGGGACCGGCCATCATCAGAACCTGCACGCTCTTAACCAGCACGACCATCGAAGCAATTCTCTGGTGAGTGCTCTGGGGTCCGAGAAGCCCCGACCCTGAGCCGCTCCAGCACCGAAGTGCAGTCTCCCAGCATCTCCACGATCTGCGTGGGGCCCTTCTGCTCGCTGCTCAGCACGTTGTCCGTTCACTAGCCGCTGGCTTGTGCCCTTCCTTGACGACGACCGACAAACAACTCCGCTGGTCTGGTTGCTCCAGATCGGCCCTTGCTCCCTTTTCCGAGAGGAGCACCCCGGACCCTCCTGGTCCATTCAAGACGCCATCTTAGGCCTACCACGTGGCCCTGAGTTCTGCCAAGGCTTGTTGCCCCAATCCTGGGCCCAGCGACGCCGACAGCATCATCCTTCGTGGGACAGCTCGCACCTCCATCCTGGTCGCCGACAACGCCTCCTGGTCCGTGAGACTGCAGAGCCTAGCGTCGCCCACTCACCTGGTCGAGGTGACGGCCAACCGGTGCCCTCCTGGTACCCTCTGACTACTGGCTAGTAGTACGAACTTGGTCCCCTCTGCTTTCAGGTATCAACGATCTCTGATCCAGGCTTGGATCTCTACGAACTATTCATCACTGGTCGCCGGCCAGCAACTCCTTTTCTTCCGGCTCCTGGCTCGTCAGCGAAGACCCCCGACGCCTGTAAGACTTGTGCAGCCGCAGCCCTCGTGGCTAGGTAACTTCGGCATTTCGGTGCCTGCATAGCCTCCTTACTCTAGGGTCCTGAGTCCCTCGCTTCCGACTTGCCTTATCGGGTCCGCCCGAGACCACTAACTTCCCGTGTCTTCGGACACTTGTTTTAATTGTGCACTTGAAGTATTTTCCTAAGAGATTTGGTTTGTGCTTAGTACCCTGTCCTCATAAAGAGTACAGGGCTGTTGTGATTCTTAAATAAATATACAGTTTATTTTCATAACACTTGTGTGGTGTCCTTTCACTGGGTGTTCAAGGGATACATGTGTGGTAAACAGCTGGCTTAACACGCCCTCTCGATTCTTTAGCCTTAGACTGCTCGTATCCACGCTACTAGGATAGCTGGTCTATAGGTTGACTTACAACCAATCATCATAAGGGTCGTTTGGAACGATACATAGCGGTCGCTAGAATAGCGAACGCTGCATATCGGGCCAACTTCTCACACACAGCATCAGAGATTCGCATTAGAGCCGTGCGGCACTGCAGGGATGGAGTTCACTGCGTTGATAAATTTGCATGGGAGATGTCCGCAGTGTCGGAGATTCGCAAGGGAGCCACAATCCAAATGAAGCTCGGCCAGGTTGTGGAGACATCTAGGTGGGCAGGATCACTGAAGAGAATCCATCTTCTTCTACCAGTGGGTAAGCCAAGTACTGCCTCATGGTTTGAGTGCAATATAAATACTGTTCCCAAATCCAGATGAGTCAGCCCAAATGTCCCGTTAGTTATGTGCATAGGAGCAGGGCCACTGGAATTATGCGGCAGGAGAGGGACAAATTATGCGGCAGGATTGAGTAAATTATGTAGCACGAAAAAGAAATTCTGAAGCATATTTTTTAATGGTATTACTTCATTATTTCGTCATTTTTAAACTTGGTAACAGAGTATGGGCATTGGTTGCACCTCACTGGTACCATTTTAATACCCAAATATAGCAATAAGCAAGAAAAATGTGACCAATCAGCTTTGCAAAGGGCCTTTCAGTGTGCGGCACCAAGTGTTGTTGCATTTTTTGTAACTTTTGAACCAATTGATTAAGAAACACATTGTGTGTTGTTGTTAAAATCTGAAGATTATGCAGCAGATGATGGCTTATGTGGCAAATCTATAATCATGCAAATATCGCTGAGATCGCACAATTGCATAATTACAGTGGCCCTGTCTATGAGCCAGCCCAAATATCCCTAAAGTCATGTGCCTATGAGCCAGCCCAAATATCCCTAAAGTCATGTGCCTATGAGTCAGCCCAAATATCCCCAAGTCATGTGCCTATGAGTCAATCTCCATAGTCATGAAGGGCCCTGGGGAATGTTACCATTTGTGGTTTGGTGTTTAATGACTCGGTGTACTAGGGCCCTGGGGGATAATTACCAAGTCAAGAAAGTTGTCAAGTCTACAGGGCAATGAGTCCCATGAAAAGCCAGGCATTGAGACATGTGCTTGATTCCGCAAGCCCCCCACATACAAGGTACAGGAGGAGTGAGAACACAAGCAGGTCAAGGTCGTGACCCAGGCCCACTAGTAGCATTTAATTTACAGGCCCTGGGCACATGAAGTGCAATTTACTAAGGACTTCTAAGTAAATTAAATATGCCAATTGTGAATAAGTCAATGTTACTAAGTTTTAGGGACAGAGCACCTGCACTTTAGCACTGGTCAGCAGTGGTAAAGTGCCCAGGATCCTAATGCCAGCAAAAATGAAGTCATCAAAACAGGAGATCAGAAAGCAAAAAAGTCAGGAGAAACCACACCACGGATCTCAGGTCTACACTTGGATTTACAGACATCCTCATTTCGAGCTTGAGCCTAGAAAAGCCATGAGTTTTAATACTGCCTTCTACACAATACATTTAACAAAAATCTATGTCCACCCCTGAATTAGTTCTTTGATCAATATTATAGCAGTTCCTGGATTATCTTTTTAGAAAATTAACAAGCAGGCTTGAACCACAGGAAAAAGCTTCCACAGTCTATTCAAGTTAAAATTAGACGTATGGGTCCATTCTCTGTGAAGACAGATCAATCTAAATATTAGGAATGCCATTTCTTTTCGACATTAATAATAATAATAATAAGGCATTTATAAAGCGCCTGGCTACACCCACTGGTGTGTGCCCACACTAAGAAGCAGTTTCAGCAAGAGTCAGATGAAGGACAACACTATAGCTGGTAAAGCCAGGTTCAGACCTCTTCAAAAGAGGGAATCAGATTCTCTGCGCACAGCAGAGGTGGGAGGGTGCTCCAATTTTTGGCTGCCAGATAGCCAAATGAGCGTGCTCCCATCCTCGCCCTTTTAATCTTATGTATTTTGAGCAAGTGAGCTCCTGTCGATCTTAGCTGCTGAATGGGGTTATAAGGGGTCAAGAGGTCATGTAGGTAACAGGGACCTTCCCCAGTATACTCCGGTGACAGAAACACAAGGCTTTGAAAATAATTATTTTTCCAACTGGCAGCCAGTGAAGGGCGTCAAGGGCTTTTGTCGCTGAGGCACGTCTGGTAGATTGAGAACTAGGCATGCCGCCGCATTGTGAATGCGTTGAAGGCGTTGCAAGCTACATTTTGACGCTCCCAAGTATAGGACATTCCCATAGTCCAGCTGCGAGGTCACCAGGGTGTGGACTATACCTTTCCTTGCCTATACGGGAAGAATGTCTAAGGTTTTCCTTAGCATTTTGAGGGTGCCAACGCATCTCCCTGACATCCTTCCTAGTGTGGAACTCGAAGGATAGTTTTGGATCGAACCACACTCCAAGATTTTTTGCATCTGTTTTCGCATGGGGACAGGCTCCAGCCACTGGGGCCACCAGCCTGAGCACCACATGGAGGGAGATTTCCCAATGATAATAACCTCCATCTTACTACCATTCAGCTTTAGGCAGTTATTCGACATCCGTGAGGCCAGGTCATTAAGACAGGAGGAAAACTGCATCGCTGACTCACTGGAGTCTTGTGCTAGGGTCACTACAAGCTGGGTGTCATCCACGTATGACACCATGGTGATCTTGTATTTATCCATAATATCTGCCAATGGGCGGATATAAAGATTAGAAAGAGTAGGCTCAAAATAGAGCCCTGCGGAACCCCTTGGAGGAGAGGTAAAGTTTTAGATCGGTAAGGGTGCTGTGTAACCTGGAAGCTACCGCTGTGAGAAGGACCGCATCCACTTTAGTGCTACTCCATCCAATATCCGCACACCCAGAGATGTTGAAGTAGAAGTTTGTGGGATACCGTGCCGTAGGCGACACTTAGGCCCAACAGGACCAGGGCAGCCGTCTGACCAGTGTCCACCCGTCAACATAGAGACTCTGTTGCAAAAAGGAGTGCGGACTCACTTGAAAATGAGACTCTAAAGCCTGATTGTGGGGTGTAGAAGATTGTGTAGATTGATGTGAGCCACTAATTGTTAATTCACAACCTTCTCTGTGATTTTAGAGATGTAGTGAAGCAGAGAGATAGGATGCAGATTTTCCAACAGCTCGGGGTTAGCCGAGGGCTTTTTCTTTAAGGGTAGGGCAATTGCGTGCTTCCACGTCCTAGGGATCTCCCAACATTTAAAAGAGGAGTCAATTAGTTGCTGCACAAAGGGTTCTATGCCCTCCCTTATTCTGCTGGGTGCAGCTGGATCAGTAGGGGGGCCAGATTTAATACATAAGGCCAGCTCCTTGAGCTCTGTCACAGGGGGGGGATCGGAATTCCCGAAGAGGGGTAATCCCCAGCTCAATAGGTGTCTCATGCTGTGTGGTAGGGCCATTACGGGCTTCCTCAGGGAAGGTATTATATATACATTATATTTTCAGTAGGAAGAAATTGTCAATCTGATTGCACCGCTCCTCAGAGCTGATAGGAGGGGTGAGTGTCCTCTCTAGAGATGAGATCTCTTTTTTTATAACATATTTTATTGATTTTCTCAGTATTACAATTTCTTCCATTATTGATATACATTATGTAGATCGCCATTAACATACCATGTATGGAATCTCGATATAAGCTTAAACAATTACATTCTGGTCGATTAGGTATTTTTGGTAGTATTTACCAGTTTTTACACATTTATCTCCGTTAATTGTATGTTCATCACATTTCCATTTCTGTGGTATACATAACTTAGGATAGGCATGTTATCAAGTTCTGTCTCTTCCCATTTCCCTCCCAATCCTAACTAAAACTAACTATATTTCCCACTCCTTCCCTCCCCTACAGACTCAGTACTGCGTATATATATTCGTAGCGACCGTCAGCATAACTATAAGTACCAGCTGTAATTTGTGGCATATATCTAGCAAACAACTCCTAACATACAATATATCATTCCAAGGTCAATAATCCGGCAGCTCTGAATCCCTGTCAGCTTCATTAACATTTCAACATGGTCCCCGCTATTATGATTGTACCTCTGTTGCTATAAATTCCTCCAACATCACATTCCATTTTAAGGAAATAGGTTTCTTTCGCAGCCCCCTACGTTCTTCCCTCTGTATCTCTGCACTTTCAGCTTTACCCCATCTGATCACTTTGTTGTATCAGTCAGCACAGATGTGCTTTTGCCGCTTTCCATCGCATGGTTATTGTACGTTTGGCAAGAAGCAATGCCAAATGGGAAACATCCTTTACAACGCAACTTTTACTCCGCACTACCATTACGACGCAGCTATTACAACGCAAGTTGTTACAACGCTGTAGGATAGGGAATAGTTTAATTTTCTATCCTACATCCTTCTATCCATGGGGACTGGAGTTGGAATAGAAAATTAAACGATTCCACTATCCAGCGCCCCCCAACGCAAGTCGTTGTAACGACTTGCGTTGTAAAAACTGCGTTGTAATGGCATGCGGAGTAAAAGCATGCATTGTGATGACATACATCCATGCCAAATTAGCGAATCTATGTACAGGGCTCCCCTGCTTGGCTCGAGCTGTCATTCCCAGCCTTGTTTAGCGATTCTCAGCTCTTCATTATACCAAGGAGCTGATTTAGACCATCTCTTCGGAATCTTTGCGATCTAAGGTGATACCGCCTCAAGTGCTTCCGAGATCCACTTCTCTACTGACGAATTGGCCATGTTAACGTTGTTACTTAGTACAGGTGGATTTTTCTGTAGTGCGCAGGATAAACTCTCACAATTAAACCTAGCCCATTTCCTATGTGGAAAAGCAGAGCACGATATTTGCATGGGTCGGGGTTTAATTAGAGGAATATGGAAGACTATGAGATGGTGGTCGAACCATGGGATGGGGGTCGGTGGGTCAACCACCAGCCCCGCATGATTCGAGAAAATGGGGTCAAGCAAATGGTCCGCACGATGTGTCGGCGCCATAGACTTGAGTTCTAATTGCAAGATAGCCAGTTTGTTACGTAAAGCTTGAGCTTCGATCTTCAAGTGATCCTCCATGTGTAAATTTAAGTCACCCAGAACCATAAACTTAGTGTACTGAAGGGCTAGTAACGTGGCCAATTCGGCAAGATTTATGGTGAAGCCGGTAGGAAGCCCAGGTGAGCGGTAAATTAAAAGGTGTTATGCATCGACACCCTGCAGGTTTCAAGGTACTATTTACAGGCTACTCAATGGTAACTTAGCTAATCTCAGAAATAAACTTGCTTTTATGTCAACAGCAGTTCACTTTTACAAGCATCTGATACAGGCTTACTCACAGGAGTGCAGGCCTGCAATTCAAACCTGAAGACATATTTTTCATATCATTCATGTGGGTACCGTAAATCTACAACCACTTGCTACAACTAAATTTAATACTACTGGAGTTGTTTCTCTACCATTGTGCGAAGGCCTTAACTAAAGATTAGACAAGATAATTGTGGTTATCCAAACTGACACCGTATTCGTTGGTAGAGCACATGCACGGAGAACAGTTCCTCAGTTTCCAGAGTCAAATATCTAGCAAAACCCAGTGTGCTAATTTTTTTTCAATAAAAAAAGGAAAGATCACAAAGATGGCCAAATTCCATAAACACACCCCTCTCAACCTTTAGGCAAGTACTAAAAACGTTCTTGAAAGGCTCCAGGCTCTGCTCACATCACTAACTATATTCATAGAGACCCTTCTCCTTACCGTCGGACCCCATTCTACCTTAATCCCATCTTATTCATAGATGAATTCCAGAGCAGGATCATTTACACAACTGCCAAACAGGTTAGGTGGCCAACTTTGCCTCTTCTGTCAGGTTATTACCCCTATGTAGGCTGGATCAGATGATCCAACAAAAATAAGCAAGAGGCCAGTGCAATTGACAATTTTAATGGTACTGAAATAGGCCACTGACCATTCATCAACAGGTGAATACACCAATGCAATGCCTTGGGGTAAGTCTTACCTCCAGCCTTTGTGTTGGCAAGGAGTCACCTACTGGGGCATGTATGGATTCTGTGCCCTCTCAGTTCACTCAGGAGATAACCACAAAGCAAAGTGGCAAGACTCCAAGGCCAGAGTTAAGCAGAGAGCCTAAGACACCTTCTTTGCCTATCTTTACTGGACCCACAGAGTGGCCCATGAAAGTCTTCCCACAAACATATTGTAGGTGAAACTAACATGGAAAAAGGGATCCTGCCTCTACGTCACTAGATTGTTTGTTCCGGCCTCTTGGCGCTCTCAAAGTACTGGCTAAAACCTCTAGCTACAGGAATCCTTCTTCCACTAACAACATTGCCATTGGATTGCTCCCTGGGACTGGCATCCAGTTCAATGTGTGTACAGTGAAACAGACAACATGTCCAGTGGTTTAGGACTGCCAGGGTGACTGTACAGTAAGTACACATTAAAGGTGGCACATTCTGTCTATACCTGCAGTGGTCTGCCTGGTAGAGGTCTCCTATCTCCCTGACGGCACAGGCAGCACGTCCACGGCAGACGTCTCTCTAGAATCAGTCTCCAGGATCACACCCATTACCACTCATTTTCTAATCTTATTCTCCTCTTGAGTTCATGAATTTTTATATCAGGAGAATAACCTCAGAGACCAGTAGTGAGGCATCCTTGGTACCTGCACCCTCAGATCCCCATCTCTGCAACTTCACTCAAAGGCAGGGGACTAAAGGCTACATCCTCTGTCTCCCTAACCATGGAAAACCAAGTCACAGCATCCAACAGTAGGTAGAGCAGAGGACAAGGACAGGAGGCCGCAAAGGCTGAGAGCAAAGGAGGAAGTGAAGGGGGCAGGGACTGATGGAGGCGGCAATCACTGCCACAAGCACAATGTCTGTAGCAGGCACCTGCCAAATGTGCTATGTGAAGGTCAGAAAAAGTACAGAGGGGTAACGGGTGAGGGATCTGAGGCCTGGCTGAGCTCAAGCGCCCAGGGGTCCACGTCCCTGCCCTCATATGTTACATGCAAAAAACATACGGTGCACACATCATTGGAGCAAAATGTAAGGAGAGAGTGAGAAAGGGAGAAGGAATGAGAGAATCCACGAGTGGGGCACTACCAAATACGCCCTATTGGAGTAAGTAAGTAAATATCTTTGTTTGCATGATTACTAAAAACCATTGCAATAAAAACTGTGGGATGCCGAATCCCTGAGAGAAAACCATGATTTTGTGCCAAGATTTACACTTTGCTTTTATGAAAAAGTCAAGGTTTTGCATTTACACCACATACAAGAAAAGAGCATTTAAAATGATTTCACATAATTAGAAAAGTTATAAAGAATGAATAATCCATGGAAACTGGGGTTCATGGTCAACAGCAATATGGAAGATCCGGAGTGTGCAAGGAAAATCTTCAGGCAACACGGGCAAACAGTGTACAAAATCACTGGTGTGCAGAATAAGCTCTAATTACCAGGAGCAATGAAAGGTGCTGGTAGGGGCTCATCGGCAATGTGCAAAGTGAGCAGTGTGCAAAATAATTCCCTAAACAACAGGAACGGACAATGTGCGCAGTCAGTAGCAGTTGTAATAGTCTTCCAGGTATTAGGAATGATGGTGGCTAGGAATTGGTTATTGAAGATTTCAAATTTTTAAATGTTAACATTTGTGCAATTTGATTAGTTAGCTGAGATTGTGAGTCCAAAGAATTTGTATTCTAGCGCCTTTGAGGAGCCGTATGTTGCAGTGTCAGAAGATTATAAGTAGGGGGGACAGAATGGGATCATAGACACTGGTGTTGAATTTTCTTTCCAACTATGCCCATGAAGACGGCAGGCCGACTAAACATCTTCACCTTTCGAAGCATGCTTTCACTGCCTGCCTGCAGGTTCTTATCCCCTTGGATTTTAAGGTGGCTTTCAACAGGAGTCTACGTTCGTCTCCCCGTATGCAGAGTAGATGTACCACGTCCCAGTAGATTTAATTCAGAAGTTTTTTATGTGACCGCCGTTGCATTTAACCTTTTTATTATGTCTTCTTTTTTTGCCAAAAATTTGCATTTGCTGTCTATTATCACGCCCAGATATTTATATTCTTCTACTACTTCAAGCGGGTGACCTGGCAAGTTCCAATGGTGCCTTTGAGCATTCTTTTTTTTGTGGTTTAACTGTATCATGTTGGATTTGTCTAGGTTTATATATAATCCATTGTCAGCAGAGAAGCTTTGTGCAGTGTCTAATAGATGTTGCAGGCTGATTGGTGTTTGGCTGATCAATACAAGATAGTTGGCGTGGAGTACGCTTGAGAGGGTAAGCCCTCCCATCTTTGGGGCATGGGGGTTGCACCTGTCCAACCCTGATGATCAGTCTGACATGAAAAGATTAAACAAGGTCGGGGCCAGCACACAGCCTTGTTGCCACCCCTTGGTGAAAATTGCAAAAAACACAGTTGATGGACAGAATGCAGAACAATGTCATACATTCACCCCAGTACAAGGATCTGGGCCTAAATCCATCGTTTTTCTGCACTCCACACCACCCTGGGTTAGACACTGGCTATATGCAAATCAGCTCTGACCCTGTGCCTCACGGGAACAGTCCAGTCCGAACTACCAAGCCATGTCTTTCCCAGACCGGAATCAAGCATCCAAGGACCGGTTTCTGGCTATCAGCCTTCATCAGCCTGGATAGCTTGACTCCAGTGGTGTGGAGAGCCTGGGACTCACGTCTGAGTATACCCAGCACACTCGGGGTGAAAATTGCAAAAAACACAGTTGATGGACAGAATGCAGAACAATGTCATACATTCACCCTAGTACAAGGATGTGGGCCTAAATCCATCATTTTTTTGCACTCCACACCACCCTGGGTTAGGCACTGGCTATATGCAAATCAGCTCTGACCCTGTGCCTCATGGGAACAGTCCAGTCCGAACTACCAAGCCATGTCTTTCCCAGATCGGAATCAAGCATCCAAGGATCGGTTTCTGGCTATCAGCCTTCATCAGCCTGGATAGCTTGACTCCAGTGGTGTGGAGAGCCTGGGACTCACGTCTGAGTATACCCAGCACACTCGGGGTGAAAATTGCAAAAAACACAGTTGATGGACAGAATGCAGAACAATGTCATACATTCACCCCAGTACTAGGATCTGGGCCTAAATCCATCGTTTTTTTGCACTCCACACCACCCTGGGCTAGACACTGGCTATATGCAAATCAGCTCTGACCCTGTGCCTCATGGGAACAGTCCAGCCGAACTACCAAGCCATGTCTTTCCCAGACCGAAATCAAGCATCCAAGGACCGGTTTCTGGCTATCAGCCTTCATCAGCCTGGATAGCTTGACTCCAGTGGTGTGGAGAGCCTGGGACTCACGTCTGAGTATACCCAGCACACTCGGGGTGAAAATTGCAAAAACACAGTTGATGGACAGAATGCAGAACAATGTCATACATTCACCCCAGTACAAGGATCTGGGCCTAAATCCATTGTTTTTTTGCACTCCACACCACCCTGGGTTAGACACTGGCTATATGCAAATCAGCTCTGACCCTGTGCCTCATGGGAACAGTCCAGTCTGAACTACCAAGCCATGTCTTTCCCAGACCGGAATCAAGCATCCAAGGACCAGTTTCTGGCTATCAGCCTTCATCAGCCTGGATAGCTTGACTCCAGTGGTGTGGAGAGCCTGGGACTCACGTCTGAGTATACCCAGCACACTCGGGGTGAAAATTGCAAAAAACACAGTTGATGGACAGAATGCAGAACAATGTCATACATTCACCCCAGTACAAGGATCTGTGCCTAAATCCATCGTTTTTTTGCACTCCACACCAAAAAACAATGAATTTAGGCCCAGATCTTTGTACTGGGGTGAATGTAAGAAATTGTTCTGCATTCTGTCCATCAACTGTGTTTTTTGCAATTTTCACCCCGAGTGGGCTGGGTATGCTCAGACGTGAGTCCCAGGCTCTCCACATCACTGGAGTCAAGCTATCCAGGCTGAAGAAGGCTGATAGCCAGAAACCGGTCCTTGGATGCTTGATTCCGGTCTAGGAAAGACATGGCTTGGTAGTTCGGGCTGGACTGTTCCCATGAGGCACAGGGTCATGGCTGATTTGCATATAGCCAGTGTCTGACCTAGGGTGGTGTGGAGAGCAAAAAAACAATGGATTTAGGCCCAGGTCTTTGTACTGGGGCGAATGTAAGAAATTGTTCTGCATTCTGTCCATCAACTGTGTTTTTTGCAATTTTCACCCCGAGGGGGCTGGGTATGCTCAGACGTGAGTCCCAGGCTCTCCACATCACTGGAGTCAAGCTATCCAGGCTGAAGAAGGCTGATAGCCAGAAACCGGTCCTTGGATGCTTGATTACGGTCTAGGAAAGACATGGCTTGGTAGTTCGGGCTGGACTGTTCCCATGAGGCACAGGGTCAAGGCTGATTTGCATATAGCCAGTGTCTGACCTAGGGTGGTGTGGAGAGCAAAAAAACGATGAATTTAGGCCCAGATCTTTGTACTGGGTTGAATGTAAGAAATTGTTCTGCATTCTGTCCATCAACTGTGTTTTTTGCAATTTTCACCCCGAGTGGGCTGGTTATGCTCAGACGTGAGTCCCTGGCTCTCCACATCACTGGAGTCAAGCTTTCCAGGCTGAAGAAGGCTGATAGCCAGAAACCGATCTTTGGATGCTTGATTCCGGTCTAGGAAAGACATGGCTTGGTAGTTCGGGCTGGACTGTTCCCATGAGGCACAGGGTCAAGGCTGATTTGCATATAGCCAGTGTCTGACCTAGGGTGGTGTGGAGAGCAAAAAAAACGATGGATTTAGGCCCAGATCTTTGTACTGGGGTGAATGTAAGAAATTGTTCTGCATTCTGTCCATCAACTGTGTTTTTTGCAATTTTTCACCCTTTGGTAGTTGGCATCTTTCTAGAAAGGCGTTCATCAGCTCCCGGCTTTATTTAGACCCAAGTGTTGGTATGTAGAAGAATCAGAAGATTCAAGAGAGCGGATGACATTTTTCTTGTAGCCAATTTATCCCATAGTTTCTTCCTGTCTATGTTGTCAAAGGTGGACGAATAGACAATGAAGCGGGCGTTGAGTCGTAGTTTAGCATCTCTCACAGCGTCTATCAGGAGGATGAGTATGTTTGTTTTGGTTCCCATGTCCCTGCAGAATCCAATTTGGTTTACGTGGAATAACTGACATTTCTGTCGCCCAGTCAATAAGTTCTTCCAAGAGAAGGCCAGCGTAATATTTGGCATGGTTATCATTCGAGGCGACAAGCCTGTCGTTTTTGGCTTTATTCTTGTTGCCTTTCTTGTGTATTGGGGATATGATTGACCCCTTCCAAGAATCCAATTGAAGTAGCCACTACTAGCCAGGTCAGATAGGAGAATTTGTAGGTGATAACAATAAAATGTTGCCTAAACTCTTTTTTTATATGGAGCAAAAGTATGAGATGAAGGAGGTTATATGGTGTGTTAGTGAGGTGGAAATCAAAGGAAGACCTGGAGGGCTGAACCTGAAGCCAACAGAAATATCAATGTCATTGAAGGACAGAGAGTGAACCAACAACACTGAAAGAACATGTAGGTAGAGGAACAGCTAGCTGCTCAATCAGTTGTTTGTAGTTTCTCTTTTTACTCTTAGGTGTCAGCAATTGAGAAAGGTTTGGATAGGAGACAGATAAGACATCCGTTTTCTACAACATATCCTTTGTTAAAAAACTTTTTGGTAAAGTCAACATTCGACACAAACGGCATCTCAGAGCTAGCACAGAGTGTGCTAAAACTGATGCAGTATCACTGAAAAAGAGGGAAAAGCCAAATTGTCTTTCTCTCCTAACTCACATGCAGCTTATTCCACAGTTGAACAGCCAGAATCACCCGGTTCACCCCATCTGTTGTGTCACACCGTAGGGATAAGGGGTGGATGAAGAGACAAACAATGAATTTGCAGGGGACAGTATAAGCCTAATTTGTCAGTCAAAATGTTGGAGCCAGTTTTGAGATAGGCTTTGTACACTACGCACTTGGCCTCAGAATGCATATGGCATGCTATATGTAAACAAGGGGAAAGGATGTGGCCTAACGGCTAGAGGGTCGAACTTGAAGCTGGAGAACTGGGTTCGAGTCTCGGTGTGGGACACTCAACATCCTGTGATTCTGGGCAAACACTTAATCTCCCCATGCCTAACAAAATGAATGTGTCAGTCTGTAACGCAACTGGTGCTCATGTAAAGAGCTCCGATACCTTACGGTCGAGTTCACGCCATATAAAACAAACAACAACAAAAAACGAACAACAAAAAGAGTTTTTGGGGCATGGTTACTTTAGGGCTTTTTGATCTCTGACGCAAGAATAAGCACAGACCACAATCCACATATGTTGTGTGTTGGCCTAGCTAAAAGACTGCATGCCCAAAACAATACCACAAAAACTCTCTGCATGACACAAAGCATTGGCACAGTTATGCCTAAAAACCCCAGGTTGAACAATGATCCAAATTCTTCAAAAATGACAAAAGCATCATTTGTCAATGTAGCGATATGTGGTCAAAAGGACAGATCAGAGTCCATCATGATACTCAAATGTATGCTGCTGGGAATTGCGGGCCACTGTTCAGACTCTCAGACCAACAGGAAATACGAGAATATCATCGCCTCTGTTTTTAGTGGTGTGATCTACAGAATACCATAGTTCATGTATATCTTTACAGCCATCATAGAAAAGCCAGCTGGGATGTTGATTGCCATCCATACATCTATCCATCCATTAGGGTATTACTGGTATCCATGTAGAACAGTGTAGCATGGATGAAGTCCATTACCTGCCTTAAACAAGTAATGAAAAAAGATGGAGGAAAGGTAGAATCCTGGGTAAACCTTTATAATGGAGCGCAGAGTGCAGACAGAACAAATAGCATATACATCCAAGATTTGACCACACTTTAATTTTATGAGGTCTAGTCACAGAGTCATTCTGGAGTGTTGAAAGCAATACTCTTCTTTTTCTTACTCTTAAGGGCCTCTCTGAATTGGCCCCAAACATCTAAAATAGCAATAAAACAGGAAAATGCATATAAAATGAGTACAAATAAAGAGAAAAGTGCCCTCTTTTTACTTTGACTAATAGGGAGTTGGATGTTTAATGCCAGAGTCACAAAAGCATGTTAGAGTACGTAAAAGAGTATTCCTGCAGTACCGCCTTCTGCAGGCATAAATGCTTTTCTGATTCGGCCACAGTCTGCATTGCTTCAACCAGTGGCTCATAAAACGATTGTTACCTCAAAACATTAGCCATTTCTTCCGAAAGTATAAACATCCCAGAAGATGCACCTTCTTGGATCACACTACTCAAAAGAGATCATGCAGAGAACCAGATCACCCCTGAGGACTGGGGATGTCACACAAAAAAATTGAGACTTCCAATTTCAAGTAATGAAAGTTTTTTGTAAGTGAGAATTTGCATATATTTGCAACTCTGTACATTACCAGATTCTCTAAAAGGAACCCAAGAAATATAACAACCTCAACTGTACAGAGGCCACTTGTGCCCACTAAAAGTAGCGGTGTGAGGAAAGAGTTGTCGGTTACCATGGTTTCGGAGAGTGACGGCAGCGGCGAGGAGGGGCTTGTTCAGCTTTAGGTTCAGGTACATCTCACAAAAGGTCTTCCCAGCTGAAAACTCCGAGGGAACTGAGACCCCAGTAGCCGATGCATTGGCTTTGAATTCAGTTTCAAGCTCAGAAAGAAACTTCAGGGACACCACAGAAGAGAAAGGAAAATAACAAAAAGTTAATGATTCTGTATGCACAGAACAACAAATATTAAATGTCATTTAAAACACCTTTGACCTCTCCCCCATACAACACTACTAGAAACAGAAAGTCCCCGCTTTTTCAATTTCCTAAAATAATGTATTTATCATAGGGTCACTTAGGTAATTATTCTTATCCAAATAATATTTACAAATAACATGCTTATTTGTTACCAGTTGCACATTAGTACATGGAGCTCATTGGAAACAAGAACCTGATGCGTAATACTGGAACAAAAAGGACACCAAGCAAACAAGACCTGTCATGGTATGATCTTCCAAAGATGGTTAGAGGGTTCCTTTTCACATTGCAATCAAATGCAATTGCAAATGGCATATGCTACATAAAAAAGAAAAACCATGCAGCTGCCTAAACGTTGTGGCAATATACATGCAATAAAAATTTGAAAAAAATGACCAATACCATATAGCTTAAAAAATAAATATACAAGTGATTCCTAGAAGAACAAGTTACTTACCTTTGATAAACCGTTTCTGGTAACCACAGATTCCTCACCTTTTGAATTCTCCCACAGTTCTCAGACTAAATCCAGAAAATCTTCAGCAGTTACCTTGCATGCTGCTAGGTGGCGCTGGGAGCTCCGCATCAACGTCATTCCATGCCAGCGGTGGCCTATATTGACTTTTCCGCAGACGCGGAGCCAAAATGAGATTGGTAACAACTAGAATGCAGAGTCCTGATTTAGAATCTTTTTATTGGAAAAGTCAAGTTCACAAACCAGGGAGAATGAGAGGGTTGGTGAGAAATCTACAGTTAGACAGATTCTCTACCAGAAAGAGTGTTACCAAAAAAGAAACTTGTTCTTCTGATAGAGACTTTTAACCACAGATGTATCACCTTTTGAATAGATTATCAAGCAATAACTTCTAAAGTGGGAGGAAGGGCTATGCATTGGCTCAAACCAAAAAGTCCTCAAGGATCGAGTGGGCCTTTGCTGGCGGACCCGACTGTCCAGACAATAGTCCAACATGAACATATGGACTGACACCCACATAGCAGCCTTACAAATGTTCAGAACCAGCACGCAACGCAGGGGTAGCAGCATTGCCTCTGGTCGAATGAGCCCATCAACCTACAGGATGCTGCCCGTCTCTCAGTGTGTGGCAGATCTTAATGCAGTGTAAGATGAAATGCTCAGTTTCTGCTCAGCCTTGCTCTTCATTGTTCCACTGAATCCGATAAAGAGCGAACTGTCCACCCAGTGTCTCTGGAGCCATCAATGTAGAAGCCAAGAGGTCTTTACAGATCCAGACAGTGACATCTCTCCTCCTCCTTAGCGGGATGAGGCAGAGCAAAAAACACCAGAAGGGTAATGTTCAGGCAATAATAAAAGGGAGCCCATACTTTTGGAAGGAAGGAGGCTCGGGTCCACAGAACCAGATCCACATGAAGAATGTAAGAAGCAAATTGAAATCTCTTTGGGGTATAACAGAGAAGCAGGAAACATATTTTGTAACTCTTTGAGGACACACGTCATAACTGTTGATTTAAATAATTATGGATGGTTCAGCAACCATAAAAAGGCCAAAAGAGCCAACAGGTACACTTTAGCATTACCTAAAACAAAGCCTTGCTGGTTCAAGGGGCAACACAAACAACAGAACCTCAGACAGCCTGGTGTAGAGTGGGTCAATATGTTAAGCAGAGCACCAGGCCACAAACGTATCTAAAAGATAGGAGTATACAGATTTGATTGAGGGACCCCTGGCTGTCACAATGACATCATGACGTAAGAAGGAAGACTGAAGTACTCCTCTGTCGCTGCTCAATTTCCATGCATAGAGGTGTACGTTGCACGGGTTCAAGTGCACAACGCTCCCCTGAGGCAGCCTGGTCTGAGGACAGACGCTCATGCCCAGAAGTTTGAGATACCATAGTCTCTGTGCCCAATCCAGGCCACAATGGTGATTTGGACCCAGTATGTCCTGATGTTCTTCAGGACTCTGGGAAGCAGAGGTATCAACAGGAAGGCGTACAGAAGTCCAGAGGTTCATTCTACATAAAAAGAGTCAGTGCTGGAGCCACCTTGGAAACTCCAAAGCACAAAAGTACTGAAATTGCATGCTCTTGTGGTGGCAAAAAGATCGAGCCATGGTTCTGCCCATTCGCAGAAAAGACCCTGCACCACCTCCGGATTTGACTGTATTTGTAGTTCATCTGCTCTGATGTTACTGGAATCCGCCAGGTGGCAGGTCATGCGACAAATTCCTTGGCAGTATAACCACAGACACAAAGCGTTCTGGCACAGGGTTCACAACCCTAATCCTCCCTGCTTGTTGCAGTACTACATGGCAGTGGTGATGCCCAAGAGTACCTTCCTAGCGTCCCTTTGATGGTTGGCAGGATGGCTTTCAGCCCCCAAGTGGTTGGCTCTAAGCTCCAGGTGTTTGATATTGAGGCAGACCTCTGCCGGAGACCAGGTGTCTCTGATCTCCACCTCTCCTAGATAACCCAGAAGAGATGCATTGGCCACAACTGTGAGCTCTGGGTGGAGTAAGGAGAGGGGTCTCTGCCATAGCCCCACTCGCAGTCCAAGCCCCTTGATGCTGTGCCCACTGGGACTTGAGATCCCACTGCAGATACGCCCTCTGACGTGCTTGATCAGCAGGATGCAGGAGGCCATCAGTCCCAGCAGCCTCAGACTCATCCTCACTGAGATCTAGGACAGAGATTGAAACATCATTATCATAACCCAAACATCTTTGACTCTCAGCTTTGGGAAATTGTTGCGAAACTGTACTGTGTCCAAAATGGCTCAGATGAAGGGAGCATCTGCAAAGGAGTCAGTGTAACTTTGGCACATTGATAGTGAGACCCAAGGAAATCAGGAGGTTCGCAGTGGTCTGGAGATGGTAGACAACTGCCTAGGGTGGGACCGCCTTTAACAACCAGTTGTTGAGGTAGAGGAAAACATTAGCCCGTACCTCTGAAAATATACTGCTACCACACCTCTGTGAGGTGCTGGTGAGACTAAAAGGGAGCACAGCTGAATGGAAATGCTTTGGCCTACCATGAACAACAGTTAACATCTGTGACCCTGCAGAACGAGAATGTGAAAATAAGCGTCCTGTAGGTCCAGCGCTACCATCCAGTCTCCAGGCTAGAGGGCAGACAAGATCTGGCCAGGATGAGCATTTCGAAATTGACTTTCTGCACAAAGACATTCAGAGAGTATAGTTCTAAAATTGGATCAAGGCCTCTGTGCTTTTTCAGCACCAGGAAGAAGTGAGAACAATATCCACAACCAACTTCTGGTGCTGGCACCCGCTCTGTGGCCCCTTTGGCCAAAACAGTTAGCATTCCAACTGCAAGAGCAACTAGTGGTAATCGGTAGGCCGGACTCGGAATGGCGGAAGGTGCGGCGGGGTCTCGCGAATTGGTAAAGAATAACCCTGCTAAACAATCTGCAGGACCCACTTGTCCAAAGTCATCCCCTGCTTCCTTGTCAGAACAGGTCCTCTCCTGCCTCGGATTGGCTGGTTGTGTGATGTGCGGGGCATGCTAACGAGGCTTGGACAGGGTGGCAGCTGGGGGAGGCCAGAAGATTGGGCTGCAGGGTGTTCTTATTGCCCTCTCATATGAGTACCGCGGCTGCTATCACAGAAAGGCTGGGTTAATTGTTGCAGCTGATGGGGATTATGGTGATATTGAAAGCTCCTATCAGAACCATGTACAGGGAGAAAATGATGAGGCGATTGGCACAGAGAAACAGGGAGCATGCTGTGGCCCTGCTATCCTTGAAGTGCTCCAAGACTGAGTCCGCTTTATCCCCAAACTCTCTGAATCTATCAATGGTATGTCCACAAGACTGGAGTGGGCGACTCCCTAAAAGCCAGTGGGCTGCGTCCAGGTGTGTCTGTGAATGGCCACATTGGGGCCAATAGCTCTGTCAAGGCAGTCAGTAGTACCAGCTCACAATAGAAGGTGAATTTGGTCCCAAGTTGCATAAAGCTGGGTCTAATGTGAGGTAGCATGGTGGGCAAAAACAAAGGACAGCGATGCGGTGCGAGCGATCTCGAGCGACAGATATTAATTGAAGCACTCCATCCGTCCCTTTTTGCATTCTTTATTCGACATGATAAAGATACAGCCAACAAGTAATTGAAGTCATAGCTATGGTCTTAGAGTAGAAGTGAAATGTTATTAAATTTTGATGCAGTTTTTGTTATTGAGGTGTGTTTTTAGCTCTTCTAATGAAATAAACAGATCCCCAAAAAACCTGAAATAGGAGTGGGACAGGAACTAAACTGCAAAAAAGAACAAATCAAATGCTCTAGGCAAAGAGTCAAATGCAAGAAAAAACATAACAAAATCCTTTGAATATAGAATAAATCATCTTCTTAACTTTATTTCACACTCACAATTTATACTTTAAAATATGGTTGCCATATCTGAAATATTTTGTACAGAAAAGAGTGAACTATTCCACTCTCATATTAAAAAATCCAGACAGACTCGCAAACTCAAAACCTTCGTACTAAACACATCTTGTAGTAACCTATACAAACTGTCTTGTATAATACCCAAGGGACATATTCAACATAATACAAGGAAAACAGATGTTCTCACAAATGTGTGGCCTAGTTAGAATAAATCTTCATTTATTTTTTCACCAGGCTATTAGCTTGAAATACATTTTCAGGTCTGTCAACATCCTAGAGCATATCTTCATGTGGTTTGCATAATTAGTTATCTATACTTTATAAAGCTGATAGTTTTCATTGGTCTCAGAAGGACTGATACTACTTTGTATTGTCACAGGGATAGAAAAGCAAGTGCTGATGTGTGTTTCGGTCGACCACACATCTTCTTCAGGGCACAATCAGTACCAATAAAAACATAGAGTGAGAAAGGAAAAGAAGGGCCTCGTCCCTCCGATTCTCTGTACAGACATAGACAGATCAAATACTGTTTCAACGCTAAAACACTCCTCCCTGAGTAGGAATAGCAAAGCGGGATGCGGACCGCGATCCAATCCGCAGTGGATTGAGTCTGTGTAATTCGGTAAATGGTATGGAAGCGGAAAAACGCTCCTACCTCCATCAGTTCAACTTTGACGATTGGCCAAGAGGACAGAGATTCCAATATATTCAGTAGATTCATTCACTGATTAGTTCAGGTTGGGAAGTTGTGGTGTCACCCAGGTGGATTTGACTCCATTTGTTCAAAACGTGCTGCGCTCAGGAACCTTCGGGCCAGGTGATGAAAGAGTATCCGTCTATTTCCGTACAGAGAACAGGAGGGAGGAGGCCCTTATTTTTCTTTTCTTCTCTGTTTTTTGGTACATAAGCTTTCTTATTATTTAATAAATTTCAAGTTTTTCACTACCAGTACATGTAAAACTTAAACATACATGTCCCACTTTTTAAATACAATGCGCCCTGACTTACGGGTTGTTAAGGCCCGTACGTCAGGGTGAGTTATGTATTAAAAAATGTGGTGAGTTATGTATTAAAAAAGTGTTTTAGGCTCAGCAAACGGGTTATTGGCAGTTTAAAACTGCACTACAAGCTGCACAATAAGTTCTGCAGGCCCACTAGTAGCATTTAATTTATCGGGCAAACTTTGGCTTGGGAACAGGTAGAAATATCAAGATTGTTCTCAAATGAAATATATTTTAAAATCCTGTTTAATGGTAAAGTCGGTTTTAAGTCTCAATTCTGAAAATTACATTTTTAGAATGTTAGCATTTTTATTGTCCTAACCATTTGGTGCCTGCTGCAAGTGTCCTGGGTTACATGACCCTACTATTAGGCTTTGTGTATTCCTCCCAGACAGTGAGACAATAGGGCTTCGGTGTTGGCAGAATGGATGGGGGTGGGGATTTCTCCTGCCCGCTTACATTTCAAAGCACTGACTCCAGCACACACACAAAGGAACAACACACTAGTCGTTTGTCCCCCAAGACTTCTTGGAGCCTGGTAAGGGAAGGGAAGAACTTTCCAGAACCAGATCCGGGGGAAGCCTAGAGGATGCCCCCATGTCAACGGCTAACACCAGGTATAATTATTGGACCTCTTGACCAACTCTTCAATACACTCCTCGACCCGGGGAGGACACCAGAAGGACTGTGTTGTACTCCCAAAGGACTGCCCTGCGGCTTAAATCCATGACTACCATAGATAGTTGGCTGGCCTCCTGTGTGATCTACAGGGACATAGCAAGCTCCAGAGACCTGCACCTGGCCCTGCTGGAGTGAGTCCTGACCCCAAAGTGGTGCACCTCCAGTCCTGTACCATTGGGTTTGGTGCTTGTGGTGCTTCTCTTGCTTAACCCTAAAAACGGGGACTCAGAATATTTTTAACCAAGAAGTGGTTTGATACTGGGACCCACCTGCTTGTCAATCTGCCCTAGTTGCCTCGTCGATCGGCCTGACTCCACAGTAACTCCTGCTACATTCTTCATTGCAGCCGCAAATCATGTTCAGCAGGACCTCTCAGCGAAGGTATATGGTTCCGAGAAGCCCTCACTGGCAACAGCCTGCAGCTTAATCCCCTGTAGATTTTTAACTTCCAAAAAAATGACTAAGTCTGAAGGTAAAATCTCCACCATAACCTTGTCCAATTGCTCCCCTATGCTGACGTCTCATCCTCGTAAACGGTCAGCTGCCTTGCTCTGCTGAACTTTACCATCTCAGGAATCTTTCTTGGTCTGAAGGTAAACCGAGACAGGGCCTAATCCACCACTCCATCTTTGTCGGCCTTCACTTTTGACTTTACTCCAGTCTTGCACGACAAGCTACCAGCAGCTGGCACATTGATTCTTTTGATGTATGACGTTACAAAGCAAACAATTACAACGCATACCTTTAAAACGCGTTTTTTACGACACATCTTGCATTACAATGCATACCATTACAATGCAATCCATTACAACGCATGCTCTATTACAAAGAAAATGGCTATTCTAACAACGCCGGGTGCTTACCTCAGGGAAGCTGCTCGTCAGTAAGGGATATACGTAGTAATGGCATGTGTTGTAGTGGCATGCGTTGTAATGGAACTTGTGTTGTATTGACTACTTTGTAAAGGCATATTGCTGTAATGCCTGCATTGTAATGGATGTTTCCCGATTTTTTCGGTGCTAGATTTTACTAAAACTGTAACATTCATTTTGGTGTCATTCTATTTATTGAGACTTGCTCCATTTATCTAAATTGGTTTGGGATTTTTCTTGTTTTGTCTGTTCACTTTATTACTGTTTGTGTCCTGCATACATACTGAACACAGAGCCTCTGAGTCAAGCCGGACTGCCTTTGTACTAAAGTACCAGAGGGTTAAGCAAAGGTTGATTCAGTGACTTCTGTGGTTCACCCCAGCATGCACTGTGGTTATTGAATGAGTGGGGCTACCACCCCCTCAACAAATAACCCCATTTCCTACAGATATTAGAGGTGTTGGCAATTCTCTTCATACAATCATAGAAGGATTTCACTTCTTATTAGGTTTAATACATTACACAACAGTGAAGGAATGTCCATAGTGCCTCAACAGGTTACAGCCACTCCCAAATTTTATGCGTACGGACATTCCAATTCTTCTCCTTAGTAAATGTCAACCCCCAAGAATGATAGGACAGTTCTGTATGGTTTGGGAAGAAGGTTGATTGCTTTATATCCCAGAACTACAACCAAAGAGGACTAGTGGTCCCACAAAATAGACAGGTAAGACTTACACACTAAAAACTCATTTTAAACACAAGACAGGCAGTGCTGGTGGTGCACCAGTAGTGACATGCAGTGGGATTTGATGAGACAGTGAACAAAACGATCTACCCAGTGGGGGTGAGATACGAAGGTTCACACCCTCCTCAAATTGCCAACTCCCCTGCAGAACGCTGAAGAAAAGGGAGCAGGGCTTCTTTTAAATGGGGATATGAGCACTGGAAAAAGGAAAAACCCTTTTTCATCAGAGCCGGTTAAGCCACAAATACAGTGTTTGTCTTTGCCAAACTTACCAAAAGACAATATGAAGAGGACATCTCTACTGGCCCCACATATAACCAGTACTTCCAAAATATGAAGTGATAATCAGGGGAGGGTCAGACAGACCTTGAAAAGCCCCCTCTTCCTGCGGGTAACTGGGATCTGGCCAGGAGCTGACATCTGGATAAAAGTAGGTGGGAAGAGAAAACATGCCAATAGAACAATCAGACGGGATACTCCTGATTCTTTAAGCTAAAATGGCTTAATTTTGGCTGTCTCCCACCTGAAATTGACTGTTTCAACGGAAGTCAATGGGGGAAATGCAGTCTTCAGATTACTTTTTTAAAATCTGCCGCGTACCCATCCATAAAGTTGGCAGGTATGGAAAAAGGAGCAATGGGAGTAGCAGACAGATTTATGGCAGGTCCAGGTTTTATCTGCAGGCCCGTAAGCTAGGAGGGCTTAAGTCTCACTATCTGTTGTATTCTCCTTACTTGTATTTTGCTCTATCGCTTTAAGACTCACATTCTATGTTCCTGATGTCATATTCTGCTTTGCTTTGTCTGGATTCTTCCTTGCCAGTTAGCTCCCTGGCTTTCTGATGGGAACACCAGTTATTCTCTGTAGAGCTTAATAAATATCCATTATTCTTTTATCTGCCTCTCCACTTCATTTACAACACATGGCGACGATGAGCAAAGGGAGCTGAACAACTACAGAGGGAGGAGAACTCCACTGGTGAAAAAGGAACCACGCAAGTTTACTTGGCTAAATTTCTAGCAGGAAGAAGTTGTTGCCAAGAAGAGAAAATTTCTAGCTAAGAGAAACTATTCTGAAGAAAACTCAATTTTTAACTGGGAGAAACGAGAAAGAAACTTCAAGTAAAGTGGAACTGTGACCAAGAAACGGAAATTCTATCTGTGAATTTGTCTGAAACTTTAAGAACAGTAGCCAAGGAAAAGAAAGAAAACCCAACACTTAAAGGCAACAAAATCTTTCTCAAACAACTGGTGAGTTTGAGAGAATATTTGTCCTTGCCTGCTTGTACTTTGGATTTGAATGAAACTGTGACCTAGTTGCTTTTAAAATTGTGAAAAGCGTAATCTGTGCAGAAGAAACGGAATTTGTTAGCTTAAACGTTTTATTCATGGCACGTATACAAAGTGAACCACAATGGTGACTGAGAGCATCTTTCGAAATTAACCGGCAGCACCAGCAGAAAGACGGAGACATTTAAACATTGCGCAGCATTTTTCGAAATTTTGCTCGAGCAGGGAAACACGAGCCTACTCACCGTTAGAACCCGGTGACATTTTCCGAACTGAGCCATTGATGCTGGTTGTCGGCGTCAAGCAGGAAGTAGAAGCAAGCGTCGAGCAGGAAAAGGAAACAAGCGTCATCACCCCCAAGCGGCAGTGACGTAATGACGCTACGTGGCGGCCATTTTGAAGCAGTCTTTGGTTACTAAGCAACCAATTTTACCGGAGCAACCCGTTTTGTGGAATGTATTTCGTATTCAATTAAAGAGCAATTTTTATTTTCTCCAAAACGGAGTGACTGGAGCAGTAAGCAGTATCAAGTCTCGAGTGACTGGAGCGGTAAGCAGTAACTAGCGGTATTTACAGAAGTAAGCAACCCGTTTTTTTTCTTTTTATTATTCTTTCAATCAACTCGTCATGTCTCAATGAAGGAGCATGATTGTGAAGCAGTGATAAACATCGTTGTCTACTTGAAGTATTCTACGGAAACACTGTGAACAGTGCAAGACCCATTTCTTCATTGCATAGTACCTTATTTGAGGAGATTACTCAAGTGTCTGCTTTAAAGAATATAAACTGCATTAAAGAATATAAACTGCGAGTGTGTAAACAAGAGTTACTATCTGTAGTTTAACCTGAGGATTATATATATATATATTTTTTTTTGCTCAAAAAGGAAAAGGAAAGACTATTACAATGGAGAACCATAATGTCATTATGCCGCCTATGTTCTTACAGACAAGTGGAGATCCACCCATTGAGTGGGACGAATGGATAGACATTTTTGAAAACTACATAGAGGCACTTGATGGGAAGGATTTCAGTGCTACAAGAAAAAAAGCTCTTTTATTAAGTGCATTGGGGAAAGAGGGTCAGCATTCTTTCAAATATTTACCAGTAGGACTAAACCAGGATGGTAGGATGATAACTAATGTTTACACCGAGGCAAAGGCGCGAATGAAAAAACAATATTCAAAAGAAGTAAATATCGTTATGGCGAGACACAAATTTTACACGCAACCACAAAGAGCAGAAGAATCAGTAGATCAATTTGTGACCAGATTGCGTGAACTGTCTATTAAATGTAATTTTGGAGAAATAAGAGATGAAATGATAAGAGACCAGTTAATAGTACAGTGTAGGAATAAAAAGATGTAGGAAAAATTGTGGGCAGCAAAAAACCCTACCTTGCAAATGGCTATCGATATAGCAAAGGTAGTTGAAGAATCGAATGTATGCATGAAAGAGATGGAAAAAAAGGATAGTGTAAAAGAAAGTGGACAAGGGAATGGTGTTTCCTGTGTTGAACAGGAAGAAGTTGCTGCTGTGAATAGGAAAAGTGTAGACTCAGGGGAGAAAGGCCCTAAGAGATTTAATACTGGATTTTCCAGTAGTGAGAGAAATAGATTCCAGGGGAGAATGTGCGGTAGGTGTGGGAGTACGTTTCATACCTCAGATTACAAAAAATGTTTTGCCCTAGATAAAGTGTGTAGAAAGTGTGGGAGGAAAGGTCATTTATTTAAAATGTGCAAAGGAATGAATAGCGAAAAGGTAGCAGTTGTGGAGAAGAGAGAGATAGGGAGAGGCGAAGTTACTGTTGAGGGCGCCAATAAGATATTGTGTTTGGGTAAAGATGGTACGTGTGAAGGAGAACCAGGCAGAAGGGAGAGGCCTAAAGCTCAATTCCTTATTGACAAAAAGGAAGTCCAGTTAATGGTTGATCCTGGGTCGTTGTGGACTATTATTCCAAATGAGATGTACTTGGAAAATTGGAAAGATGTGCACTTGTTGGCCAGTGATATTAGCCCTTGTGGATATCAGGGAGAGAGTATAGAATTGATTGGATATATGGTATGTGAAATATCATTTAAGGACCGTTCTGCAAAAGGGAAAGTTTATGTAGCCAAGTCGGGTCCTGCGATCTTGGGTTGGGGACAACAGTATCACCTCAGTATTGTCATTAACCCTAGGGCCGAACAGCAAGTGATGGTAGTGGATAGCATAACTACTGAGTCAATAGTTGAAGGAATGAATGGTTTGTTTGATGAACACATTGGAGAACTGAAAGGTTACGTGCATAAGATTGTACTGCGTGATGATGCCGTACCTATGCAACACAGAGTCAGAAAAGTCCCATTTATTGCACGTGAGGAGGTGAAGAAGATGTTGAAGGAGATGTTAGACCAAGGGGTGACAGAACAGATCGAAACTTCACCCTGGATTTCTGCCGTTGTTATCACAACCAAATCCGACGGAAAATTCCGGTTCTGTGTGGACCTTCGCACCTTGAACCAAAACATTGTTGTGGAGCTAGTTCTGTCACTAAAGGGTGGAAAGTATTTTTCTAAGCTGGACCTCCGCAGCGCTTATCATCAAATTAAGCTGCACCAAGACTCTAAGGCATTGACTGCTTTCATAACAACTGAGGGAATCTACAACACTATCCTTACCCCTAGGAGAAGAAACCAGGAAAGAGAAAGGGAAATACATAGGTTGTGAAGGAAGGTGAAGGATTGAGGACAATAATATCCTTGTGTAAGAACAAGGAAGACACTTTAAATAGAATCTACATCAAGGTCGTGAACCCCTGGTGCCCTGCAAGAAGAGCTTGTGTGCTTAACTGATGGACCAGGCCCTCCCTGCAGTGTCACCCTCAAATTTTCTGCCTTTACCCTCTACTTTTTGCTGAATTCATTTTTGCTGGCCTTAGGACTCTGTGCACTTCAGCTAACCAGTGCTAAAGTGTTTGCGCTCTCACCGTAACACATGCTAGGATTGGCCTACACCCAAATTGGCACATACAATTTACTTGTAAGTCCTTAGTATTGTGGTGCTACATACGCCCAGGTCCTGTAAATTAAATGCAAATAATGGGCCTGCATCACTGATTGCACCACACACTTATGTAGTGTCTCAGGCCTGCTACTGTAGCTTGTTCATGCAGTTTTAAACTGCCATTACGACCTGGTAAAGTAAACCCTTGCCAGGAGTAAAGCTTCCTTTTTTAATACCCATAAGTCACCCTTAGGATAGGTCCTGGATAGCCCAGAGGGCAGAGTGTACTGTATGTAAAATGTTGGATATGTACACTTAGGTTTTACTTGTCTTGGTAGTGAAAAACTCGTAAATTCATTTTTCACCACTGCAAGGCCTATCTCTCCCATAGGATAACACTAAAGTGTACATATTACATTTAATAAGCTGTAATCTCCAAATAGGAACAGGTAACCAGTTTATGTTTGGTATCTTTACAATTGTAATGTTAAATCCAAACATATAGACGAGTTGGATTTTAAATTACAATTTTGAAAATGCCACTTTTAGATAGTTGTCATGTTCCTGCCTTAGCCATTCATGCCTGCAGCCTGTCTCTGGGTCATATGACTGGGTGCAGTTGACAGTTGGGCTTTGTGCATTCCTCCTAGACAGCCACACCCAATAGAGAGCTTAGGTGTGCCTGAATGGTCATCAATAGTAGTATGGGAGGGAATAGCTGGGCATAGTCCTACTTATACTTGAATAGGCTGTGTCCTCCTGCCACACAAAGGGCTGCATGTTCCCTTTAGTTAGTCTGGAACCAGGACAAGTGAGACAGGATGCATGGGGATTGCAAAGATAAACCTTTAGAAGATTCAACCTCACTTAAAGGGCACAACTGGGTATACATACTGGACCTCAGACTCTTCAGTACACTTCTGGACCAGTGGATACTCTGCCAGGAAGGACTGCTGTGCTGCTGAGATGACTGCCACCCTGCTTGACTGCTTATCTGAATGAGCTTCTGCCCTGCTGTGCTACCTTGCTACCTACTGCCCTTAGCCCAATGAGAAGAGCTGAATCTGCACCTCTTGAACCCAGGACTCTTAGAGTGGCTCCAAGGGCTTGTCTTCTGGCCTCCTTTTCTGAGCCACAGAGACATACCACACTCCCAACCACCTGCGCCAGCACCCAGATCCAGGTGGAGCAAGCCCCTGGTCCCCAAGTGGTGCCCCTCAGGCACTGTTCCCTGTAAGGTGTGCGCGTGCGTGTGCCTCAGTACCCCGAGTGCGCAGTGTTATGTGAGTAGCGTGCACACACAGCACATCCCGGGAAAGAGTTTGTGCGATGGTGTTTAAAAGTATGACGTGTGCTTTCAGATGACCCTTAAAGCCCAGGACGTGTTTGTAGACTTGCTGCATTTCTTTTCTTCATGGAATGCGGCTGCGGGGCTGATTGTGGACCTTTCGAAAGAATTGATGTTAATCAGAAGACTCCCTGTTACAATTTGGTCCGATATTCAAGGAATCATGAGCTGAGGGCGTTATTCTTCATTTGGTTGCAGCGATATTGAACTGTTGTGCGTGAGAGACCTGAGTTGTTCACAAAGTAGGGAGCAGTCAATAGGATGCTTGCTGTTTTTTAAGGGGATATATCATACATTCCAACATTTTCAAACACAAAGGGTTCGATTTTCAAAAAATATATAGGGGGAATGCACAGAGGTCGTTGAGGCAGGAGACACTTTGAATAAAGATATTTGGACTGAGATGTTGTAATATGGTTCTGGGGAAGTGTAGTTTTCTTCTAATAAACTTTAATTGATTCTGTTAAATTTCAGTAAAAGTAAGTGAAGCACAATCCTTGATTCAGTAGTACAAGTGATTATATTTTCATTCTTCTGTTTTACAAACATGCTCTTTCTTTCACATGAAAGAGCTATACACCAAGTATTTATTTAAGTGTTTTTCTGTGGGAAATGTGATGGTGTGTCCATGTATTATAAGTGATAAATTGCCCTCTGATGTACATAATATGGATATTACAAGTTCCCTTAGACCTCTATAGTCATATAAATGAACTCGTGCCTCTACACAGCCATGGAACTCTTCTGTGACTCGCAGTATCGATATACGGTACGGTGTGGGGGGTGCTATATATTCTCATCTTCGTATATCTAAAATAAATCAACATTCTTGACAAGAGCTACATGTTTTACCCTGCATCACCTACAATAAACCGTATCTCCTCTCCTACTGCTATGAACTCCCCAAAAAAGAAAAAAAAATTCTAGAACCTTCCCTCTTCTATCCCTCTATTACTCCTTTTCATTCCAAATAACAGAATAATATGTCCACCACTCAAATGAATTTAATAATTTCCTATACTAATTCCCCACTAATCCTGTTTGGGTTCCAGAGTAGCGTGCTACTCACCAAAAAGCGCTTCAACACCTCATCAGGGGTAGCAAGCGATATATAAATGCAAACCTTTTTCCCTCTTCTATCCCTCCACTATCCTTCTCAATCTAAATAACAGACTAACATATCCACCAGTCAAATTAGGCATGTGCGTGGGAGGGGTACTTTAAATCCAGCGAGTGTGAGAATTACAGTACAACAAGTGTTTTGATTACTTATATCATTGCATATGTCTTTTTGGATTTTCATTTTTACTTTTAGTCACTTATGTCAGTTGCTGAATCTCACCAGTGGCAAGAGAGTGTCTTGACACCAGCACACGAATGGAAATATACCTTTGTCCCTCTCATATTTATCTAATGAGTGGTGACCCCCTTCCCTGAGCTGTCGCCAGGTTGAGGTGATGTAGTCTACCCTGAAGTTACAAGTAGGCTATTTTTTCTGACTCTTGTTGACACACTTGTTAGGTGTTTTAATTAAATAGGGAGCCCTTTGCTCCCTTAGGTGATATTTTGTTCTATGACACTGATTTCTGTATATCAATTCTTCGGCAGGTACAGTCACCATCTTTAGAACCCAATGCAACTTTGGATCTGTATTTCAGCATTTTCTTTTGTATTCACATATCATTTCTACACTATTTGCAGCAGCATCACTTAGGACCTGACGAAAGCCCTGACACCTTGCGGGTCATCACGGCTGAAACATGTTGACCTCACATTTTGTCTGACACATGTGGTTTAGATCCATACCGCAGGTGCACTGTTTATAACCCTGACAGCGAGAATATAGGAATAAAGTGCATTATTATTCTACTAAGTTAGTTTTAAATCACTCCCCACACATTTAGTAACATTTATGTTGCGCTGCGCCCTTACCTTAGACACTTTTTTCTCATCTCTGGGATTTAGAATATCCGATTAGAGTAGGCTCTAAAAACATCCCTGCGCTCCTCCCTCTCAGAGAGGGGGTTGTAGCCCTTGGGGGAATTAGGTGTTTTCACCAAGAGGAGAATCCCATATGATGAAGCATGCCACCTATGGTGGGTGAAGAATTAAGTCCTTAAAGGGATTATCCCACAGTGCAGGTCTTTAAACTTTTCCCTAGGACCCTCCCTTTGAAATTTCTTGTGTAGCAAGCCCCTGACTCCCAAGTGTTGCCCCTCAGGTCCTGGACCCTTGGTGTACCCGCAGAGAGGCTGAATTTAAGTTATTGGGGTATTTACAGCCACAAATGGGCTTGGTGGTGGAGAATCCTTGTTACTCGCATAGCACAGCAAGATAAGTTCGATATACCCAACCCTTCGCGCTACAACAGTGACCACTCGTGTGGAGCAACACCGCGAAGCACCAGTCCGACTATCCGCAAAGCCAACAGGTTCTTTGCACTAAAGCGATGACCACCTGCAAAGCCATGCCTGCTCTTTCAGGTGCATCAACACAGTCTGCAAAGCGTCCCCGCTCCTCGTAGCCTACTCCACCGCGAACAGGACTCTTGGCGCTGGACTAAGAAGGAAATTTCAGCTGGACTAAACTGGTCTCTGAAACCGCCCCAAGCTCCATCATCGTCAATGTGAACTTGTGAATTTCTCCTGGACCCACATGACCAGACAGTTGCTACTTTGTGTTTTTTGGCGCTATTTTAGACTTAAATCGTAAAAAAAATCACATCCTCAGTTCTACTGATTGGATTTTTGTTGTTTTGGTCTTGTTTTCTTTATTACATATTGCTCTATTTTTCTAAACTGGTATGGGATCCTTATATGGTGTGTTTTCACTGTGTTACTGTTTGTGTAAATCTCCAAATACTTTACACATTGCCTCCGAGCTAGCCCTGACTGCTCTGTGCTAAGCAACCAGAGGGCTGAACACAGGTTAATTTGGAGTTTGATTGTGACTTCACCATGACAAGCATAGTGGTTGCCCTTTGAGGAGGGCTCACACCCCAGTCAACTAACAACCTAATTTCTTACATTACCCAAAAGCCTTACAGTCTCCAAAAGCAGTTTGATGGCTCAGAGTAAAGCACTCTTAACAGACCCAGGATAACCACCAACCACCATAACCACCATACATGTTTTCGGAAAGATTACTAAAAGCATCAACCGCATGCCCGGTGGTTGCCAGGGCCTCTCTGGTGTTTTATGGCACCCCAAGGTGTATTCAGGTATGCTGTGGTGACCTTCTACCACCAATGGGAGTGACGACGAACAACGCATGTTGACACATGCATCATTGCAACTACGTTTTCTCACCCATCATATATTGCACCTGTAGCAACACAAGTGAGGGTAAACTTACAAATAAATTCAATGCCTCAGATAGCAAGTTAATTTCCAAACTCACCATAGATAAAATAATTTGAGTCCCTAAAGATATGCACTGCCTTACATGATGAAACAGTCTATGTGCAAGTATATCACATAATTTGACAATTATATTCATTATTTGATGATTTTGTAATTATGTTTTTTTAACTGAAGTAAACATATTTGATGAGAATTAGATGATTATATGATATATTCAATTTTGCACAATATCTGACGGGTGTTAAAATGGTTAGAAAGAGCTAAAGGAAGCTTTTCACATTCTTCTCCTCCAAATATGTCCCATCAAAATGACCTTTTTCTCACAGTACCTCTGAAAGTGTAATTTGTCCTTTTTCAGATCTTGCAATAGGACTATCTGGGCCACTTTTGGTATAGAGATCTCCGATAAATTTTCTGGGGGAAAAAACAAGAAAAAATACAAAAATAGCATGAATTATTAACGAAATTCTCAAAGTGACTATGTTCCTATAAGGAAGCCCTCCTTTGGCGGCAGGGGGCACGCAGTCTTGCAGCAGTGACTCTTATCAAGGCACGTCATACATTAATGCGAGGAAATTTCCAGTCCACTGCTGGCAATCTTTATGATCACATTAACCTGACCAAAAAAAAGCCATGCCTAGCTGTGAAAGAACACCAGATTGATCTTATATAAAATCTTTTCCGGGGGAAAAAGCAACAGTATATCGAAAAATCCTAAAAGGTAGTTAGTTAAAAGTGTTTGCTTACATAACAAATTGGTCAGAATTTTGCAGCATTTGTCCCCTAATGTGTAACTCATCCCATTACATTACTTGAGAATACCATATATAACACCAGCAACTACATATTTAATATAATTACCAGTGACATCACATGGGTAGAACAGAGTCTAAATGTTTTCAGGAAGATTGTTCACAACCTGTCGCTATAAAACTAGAAGAGACCTGTTTTGTAACTCTCTAAATGTTCCTAATTTGCAGATGCATTAGTTTTTTTTAAATATTTCTTTTTAGTAACACAAGGCATCAAAATGAGTGCATAGTACAGAGGTTAAACATGCCCACATAGAATTACATCATATCAATAATAATTGGGGGGGTGGGAGAAGAAAGGGGGGGGGGCGAAATACTATTACATGCAAGGGTCACGGGGATGCAGGTATATCCAAAATAGTGTCAACTGGTGGACCACAAATCTCTCCCCTGTATCGATCCCACAACCCCCAAACAGTTACCCATTTACGAGGTCGGCCTCTTGCCCGGTAGACAGTCTTCTACCAGAACATACACCAGTCCATGCTCTCTTTCCATTCCTCAAGCATGGGCAGTTTCTTGGATCCCCACTGTTGTGCTATATTTCGTGTCGCTATCATTGCCCCTAGAGTGGCCCATCTGGTATGTGCTATGTTTAGATCTGTACGTTCCCAGATATTAAGGAGACATCTCCTCGCCTCTGGTAGCACCGTTACCCCCAGTACCACTCGCATAACATCATGTATCGCACTCCAATACTCCACCACATAATGACATTCCCAGAGGATATGGAGAAACGTGCCCACCTGACCACATCCTCGCCTGCACAAACCTTCTTCAGATAGCCCCATCCGGACCAAACGTGAACCTGTGACATAAACCATATGTAATATTTTCAACTGAACTAGCCTCAATTGCGCTGAAATCACAACCTCCCTCGGGGAGGACACGGCCGATTGCCAGTCTTCATCATCTAGTTCATTACCGTCCCTCGTCCATTTATCCCTCAACTCTACAAGGAGGTCTGCTCTGTGGTTAATCAATTTTGTATAAATCAAGGAAATAGTTCTATCCGACAAATGCCCATCCAATATTCTATCCTTCAATGGCGAGGCCTCGGGTATCTATTCTTCCACTGTTACCGCAGATTTTAGCGCAGGTTGAACTTGCGCATAGCGGAAATACTCCGCTCCATTCAACTCGAATTCGGTTTGTAATTCAGCAAACGTCTTAATCCTGCCCTTGACCCAAATATCGCCAATAGTAGCAATCCCTATCAAGTCCCACTTATCAAAACCCTTCATTTTCCAAAGCTTGCCCGGTCTGTCCGATCCAAACAGTGGGGTGGCCAGCGTAAGTCGGCCTCTCCATCCCAAAGAGCTAGTGGCGTCGTGCCATATCCGCACCACTACCTCGTTGGTCCCGTCAAACTTTTCCCTGCCGACTTGGCATATAAAGCTCTATTATAATTTCCACCAGGAAGCAGCCACCTATCCATCGCATATCCGGGGTCCGAACCAGGCCCTGGTTTATGGCTGCCAATTGAGAAGCCCAATAGTATCTCCTGATGTCAGGGAAGTTGATACCACCGTCGTACCACAGCAACGTCAATTTAGCCAAGGCAATATGAGGTCTACCCTCCCATAACAGACCACGCTGCACCCCCTCAACCTCTCGGAAATAACTGGCCGGGACTATATCTAATGTATTCTGGAGGGCGTAGAGAAAACGAGGCAAGGACATCATCTTAAAAAGGGCCGCCTGCCCCAACAGGGAGAGAGGTAGCTTCCTCCAGCTATTTGCGTCGCTTCTTAATCTAACCAAAGGGGGAAGGAGGTTTCTCTCGTATCAGACTGTGGGATCCATTGAAATAAAGATCCCCAGATACTTAAACCCATCAGTAGCGATTTGAATCTGACAATTTCACGGGGGAATCGGGTTGTCACTGCTCAGAACAAACAAATAGGATTTCCCCCAATTGATAGTAAGCCCCGAGTTCCTACCGTAGGAGGCCAAAACATCACAGACGACAATTAGGGACTTTCTGGGCGAGGTCAAATAGAGCAGAATGTCATCCGCGTATAAATAGGTCCGGTCCTCTAACTGAGGGGACCATCGAATACTCCAAATTGAGGACTCCCAGCGGATCCAGGCCGCCAAAGGCTTAAGTGCCAGTGAAATTATAAGGGGAGAGAGCGGATATCCCTGTCGGGTGCCTCGCCCAAGACAAAATGTTGCCGAAACTCGGTTATTTACTACCACCTGTGCAAGAGGATCAGTATACAACAAACGCACCCAACGAATAAACTCCGGACCAAATCCAAACTTAACCAAGACTGCCCACAAATACGGGCATTCTACCATGTCAAATGCCATTGTTGCGTCGAGCGACGCTATTATAGCCTGTTCCTTCAGGGTATGAGCTCTGGCCAATACTCTGTGTAACCTGCGAAGATTCAAAGCCGTATTTCTATGGGGAATAAAGCCTGATTGATCAGCATGTATCAGTCCGCTAATCACCTTAACAAGCCTGTTAGATGATAGTTTGGCGAGAATCTTAGGCTCCGCATTCAGTAACGAGATAGGCCTATACGAGGCACAGTTGGTTTTTGATTTCCCTTCCTTATGGATAACTACGCTAGACGCCACCCTCTGATCATACGGTAATACTCCCTGGTCTTGTGCTGCCACAAACATACCCCTAAGGTAGGGGGCAATCTTATCCGGCCTAAGCTTATACAACTCGATCTGGAGGCCGTTAAGGCCTAGTGCCTTACCAGAGTTCAAAGAGCGCACTGCCAGGGCCACTTCGTCCGCAGCGAGGGCACTGTCCATAAAATCGCGGTCTTCCTTAGTCAGGCATGGGAGTTGGATATCTCGCAATAACAAGTGAAAATCCTCCTCTGGCCGCCCCACGACCGAGGTGTACACTATTCAAAAATATTCCGCAAAACTATCCACTATCCCCTGGGGGTCTGTTATTCGCGCTCCATCAGCCGTCTTAAGGTCCGGGACAACACGATCTGCTCTGTCTTTCTTATCTAACCAGGCGATAAGCTTCCCGTCCTTATCCCAGACATCATATAACCGGCCCTGCTGCTCTCTACTTAGTGCTCTGGCGCTATCAGTGACTAACGCTCTGTGCTCAAGCTGCTTGAGATAAGGACATGCAGTTTAGCACGGGTCACCTCTTGCTCCAATTCCGCCTCAATACGAGTGATCTCAAATTCTACTTTTACAATTTCTTCGTTCCGATCCTTCTTTGCTCCTGCAATCAGCGATAAAGCCTGGCCCCTTATAACTGCCTTAAAAGCCTCCCAAAGCGAAAGCGGAGATGACATCGATCCCTCATTCTCCTGAAAATAATGTTCTAATGTCTTCAGCAGGTCCTTACGGATTTTAGGATTGCGCATGTACCAAGGATTAATGGGGGCTATCCTACCGCCCAATCCCGAAGTTATATTGAATCTGAACCAGAGTAGCGAATTATCCGATATGCCCCTAGCTAGGTGTGTAGCTTCTGTGATGGAATATGCTTGGGACGCCGGCACTAAACAGTGATCAATACGTGAAAGACTACCATGGGCACCAGAGTGGAAGATGTACTGTCGTTGGTCCGGATGAAACAATCTCCAACCATCAACCAAACCCAATGCATCCATAAACTCAGGAAGCCATCTTTGCGCCCGCCCCGTATCTCTAGGTGGATGCCTATCCATAGTGCCGAAGACCACAGCATTAAAATCACCTCCCAAGATCAAAAGACCCCTCGGGAGGTCCAGAAGGACTTTCCCCAAATCTACGAAAGCGTTACCTGCATACCTGGGGGGACGTAGACCGACAACAAGGAGAGGGTGTGTCCCTCCCAACGACCCGACACCCCTATATATCTGCCCCTATCATCCTCAATAATGGAGTCAATCACCATCTGGAGCGTCTTCCTAATCAGAACCCCCACCACCCTGGACCCTGAAGTGAACCCTGCATGCGCCACCAATCGATACCCCATTCTGTGCATCGCCTTGCATGAGTTGCCCACTAAATGCGTCTCCTGAAGCAGGACTACATCAGGGGCATGACGTTTAAGACACTGAAGAACCACACTACGTTTAATTTTGTCCCCCAACCCGTTTATATTCCAACTCAACACCTTCATCCCCCTATCCCCCATCATAAAACATGAAGTGGGTCATTCTCCCCTCCAACTCCTGCACCTTGAACATGCTATTATTCTGTACGAAGCCTTGAAATGCAAAACCTATAACAAACAATACAAAAAAATAACAACAAAAAACCACCCCCAAACACACCTCATTCCCCACCCCCCTCCCTGCACCCCTGCTCACGGTGTTCATCCGCCCCCAACTCGCTGTGTGCCTGTCGCCCCATACTCTAACTACTAAACTATCGAAAAGTAACTCTGAGGAGGAGTGCGACCCCCGATTCCCCGCCAGATCCCATATGTTTATTCGACCTGTTCCAACATTTTCTACATCTGACTTGTCTGCGAATTCTTTTCAGTCAGATTCCACCCCCCAACTTAGTCCAACACCACCTGCAATAATGTTAGTTCTTATTCTTGCTCTTGCGCGCCGGCTCCTTCATCTCCACTCCTTCGCTGCTGGTCATTCTGAGAGGAAATGGTCTCAAACCAGTCCGAAACAATTTCAGGATTGTCCAAGAATATCGCCCTGCCCGCCTGTTCAACTCTCAACTTGGCGGGGTACATCATGGCATACTTCAACCCTTTATCTTGAGGTTTCCTTTTGACACCCATGAAGGTTTACCGTTGTTTCTGTACCGCCTGCGTAAAGTCCGAAAAAAACTTAGGGTGGAGTTCTCATACTGCAGAGAGCCCCCAGTCCTGGAGGCTTGCAGGATAGCGTCTCTGTCCCTGAAATTAAGCACCCTCGCAATCATCGGTCTGGGCGGTGCCCCTGGTCGCCGTCTCCCACCCGGTATCCTGTGCGCTCTTTCAACTGTAAAGAAATTTCCCAGGCCTCTGGGTTTCAAATGATTGAGAATGATGTCTTCAATAAAAAGATCAGCGGCCTGTCCCTCAGCCTTTTCAGGCACTCCAATAATACGCACGTTGTTTCTACGGGCCCTCCCTTCATATTCTGTAAACAGCTGAGCTCTCGCAACTACATTAAGGTAAGGATAAACATAGAAAATTGTGACATAAACAATTAAACAAACAGAAGCAGATGCAGATTCTTGGGTGTTTCTTTCTTTTTAGCAAGATGATGATTTAATGTGTCCACACATGAAGAACAGTCCACAGTTAGCCGACACGTGTTTCGTCGTGCTTCGGTGAGTCAACACGACTCTTCAGGGCTGGTAATACAAAATGACGTATGTATAGATATTCATTATTGAATATTGCATCTTTAACATAATGCATTGGTGACAAGGGTGCATCACACATGCATTTATGACGTGTGGTGTACAACCCACACTGCGATTGCGGTTTTGTGGTGACGCAGTTCTGTTTAGGCGCAATTCACTCAAAGGTGATTGTGAGTATCCTAAGGTGGATGTGTGCCTGGTGGGACACGAGGTCGTGATTAAAGTTGAGTGTCTATCATGTGTGACAAGCACACGGTGATCCTACACAAAAAGGTCTTCACGTGAAGAACATGCCATGCGAATGTGACGAACATATAGTGCATCTAGTTTGTGAATTGTGGCAAAACAAGCCCCTGAGGGGCGTGTGAACTAGGTGAAAAATCTATAGTGCTGGTGGTGCCTATAGCAAAGTGTGAAGGAAGAAGAATTTCTCTCTGAAGAGGTTAGAGTTCATACCTTGTGGCTCAACTTAGATTAAATGAGTTGAGATCGGTCTCGTTCTCGTTGTAGGATTATGGCTATGTGGCAATAAGGAGGAGGTAGAGGGAAAGAGAAAAAGGGCATAAGGAAGGCATCAAAAAAGGGGAAATGTCAAGGAACGTCTAAGTTTGCGAGAGGAGATAAAAGGAGAGAATGTTCTTACCAATACGTGGTCACATTCTAAATCTAATGGGTTGCTGTAATGGTTCGTCAGGTTTAGTTAGGAGCAAGGAGGTATTCCTGCTTCTATGTATCGTCCAATAGGGGAAATGATGATTTCCAAGTTCAAGCTATATAAAAAAGATAAACACACATTTCATGTGTTGTCAGGGTCAAGATCTTGTTTATAGTGTGACTCTTTATCACGTTATGACTAGGTTTACGAGTCTGGTTAGGTAAAACGAAGCATGTAAGTACCTTAATACGGGTGCGTATGAAGCTGTACCGGGAGGGGATCCACCTGCTAGGGCGCTGTGGAAACGGGTGCGTTTCACTTTCGCGATGTTCTGTGTTGGGAAACACAAGTAGATAAGAACAGGTTTAGAATGAGCACAAGAAAAAAACCAGAAGAGACAAAGTCGCTGCTGGTGTAGGTCGATACTAAGTGGGGATTAACATGATCGTGTGAAACGATCAAATCGTGTAAAACGGTTAGAGTCGGTGTGGAAATGGGTTCAGAAACTCACCAGGAGTACGGTATCCCTCCTCTGTTGATTCCCAGTCGCCGTGTTTCGAAAGACGGACACGTGACCGGAAGGGAGGTGCCTCTTTATTCCGGGTTTGTTCATCGGAAAAAACAGACTGTATTCCGGTTTTCCAGGCTGCCATCTTTGAGAGGACAGCTGATATGGAGACGCGCTTAGTGTTAAAGTGTAACACTGTTTGTGAATGAGTAGGAGTATACTAGTGAGCCATAGTTTATATGGACTTAATAATAGCGAGTATTAGAGCAGTATATGAAACATATGACTGTTTGGCAATTGGCAAATTGAAATCTTAATGACCTTACGGCCGACACGATCGTTTGGAGTTGTGTTATTGTTAGTATCGTATTTCGGTTAAAACACTCTATAGGTTAGTTGTTCCCATATACTGAGCAATGAACTCATATGGCCGCATAAAAACATCGTGACAGTGAACCAATATGCCAAGTGACGCTTGCTGAAAAGAAGTTGGCGAGTTAGAGGGTGAGAGTGCTACATCAACCAACCCATTCGTGACTTTGCTAATCATGCTGTCAACAACACTTTATCATGTCATGCTTGTGACATTGTTTAGATGACATTATACTTTAGACAGTTAGGCAAGTAGATATACAATTCTATACATATTATCATGAACATGTGTGTGTGACAGTATACAATATGTAAGCGTTTATATGATTCCAAAAATATATAGCTAGATGATAGCAATAACTATAACCAGGCATGAGATTCTTTGTGTGGTGAATACCTGAGATTCAGAGTCAGTATCTCACTTAATGGATTCCAAGGGGTGACAATCAGTCGCCCAAGAAATATTGTAACTCTGGGTCGTAGTTAAGCCCCTGTTCCACGCATTGTAGACGCATGATCCATGTAGCTTCCCTACGTCTGAGTGTAAGTTCTCGGTTACCACCTCTGATGTTGAGGGGAATCATATCTATCCCAAAGACACGCACTTTGATGTCATCCTCCAAGGGTTGACATTCTGCTACATGTAATGCTACTGGGTATTTGGGATCTCTTCTTTGGATGGCTCTCATGTGTTCCGCTATTCTATCCTTGAGAGCCCTGATTGTGCTGCCTACATACATTTTGCCACATTGGCACTCGATTATGTATATTACGAATTTCGTTAGGCATGTGATGTTATGTTTGATTTTGTATATTGTTCGGTCGAAACCCTGGAACGTTTTGGTACCATGTTTGCCCCAAATACACATGGAACAGAAACCACATTTGTGGAATCCTAAGCCTCGTGTAGTGAGCCAATCCCGAACTGTTGTGTTCGGAGGAACCGTGGGGCTGAGTTTGTTTCTGAGAGTGAAGCCCTTTCTGTATGTGATGGAAGGTTTAGCGGGCAAAAAATCTTTAAGAACAGGATCTCCTGTTAGGAGTTTCCAGTGCTTGTTGAAACTCTTTCTGGTGGTGTGGTTAAGTGCGTTAAATTCTGTTATTAGTCTGATCTTCTGACTGGAGGATTCAGGCTCCGTGAGTGTCTTAAGACAATCTGGTCTCGAGGTGACTCTGGCCCTTTGTTCCGCTTTCCTTAGGGATGCATGTGAGTATCCTCTTTTGCGGAATCTGTCTCTCATGTTGGAAATGCAATTCTCAAATTCAGTGGATTCACTACAATTCCGTTTGGCTCTTAGATATTCTCCATACGGAATTGAGCGTATCTGGTGTTCAGGGTGGGAACTGGATGCATGGAGTATAATTAATTAATTAATTAAGTGCTTGTATAGTGCTGGAATCACTCCCGAAGGGGTACCTCCGCGCTTCGACCGCTGCGAAACCCTTCCTGGCTTCCCTGAGAGATGGTCCCTTAATGGGTATCTCCAGGGTGAGACCAGGCATCCCCGGCGGTCTGGTGGGGCCGTTAGTGAAGATGAGGCAAGCTAGTGCCCAGAGTTGCTGAGTGTGATCGCTGATCAGAGTGGGCACCGAGGCGAGAGAATTATCGAGTCCGCTGACCCTGGTCCAGAAACCTGCCGCGTCGGGAATCGAACCCTGGTCCCGGGCCGTCCTCTGCTCTCGGGTCTGCCGCCTCTAACCAGTGAGCCACACTACTAAATAGAGTTGTAGGACGTGGGTTTCCTGAACAACTTGGAGTGTAGTTGTTTTTCTTTGACGTAGAATTCAAGGTCCAGAAATTCCATCCTATTTAGGCTGTGTCGCATAGTAAAACTAATTTCCCATGTATTTCTATTCAGATGTTCGAAGAAGGAAAAAAGTAATTCCTCAGTGCCAGACCACAATAAAAAACAGTCGTCAATATATCGACCCCAAAAGAGTATGGAGTCGATATATTCTGCTCCTTTGGTACCCCAAATTAGATCAGCCTCCAAAGCCCCCATGAAGAGATTGGCAAAGGAGGGTGAAAATTTTGAGCCCATGGCTACTCCCTTTTTCTGTCGATATCACTTGCGATCAAAAATAAAAAAATTATTCTCTAGGATAATAGCCATCATATGTAACAACATGTTGGTATGCGCCCAGAGTGAGGCCGGTCTGTTAGATAGCAGTTTGGTCATGGCTGATAAGCCAAGTTTAGGGTTGATGCTGGTGTATAAAGATACCACATCCATGGTGACCAATGTCGTGCCTTGTTGCCATTCCATGTCTGACATGATGCTCAATATATGTTTTGAGTCTTGTATGTGCGATGGTAAGTTTTTGACTAGAGGTCCCAAAAACAGATCAACATACTCTGCAATTCTTTCAGTGGGACCCCCAATTCCTGATACTATCGGTCTGCCAGGAGGAAAAGGTAAATTTTTATGGATTTTAGGCAGTGTGTATACCCAAGGGAAAGTGGGTCTAAACACTTTGAGATAAAGGTACTCATTGTCATCCAGAAGACCAGATTGTTTCCACTTTAATAGAAGTCCATTTAGTAAAAGTGTTAAAGGACCCATGGGATTATGAGTAAGTAGCTCATAACATGAGTCATCATTAAGTTGGTTTTGGATCTCATTGTTGTAATGGGCCAGATCCATAACCACAACATTGCCCCCTTTGTCTGCCTCCCTGATGATGATGTCAGGATTATTGCTTAAAGTGGCTAACTGTGGACTGTTCTTCATGTGTGGACACATTAAATCATCATCTTGCTAAAAAGAAAGAAACACCCAAGAATCTGCATCTGCTTCTGTTTGTTTAATTGTTTATGTCACAATTTTCTATGTTTATCCTTACCTTAATGTAGTTGCGAGAGCTCAGCTGTTTACATGTTGTTAAGTCTTTGACTTTATTTGGACGGTTAAGGGCTTTTTTCGTCTGCTCTTCACGCACTACTTACCTACCGACTTACACCATACTCTGTAACGTAGAAATTGAGGCAGAGCGCCCTTAGCATCTGTAATCCTTAAAAAAACCCTGTGCAGCTAGCTTCCTCCCTTCATATTCATCCAATTTGCGACTCGTGACTTCACTTGAGATTTTGAGATCGCGAACTTCGTGTTGTACCAGAGCCACATCATTAGTAAGACTGGATGTTTTGATGTCTAGTGATTTTACCTTTTCACTGGTCTTTGTGAGGTCCGCTCGGATTAAATTAACCTCTATTGTGACCGCGTCAAGCTTATGATCTAGGGATTCCATCTTCTTGCGAGGGAGGTTTTCACCCCGTCGATCGCGGTCATCACATCCTGTAGCGTAGGCTCTGTTGTAGCGGCCGAGTCCCCCGCACTCCCATCTTGCGATTTCCCGAACCCAGTCAGTGACCCTCTGGGTTGCGTGTAGCGATCCAATTTGTTAGCTTGGGTGTATCTAGCTCCTCTAGCCGTCTTGGATTGTTGTTTTTCAATGTCGCCATTCTGAGAACAGAGGTGAGCAAAGCAAAGCAAAGCAAGGAACAGCAGAGATCCCACGACGGGGCGCTAGATAATGTGCACAGCTACACTGACCACACTGTATGCACTCCTGCTCAGTCAGCGCAGTCCTTCATCCGCCGCTCGAACCCGCTCTTCAGGGTGGGGGAGCAGGGGGGTGGTGAATAACCAAGCCGCACCAATCACCCAGTACACCAGATCGACCTGCAGCATCCACCGTGATGGCCAATCAGCAGGGTGCCCCCTCGTCTTGACGGCATTTCATTGGTCCTCAAAGTGGGATATCCGCCACACCTCCAGCAGCAACCACAGCCGTTCTATGCCCTCCATCTCCAGCGCTACAGCTACCACACCTGGTCCACATACATCATGTTGGGGCCCTCTAGATTGTCACAGGCTTACCAACTTACGGTCTTGGGCTCCCTGCTTTCATCCAACTTCATAGCCCAATGCAGCGTGCTTTATGGATTTCGCAGTCTAGCTGCCATACCAGCTTGACCTCGGATGCGGGCCTCGCCGATTCATACACCCCCACGGCGCGCGTGTCACACCGCCTGTGAGCCCATTTGTGAAGCACTGCGGGGTCAGCGAGGGGGGGTGGCGGAGTCCAGTAAGCACTGGGAGCGCGGTCGGGGTTTTCACGGGGCCGAGCCGGGGACTTCTGGTTTCGGCCCCGGTGTTGATTCACTGTGGTCGGGGTCTGCTTCCAACCTGTCGCCCTGGCTTTTGTTTTTCTACGATCTTTTTGTCCGGCTCTCAGGGGTCGATCGGGACGTAGGTTGCCGCGCCCGGCACCGCTTCCCTTTTGCGACCGATGTTTAAGGTCCGATTACAGGATGAAGTTCAGGATACACCCCGGGCGGTGGGGGTTTTGGGAGCCCGGGACTCAAGCGGCCATTTTGGACGCTCTTGTAGCTTCTCCTCTGCAGATGCATTAGTAAGGGTTTCATTTACCATCTTCTCATCAGTTTTACTCTCCCAGTTTCTTTATGCAACTATTACTGTCAATGACTGAGAAACAGACAAAAATGAATTGTGAGGGAGATATTATCTGGATCCTCAAGATTTAGACACTCGAATATGGAGTATAAAAATATTGTGGCACTGAAATATGGTGATTCAGGTATTGAGAACCAAAATATCCTAAAGGTAAGTGAACATAGGTAAGTACAGATTCACTATTCTTTGCTTAACATCCATGCACTTTGAAGATATGTTTTAAATATAAGAAATCCATACTTACTCATGTATATTCAGTTTCAAAATATTTTGGTTGTCGATTTAGGGCACAATATTTTTGTGCCAAGATATTTATATCTTGGTATTCCAGTGGTACACAAAACCCTACACACCAAGTGGGGGACCAACAGTACTGTGCTCAAAAGTATATCTTTATATTTCATTGTGTTTAAAGTCATTTAGTCATTTGGAAAGCCTTTACAGATTTGAAAAACGGGCTCCGCGAATACCAAAAAGCCATGTTGTGGTCACAAACCTCTAATTTGGAAATCGCAGGGTTTTTTGACTGAAAAATCAGTTTGTATATCTAGCCCCAAATGTCTATCAATATATTTCCAAAGTACATCAAAGTAGTAAACATGTAAACAAAAGTATGTGTGTCTGCTGGAATTTCAATCTCGTTTTTATTGACACTATGGGCCTCATTACGATGCCGCGACATAAAATTCGGGCACAAGGTCATCCGACAAGGGGTCCCAACAGCCCATGTAAAGGCTTTCAGAAACTGACATCCTAATCCCTATGGCGGTGCCTCCCCAGGCACCGCCTCCATTGTAAGGATTAGGCTCCAACTGCCGCCCCAACGGGACATTGAGGCTGTTGGAGGTGGCAGTCTGTCCCCCCGCCCAAATCACTCTGGCTGCCGGTATTGTAATATGGAGTTCGGACCGACATCCTGGATGTCGGGCAGACCTTCACCGACGGCCTGTCAGTGGCGGTCCGCCTGACATCGTAATCGGGCCCTATGTATTGCATCACTTCACTGCTTGTATTTCACTTATTACAACAGAGTTGTTTATGATTACCAGGCTTCTAGCAGCCCTCTGTGATAAACATATTATCTACTTTCTTTTTTACTTTAGTATACTTCATGATATTTTGGGTGTAGATATTTAGGCCACAATATTTTTGTACCACAATATTTAGAACTAGGTATTCCAGTAGTACGTGAGACTCTACACACCAAGTAGGGGCAACAGTATTGTGCTCAAAACTAAGTGTATCTTTATGCAGAGTTTCGTTTTATCTGAGGACCTGACTTACTGGTGACTTGGTAATCATGATCCCCTGTTAAAAGAGGGGCTACTTCCATCCACTCTTTAGCTTTATCTTCTCAACTTTAGTGCCCTCTTCCCAGAGGATTTGTTGTAGTTGCATTTATATTGTGCTACGTCCTCCTGATGAGGGACAGAAGCACATTTGACACCGGATAGCATGCTACTACGTGGGCATGTTTGGATCAAAGAGAGGGGGTCACTGGTGTAGCCTGTGTCTGAAGTGTTTTGATGTCGGTCATGATGACCAGAGGGATGCTCTCACAGTGGTTTTGGTTATGTGCCCTGGCACATGTTGTATCAAATATCGTGATAGATAAAATGCTTAGGCTTATAAAGGCACCCTTTGTGTGGAAGAAGAAAGGTTAATGAATGCATCGTGGCCACACGATAAGTGTGTTCCATAGACTGCCCCTATTGTGTCCCTGTAAAGATATAGCTGCAACTATGAACAGAGTGCAGTGAGGCACAATCAGGGATAGCTGTGCACTTAGTTGTGCCTCCCATCCTTGGTCAGTCTGTTTCCGTTTCTGGTTGCTTGATCCTATGTCATCCACCTATTCCAACTGACTGTAAGGGATTCTATCTACTGCTGTGGTACTCCTCATCATTAGCTTGGGAAGAGCCAAGTCTTCACTCACCTACTGAATTCCAGATGGTCTTCCATGTTTCTTGTCTTTGCTCGGAGAATGTTCCAAACAAATATGGAGAAGGTTGATGCACGGATGCATTTATTTTGGTACAGAGGGGATCAGCTGAGGTGCCACCCTAGGGCGGAAGGGGAATATCTGTGAATATATTTGCAACTTTACTTGAAGGAAGGTGGGTCCTTGCCATAGATGGCCCAGTGGATGATGCAAAGAGCTTGAAAGTGAAGAGCCTTTTATTGGTAGGCAGGAAAGGATTTAGTACAAGTAAAATGCTATTCCATTTGCATAGATGTAGAAGTTGTTCATCTACCACATTTTGGATTATCTGCCTTCATCACAGTAGTAAGAGTGGGGTCTGTGGGTAGAATGTTTGTTTAGTTGAGAAGAAATATGACAAAGAAGCTGGTAGCTAGAAGCTTCTGGGGAAAGCGTAGATGAAGACTTGCCAGAGAGTTGACATGATGTAGTAGGCACTTCGAGTGGCTTAGTTCAATTGAAGAGCCATGGTTGGGCTGAATACCATGATCACTCCAATGTTTTGCATTTATGTGAATATTTCTGCTAGCGCACTGAGTTTGTGGGGCCTGATGGTGAAGTTTTCCAATTCTTCCATGCTTCACAAGTTAGGATCTCTATTTTGGATGAGCCACGTTTATTAAGGATGACATATCTAGGAGTGGTAAAATTATCAAATCCTAAGGTATGCCAAGGGTGATGCTAAAATAGGTGATAGTATTGAGAGAGAGAGGAATGAGGAGGCAGACCTAAATGATTCTGGATCTGTCAGAGAGGAAAAAGGAAATCCAGTCGGAAGGGTGGTGGTAGACTGTCAAATGCAGTAAATACGTCCAGAAGCAGAAGTGAAGCAACTCCATTTCTCTTTACATGGTCTTCTGCTTGTTCCAGATACAAATAAGAGCAGTGCTGTGCCTCTAATATCTTAAAGACCTAAATATAGTTCAGTGGTTTCAAGGTAGGATGCTTTTTGAAGACAATGCAAATTTGGGCCAACAACACTCTTTCGATTACCCAGGAATGAGTAGTTTGAGATTGGACTACAGGCAGCTGGGTTTTTTGAATCTACAGTGTTCTTCACAAGTGATTAAAAGTAGGCGATTCATAAGTCTGAGTGGTAAATGCTTATAATGTCAGCTAGTTACTGACACTAGTCCTAGACTGAGCAGTTGCATTCATGGAGAAAGGGATGTTCTTGAAGGATTTTGCAGGGCAGGAGTTTGACGGTGAGCTGGAAGAGCCGTTAGCCTTCGCCAGATCCTCAAATTGAGAAAATGAGGGTTGACTGAATGAGACAAGAATGTGATGTGTGTCGATTAACGTGTTCTTCTAAATCTTGCCCGAGTGTCTAAATGGAGTGAGTTCTGCTTCTGGGGTGATCCAGTATACTCCTTTTAGAAAGAAGATCGTCCAGTTTGATGGTCCATCTACTCAACCCTCAAGTTATGAGATGCAGATACTCTGTCGCCATCGTCCCTCCAGGAGGAAGGTAGTACTGAGCTCATAACCTATCACTGAGCTTGCTTCCAGTCTGATCTAACCAATCTGCACCTCTCACACACAGAGTGGTGCCGTCACCTAAAACAGACAATGGCACATGGACCTTCTGTCCTGTGTACCCATCGACTATCTTGGCTCAAAGTTATCTAAAAGAACTTTGAATACTATATCTGCACCGTTTCTCTAAAGCTGTATTCTGCAAATCATTTCTTAGATTTGGCAGAGCCCAAACATTTCTGAATTGTTCCATAATTTGTAAAAACTCAATGTTGACGAACTGAGAGTAAAATATTACAGAAAAGTCTTCATGTTCCTGGTGAGCCCAATATATTCATTGCACCACCCAGGACTCACATTTGAAAATCAGAAAAGTAAAACAATGCATTAAAATTGGAATTAATTGTCCAATGCTTTCTAACAACAGAAGGAAAATGTTCCACAATAAAAAAAGCACTGTGGGAGCTTCTGTAAAAACTGATAAAATACAATTAGCAGTTTGCCATGCTTGAAAACTGAAGCCGAACAAAGGCTTCCTTGCTTCGCATACACAGGTCCCCTGATAATCGTCCCACTGAATAGCCGTGATTAATATGCCATGAAACCCGCAAGGACCATAGTTATTAATGGGTGCAATTTGTTTATGCTCCCATTAAAATACTAAGAGGGCTCACATAATGAAATTGTGGCACCAGACAATTGCAAGATCTAAATAATGGGCTATTGAAATTCTCAGTGGGTGAATTGCTTCCTAGCAAAAGCAGTAGACCCTCCTGAATGAGAGAGACTTTGGTCAATCCAATAGGGAATTTGTATTGGAGGAATTCATTAATTGGAAAATTCAAGTGGAACACCGCTGGGAATTTTGGAGCAGAGAAATCAAAGCAATTTTCAATAAACTGAAAAACTTTCCTACGTACTGTATAAAGGTTTATAAATTCCAAGCATATGCAGTTGCCCACCCTACAGATAAAAGGACCGCTCTGCGAGTTCACAAAAATAATAAATGCCCATCAATATTCAGAACATGAATTTGATGGTAATAGCTTACACAATACACGCGAGATGATTTCTAATTCCAAGTGGCAGCATTTCTTATGCCAATCACACATCTGGTCTGTCAAAACAAACCTACACAAATTATGGGTGTGAGACTCATTTTGGCATTCACTAACCAGATGCTTCAGGGTTTTGAAGCAGATCATACTTGGAGAAAGAAAATCTATATTTCCACACACTAAATTCTTTGGGAAACCTATGCAAAAGTTTATTGAATGGCACAGCAGGAGAACCCTCTTCCTATTGTCTCCCTTGTGCCCAAGGTCATAGGTGAAAAATTGGTCATCTCACCAGAAATGGGCAGTATATAGGACCTTGGAGTATCCCAATAAGTTGAATGCGCCCAGCGACAATGAAAGTGCCCTACGTCAATATCGGTGCTCCCCCTTGTAGTAAATAGAACTCAAAAGGTATCGGACACCAGGCATTACTGTGGGGAAAAATGATGGTGAAGTGCACAACTGTTTTTAAAGGGAAAGGGTGTATAGCTATCTGTAAACCATTAGTTGAAATTAGAGCAAAAAATATTACATGGGAGAAACAACTTGTACGATTTCATAGGGCATGCAAAACTTGACTTTTGTCACAAATATTGAATTGCCTGGCTCTTGAGGACCCAGCACCGACGGAGGCTGGAGCTAAACTTTACATCACATAATGTGAGCAAATTAAATATGAATACAAGTGTCTGACTTACCAGCACCCAGGGTTGATAGTTCCCACTGTTTCCCACACCATCTCTCTCATCTCCATTCTTTTCTTACGCAGCACATTCAGGGCTATGGCACCAGAATGTTCTGACTCACATATTGTTTGACAGAAATATTGAGTCTTGAATATAGTTTACAAAACTATTGCCCTATTGGAGTTCACAATAGAAAAGTTACAACCAATTGAGTGATATTTTTGCAAATGATATTTAAGTCACAGTATTTATATCAACCATTTTTTTATTGATATCCTGACATAAAATCCATCAAAAACAATTTCTTCAAACTACAGAGTTATTGAAAATGGAGGACATTCAACAGGAGTGGTTCTGCAGAGGATAGTAGCCTCTGGACCTGGTTACACACCTCTGCCCAGTCGAGGTCATCTGCACCCTAGGCTATCACTTTGGCCAATCTCTACACCTTCCTCAAAAAACAAGGTCTCTCTCTGTTGCCATGCTTTTGGCAGCTTCGTGGTAGCCCATGCCTGGATTCCTGCAATTTTTTTGTATCTGGGGCTTCCCGCTTATATCTGCTCAACCTGATCTGATACCAATTGTGTTAGTCCATGCCCTACTTGTGTTGTCCCCAAAAGGTATAAAATGGATAAAACTCATTATGATACTCGCTCAGTTACTACCTGAAGGCTGTACACTGAAAACATTTTCTACTCGCTATTGACAAGCATACCAAACACATTCCTGCAAACATCGGATATATTGATTTTTTTATGGCCACTTTGTAAAGTTTTTCACAGTCTTTTGTGTCTTTGATACTTCTGAGCTGGTCAGGCAGCATTTGGCAAAGATACAGACACAAGATGTGCTTCTCAGAGTGTAGCGAGGTCACTTCCAGTGCCTCAGCTGGTAGCTGTCACTTTTTAAAGTTGTGTTACAGCAAACAAATGACGGACGGAATGCTGACAAAGCAAACCTTCTCCCCCAGTCAAAAGATCTGGGTTAAATCCATTGTTCTTTTTCCCACTACGCCACCCCAGTTGGGACCCAGCCATATGCAAATCTGTCTTGACCCTGTGCCCCATGGGAAAAGTCCAGACCGAACTGCCGCACTGGGAGCTGACCTGGGAAGGGGGTGCCAACCTCAAGGTGGGTGCAGTGTTTAGCAATAACTTATGATTGGAGAGATGAGGGGAGCTTATGCCTGGTGGTAGTGAGAGAATCCAAGGAGGCGGTCATGGGATCTGGCTGCGTCAGAAATTAGTGTTGCACCGGGCGCTACAGAGGCTAAAGCCGGCCCTGCAACCACCCAGAGCGCACACATAGACTCAGAAAAGGGTTACAACTACCTTCCAGTATGATTTGTCTGCGTCAACCGTGAAGAGGGGAGTAACTACTTTGCCCGGGGATCCGCCAGCATGACCCAGAAGAAGGCTGCAACTGTCTTGCTGTATCAGCTCTGACGATAGACTCGCCTGCTAAAAGCACCAGGGTTGCTGCACAGGCATCCACTGAGCCATACCCCATCTGTTCTGCCAGTTGGCCACACAAGACAACCATGAAGGAGTCAACTAATAAGTGCCATAGGGTGTAAAACTTGCAATAAATGTATTCCCTTAGAGGCTTGTTTGTCTGTTTCTTTGATGATGAGCGCAGTCATTCTCTGTTGCATAGGTAAGAAATGTGGGGGGTTATTTTTGACAATAAATTGTCATTTATGGACCATGCCAATAAGGTTGTCTTTGCAGCATTCTTCATTATTAGAATGATAAAGTAACTCTTACCTTATCTTCCTATCTTTACTGCTAAGACCCTTATCAGCACATTAGTCATGTCCCGCATTGACTACTGCAACGGGCTTTTCATTAATGCTCAAGAAAGAGTATTAAATAAATTGAAACTGGTACAAAATGCAGCAGCTAGACTGCTCACAGGCACTCCCAAATTGAAACCTATTTCCAACACAATTCGACAACTACACTGCCTCCCTGTCAGACAGAGAGTCAAAGCACTGTGCATTGCTTTTAAAGCACTACATTCATCTGGACCTGAGTTTAAAAAAAATTCACTCTGTCCCTACACTCCCTTAAGATGCCTACGTTCATCCTCAGCTAAATTACTGGAGGTACCAAGAACAAAAAAAGCCTCTTGGGGTGACAGATCCTTTCTTGTGTCCACCATCAAACTTTGGAATAGTCTTCCGCCCCAAATTAGGACAATCACGTCCAAACTCAAAACAAATAAAAACTTGGCTCTTCAATCAATAATGAATTCTCCCCTGCTAGCTTGCTTCCATAGCGCAGAGACACCCATGGGTATTTGCGAGCTCAATAAATCTCCCAAATAAATAAAGAAATAAATAAATAAATAAATAAATCTGAATATTGGATTGTGTAATATTTAAGAACTGCTGAGGGAGGAAAACTAAATTTTCATTGTAAGCAGCAGCATACAAGTCCAAGCACAATAGTGCTAAAGGCACAAATCCTAAAAAAGTCGGTGGAGCTAACCTTTTAAGGCAGTATGCAAGTAACATCACGGCGCGTGATATCACACATGGAATCACGGCAATCGACATCATAGGAATCAGCATCACAACCTATGCCCTTTACAGGAAGTGGCACTACAAGAGGTGACATTAGATCTTAAGCCCTCACATATATATATTTAGTAGGTCTATCATGAGTACATTTGAGCTCATTATGAGTACACATACAAACCCTCCTAATTTAGGCAGAAGACTCATAAAACAATGTTGACTTTTGTGAGAGAGAAGCTTCCTTTACCCAAAGATTGAACAAACTAACTCCACCACCAGCCAAAACTTAAACAGGCATAATATTCCATGAACAGCACAATTCCATGTAGATGTGATTGCTTTAGCTGCCTGCACTCTCCAGAGGTGATCCGGCTTTCCTATGCAAAGTATTCTTACTCACCCTTACCCGCCTGCACTCATTTTAGGAGATGGGGCTCATTTTTCCTCATCATACCGTGACACAAAGCAAGACAGAAAGGGAGAAAAGGAGAAAGAGAGATAACAAAACAAGGATGAAGGCAGAGAAGGGGATGAAAAAACCTGCATAAAGTAAGCAATTGTAGGGTAGTGAAAGAAAAAGGTTATGGCAACCTTAGCATTCAGCAATAGAATCTTGAGAAAAAGTTTGAGTCTCTACATTTATGCTTTTACAAATTACACACTGCCTCAAAAAATTTCACCTCCACATTTAGCAGCTATCTCGCATGTTTTCTATTTGTTGGTATAACTATATCTAAACTACCCTCACATTCACCAGCGCAATCTGACAGCCCAACCTGGAATCAGTACCACCAGAATGCCCATACAAAGAACAGACCATAAATTGCAAAGTAAGAGATACCAGCTCCACATCAAAATAAGTATAAGAGGGGCGTGGCCAAGACCATAGTGAAATGGCCGCCTGAGCTAGTTGCTCCGTGCGCCCTTTCCATCCCCCGGCTATCCTGCAATTTTATCCTGATGCCCCGTGGTGGGTGAGTGCCCCGCAGTGCTAGCGGAACCTCCTCAGCTAATTTCCCACTGCAGACGGCCGTCAGCACCCGGAGTAATCTGCCCCGGAGGTGGTGGGCCTACGCCAGCAGGCAAGCCGGGGCCTCAATTTCTGAGCCTCGCTTCTGCGCAGCGGGGGGAGGTGCTGCCGGAGACCCGGGCCAGCGCCGCCTGATTCGATCCCGGGAGGAAGAACCTAACAGCACAGCATTGCTGGAACCCCTGAAGCGGCACCGGCCCAGCTGCTTTCGTCACGACGCGGACACTGCGCTCTGCGCTGGAAGCACCCAACATTATCGGCCTGCGGGGACTCCATATCAGACGAATGTGAAGTGCAGTGAGGTGAACTCCGAGGGGAGAAGCGGCCCGCTCTGTGGCAGCGGTAGAGGATTTTAGCCTTGGTAGCCCCCCCTGGTTGTATGACTCACTGGGGAGCCCTGAAGCCCGCAGAGGCCCAACGGGGCCTTGGGGAGAGAGCCTGACCCACACCGTGCATGGGGCCCAGCAGATGGCGGCAAGCGAACTAGGTGCTGACGGCCCCCTGGTTCTGTGGGCATACTGATTACAACACACACTACTCCAGGCCATCTGCACATGTACTGCTTTCTGGGAAGCCATACTGAAACTAGAGATATGTGGAGGGCCTCCAGAGACTCCTAAGCAGCCTGAACATACTCCTTTGACTGCTGCCTCCTCCCCGGTTTGGATATCTAGTGGGACCCGTGCGTGAGCCGCTTGTACAGACTGCATCACTATTCAGACCCATCTGGAGGTGGGCAGGCGGAGTTCTGCTCCTGCTGTCGCAGACCAGGCGTTCATATATACTTTCAGGCGCAAGGGCGTCCATTATAAGGTGCTTACCACACATCACCCAGATGGCGACAGAAAAGAACAAAGTGACTCGCGCTAGGGGCCAAAAGGCGATACAATTCAAAAGGCTCGATCGCTACACCCTACCCAAAGACTTGCTTCATAATCGTCCATTTGGAGGTGGCACTGCCGGCGAACAAGGAGGGGAAGAACAGGAGCTATCCTTGAAAGATGTGATGAAAGCAATCACCACTGGACAAACCACGCTCGACCACAAAATGGACTCTATTGTCACAGAAGTCATCTTGATCTGGGCCGACCTCACCAAGCTGTCCGGGAAAGTGAAGCAGGTGGAAATCACCACCGCCAGTCTCGTGGATAACGTCGCTCAGCTCCAAGGTCAAATACAAGACATCCACAACTTCCAAAACACCACGGAACTCAAGCTCGATTACTACAAAGGGCGCCTACGCCGCAATAACGTAAGCATTTTGGGTGTGCCGGTGAAAGCTGATGGACAAGCCCCAGACCTATTTGTGCAAGAACTTATGCTACAACACTTAAAACCTAAGGGCCTCAGTAAGTTTTTCGTTATTGAAAGGGCACACCGAGTCCCCGGCGGCCGTCCCAAACCGGGGGCCCCCACACGACCGATGCTGGCGAAAGGGCTCAATTTTCGAGATGGAAACGTGATCCTCCAAAATGCCAGGCTGGGAGCCCCACTTTGCTTCGACATCTCCTTTTTCCCCGACTTCACGCAACGGGTCCAGCGTCAAAGCCATTCCTTCATGGCGGTAAAACAGAAACTCAGAGAGAAGGGCTTGAAGTATTCTATGCTGTTCCCAGCACGTCTCCGAGGGGAAGCTGGCTGGAAAAACTGGTTCTTTGAACATCCGGAGTAGGCGGCAGACTGGCTTGAGTACCGAACGGAGAGGGCCCGCAGGATCGAGGTGCCGGGGGTGAGGCCTCCATAACGGCCCACGACTGACAAGGGTGGCTTGAACATGTAACATTCCTTTAACCAGCTCTCTCTTGTATTGGACTGTGCAGGTTATGGGTTGTAGAGAGTTTTAGATTCGAGGAGTTACCTTCCAAAACCATGACTGACTGCTGGTCCTTTGGTGTGTCGCCTACACAGAGGTTTCTCTTCCTTTTTGGTTATGTTCGGGGAGGGGGGCGGGACTACGGGGGGCCACGTCCGTACTTTTTCTACAAATAGTTCTTTTTGGGCGACAGGCACTCTGCAAGTTTTCAATGGGCAGTTTTGAGCCCAGAGTGCAGGGCAGCGGGGTGGGGGGTAGTTGGGTACCGGGGCGGGGTGTAGTTGGATTGGGGAGTTATATTTCAGCATCATTAAGGTTCACACACTGACACTTTGTCTTGTTGATTGGCAGAGGCGCCAGACAATGGAAACCTGAACAATGAGCGACATGGGGGACAAAAATGTTAGGATTTTAAGCTGGAACGTAAACGGCCTGGGGGATAAAATCAAACGCAGTGTAGCTTTGCAATACATCAAACGACAGGCCCCAGATGTCGTGCTCCTACAAGAGACGCATCTGGTGGGTAACCTCTGTAGGGCTATGCATAGGGGAGGATATAAAATGGTAGCGCACACAGGTTTTACGACTGGCTCCAGGGGTGTTGGTATTATGATCAAAAACTCCCTCCCGCTTGAGGTGGGGTTTGTCTGGGCAGACGATAGAGGCAGGTACACAGGGATTACGGGCACATGAGAGGGCAGGACGATCACGCTCTTATCAGTATATGTGCCCCCGGGGTTGTAGTCCTCCACCTTCACCGAACTGGGTTCCCTTCTCCTCACTGTCCCTGATGGCCTCCTAATCCTGGGTGGTGATTTTAACACCGTGGTCTCCAGCGACTTGGACCGCTATCATCCGAGGGAGAGTGGTCCATCCGCCAGCTGCCTACCTGAATTCCTTGAAACCATGGGGTTGGTAGACGCTTGGCGGGTCTACCACCCTGACCAGATATAGCACACCTTTCACTCTGAAGCTCACAACAGCTTATCCCGCCTTGATTACTGCCTGGTCCCAGCAGCCCAAATTACTAACTTACACGAAATCAAACATTTAGCCTGGGGCATATCAGATCACTCTCCAGTATGGATGCACATGGTACTCGGTCAAGCCACCGTGGTTAGGTTGGCCCCTATCAATCCCTGGTATTTCAAAAACCCGAAACTTCGCTCAACCATGGTAATAGCCATAGACCATTACTTTACTGAAAATGTAGGGTCGGTATCCTCATCCTAGTCTCTGTGGGAGGCTTTTAAGTCCGTGATCCGAGGTCCGGCCCTGTCCTTGATCTGTGGGGCGAATAGAGAAAAACAGAAAGAAATCCTGGACATAGAAGTCGACGTCTCTCGACTTGAGGGTGACCTTGATGCCGGTGTGACACCGGAGAAATTTCACCTTCTGAGCCTGAAACAACACGACTATAAATCCCTTGTAACGGACACAGCCAAATTCCTGAGCAGAGAGCATCAGGGTAGGCTATATGATCTGGGCGACAAAGCTGGGAAATTACTAGTCTGGTGTAATGGCCGGATTTTCTGATTAGATGGGATCAGCCCCTAGGGGCCCCTCCAACCCAGCCAGAACGTAACCACATCCCTCCTCAGGACCATCTATCCAGGAACCTGAGTACCTACCTGAGGATGGGGAACTCACAATATACAAGCTCATATTATTAGAAACACCACTAAATCTATAGGGATACTAAGAATACTCACTGATTACTAAGGATATCCATGCCCTACACTACACTCATACCTTATAGTCTCGCGGCCACTCAGACCCAGACTAATCTACCCTGGGGCAGATATGACACACAATCTGGCGTGTCTACACACGTGGGTCTGCAGCCCCAGTGCTCTCCCTTATTACCAAACGGTTCGCAATCCGGCAAACCTCCACGCTGGTAATCCTCCCCAGCGCTCTCACTTACACAAGCCACAATCCTGTGGCTATACACACAATCAGTGCTCTCATTAACGCCGTATATCAACGACAACCACATTCCTATGAACACCTTCAGTTATATGTTGGGAAGTCTCTCTCTCCCTATTCACTACGGGCTTGCTACTACAATATTAGGAGTTAGCCAATTAATATAATGTACCTCTTATTCTTGGCATCAAAGGTCCACTCGCTCCCTATTTATGTGATCACCACTTACCTGATTGGGGTTACTCATCCATTCATATAAACAATAACCACCTAGGAGATACATTTACCTGGATTGAACAAGAATACAAGGCACATTTCAGTTTGCTACAAACTGGGGGTTTCTTTATTAGAACAATATAAACACCTACACAGATCTGTAACTGACAAAGACTATAGATAGAACACACCGCTGCAAGGAAAAGGATTAGCAATACAATAGCCTAGGGAATACAGACAAGATTAAGATGCAAGTGTGAAGTAAACTAATATGACAGGATCAATATCACCTGATTAGTGTGAAGTCTTGTTCTAGCTGTCATCTGGGTTCCTCTCTCGTCTGTGCCTTGGCTCATCTCAGACTCTCTCTCTCTCCTGCACTCTTGGATACACCTCTGCGCTGATCACTTTGCGCTGGACTCCTCTCCCCCACGAACTGTCTCCACCTTCCAGCTTCAATCTAATGGTTTCTGCCGCTCTGATGCTTTTCATTCCACTAGCTTGTTCACTCTGTTTTAACTGTTTCTGCGCCCATGTCCAATCACCTCCAGCTGCTCCCACAGGTTAGTCCTCCGTCTCTTCTAAAAGGCATTACTTCAGACTCCAGCTATTCACACCTCCTCCTGATAAGTAACTGCTTCTGACTGCTTCCTTCAGTTCCAGCTCACTGACTGTCTGTTTGTCTTCTCTCTGTTCCAAGCATGTCCTGTCTCTTCTACTCTTGCAATTCCACTCCTCCAACTCTACCAACACTCTCTGCTCCTTCAATTCAATTCAGCTCTCTCCAGCTTGAACCCCCTCTCTCTCTCTCCTACTCAAACAGCTCCTCACTCTTCTACCACTCCAGCTTGACTCCTCTCCGCTCTGCCAACTCCACTCGACTGCTTGGCTCCGCCACCTCCACTCGACTCTCCGACTCCGCCTCTGCACTTCACTGATATAGAATGCTGTTTCCTCATGGAAAGTTCCAGCCATCAGCCTGCCGCCCACCAGATCTCTGCATCACCTCGCATCAAGGACACACACCCAGCCGGCCGGCCTTTTGTTGTGTCTTCCACACAGAGAATAATACAGCCTACCGATAAGGGCTGGCCCAGACCGGTTCTCTCCAAGTGAAAAACAGCTTTAACTATAAACTTTACCTTTACCCTGAAAAGCCTCTCAGCTCCATCAAGATGGAGTCCCTCTAGTTCTAGGCCTGTAGGCCTGAAAGGGATGAAATACCCCTTAGCTCTGTCAGAATACCTACATAAACCATACCAATGTGTCAAGTATGTCAAAGCCAATAGGCAATAGACAGGTTAGAGTCAAGAATAAGGGATCTATCATCATATTAAGCAGCTATCCTCTTCTAGGTCTGGAAGAAAGGGCTTAAAAGGGCCAACACAAGCTAAGAATACCTATCCTAGATGTGAGCAAGATTAAAGTCTATATCACTGCTAAATAGAGCCAAAAACCCTGCCAAGACATCTGGTTAGACAAAAAAGACAGGGCTCCTCTCTGACTGAACACCAAGGCATTGTTGATAGATTTGCCACCCATTTCCAATGGGTATTCTCGACTGTGACTCCTCAAACTGAGGACGATTCGCGAGACCTCTTACTTGACATCAGGCTCTCTCACCTCCCCACAGCTGACCGTGACTTTATGGGCAGTCATCTGATCACAGATGAGATTGCACAAGCAATACGTGCACTAAAGGTGGGCAGAGCTCTTGGCCCATATGGTATTCCTATTGAGCTATATAAATTGCAGCCTGATAAACTCATTCCCCACTTGAAGTCTATGTTTGAGGAGTCACGAGACCGCGGGGCCTTACCGAGAGATCCGCGGATTGCCACTATAGTTACTATACACAAAGAGGGGTAGACCCGTTGTGAATGTGCATCATACAGACTGATCTTCCCCCTCAACTCCGAACCCAAAATCCTGGCCAAGCTCCTGGCTTCCCGCCTGCTGAAGGTGATAGGCACCTTGGTCCACCTGGACTAATCTGGCTTTATGCCACACAGAAACACAGCCCTGAACTTACGCAGGATTCACGGCGTGCTGGACAGGGCTCCTACCTTACAGGAGTCAGCTGTGATAGTGTCACTTGATACGACTATGGCATCCTACAAGGTGGAATGGTCATATCTCTGGGCTGTACTGGCGAAACTTGGGTTCGGGCCAAAATACAATAAATGGGTACGTCTTCTATATCAGGAACCCCTGGCGCAAGTGGTAGCTAACAACCGAAAGTCAGTCGCATTCCCACTTAGCCGTGGAACACGCCAGGGCTGCCCGCTTTCTCCCCTTTTATTCGGCCTTGCACTGGTGCCCCTGGTGGCCAGGATCCGACAGGATCAGATTATACGAAGGCTGAGATGGTCCCCCATTCAGAAAAACAGAGAGACAATACTAAGACAGGGGAGTCATAGTACCAAGAACAACAAAGAGCCAAAATACTGAGACTTGGGAGTTATAGTATTGAGAACAAAAGTGAGACAGAGTACAGAGACACAGATGAGTGGGAAAAATAACACTGAGACCAACAGGGAGACATAGTAGAGAGAGACTGGGAAGCGGGAGACATTGCACTAAAACCAACAGGAAGGTGTAATACAGAGACCAATAGGGAGACAGAAAACAGAAACAGGTGAGTCATGACCAACATGTCGTAAATAGTGCAGATAGGCAGGTGAGAGGTCAGAGACTTTGCACTGATACCAACAGACTGGAGCCCAATGAAGTCAACAGTGTAGCTTGGCTCTATCGCGCCAAAGAAGAGAGGCCAGCTGATTAATGATATATAGAAGCTCATTTCATACAAGGTCTAGTGACTTAGAGAAATCCCACACTGCTTTTGTGCTCTGACATTCTTGGCATGCTTATTTCACACATTAGGTCAATTGTGCTGTGTACAATTTAGACACTTGTCTGGGGTGCTGTCTCAGTTTCACTTATGCTGTGCAAAGTCTGGAATCACTGCCTTCTGCACTGTTTCTACTCTAGAGGTCCCGTGTGTGTTCGCTTCTGGAATCATTGTCTTCTGTATTGTCTTTGTCCTGAGGTCACTGAAGCTGTGTGCAGTTTGTAATCATTGTCTTCGGGCAGTCTCTGTTCTGGGATCACTTGTGCTGTGTGCAGTTTGTCTTCAGTACTGTCTCTTATTTTGTTTACAGTTTGAAATCATTTCTTGTCAGTCTTGGAGGCCATACTTGTTCCTATGTGCAGTATTATATCCCTTTGAGGTAGGGAGCTAGTTGTAATCCTCTCCCCACTCTGACTTGTTTGCTCCAGACTGACCACCGCTCCCTCCCACCGCTTGCAGACCAATTAGATCATTCAGGTGCAGAAATGACCATCACTATGTCCAGAATCCTGTCCAGATTGTACTTTTCTAGATAGAGCTTATGTGCGTTGTATCAAATGCGCCTATTTCAGATATATTAAATAAGGCATGCCACGTCACATGAGTGCAAATTTACATCCAGTGACCCCAGAGGGCTGTGACCTCTATTCTTTTTTCAGAAGACAGAGCCTTGGAGAGCACGAGGTAAAAGGTTCCCTTCTTGCTTCTTTTCATCTCTCAGTTAGACAGACATCTGTGCCATCATGCAATCTACATAATAATTAAATTCTCACGGTGTTCCGAGGAAGCTATTTCCTTTGCAGAGTCCAAAGGAAAGGTGGACCGGCTCCAGAGTATGCACAGTTCATGCCAGGAGGCTGCCCCAACCGCAGGTCCTATGCTAATCTGAGCCCTAGGACACATCAATTAGTCATCCAGTTACTTGCTCCTCGGCAGTGGAAACATCTCTTTTAAACATCTAAATACAAAAAAATGCAGTTTACTTAGAACAGCTGCCATACATGCTTATTTACAACCTTTATTTTGTATCATGCTACTTTCATTTGTTCTGCAAAATACCTTCCTTACTTCCTCATTTTCCTCCTGCTGACATATTTGTCATCTTTTTTAGCAATTGCCTTTTCTTCTAGTGCCTTACCAATACTGGTGTCTGAAATGGGAACGATATTTTTAGATTATAGAGTTAGTTTTTGGTCTCCCCCATCTGCGCAGTATCTGAGCATTTTCTATACAAATAAATTGTGTTGTTGACACCACCGCAAGGGTTACTGAGGTGTGATGAAGTAGGTGCTGGTGGACAACTACAGTATTCATCAACCGCGCTAAAAGTATGTAATGTACAGACTATGACGTGGCTTACTTACAAGAGTATCATGGCCCAGGAGAAGCCGAGCGGATGGGTTACTGTTTACTACAGACGGCGAGAAAAATAAAAGTGGCTAGTCAAGATAGCACACAAATGTGCTGTTATATAGTTATGCCCTCCAAGTGTTCGCAAAGGAATATTGATAATAGGAGAGACTTTATGTTTAGCATCAGCAGCTGAAGGTACCTCAGCACAATTTAATTGCATTCACACTTTTAAGACTCGTGTCTACCTAAATTAAGTGTTTCAGGGACTGAAGCTCATATTTCCCACAAGAAACTGAATCGCCTGACCCATATTAAGAGAGATGCTGCCTGCGAGATCCGTCCCCATTCGGCATTGTTTGCAAGATAATGCTGAGTAATCTAGCAGAACCGAGACATAACATTGTCAAAGTGTTGTTTAGTGCGAATACCTGCCAGACTCGGTGCTCTCGGGGCTGAACGAATATGCAAGGAACCAGCCCTGCCCTGCCGAGACTGTCTCTCCACTGAATCAATCGCATGGTGGAGGCTTGCGTCACAGGAGGACAGCGCGGGGATGGCTAAAAATGAATCCCAGGGCCGTCATTGGTAGCGCTTTTGCGCGCTACAAGATTGACGGCCCTGGGACCCACTTACAAGGTACGGCAGGCACCGGACCACCACCACCTTGCTAGGTGGTGCGTGCGTCGGAACATGTCGTGCACTGCAGACTTTGTAAACAGGTGCGCTTTCACAGCGCATTAACATAATGGCAGTTAACGTGTGCATATATACCCAGCACAATTATTGTGTGTTCACTGCCAGTAGCATTCTTTCAGTCCTTGTTTTTTAAATGTATATATAAATATGCACAGTTAGAATTGCATAGATCAGTTAGCAGCCTGCAGCGAGGTGCTGCCGCCCCCAATGTAGTGCCGCCTGGGGCGGACCGCCCCACCCGCCCCCTAGCTACGCCAGTGCCCCCAGATGGGAAGACCGTATTTCGCTTTATGCGGATGACAATCTACTCTACCTGGCCTCCCCATCGAAATCCCTGATAGTGGTTCTGGATATCCTGGCGGTATATGGTAGGTTCTCCGGATTTGCGATTAATTGGGGTAAATCTTTGGTCTTCGCCCTGTGGGGGAGACCCCTACTCCCCCGAGAAATTGTCCTATCCAGGTCAACACAACGGGGTTCACATACCTTGGCATCTTTATCTCACATGATCCTTCGGTCCGTTATACCCAAAATCTCCTCCTGCCCCTATGCAGACATTAGAAGCTGGAAAGCGCTTCCCCTCTCCTTATTCGGTAGGGTGGCTGTGGAGCTGTGCTGATGACGAGCTGAGCTCGTCATGACACCAGCAAAATGGCAATTTCCAGCACAGGGGAAAAATAACCACAGCAGCGATGTGGTTAAAGAACTGGAGGGCCTACAGAGGGATTTACTCTGGGATGGGAACCCACGTATCGCCTTTACTAAATTGACCCTGGATTGGTAAGATGGGGATATCAGTCTTCCAAATATTAAATATATTATTGGGCTGCCCATCTGGCCGCCATAAATCACGGTACCTATGGACGGGGAGACGACCCAGGATACGCCATGGACAAATGGTTGCTTCCCGGTGAAAACTACAGCAGGGCACTCTATTCGCGGCCCAACAGAGTTTTGGCACAATGCAACCACTTCTCTCGGGTGGGGACGTAAATTAACGTTGGTGACCACCCTCCGGGACTCTGAAGCACTTGGCAGCCTCTGAAAAACAAAAGGCTTCGACATTGGTATTACGCAAATTAAAGACCTCTGGGGGGAGGGGGGAGTTAAATCCTTTCACGCATTACAGGTTGAATATGAACTAGCAGATACAGAATATTTCCGCAATGCCCAAATCCTACACGCACTCTGGAGGCTCCTACCAGTGGGCTCCATCCCGCCTGAGGCCTCACCCTTAGAGGACAGGATCCTTCACGGCCACCTCCCCGAAAAGATGATTTCCCTAATATACAGAAAATTAATAAACAATATGACCGACCAACTTCAGGTACTACGGGAGAAGTGGGTGAATGATGGGATTGAGATCGATGATGAAGACTGGCAGGAGGCGGTATCTTCTCCCAGAGTCGTCGCCATACCATTGCGCCTTCCTCTGGTGAAGCTTAAAATTCTGCACCGTGTGTACGTCACCGGTTGGTCCACATGGACGTCACCGACAGAGGGGATTGTAGGCCACCTGGGAACCTTTTTGCATATCATTTGGGAGTGCGAGTTTATCAGCCTTTTTTGGCGTAGGGTACGTGAGGTAATATTCACAGTGCTACATACCCTTCTTTCACCGGAGGCGAGACGCTGCCTCCTTAACATTTGGGAACCCACAGACCTCAATACTCACCAGACACAATGGGCTACCGTAGGATTTATGATTGCAAAAAGAAATATAGCTCAATTGTGGGGAGCGGCAAAACCACCTACACTAGAGGCATGGGAGAGAGATCTCGATGGGTGTATGTTTCGGGAGAAGACGGTATTCGTCGCTAGAGGTTGCCCCAAAAAGTGGATACATATCTGTAGCCCTTGGAATAGTTTCCGGGGTGCAGCTGTACGCCGCCTGAATGCCCTGAACCATGTGTCCCCTCCAACCCGTGAAGTTCCATTCTTAAGCTGTAATGTAATCTTTGTCTTCCCCAAATCGTCATTGTATATTTCATCTTGGTGTCCTCTGTGTTGTATTTGTGAACCGATGCATGTTTTCAATAAAAAGAATTATAAAAAAAAGTATAAGACAAACAGTATCCAAGGATGAGAAGGAAATAGTGACAAATGTAACTCACAAGAAAAAGGGATACAAAAGGGAATGATGTACGGAGCGTTTGAGCAAATCAAAAACTCACCCCCAGTCAACTGATCTGGGTTTAATCCATCACCATTATTTAGCTCACTCAGCCACCCCAGTTCAGCCACGGCCATATGCAAATCAGTCTGACCCTGTCCCTCATGGGAACAGTCCAGCCCGAACTGCCAGGCCATGTCTTCCCTGGACCGGAAACAAGCATCCTGGGACCGGTTTCGGATTCATAATCCTCATCAGCCAGGCTATCTTGAATCCAGTGGCCAAGTGAGCAAGGGACTCATGTCTGAGCATACCCTGCCAACTTAGGCTGAACAAAGCGATACAAAAGGGGATTATGGACGGAGCGTTTGAGCAAATCAAACACTCACCCCCCGTCAACTGATCTGGGTTTAATCCATCACCATTCTTTAGCTCACTCAGCCACCCCAGTTCAGACATGGCCATACGCAAATCAGTCTAACCCTGTCCCTCATGGGAACAGTCCAGCCCGAACTGCCAATCCATGTCTTCCCTGGACCGGAAACAAGCATCCTGGGACCGGTTTCGGATTCATAATCCTCATCAGCCGGGCTATCTTGAATCCAGTGGCCAAGTGAGCAAGGGACTCACGTCTGAGCATACCCTGCCAACTTAGGGCGAACAAAGCAATACAAAAGGGGATGATGGACGGAGCGTTTGAGCAAATCAAACACTCACCCCCAGTCAACTGATCTGGGTTTAATCCATCATCATTCTTTAGCTCACTCAGCCACCCCAGTTCAGACATGGCCATATGCAAATCAGTCTGACCCTGTCCCTCATGGGAACAGTCCATCCCGAACTGCCAAGCCATGTCTTTCCTGGACCGAAAACAAGCATCCCGGGACCGATTTCTGATTCATAATCCTCATCAGCCAGGCTATCTTGAATCCAGTGGCCAAGTGAGCAAGGGACTCACGTCTGCGCATACCCTGCCAACTTAGGGCACAGGGTCAGACTGATTTGCATATGGCCATGTCTGAATTGGGTCGTGTGGAGTGCAAAAAAACGATGGATTTAGGCCCAGATCTCTGTACTAGGGTGAATGTATGACATTGCTCTGCATTCTGCCCACCCACTGTGGTTTTCACAAGAAAAAGACACATGCAATTTTGAGGAAAGTAGGATCTGCTTTCATGGTTATCCCCACTTACTGATGGTGTTATTCTGTTTTCTGACTAGTCTCACTGGGATCCTGTTAATCAGGACCCCAGACACCGTACTCTCTCCCTAAATTGGACTGTGTTAAGTACTTTGGTACCTTCCTAATTGGTTACTTGTGTACCTTTATAAGTCCCTAGTATATGGTACTAACGTACCCAGGGCATAGGTACACCAGGGGTCTCCCATGGGCTGCACCATGTATTATGCCATGCATGAGAGACCACTCACTGAGATGCGTTGTGGTGCATTATTCAGATCCCAAACCACTTCTACTTCTATTGTCTGGGCACATTGGACTTGTTTGGACTATGCTTTGGAAACCAAGACTACATCTGGGAAGACTCCTGCTACTCCTGGTCTCGTAATACTGCCAATCCACGGGTGGGGTGACTCTCCAACCTTCCATTTTCCACACGGTTTCTTCAGGGTCCACTGGGAAGGGTCCTTCTTCTTGAAAACTGCAACTGCAACTTCCCTATTGAATTGCATTGAGAACAAGACTTTGTTTCTGCTCGGCACACAACCTTCGGGGGGTTCCTGGGTAACTGACCTTGGTGGTACCTTGAGTCCCCAGCTCTTCAAAGTCTTCTGGGCCAAGTCTCGACTTCGGTCGCAGTTCGCATTCCACTTTATTAATATATGTTTTGCCCTCCCCCGGAGACCCCTGTGTATTTGTGCAACTAACCTGTTCTCCTTTTGAAATATTGTGTGTATTGTGTTTATATTTCCAGGTAGGAGATATACTAATGTATTAGTGAGTGTGCATAGTAAATATTACTATTTGTATAACTACAGTGTGTGGTTCTTTTTCGTTAAACCTTCACTACATGATTAGTACTGGTAAAACAAGCTGCTTAACACACTTCTGGACTAAGTCTGAAGACTGCTCTCCAGAGCTACTACCACTTTGAAAGCTTTCAAAGGTTGTCCAAGGCCACTAAAATCACCAAAAAGGATGTCTGGATTAGAGCAGGGTGCTTAACTTAAATCAGTGTGCACCATTTATTAAGCCAGCCTCCTACATAACTCCAGTCCCAACTAGTACTTTCAAGAAAATATTAGCCTTCAGGAGGAAATATTACTAGTTTGACAAGGCCAATTACCCAAGAGGGGATTTGTAGGAACAGCGAGATACACCACAAACTATGGCCACTAATCAGAATCTACACCAGACTGCAGTTGCTAATAAGACCTTTGCATATCCTAGACATGTTACACTGCTAACACGGTGCACCAGAGACCGCCTACTTGACCTACTTGTTTACAGTAACACTGACCTGTGGGCTCGTCTATTCACTTTAATCTCATCCTGAGGGAGCCAGCCCTAGGTAAGCACACATGGTCTTTCACTTCATACATAGTATTACTTTGAATTACATGAGTCTCTCAGACCTAGAGAATCATAACAACAAAGATAACCAGGGTTATTTTGTTATAATACAGTACATTGCAAACTTTGAAACATCGCTGCAGTAGATAGGTGTGAAAAATGCAATAAACAAAACCACCCCTACCTCGGCAGGGTAACAACTTTAACACAGCCATATCCAGAGCTCTCGAATTTCCAGAGCTACAAAAAACAACTTGTTGTCCTTTCAAGGAAAACAACTCTTGAACAGTAAGTGATTGGAACTGGTAAATCATGCACATAATTTAAAATGTTTGGAAATCATTTTTTGTTCAAATATGACCAATTTAGAAAATTGAAATGCTTGAATCATGGGGGAGCAAGAAAGATTATGCAAGGCAGTCCTTATTTGAAATGAAAAGTGCATAGTTGTGGCATCTACTTTCCACCCATGCTTCAACCTCATTTGCCAAGAATTAAAGACAAAGCATTAATCTTTGATGTCAAACAGGAGAAATAAAGAGTTGTCCATCTAATGGCTGAAATGAACAATGTGAAAGAAGAAAACCTGGGATCCATCCTGGGTTCCCAGCTGGACAAGATTCTGTGATCCTAGGCAAATCGCTCTCTTGCGATTGATTTAATAGGCATTAATATTGCACTATGTATAATAAGAATCAAGGGTGAGGGGGAAAGATGACCAAATAGGTTCATGGCCTCCGTAGACTTCAAGGTTCACTTGCCTCTTTACCCTCATGGAGCTCTGAATACAACGCTACTATAGAAATGCGAACATAGGGACCAAAGGGGTAGGAGCATGGTGAATGGAAGTTTGACAATTGAATTCACACAAATAGGACGCTAACGGTATATTTGCCGAAAGCGAACTAGCCCGGTGAGGCATTGGTGTGATGGCTGAAACATGCTGACCCAGTGGATACTAAATTCCTTAGCACATACCCACCTGTTTTTAACTCCGCCAGGGTGCCCTTTGAAAATAAAACTAACCTTCAGGACACCCTAGACTATTTAACTTTAAGCACCCACCCAATAACCAAAGATCTCCCTTGGTTACCATGGTTGAGCCCGTCTAGATAAACTAGATATCTGGAATAGGACTCTATGATGGAATTCCAGTGGGTGAGAGTCCTTCTAATACAATAGGCTGATCCCCTTGGACTGGTATGCAGAGATAGGCTAAGCACGGTATGGGTTCCCACCTGTTGTTTTTTTATGGTTAGGTGTTTGGGAATGTTAGTGAACCCTGTATCACTTCTCACTCCCTCCTTCTTGGAATATAGTAATAAGAATCTAGGCCACATATAGGATGCATTTCAGTTATTTTCATGTGGCTTCAGCCTCCCAGCCCCACTCTAACCTCATGCACCAAGAATTAGAGACAAACATTGACCTTAAATGGGACATAGGAGAAATAAAGAGATGTCTTTTAAGTGAATGTACTGAGCAAAGTGAAGTCAGAAAACCTGTGTGCTGCCAATGACCCCCGTATGCCAGGTGGGGGGTGAGGTGATGATTGAGGGCTGTCGCCCTGGTGCATTGCTCTATGGAGAAGAGGGCCATCACTCCGTGCAATGCTGTGGCCTGAAGGGGCATTTTCCTATGTGCACTGTCACAAACCCTGTATACCTGGGGCGGGGGCCATGGTGCAGTGAGAGGCTGTGGCCCACGGAGCAATGTGAAGCTTAGAAGGACAAACAAGCCATTACCTGCGGAGAAGAGCAGCGATCCAACTACCCAACAATCCAGGAGGACCCAAGACCTGCTGCTGGATTCAGGGATGCTTACAACATAGGCGGAGGAGCGTGTGGACGCCTGCCACCTCTACCATAGCATCCAATCTTCTGCTCCCTGCCGAGCTGCAAAGCGTGCTCGGACAATCCGACCCTCTACGCCAGCGAGAGCGGTAAGACTGAATACTGGGCCTCCAATGCTGGGCTTGCTCTGATTGCGGGCAATTTGACTTATCAATGCCATCATCGAACTTCTAAGACTTGAACTCACTAACGGGGCCTAGCAGGAAAGCTGCCTCACATAAATAGGACAAGCATTTGCAATGCAATGGTCTCGGCATCATTAAAGGTAGAGCTATTGGCATTGCTCATGACATTTTTTTTCTTTAAATCAAAAATAAAACTCTGCCCTCACCACTCTGCACTCACCACTCACCACTCTGCACTCTGCACTCACCACTCTGCACTCACCACTCTGCACTCACCACTCACCACTCTGCACTCACCACCACTCTGCACTCACCACCACTCTGCACTCACCACTCACCACTCTGCACTCACCACTCACCACTCTGCACTCACCACTCACCACTCTGCACTCACCACCACCACTCTTCACTCACCACCACTCTGCACTCACCACCACTCTGCACTCACCACCACTCTGCACTCACCACCACTCTGCACTCACCACCACTCTGCACTCACCACCACTCTGCACTCACCACCACTCTGCACTCACCACTCTGCCCTCACCACCACTCTGCACTCACCACCACTCTGCACTCACCACCACTCTGCACTCACCACCACTCTGCACTCACCACCACTCTGCACTCACCACCATTCTGCACTCACCACTCACCACTCTGCACTCACCACTCACCACTCTGCACTCACCACTCTGCACTCACCACTCACCACTCTGCACTCTGCACTCACCACTCTGCACTCTGCACTCTGCACTCACCACTCTGCACTCACCACTCACCACTCTGCACTCACCACTCACCACTCTGCACTCACCACCACTCTGCACTCACCACTCACCACTCTGCACTCACCACTCACCACTCTGCACTCACCACTCACCACTCTGCACTCACCACCACTCTGCACTCACCACCACTCTGCACTCACCACCACTCTGCACTCACCACCACTCTGCACTCACCACCACTCTGCACTCACCACCACTCTGCACTCACCACCACTCTGCACTCACCACTCTGCACTCACCACTCTGCACTCACCACTCTGCCCTCACCACTCTGCCCTCACCACTCTGCACTCACCACCACTCTGCACTCACCACCATTCTGCACTCACTACTCACCACTCTGCACTCACCACTCACCACTCTGCACTCACCACTCACCACTCTGCACTCACCACCACTCTGCACTCACCACCACTCTGCACTCACCACCACTCTGCACTCACCACCACCCTGCACTCACCACTCTGCACTCACCACTCTGCACTCACCACCACTCTGCACTCACCACCACTCTGCACTCACCACCACTCTGCACTCACCACCACTCTGCACTCACCACTCTGCCCTCACCACTCTGCCCTCACCACTCTGCACTCACCACCACTCTGCACTCACCACTCTGCACTCACCACCACTCTGCACTCACCACCACTCTGCACTCACCACCACTCTGCACTCACCACCACTCTGCACTCACCACCACTCTGCACTCACCACTCTGCACTCACCACCACTCTGCACTCACCACCACTCTGCCCTCACCACTCTGCACTCACCACTCTGCACTCACCACTCTGCCCTCACCACTCTGCCCTCACCACTCTGCACTCACCACTCTGCCCTCACCACTCTGCCCTCACCACTCTGCACTCACCACCACTCTGCACTCACCACCATTCTGCACTCACCACTCTGCACTCACCACTCACCACCACTCTGCACTCACCACCACTCTGCACTCACCACCACTCTGCACTCACCACCACTCTGCACTCACCACTCTGCACTCACCACTCTGCACTCACCACTCTGCACTCACCACTCTGCACTCACCACTCACCACTCTGCCCTCACCACTCTGCACTCACCACTCTGCACCACTCACCACTCTGCACCACTCACCACTCTGCACTCACCACTCTGCACTCACCACTCTGCACCACTCACCACTCTGCACTCACCACTCTGCACTCACCACTCTGCACTCACCACTCTGCACTCACCACTCTGAACTCACCACTCTGCACTCACCACTCTGCACTCACCACCACTCTGCACTCACCACCACTGTGCACTCACCACCACTCTGCCCTCACCACCACTCTGCCCTCACCACTCTGCCCTCACCACTCTGCCCTCACCACTCTGCACTCACCACTCTGCACTCACCACTCTGCACTCACCACTCTGCCCTCACCACTCTGCCCTCACCACTCTGCCCTCACCACTCTGCCCTCACCACTTTGCCCTCACCACTCTGCCCTCACCACCACTCTGCACTCACCACCACTCTGCACTCACCACCACTCTGCACTCACCACCACTCTGCACTCACCACCACTCTGCACTCACCACTCTGCACTCACCACTCTGCACTCACCACTCTGCCCTCACCACTCTGCACTCACCACTCTGCCCTCACCACTCTGCCCTCACCACTCTGCACTCACCACTCTGCACTCACCACTCTGCACTCACCACTCTGCACTCACCACTCACCACCACCAAGCATTGACAAACCCAATACCTGATGTAGACGAGACCTATTGGCTTTTCCAATGCTTGTTTTTAACTCTGTGGTCGCGTCCTTCTGAATATGTTTGAATATAAACGTTCACATTCTATCGCACGTTGGCTTGAGGGCTGTTGGAATTCACTGTATGCTTTAATCCAAAATGTTGATGCGGGTTCAACGAGAGAGAGACAGAATTTGGCAGTACGGCAAGCGATTTTCTTGCATGAGTTCAATCAATGGGTGATGTAAACAAAGCGTCTTTCATCAGTGTCCATTTTGAGAACTAACAGCGAATCCCTGGAACGTTGCCTGCGTTGTATTTGTGTTGTGCAAAAGGGGATGATTGCATACTCAACCATTCATAATTTAAACATGTAAATTGTTGGCAGATGAAACACGGGTGCATACAACTGCTGAGCTTTGCTTAGCAAGGAGTTATGGTAACTTTGTTCTTAGAATGAAGCAGGAGCAGGATGCTCCGGGCAGAATTGTAAGCATTAATTTAAATCCTGTTTAAACACCGTTAGGTGAGGGCTTGGAAAACCTATTAATCAGCTATTGAATACAATTGCATTTATGGTATTTATTGCATTTCATTGAACTCGCGGCCGCCCCGGAAGTCAGGCACGGTCGCCTGTGACGGGGGCGGGGCCACGTTCACACCGGAAGAGGAGGCAGGCGGAGTCGGAGCGTCTCGCGGCCCGGGGCTCCTGTGAGCGGTGTAGAGCCCCGGGGCCGCGCCAGCAGGAGGTTGGGCACCGCGTGCTGAGGTAAGGTAAGTTCTGGAGCGCGATTGGTGCACTTGTGTGTGTGTATGCTTGTGTGTGTGTGTGTATGTATGTGCGCGACGGTGACGGCGGGGGAGGGGAAGGGGGAGGGGGGTCTGGAGCGCGATTGGTGCACTTGTGTGTGTGTATGCTCGTGTGTGTGTGTGTATGTATGTGCGCGACGGTGACGGAGGGGGAGGGGGGGCCTCGGTGCACTTGTGTGTGTGCGCGCGCGTGTGTATGAGTCAGGGGTGGTGTCTCTGTATGTATGTATGTGCGTGCGTGCATGGGCGCGTGTGTGTGTGTATGCGCATGCGTGTGTGGTGCTTGCGCTTCCCAGGAGACAGCGCCTGGCCACAGCGCGCGCTCCAGTTACAAATCGCCTGGAAGGATGCGCGTGGCCAGGACTGTCTCCTGGGAATGATAGTCGCTGACAAAAGATCTCGGCGGAGACGCGCTTCCGCGCGTTGACGCCGAGACCTAAAAAAGTCTTGATCCTTTAAAAGAGAAGTGGAACTTGAGAGTTGATCCAAAGAAAGCTAGTGTGCCTGCCTTTAGAAGACTGTTTATATTATATGTGCACAAAATACATGGGGGGTGTACGGAAACAACAATGCACCGCCCATGTAATGCCAATCTGACGCATGGCAACGCAAGGCAGCGCAATACACTGCATCGTGTTAGGGTTTTTTGCAAAACCACTGTGTAAATTACTTCTACACAAAATACATGGGTGGGTGTACAGGAACGCCAATGGATCACCCGTGTAATGCCTACTTGATACATGGTAACGCAAAACAGCGCTATGGGGCCTTGAGTATTGTTTTTTACTAAGCTTTATTCTATTAGGATATTTCCTCTTTGTATGTGTGATGCAGATGAGGCATATATGCACAGAGAAAATAACAAGGAGAAATGAAGATACATCTCCTTGTTATGCCAGCCTCAGATAGGCTCATCAGTGTGGTGGACACTTATGTTCACAGTTCTTTGTAAATATGGGTTTGCACAGGAAAGCCTAGGCACCACGCATGTATAGCCTACCTGACATAAGGTAACACAAGGCAGGGAAATGTGCTGCCTTGCGTTCATTTTTTGGGTCTTTTTTTTTTTTAGAAAGCCACACAAACGGGATGTGTGTGGCACCGTAATCTCTAAATAGATTTTTAGAAACGTTGCGAAAACTGACAGTAAATCTGTTCTGCTTGATTGGTTGCAATGGATGAATATTAAAATATCTTATGGGGTTACGGCACCTGCTGCAGAGATCTGTGTTCTCCCAATAAATCTGAGTGAATAATAATGGTAAGATAACTCGGGAGGTTAATGCACTTGCTAGAAAGATCTGTGTTTTGTCCAGCCCCAGTTTTGACTCTTAAAGTAGCATAACGTGTCTCCTGCAAAGCACATCAAGTAACATACAGATTACATATTTTACTGTATGTAGATAGGTAGGTGGGTAACTACTTTAAGCACAGAGATCGTGGTTACTTTCAGTTGCATTGTAATCCTGCTAATTTAGCACAGTGTGCTATGAAGGATGATGTGACTTCTACACCTTGTAGCCCCCCACTGTTTTATGTATGCATATCCTGCACATTGATTTACAAATTGATATGATGTATTGCATATGTAATGAGCTTGTGTGAGGTAAAGCCCTCTGAAACCCTGCATCGGAACTAGTAGTGCTATAAAAGAAAATAATGTGTTTTTAAAATTATTTTAAAACCTTATCAAAGGTAGTAAGCATGCTATTACTTTGTATAAATACTGAGCAAGACCAACACATCTAACATTCTTACAGTGCATGAATACATCATATACAGGGACTAAACAAAGATATAAGCATGCTTCTCTCAAGTATGTGTGAAGTGCTAACAAGGAGTGTAGCTCTGCTTTCCCTTTCCTGCATTTACATCTAGGTGTGAGGCTCCAGACCGCTCCCAGCAAGGTGACTCGAAGAAAAGAAGTCCTGATGGCCTGATGACACCTCAAATTCGGCCTTTGCGTTGGGCCCAGCTGGAGTCTGAAATAAGAAAGCCCCCTCACACATGAACATTGTTGCGGATTGAAAGCAGACAAGTCGCAGGCACTTCTTGACAGGGTGGACGACGTCCAACCTGTGAAAATAGTGGGTGGACGGCAACCACTCATGTGTACACCCGACTTGTGCCCTGCTAACGCTGCTGGGTAAGAAACCAGAACGTGTTCCAAATATTGGTCAAAAGTTGTTTGTCAGAGGCAAATAACTCCTTATCTATGTTCCACATTCATTAAATTCAGATAAACTGAGACTAAGCACTAATACCAGTAGGACATCCATTCTGACATCAGTCAAAACGAAGAGCTTCAGTTATCGGAAAGGGGAGCATCTCCTCTGCAGTCACACATTCATCAAGTGGTGGAAGTGGTCATTTTGACCTATACAGTCCCCAAATTGCATGTAACACATCTGCAACATAGATAGAAAGTTATGAGAGAGCGCAAACTGAACGAATTGTAGTAGTGCATCACACTTACACGTAGTACGCACAATCATGAAGAGAAATGCCATGAGTGCCGAGAATATTCATCTATAGTTTGAAATGTGTAGTTAATCTAGAGATATTATATAGAAGTGGAATTAATGCAGAAATGTGTGAAAATGTATAACCTTATTAGACGTGATTAATCCAGATCCATGTCGTGTAGCTGCTAAAATGTAAGGATGACATGCTGTAAGCAAAGAACGAAGTAGGCCTCAGGGCCAGAGCTGAAAGGGTTGGAAAAGGTATTCATTTGCACGGCGTGGATTGCACTAAATGATATTTAGTCTGTTTTCGATAGGTTTATATTTTATAGATGTGCTTACCTAATCATAAAGTAGAGTATTAACATGAAGAATATAATCATTATGAGAAATGTTGTAGGCCTGAAATGTTTAGCCATGCTTGATTTACACGTATTAGTATGAGCCAAGTGCGCCGAGACGGAATGTTGCAAACTTCTGTTAGAAGTTTATGAGAATTGGGATCCTAGCTGCAGATGTCTGTCTGCAAGTGAGAAGGGGGATCCAATTATACTTCAAATGAATAGAAGGTTGTTCAGGGAAAGGAAACAGACATGGAGGAGGGTTTAGGAATGTTTTAAGGGGTATCGGCGGGCCGGAGAAGAGTCTGAGAAGCAAGGTCAACTCTAACGCACGAGGCCCCAATGAGGATCATCATGGAAAAAGCCAGAAGCAACATCACGTGAGGGGCGTCTCTCGAGGGGCGTCTCAGATGAGATTGTGTTTTTGTATTAGGGACAGCACCCCTGGGTGGAGTTAGAGCAGATGCCTGAGGACCCTTTAGAGAGCGGATGGGTAGGCAGAGAGGGGTCATGACTGGTGATCATAGGTTTTCATCTAGATACTAAGAGTGGGTGATCTCCCCAGGGAGTCATTCACCGCTGACACCTTTTGGTAGGTTGAGATTCTGTTAAGTAGGGATACCATCTAGAACAGGGTAGGGACAGCCTAACCTGACCCTTTTATTCCGGCTGTAAATGATTGAGAGATCACAATACGTGTCTATGCTTGCAGCTCTTTTAATCTTGGAGCTAGTCCTGGTAGTTTTCTTTGCTCGTCTGAGGGTTTTCAGAGAGCACATGTATGTAATCGTACCCATGTATTTGGTGAATATCATGCTGAGATGCTTGTATTTGCAACTTACCCTAACCTTATAATAAATCCTTGAAAGCTAGAAGTAGTTTGTGGTTCTTCCGAGCGGAGTCCATGATTGATTGAACTAACCTGGTAAGAGATGCACTTTCTTCCCTCAATGACAGGCAATAAAGGTTCAGTCGACCAGAACGGGGTTTAGATCAAGGGTGACAAGATAGCGATCAAAATCCCGCCCCCGCAGTTGGTAGCTATAGAGGATGGTTGCCTTCTTGAGGAAGGTGATCTAGGCCAGGTTAGATTACCCCAAGGACCCTAGAGATCGATGATCGGAAGAGCCGCCCGCCGAAGAAGGTCCGGATGACGTGAGACAGAAAAGCAGCAGTATCGGTCGAGAGTGAGTATAAAGGGTCATGCGTGTCAGATTGCGGTGTTTTTGTGTTGTATCTATGTTGTAATGTCTGGCGGAGTTGAATGCCTGTAGAGTGATTGTGGAACAGGTTGTGAGCGCGCGCAACCGGTGAAAATCTTGAGTTCAAAGAGAGCTTAAGTGGTTCGGGTGTATCGGACATCCAGAGTAATTGTCAACCAGAGTGAAGGGGGCCATGAGGTACCATTGATCGCCCGCAGGACCGTGATAGGGGGAACGTAAGAGTGAGTGTATGAGTAACGGACGCTGGTCGGAAGTTACTGTGTGTAAGCAACCTATCAGAGAGACGGAGGACGTTTCATCAATTGGTGTGACAATTACAGATAGACTGTGGACGTACAGTCAAGAGAAGTGACGGCTTGGTCGGAAGTAGTCATTTTTCGGTGTATGAATGGGACGCATGCATGACCGGGAGACGAGCTGAGAAAGGAGGGGTGCTGCTGCGAAGCGGAGACGAGTGACGTCAGAAAGTGCAGCGCTGGGATTGGCCGGCCGGAGCAAGACCGCACTGTGATAGGCCAGCTAGCAAAGCCGCGCTAGGATTGGTGGATTGACATCAGGAAGTAAATAGAATAGTGAGGCTGGAAATTGTGCGTATAATCATGAAGTGTTTTAAATGGTTAAGAGCGGCGTTTAAAAGAGAGAGGCGGAGATCTTATGAAGGGGAAGAAGCCCCGCCGGAGGGTACGCCGGCTTATTATATGGCGGCAAATGTTGGGCTTCACACTATAATGTGGATATCAGAGTGGAGTAAGATTACGGAAGGAAATGAGGAATTGACGTTTCCAAAGTATGGGACGTTCAGATTAGAGGTGCTACATAGATTGAAAGCAGTCATGACCTCAATGAGACCTATGCCTAGACCGACCCAGTTTGAAGCTCTCAATGCTTGGATTAGGGCAGCGCACGAGAGAAACCTGAATAGACGACAGGAGAGGGTGAAACGATCGGCAAGAGCAGTGCAGGATGCCAAATGGGATGCGGATGCTAAAAGATGGAGAGTGCATAACATTGAAGTAAACAAACTGTACCCAGTATTAGAAGTGCCAGGAAACAAAAGCCCATTAGAAGAAGACGATGAGAGTGAGACAGAGGACAGCCTGATAAATAGGTTACTGACAGATAGGCCACCCCCGTATAACAAAGAGACAGGGAATGGTGAGACTGGAGGAGGGGGGGGGGCCAGCATAGGGGAGAATAGACCGCTTCCCATTGCCGATTGGGATCCCACTGCAAAGAAGGAACTGTCCCAGCCTAGTCCGGTGCAGCAGGTGGTCGGAAGGTTTGTGGTACAACGGGTGCCGGAAACGGAGTGTGCCACATCTTACGCACTACCAGATGCCCTGCAAGTACCTGTTACTATAGGCCCTATAGTATCGATTTATGACCCAGAAAGAGGTAGAGGGGAGGAACAGGTACAGAGGGAAAGGGAAAGAGCGGAGATGGCAAGGAGGAATGACATGGTCAATTCTCCAAGTCAGCTGCCAAGGCCCGGTACATACAGCAGAAGATCAGATGGGAGGTCCGGGGGGCCCTAGATGGCCGGAGGATATGAGGGGATCAGGACGGAAATCCTTTCAAGAGCTAAGCGAATACATGAAGAAGTGGGATGAAACAGTGGAGGCTCACAAGAGCATCATAGCAGCAGAAGCTGAAAGGGAAAGCCAAGATAGCAGAACCCGGACTCACTGCGGGGCTGAAGAGAGCAGTCCGGAGTGGGACGGGAGGGGTCAGGACAGTAGGGGGGACACCCATCTTTCCAGGGGTAGAAGTAGACCAGACCTGGAAAATAGGAGCCCTGAGTGTGGGGGGGTGTCTCGCCAAATACACAGTGAAGGAGACAGGAGAACTCAAGAGTATAGAAACAGTTTCAAGTGCACCCACTATGTGTCTGGGAATAGTGGACAGAACGGGAGTTGCGAGAGGCCTCGCCATACCCCCTGCGATTACGGAGAAGAACGCAGTCCTGGGGATATGGGGAACCGGGAAGGATCATACCGGATACTGAGTGACACTAGACAGAGAGAGAATGGCGACCGGAGGGAGAATAGCAGGGAAACCTGCCGTGGAGAGAGTGAAGAAAGAGAGAGTGGACAAAATAAGATTGGGGGTAACAGGCCCGTGCTTCATCACCTTCCAAGATCGGATGGCCGAGCATGGGACCTAGAGAGATGGGAGGAAGGAAGGACTCTCCTTAACTCTCCTGAGCCCAAGCGTAGGGCTCGGAGTTGGGATGGTAGAGAGGCCAGTGAAACCCCTTCGAAAGACATACTGCGGGCTGAGATAAAAGCCAAGAGACTCGATGTCGCCAGCTTAAAGTCAGATCTGGATGACATGATAGATGGTACCCTACCTCTAGAGAGAATGGAAATGTATGAGCAGGATGAAATACTGTCCATGGCAAAGGACATCACTCGAAAGGCGAGAACAACCCATGAGAAGTTAGTTGAACTGGCAGGCAAATATATGGTGGACCTGTCAAGGACTAAAGCATTACAGGGTAACCACAGGCTACATTATTCAGACCGAGACCTAGATGAGAGAAGAACAATAGGATTGAAAACACACATAAGGGAACTGATCACTGGGATAAGGACGTGGAGGGCACTAGATAAGTGGGAGGAAAGGTGGTCCAAGAAGGGGACCGTCAGGAGAAGCATGCTTGGTATGACACCAGGAGGATTACAGAGAATAGAGGCATACCCTTTGCGTGAGGTTGCAAATGGGAACTATGTACATGTGCCATGGAGCAGGGGGGACTTGGCAGCTTTTACCAACTCCTTCCCTAAATTGAGGGAGAACCCAGTAGAGTGGTATAAGCAAGTGGAGAGGTTTGTAAAAATCTCAAAAGTCCTATGGATAGATCTGTTATGTTATGTTACATACATTTGTAATGCGCACTGCTGCCCCAGCTAAGGGGCGTCCAGGCGCATGGCAGGTAAAGATGCAACACCACAGGAAACAGAACAGAGGAAAAAAGTGAATTTATTAAAACAAAACGGTTTTCAAGGCTTTACGAAAAACTAGCAGATCATCTAACAGTCGCAACTCTACAGGAAGGGAGTTCCAGAGCTCGGCTGCTCTGACCCGGAAGGAACGGCCACCAGCTCGACACAGCCTATATCGGGGAACCACAGTAAGTGCCTGACCCAAGGATCTCAGGGTCCGAGTGGGCACATACCATGACAGAAGGTCCGCAAGAATGGGGGGACCTGCTCCCTTCAAGATCTTGAACGCCATACACAGCACTTTAAACTGAATTCTGGCTTTGATAGGCAACCAGTGCAGTGATCTCAAAGTGCTGGAGGCAGAGCAAGTACGGGGAAGGCCAACAATGGCTCTCGCCCCAGCGTTCTGGACGCGTTGGAGGCGGGTAACCTCAGCCACGTTGGACCCTACCAGAAGAGAGCTGGCATAGTCCAGGCGGGATAACACTGTAGCCTGGACTATCAGCTGCCTGGTGCGATGGTCAAAGAACTTCAAAACCGGGCGAAGCGACCGTATGATGCCAAAGCAACAGGCCGCAATTTTCTTCGTATGGCCAACATAGCTGAGGGAAGGATCCATCCATACTCCTAAGTTCTTTAATTCCGTGACCGGGGCGGGGGCCGGCCCCAGCTCCGTAGGCCACCATCTGTCCCCCCAAAGCTCCGATCTCTTGCCTACGATCATGATCTCAGTTTTCTTAGCGTTGAGCTGGAGACAGTTGTTCTTCATCCAGCTCGCCACCGCCCTAAGTCCACTCTGAAACCTGGGGGCATCCCGGTCCGCATCCCCGCTGATCGTAACCGCTAGCTGAGTGTCGTCAGCATATGAGACCATAGTCATGCCCCATTGCTTGACGACCTCAGCCAGCGGTCTCACGTAGATATTAAACAACGTGGGACTCAGCGAGGATCCTTGCGGCACCCCCTGTTTCAAAGGATGGAATTGGGACTGGAACGGTGGGACAGCAACGCTAAAGAAACGATCGTTTAGAAAAGACCGGAACCACTGGAGGGCAGATCCACCCAGCCCAATCTCCTCCAGGCGATGCAACAGGATAGGATGCGAGACAGTATCAAACGCAGCGCTCAAGTCCAATAAGACGAGCGCTGCTGTCTGGCCCGCATCCATCACCGTGCGAAGGTGTTCAGCCATGGAGAGGAGGGCGGTCTCCGTGCTGTGTCCAGCACGGAACCCATTCTGGGTGGGATCCAAGATGTTAGCATGGGTAAGGTGAGCCGACAGAACTTTGTTGACATGGGCCTCCAACACTTTGGTCGGCCACGGGAGTAAGGAGATGGGCCGATAGTTTTCAGGCTTATCTGGATCCAGAGATGGCTTCTTTAAAATGGGAGAGACCACTGCCCGCTTCCAGCTAGCAGGTACCGTGCCTGATTCCAAAGAGATGTTAATCAGGGAGTGAACCACGGCCCGTCCCACAAACGACGGCTCCCTAAAGAGAGTCGCAGTAAGTGGGTCAGCGGGGGACCCTGATTTGACCTGCAGAGCCAGAAGGTCAAACCCCTCAGATGTCAACGGGGGCAGCACGTGCAGGGTGGAATCACCATAGATGTTAATCGGGGTCTCAACTGGAGGCTCTGTACAAGGGAACGTCCGATAGATGTTTTGGACCTTTTCCAAAAAGAAACAAGCAAGAGCCTCACAGTGAGTGGTGGAGCCAGTCGTAGTGGTACAGGCACGCTTTGCCAGGAGATCCTTCATCACTTTAAAGATGGTTTTAGAGGGGTTAGAGCTGTTGCCGAATTCAGTAGCATAATAAGCTGCCCGAGCTTGGCAAACAGCCCGATGGTACACTTTGATCTGAACACCCTGTTTGACATAGTGGTACCAGGAGACTTGTGGACAGCATGTAAGGTTAGCGCTGAGTGGCCCACAACAGAGCCAGAGAGAGACGCACGGACTAACGGACCGTCCGAGATAGTAATGGCAAAATACGAGAGAGTGATGACTTGGCTGAAAGACAAGGTGCCAATGCAGGACATAGATTGGGTCAAAATAGATCGAACTAGACAGGAACCCAAGGAGACTGTTCATGAATATTACGAGAGATTGCTGAAAGCGTTTAAACAATATAGCGGGTTGGATGTAATGGACCCGAAAGACATAGGGCAGTTCGTGTCTAAGTTTGTCTTGGGGTTAAGACCGGATATTAGTTTAATGATTCAGCAACACTTGATTTGTTGGCAAAATAAACCTTTAGATGAAATTCTGAGATATGCCAGGTACTGTTGTGATGAGATAGACTCCAAGGCAAAGAAGCTAAAGGAGAAACTGATGGTGGTGCAGATGCAGTCAGCTGGTAAGGGTGGACAACAGCAACAGCAACAGGGAACAGGAACTGGGGGTAAGAAACAGTATAGTCAGAACAAGGGCAATGAGGAGAACTCCACCTTTAGACCAAGGGTGGATATAGCCGCATTGAAGAAAACGACTCGATGCCACCAGTGTAACGAGGTGGGGCATTGGAAACGCGAGTGTCCCTACAACGTTGAAATTGGAGAACAGGAGGTAGAGGAGGAAGAGGTTCAGAGTACTCCGGCGAGAGGGGTAACACCCTACCAAGGAAAGGTGCTCAAAGGGGGGACCCCTCCACCACGAGCCCAGTTCCCCCAGCCACCCAGGGTAGGGACCATGGGTAAGACATATAGACAGATGCCTCTGTTTGTAGGAGGGGAAGAATGCTATTACGTTGATCCATTAACAGGACAGAGAGTGGAAAGAGAAGACTGTACCCTCGGGGCAGCCTTAGACGTGGACCAAAGGGGACCCCACGTTGAGGCCGAAGTGGCAGGGTGTCCCACGACATTCCTAGTGGACACAGGAGCCACTCGATCCACGATAAGATCAGCCGCAGTTCCAGGCCTGCCCATGTCTGGAGAGACCATACAAGTGGTTGGGGTCGCACACAGGAGAATGACTAGCCCATTGACAGAACCAGTGCAGGTGAAAATAGGGAAATACAGCGATGAGCATCAGTTTGTAGTTTGCGATTCGAGTCCTGTATGTCTGTTAGGAAGAGACCTTTTGTGCAAATTAAATTGTACAATATACTGCACCCCACAGGGAGTGGAGGTGTTGACCAATGATGACGATGCGGACTTCAAAATCGCAAATTCAAGAATATGTGTGGAGCTGTATCCCACTTTGACCGTGGATGAGCTCCCATGGGATCTGAGAGAGACGGTAGCACCAGAAGTGTGGGATTTCACTGGGGAAGAGATCGGACTGGTCAAGGGAGTGGACCCAGTGAAAATTGTAGTGAACCACATGCCGAGTTTCCAAGAACACCCCAATATAAATTGACTCCATAAACGATTGCAGGCATAAAGCCTGTGATCGAGTCCATGATTAAGCAGGGAATATTGAAGGAAATCGTGGGTAGTCCATGCAATTCCCCGATTATGGGTTTGCAGAAACCAAATGGGAAATTCAGGATAGTGCAAGACCTCCGAAAGATTAATAACATAGTCGGTTCTGGTCCAGTACATAGACGACCTACTTGTGGCGTCAGAAACTGAAGAAGCTTGCAGGGAGGACTCCATTGCCTTGCTAAATCACCTAGCTGTGAATGGGCACAAGGTGTCCCCGGGAAAATTGCAGTGCTGCCTGACAGAAGTACAGTACTTGGGGCACAGAATTGAGAAAGGCAAACGGAAAGTGTCACCAGACAGAATAGAGGCGATCATGAAGATGACTGCGCCCAAAACACAGAGAGAAGTCAGGATGTTCCTAGGGATGGTGGGGTATTGCCGACAGTGGATAGCCAACTTTTCACTGAAAGCAAAACCCTTGCAAAAACTGACGCACAAGGAGGTGAGTGATCCGGTACCATGGGACAAAGACTGTTTGATGGCGTTCCTGCAGCTGAGAGAGGACCTGTGTCGTGCTCCTGCTCTGGGAATGCCTGATTACGATAAACCATTCTTGCTTTACTGTTGTGAGAGAGAGGGTTGTGCGTTGTCTTTGTTGGTCCAAATTCATGGGAATGCCCGTAGACCAGTTGCCTATTTCTCAGCTACTTTAGACCCAGTAGCTGCAGCGTTGCCGGGATGTCTCAAATCCGTTGCCACAACAGGTGTCAGTATCGAACGTTGTGAGAACATCGTGATGGGGCACCTGTTAGAGGTGTACGTGCCCCACTCTGTTGAACTGTTGATGACCAGGACCAAAACACAGCATCTGACCAACAGCAGGCTCACGCGCTATGAGCAAGTCATACTTGCTGCAGAGAACGTGACCCTCAAGAGATGCTCTGTTTTGAACCCTGCTACCTTGATGCCTCTCCCAAGTGATATCAATGATGATGAATGTACAGACCATGATTGCCTCGATGTGACTGAACTATGCACCAAACCGAGACCTGACATCGTGGATGAGCCACTGACTGACCCCGATGAAATTTTCTTTGTCGATGGCTCATGCGTAAGAGACGAAGTTGGGCAGTTGAGAGCAGCTTACGCTGTTTGTACAATTTCTGGAGTTGTGGAAGCCGGATGCCTTGAAGGAGTACACTCCGCTCAGGTAGCCGAGATTATTGCATTGACGCGTGCCTGCCTGGCATGCAACCAAATTCGAGTCACCATATACACCGACAGCCAATACGGTTACGGGGTAGTTCATGATTACGGGCAGTTATGGTCTCAAAGAGGTTACATGACGTCTTCAGGCTCTCCCATTCGAAATGGAGAGTTTGTGCGTCTACTGTTAGAAGCTTTGCAATGTCCAGCAGGGATTGCAGTTGTGAAATGTACCGCTCATACTCAAAATATGGACTTCGTGTCACAAGGCAATAGATATGCCGACGAAGTTGCGAGGTACTGCGCGGAACAAGGGTACTCTTTCACAGAGGTGGAAGTGGGTGGAATAAATGTAAGAACTGAATTAGCCATGATATTGGAAACTGTCGACACTTGGGATGAGCTGAAATGCATACAAGAAAATGCACCTGATTTTGAAAAACAAACATGGGAAAAGGCAGGATGTGTGATGGGTGAGGCTCATTTCTGGGTCTCGGCAGATGGAAGGGCAGTGTTACCCAATGAGCTGGTGAGCCCAATGGCTAGACAAATCCATGGTCCAGTACACCTAGGGAGAGACGCTATGCTGAGGGTATTCAGACAGACCTGGTATAACCCTAAGTTCAGAGTAGCAGCCGAAGCAGTGTGCCAACGTTGTGTGACCTGTCAGCAGTTAAACGTAGGTAAAAGAACACCAGTTGCACTGAGCCACATAGGGAGGTCTGGAGGTCCATTCAATCGGATGCAGTTGGACGTTATTGAAATGCCAAGGTGCAACCGCCTCCGTTATGTCTTGGTGGTTGTTTGCGTATTTTCCAGATGGGTCGAGGCATACCCTACACGCAGGTGTGACACCCTCACAGTAGCCAAGTTACTGCTTAGGGAACTCATCCCTAGATTCGGGGTGCCGGCCTCTTTGGAATCAGATAGGGGAACGCATTTCAACAGCGAGCTTATGAAGATGATTTGTGCGGCCCTGAACATAGATCAGAAATTGCATTGTAGTTACCGACCAGAAGCATCAGGAATCGTGGAGCAGATAAATAGCACCATAAAGGCCCGAATTGCAAAGATGTGTTCATCTACGTCCCTGAGTTGGCCTGATGCTCTGCCACTGGTCCTTATGAGCCTCCGTAGTACCCCAGACAGAAGAACGGGACTGTCGTCTCATGAGGTGTTAATGGGGAGAGCAATGAGGTTGCCATCTGTACCAACTACTGCACTGTTAAACATTACAGATGATATGATCCTGGACTATTGTAAGGGGCTGTCTGACGCCATTCATTCTGTGTCCCTTCAGGTGCAGACTGCCGAAGTTCCGTCGTGCCAGGACCCGTGCCATGACCTGTGCCCTGGTGATTGGGTGCTCGTGCGAAAGCACGTGAGAAGAAGCTGCCTGGATGTTCGCTGGCGTGGGCCCTATCAGATCATCCTGATCACGAACACCGCAGTGAAGGTGGGAGGCCTGCCCAATTGGATCCACGCGTCGCATACGCGGAGGGTTCCAGCACCTCTGGAAGAAACAGCTCCTCTCTCGGATAGGAGTCCAGCTGCGGACCGAGAAGCCATAGAGGGGGCTAGCCAAGCTGTAGAGGTGCCAGAAGAAGCAGGGAACGAGTCTGATCAGCCTGAGGACGGTCAGTACAACAGCGAAACAGACGACGCTACTGAAGGAGAAAGTAGCTGGGAGTACGAATCAGATACTGACCAGGCTGAAGAAGAGCGAGAACAAAGCAGGAGGATAAGGAGCAGGAGGGTAAGACGTGGAGAAGCCAGCTGGCCTCAAAGAAGGAGTTCAAGCCTGAGGTCGACTCCCGAGAGAACCCTCCCTCCAATATCCGAAGATTCAGACCAGGAAGAAGGTGCTCAGGGCTCTGAAGCACCGGATCTAAGAAGATCAAGGAGAGTACGTGTGCCTAGCAGAAGATACGCCACCCCTGAGTGGACATATCTGGCGACAAATGTCTTTGGAGCGGGAGACAGGGAGGATACGAGCGGTGGTGGTGTCCAGCTCTGAGCCCATCATCACGGTGGAAGTACAGCTGTTAGTACCCGGAGTCGAAGCAGAAGGGTCACTAACTTTCACACTCCCCAGCCCTCCCCGCCTGAGCAAGTTAAAGCACATGTTTTTCACCGAATTGCAATTCCCCGACTTTGGGACAAAGATAACCAGCCATGAAGAGCACGTTCTTCGTTTGGAAATATTGAACTATGCTATTCAAGCCGCAGGTCCGAAATTAATTGTAGATGCTTAAAGACTTTTGTAAATAAGCAAGAAAAAGAAGATTACCTAGCGCCCAGGAAGCAGAGAATCTTAGGGACCTTCCTATAAGTTGATGGAGAAGGGCTAGGGTTGTCTGTGTTTAAAGCTTTTAAAGGACTTTTGCAAAGGAGTTGCCAGCTTCCAGTCGTGGGGTTTTAAAGACTGAAGGAGCAAAAGAGACTGTAAAGGAAGGAGAAAGAAGGAACTTTTGCGTTGGAGCAAGGAAGAAAATCCTACTGTCTGACGAAATGGAAGCCGGCACCCCGAATCGTAGAGCCAAATGTATAATAGGCACACTAATAGTAGGAGTGATACTTCTAATAGCTTTAGTCGTCACAGTTTCATATGTAGTGGGACATGAGAGGGAGGCAAGGGTATCAGATGAGAAGTCTGTAGTGACACCAAAACCCACTGTTGCTGGTGAGAAAGGAGAAAACATACAGGAGAAGGCGTTATTAGCAGCAGAAGCCCGTAGGTTACATATGGATGAGTCCCAAGGCGATTTTAGGTCAAACGCTTATGCTAAACTTTTGTATGAATATGTGGATGCCATGGAGGTCAAGGACTGTTATGTCTGCATGCAGTTGCCGGCGTCTGTAGATGAAGGCATTAGATACCATCACCTCCCGCTGACATATGGCATTACATGTAGCTTATTGCTTAGTATATTTTATGGGAGAGATAGTTTTGAATATTATTTCTCCAATTATGATTCAGTGTTACCAGAAGTCCCAAATTACAAACAGATGAATAAATGGGACTACTGGAAGAGTGAAGACAGATTGGCCAAGTTCTTCATTCCTTGGATTACCTTAGATACTTCACATGCCCGCAGAAATAATTTGACATGCAAGGTGTCAGAGGTCGAGAAGAAGTTTATAGGGCAGGTGGACGATCGATACAGAAGGCAAAAGATTTTGAAAAAATCAGGACAATGGAAAACAGATTGGACCGAAGAAGAGAAGGCACACAAGAGAAAGGGTAGTAGTGGTCCAATAGCTTTGGATAAAACGCAGAGAGGAAAGTTATGTCTTCACAGAGCCAAAACGTATTATGAAAATATATACGTAGGAGAAGTCAGTTGTGAACATGCTTTCAATTTAGAATATTATACAAAAGATTTCTTAAAAGGAATGCAAGTGATTCCAAATGTATATTTTGTGTGTGGAAGAAATGCTTACGTGAGACTGCCTGACAACTGGTATGGATCATGTTATTTGGCAATTATCTTCCCCAAAATATATCATGCCCAAGACTTAGAGATCATTGAGGGCAAGGCTTCAGCAAGGGGGAGAAGAGACCTAGGAGATGCGGAAATGGTTGGGGATGTATTTGGAGCCGTATTTCCTCTTTTAGGACTGATCCTCAATGATGTCAAAATTAGACGACTGGCAACAGTCGTAGACAGATTGTCTGCTAGCACTGCTAGGTCCTTAATGTTGGTGGAAGGAGAGATGCAATCGATAAGGGCCATGGTGCTTCAGAACCGTCTTGCATTAGACGTTCTACTAGCCAAAGAAGGCGGAGTCTGTAAGGCTTTGAAGGTCCAGGAATGTTGCACTTACATTCCAGACAATTCAAAGCCCCTGGAGAAAGTTATCATGGACATAACTAATATTCACAAAGAGATCGAAAACCTGAGTAGAGAAAATGTTTGGGAAAAAGTGGGCCATGGAATGGGTGACGTTGGTTCGCCAACTTGGGAAAGAGCTTCGTGTGGTATGTGCTGAAACCTATCATCATAATATTGATCTGTGTGATCATGTTGTGGGGATTGGTGAGGGCATACAAATGGTATAGATCAAAGAGATTGGAGAGAGCCCGGAATGAACAGCTACAGAGACTAGCTGCAATACAAGATAATCAGTATAGGAGCCTGAGGGCTCTAGAAACACAGAAACGAGGAACATTAGCAATTAGTTCAGTTTAAATGTTGGTGATGACCCCTAGAGGTCATCAAAGGGGGGAACTGAGAGAGAGCAAACTGAACGAATTGTAGTAGTGCATCACACTTACACGTAGTACGCACAATCATGAAGAGAAATGCCATGAGTGCCGAGAATATTCATCTATAGTTTGAAATGTGTAGTTAATCTAGAGATATTATATAGAAGTGGAATTAATGCAGAAATGTGTGAAAATGTATAACCTTATTAGACGTGATTAATCCAGATCCATGTCGTGTAGCTGCTAAAATGTAAGGATGACATGCTGTAAGCAAAGAACGAAGTAGGCCTCAGGGCCAGAGCTGAAAGGGTTGGAAAAGGTATTCATTTGCACGACGTGGATTGCACTAAATGATATTTAGTCTGTTTTCGATAGGTTTATATTTTATAGATGTGCTTACCTAATCATAAAGTAGAGTATTAACATGAAGAATATAATCATTATGAGAAATGTTGTAGGCCTGAAATGTTTAGCCATGCTTGATTTACACGTATTAGTATGTGCCAAGTGCGCCGAGACGGAATGTTGCAAACTTCTGTTAGAAGTTTATGAGAATTGGGATCCTAGCTGCAGATGTCTGTCTGCAAGTGAGAAGGGGGATCCAATTATACTTCGAATGAATAGAAGGTTGTTCAGGGAAAGGAAACAGACATGGAGGAGGGTTTAGGAATGTTTTAAGGGGTATCGGCGGGCCGGAGAAGAGTCTGAGAAGCAAGGTCAACTCTAACGCACGAGGCCCCAATGAGGATCATCATGGAAAAAGCCAGAAGCAACATCACGTGAGGGGCGTCTCTCGAGGGGCGTCTCAGATGAGATTGTGTTTTTGTATTAGGGACAGCACCCCTGGGTGGAGTTAGAGCAGATGCCTGAGGACCCTTTAGAGAGCGGATGGGTAGGCAGAGAGGGGTCATGACTGGTGATCATAGGTTTTCATCTAGATACTAAGAGTGGGTGATCTCCCCAGGGAGTCATTCACCGCTGACACCTTTTGGTAGGTTGAGATTCTGTTAAGTAGGGATACCATCTAGAACAGGGTAGGGACAGCCTAACCTGACCCTTTTATTCCGGCTGTAAATGATTGAGAGATCACAATACGTGTCTATGCTTGCAGCTCTTTTAATCTTGGAGCTAGTCCTGGTAGTTTTCTTTGCTCGTCTGAGGGTTCTCAGAGAGCACATGTATGTAATCGTACCCATGTATTTGGTGAATATCATGCTGAGATGCTTGTATTTGCAACTTACCCTAACCTTATAATAAATCCTTGAAAGCTAGAAGTAGTTTGTGGTTCTTCCGAGTCCATGATTGATTGAACTAACCTGGTAAGAGATGCACTTTCTTCCCTCAATGACAGGCAATAAAGGTTCAGTCGACCAGAACGGGGTTTAGATCAAGGGTGACAAGATAGCAATCAAAATCCCGCCCCGCAGTTATTTGACCCTGACGAAGAGCTTTTGGACAATTTTTGGCACCGAGAGTAGGTCGAAACATGTTGGCAGCTTTGAGTGGTTAGGTGAACCATCATAAGATCTGCCCGTCTGCGCCCGTCAGCGTCCCGGAGGCTCTTGAGGCGTAGGGCCGGCCTGGGACTTGTCTGCACGCTCTGCCAAATTGTGTGGATGAACATGCTACACTACTCGGGTCAGGAGCTCCGCTCTTGGCAATTTACGAACGCTTCTTGTCGTACGGTATTTCCTGCGCGACATAAAGGGAAGAGTCGCTGCCCTCAGTGTGGTTGGCGCCCGCAGAAACATCTGGCCTGTGTGCCGCGGAAGGAGATAGTGAGTATAAAACACCTGTACCTACTGCTTAATACTAGATCTCTTGGTCGCCATGCTCTGGACATTTATGATCTGTTGGACACAGAAAAGCCGCTGGTTCTGATGCTCACCGAGACTTGGCTCGGGGAGTCGTCCAACCCAGATATTGCGGCGGCTATCCCTCCGGATTATAACATCTTTAAGCAGGATAGACAGGAAGGGCGCGGAGGCGGGGTGGCACTGATAGTAAACAAAATGGCCACTTGTACCATCATTCCCGCGGACGCGATTAAGGGTTGTGAATCCCTTGCCTTTTCTATTGTTGTGTCTCCACACCAATCCATGAAAGGCCTTCTCGTGTATCGCCCTCCAGGGCCTACTGGTACTTTTTTTGAGGAGCTCCAGTCGGTTACCTCGTCTTTGCTACTTACATCGGAGCATTGTATAGTTGTTGGTGACTTTAATGTCCATATGGACGAAGATCTGGATGCCGACACGGTAAAAATGCTGGATGTTACAGCCCCTCTTGGCCTGGTCCCCTACCATGTAGGTTGGAAAGAGGGGACCCCTACAACCTAGTGGTTTGCTAATCGTAGGGATTGTACAGACATGAATTGAAAAGGAGAAAATAGCAAACCAATTGATGGTATTTACGCCCTTGTTACAACCTCATTTTATATAATTATTACATGAACATTAATAATTCACTTAGACAATAACGTATGCAAAATATATGATTATTTTATTTTTCTAATTCTTTTGTTTCATTTTTTTTAAAAACTTTTTTCCATTTTTTGACAATGATTCATAGAATAACTATAATAGTTCATACCAGTAACAATAAATAACATATAATACCTCTTGTGAACAAACATGCAACAGTATACAATAAATACAGACAAGGTGCTTTACAATATGTTCGGTCGGTGGAAAGTTATATGAAGGCAAAATGCGGTAGAGTGGGACACAACGCGATTCGGCCTGAGGCCTTCATCAGGTGACCGTCATTTCGTTTTTTACACAGACAGGTGTACAACAAGTGCTTTATTTATTAATTGCGCGGAGTATGTTCCGGTTATTTCATAGGGCGAAGGTTCTGATGATTTTAATAATGCAGATGGTTCAGCAGGAAATGTATAGCACTGATATGTGATGATACCAATTATTATTGGTTATCAGGATTATTCCTGGGATATATTTTGTAGTTCAGAAGAGATACGCAGGCACAGCATATTTCCTACCACAGTTATTTCACAATTTTGATCTTAACAGTGGTAGTGTAGAAAAGGGGAAAAAATTTTAATGGTTATGCCACCATTCTTTATATTTTCGCATTCGCCATTCCTTTTTGTAACTTGTAGAGAGGGTTGGTTTCACTAGGTGGCCTCTTCTGGATTGTAATATTTTATAGCTGTGCGCGTTTCTCCGTAATGAGGGGATCTGCTGGTGTGCCTTCCAGTCGGCACGACTGGAAGGCACGACTGGAAGGCACACCAGCAGATCCCCTCATTACGGAGAAACGCGCACAGCTATCAAATATTACAATCCAGAAGAGGCCACCTAGTGAAACCAACCCTCTCTACAAGTTACAAAAAGGAATGGTGAATGCGAAAATATAAAGAATGGTGGCATAACCATTAAAAAAAAATTCCCTTTTTCTACACTACCACTGTTAAGATCAAAATTGTGAAATAACTGTGGAAGGAAATATGCTGTGCCTGCGTATCTCTTCTGAACTACAAAATATATCCCAAGAATAATCCTGATAACCAATAATAATTGCCTTCATATAACTTTCCACCGACCGAACATATCGTAAAGCACCTTGTCTGTATTTATTGTATACTGTTGCATGTTTGTTCACAAGAGGTATTATATGTTATTTATTGTTACTGGTATGAACTATTATAGTTATTCTATGAATCATTGTCAAAAAATGGAAAAAAGTTTTTAAAAGAAATGAAACAAAAGAATTAGAAAAATAAAATAATCATATATTTTGCATACATTATTGTCTAAGTGAATTATTAATGTTCATGTAATGATTATATAAAATGAGATTGTAACAAGGGCGTAAATACCATCAATTGGTTTGCTATTTTCTCCTTTTCAATTCACCCCTACCATGTAGGACCAACTCACGAGAAGGGTCACACCCTCGATCTGACTTTCTCTACAATCCCTATAGAGATGCATACACCTAGTCAGGTGTTATGGTCGAATCACAGGTTGGTTAAATTTTATATTCAGGAGGTAAGGAAATCCTCCTGTCCCCCTCGACAGGTCTCCCTGGGATTTAGGGCACTCCATCGGGTTACCCCGGAATTACTGGCACAGGAATGTGCGGCCCACCCTTGCATCCTGACAGGGGATCTAGACGGGGATGCAGAGCGGCTGCAGGCGTGGCTCCTAGAGAGGCTTGATCACCTGGCTCCTGTGAGACCGCCTCGCAAGGTAGATAAACGTGCATCTGCTCCCTGGTTCACGGAAGTGCTGGCAGCTTCCCGTCGGCAGTGTAAAGTAGCCGAAAGAGCATGGCGCGCCAAATATGATCCGGCGGCTAAACTTGCTTATAGGTCTCTAGTGAAAATGTACCATCGAGACATCCTTTCTGAGAAGAAGGGCTATTTCGCTAGGAAAATTGAAGCTGCCTCCAATACTTGTAAGGAGCTATTCGCCATTGTGCAGGAGTTTACGACTTCACGCGCTACGTCGAATCAGACTCCCCCCCTTGAGCCTTGGGTCAGGGCGATCGCGGACTTTTTTATTTCCAAGATCCGTCTGATCCAGGACTCCTTTCCTGTGCAGGAGTCCGAGATGCCCTGCTTGGTGGAGGACACCTCGGTCCTCCCGACCAGTGCTGGCCCAGTTCTAGCAGTTTTCCTTCCTCTTTCTACGGCCTCTTCGTTGGATCTGATGGCCTGTCTAAAATCTGGCTCTCCGCGGGATGCCTGCCCCGCCAAGTTTTTGGCAAAAATGGCAGCAGTCATCAATCCTTTTGTCAACCCCCTGTTGAACTGTTCTCTGGTTCAGGGTGTGGTTCCTCAGTCATGGAAGCAGGCGATGATCATCCCCCTGCTCAAAAAGCCCGGTCTGGACGTGGAGGTACTAGCGAATTATAGACCTATTTCGCTTCTGCCTGCCTTTGCAAAAATCATCGAAAAACATGTGCATAAGGTGCTCGCCGATTATCTGGAGTCCCATGACCTACTGCACCCTACTCAATCAGGTTTCCGCACCAATCTTAGTACCGAAACAGCTCTCCTGGAAGTTTCGGAGGCGATTAAGGAGGTGCTGGATTCAGGTGGTAGGGCGATGCTGGTGATGTTAGACCTGTCGGCGGCCTTTGACACCGTCCCCCACGAGGGTCTCCTCCCAAGACTTTTCGAGATCGGTCTTAGGGGGACGGTGCTCAACTGGTTTCGTTCTTTTTTGACGGGCCGTCGACAAACGGTCTGGGCCTCCGCCTGCTCCGCCGAGATGGCGCCACTGGGTGTCGGGGTCCCTCAGGGCTCAGTATTGAGCCCGACCCTTTTCAACATCTTCCTGACCCCTCTGGCGGCTCTGGCGGAGTCTTTCGGGGCTCAGATCGTTTCTTACGCTGACGATACCCAGCTCCTCTTCACCTGTGAGAGGGGTGCGGACTTCAACGGAGAGAGGATCCGGGGCTGCCTTGAGGCTGTGTTTCAGTGGTTCCAACATAACAGCCTCAAGTGCAACTCGGATAAATCCGAGGTCCTCTTCTTTGGGTGCAGTGTAGATCCGGACTGGAAGGTATGGTGGCCGGAGAACATGTTCCCACCAGCAAGTTCTTCCCAGGTGGCGAAAAACCTTGGAATTAAGATAGATCGACAATGGCCTCACACTGCGCTCCCAGATAATCGGCCTTACCGGCACGTGTTTTGGCCTGCTCCGGATGTTGCGTAAGTTTCTCCCTTTACTATCAGAGGAGCACAGGAAGGTCACAGTGCAGGCGATAATTGGCTCGCGTATTGACTATGCGAACATTCTCTATCTTGGCCTGCCGGAATATCTGCTTCAACGGCTACAGGTGGTCCAGAACTCGGCAGCACGGGCTATCTTTGGACTATCCCGCCGTGCTAGAGCCTCAGGCCTCCTGCAGGTACTGCACTGGCTTCCCATCCGGAAGCGGATAATCTTTAAGGCCTTGACGTTGGCGCATAAGGCTCTGCATACCACCGGAGCGAAATACCTTCAAAAAAGGCTCGCTTTTTATCATCCAGGCAGGTCCTTGAGGTCAGGGTCCTTGTACCTTGCCAATGTTCCTCGTGTCAAAAGGGCACGTATTGGAGGCCGTTCCTTCAGATTGTTAGCCCCCCAGCTCTGGAACATGTTGCCAGTGGCGCTACGCAGCATGTCTAACCTACTGGCTTTTAGGAAAGGGCTCAAAACTTGGCTTTTCACCTCTTAGCTGCGTCCTGGGTTCTGTTTTTCTTTCCTTTCTGGATCTTCCGTTTTTTTATCTCTCTTCTCTCTTGTTGTGTTATGAGATAGGTGTGCAACCAAAGCGCCGGGACACTCTCTGAGTAGCCGTGCGCTATACAAAAAACCAGCATAACATAACATAACATAATATATTCTACCTTTAGACCACAATTCTGATTTTAACCCATACCAGGTGTACCCTATAATAAAGGAACGTCTTTGGTGTATACCCCTGGCTCTTTTGATGTCTCGCGCCTGCGTTGCAATGCGCAGCAGTGCTCGCGCAGCAAGAAACCTCTTGGGGGTGGTTTGAAAATGTACCTAGGAATCGCACATGCTCATGCGTGTGCTTTTCCTTTTGTGGCCCGCTAGTGGCCTTTGAGTGCGTCTTTTTATAAAAGTGGCCAAAGGCGGCCGTCATGTGGTTTCAATTATCGTGCCCAGACACGGGTGCGATAATTGAAAGCACATGTCTCGCTGTGGCGCGCGCGCACCACTTGCGGGATTGTTCTCTTTTTGGATCCATTTCATAGGGAAGTAACACAATGAAAGAAGGAAAGAGAGGTGGGCTGCTCGTGCGCACCACTCGTTAACTACAAGTGGGGTCTCTACAATTCTGCAATTTTGATGCTGTAACATTTTCCCCACAATTATGGATTTACCACAATTTCCAAATAATCTATCATCTGCTTAGTTTGAAGATTTCAACAAAAAATCTAGCTCAAATGGATCAAACGTTAATTTAAAAAGTGCAGACTGTGATGCTGTACAGAGGCCAACCACACTATGAGGAGGTTAATAGGTCAGATTTTATTTGCTGCTTGTTGTACTCTGAGATGTTGGCACTAATTAGGCGAAACTTTTACCCACACAATAGTAGAAGACTTTGAAAAGGACAAAATATAGCAGTTATATTGACACAGATTGTGATACATTCTGCCGCATAATTTGCATTTTCTTTCTGCATGATTCTGCCAACCCTGCTACACTATGTGGCCCTCTACCAACCACTGCATGATGATTTCAGTAGCTCAGACCGTAAAAGACATTGGTAACACTGAAGTAGGGATAGTGTAATGATACTAACCCTGGCACTGCCCTTGTTATTCCTCGCCTTGTAGGGGGAGCAGTGGGTGAAAAAGCTATGTGAGTGTAGTGTCCATGCCTTCCTTCCCTTTCTCCCAACTCACCAGCAACACACAGGTCGTTATTGGAGGGTAGGTGGCAAAGGGTGAGTGACGTCCCTTCCGCTATCCCGGAAATGTTATTGACTTCAAACCCCGGAGGTATCACTCCCAGCACCTGTTACCGTTTACTGCAGATGACTTCGCAGTAACTTAAGAGGAGGGGGCTGACACCTCCTCGACAATGGGAGAAATCACTGTGGGCCCCGCGTGACCTGGGCCGCAAGGGCCGTGAGAGATAGATAACATGACGCTCTGCAGATGAGTGATGCGAAGGGTGAGACGATAGTTGTGAGGCACGGCGAGACATCCTGCGGGCCTCGCACCAGCGCTGGCTGGGAGGTGTCAGCTTCTGGAAGGGGGTGGCTATTTATACCCAGACTCTGCCTGGAAACAGCGGCTCGGAGCGCATGCCGAGGACGGGGCTCCAAGCTCCCAGTGGAGACGGGTCTCACGAGTCACGACAAGGGCTGAGCATCCACCTCGTGCTGAGATCTTGGCCTCACTCGCACCGAAGACTACTGAGGTATGGGCCTCAATGTCGCACCCAAAAGATGGGTCTTTACTCTCATAATTAGGCAGGGCTTAAGCACCTACTACTGAACTGCAGTATCACTAAGAGGAGGGGGCTTTAATATCATGAAGAGGCATGGTTCTCCCTGAAGGCTGGGCTCTTCGTTCACGCCGAGGACTGGCCTCCAATGTCAAACTGTTCCCCAGCCAGGGTCGGGCCTGCATACAATGGAGTGTAAACTCTGCAGCTGCTTTAGCATACTGGCTGTACAAAATGCAAGAAAGAAAACAAAATATTCTTCTGCCAGTAGCAAAATATACTTGAAAATGGGAACAGTTTCCCCAGTCCCTCTCCCCACCCTGGAAGCTGGTCTCTGGCCTCAGGTCTCAAGGTCTCCCTTCACTTACTTCAGTATTTATTTGTCTTTGCACAATAGATAAGGGCCTCTCACCCAGATGATGTTTTTACAATTGGAACCCAAGCACTGAAGTGCCTGTAAATGGGCCAATCAAGTTATTCTTCAACGCAGTGCAGGGCACATACTATGCATGTTGTGCTATTTGTGTATAGCACACAGCCCAATCTGAGCTGTCCTTTGGCTCATGCATATTATTTATTACACACGGAAGTGGTACTCATTTCATCTGCCTCCTGGGGAGTAAAAGGCTGACTCTGCTCTGCTGGGATATGAACCTTAGGCCTGAAAGTCTTTGCAGCAGCTGAAAGCCCACTCAGCTACCATAACTGTCTTACAACAAGCATTTGCAATGCAATAGGTCTCGCATTACCGAAAGTTTGAGCTATTGGTGTTGCAAGTAATAAAGCAACGCCACTAGCTCAAACTTTCAGTAATGCGAGAGCGATTGCATTGCAAATGCTTGTTAACCTTGAATCTGGACCGGTGAATTTGTCCTGTAAACTCAAACGTTTATTTGGTTGAGTCTGCTGGAGTGGCATTGTGTGACAGTGTGAGACGTCACTCTCTATATTGCTGCCAAGAGGCCCCATTTGATACATGACACATTCAGCTAATTCTAGCTTTGTAATTAACAACACTTTGAATGTTCGAATTTTCGTGCCCATCGTTATTATGAAAAATACAAATCCCAGAAGGTAACTTGATGTTGCTTAAACCCCCAGGGATAGCTCATTTTATCAAAGATAACACTAGAAAACGCATCTCCTATGTTTGTGGGTCAGAAGTACCAGGTGTTCGGGAAGAAGTGCATATCTCTGGTGGGGAGGAGGAGGTGTAGTCTGCTGATGTCACCATTGATGTCAGGTCAGCACAGGGCTCTGAGGACCCCGGAGTTTAACTGTCTCACTCATGACAAGTCACCATACTTAGCAGGATTTTTATTGCGTTCTACAGATGACGATGCCACCAGCAATGCATTATTCTGTGATTTAAAGGCACTTTGGCATGTTTAGGTCTCGCCTAGCGATGCAGCGCATGCACTGCTTGCCTTGGAGAGACCTATTGTTGTCGGTTTCTTGACCGAAGGGGGATAGGAAATGTGCACGCGTGCAGGGGACAGGAGTTGCGCACAGGCACGCACATCTCCTGTCCGTGCTTGCGGCGTTTGAGCAAAACACGCGCATGGCGCGCTTTCACTCTCATGGTGACAGCTCGTACAGGAGTTTTGCATGTGTACGCACATCTCCTGTTGGAGGCTGTGATGAAAGCACTAGGGGTTCAAGCTGTCATTTGTCATGTAAACTCGTACCCTGTGATTACTCCATTTAACCACTCAATGACAATATAAAAGGCTTAAACCCACACAGAGGCTGCCTCTCCGCTGTCGCTGCGTATGCTGTCTCCGGTGCATGAAGTGGCCTTGCACTGTGTCATTATTCATTCTTTTAACGGGAAGGTATGAATTAGACATAATCAATCAATCAATCAAAGACATTTATAGAGCGCACTACCTACCCGTAGTGTCTCAAGGCGCTTGGGGGGGGTGACGGGGGGGGGGTGCCGCTACTGCTTGAACAGCCAGGTCTTGAGCTTCTTCCTGAAGGAGAGGTGGTCGTGGGTCAGGCGCAGGTCGGCCGGGAGGGAGTTCCAGGTCTTGGCGGCCAGGTAGGAGAAGGACCTTCCTCCTGTGGTGGCTCTACGGATGCGTGGGACGGCGGCGAGGGCGTGGCTGGCAGATCGGAGGTGGCGTTTGGGAGAGTAGAAGTTGATGCGGTTGTTGAGGTAGCTCGGGCCTTGATCATGGAGAGCTTTGTGTGCGTGGGTAAGGAGACGGAAGGTGATTATCTTGTTGACCGGGAGCCAGTGCAGGTCTCTTAGGTGTCCGGAGATGTGGCTGTGTCGTGGGATGTCGAGGATGAGTCTGGCTGAGGCGTTCTGGATGCGCTGGAGTCTCTTCTGGATCTTGGCGGTGGTTCCGGCGTAGAGTGCGTTGCCGTAGTCCAGTCGGCTGGTGACGAGGGCCTGGGTGACGGTCTTCCTGGTCTCCGTGGGGATCCACCAGAAGATCTTCCGAAGCATGCGCAGGATGTTGAAGCACGACGAGGAGACGGCGTTGACTTGCCTGGACATGGAGAGGGAGGAGTCCAGGATGAAGCCCAGGTTGCGTGCGTGGTTCGTCGGTTTGGGTGCGGTGCCCAGGGCGGGGGGCCACCAGGAGTTGTCCCACGCGGAGGGCGAGGAGCCCAGGATGAGGACCTCCGTCTTGTCTGAGTTCAGTTTCAGGCGGCTCGTCGTCATCCACTCGGCTACCTCTTTCATCCCTTCGTGCAGGTTGGCTCTGGCGGTGGCAGGGTCGTTGGTCAGGGAGAGGATCAGCTGGGTGTCGTCGGCGTAGGAGATTATGTTGAGGTTGTGTTGGCGTGCGATGGCCGCGAGGGGGCTCATGTAGACGTTGAAGAGTGTAGGGCTCAGCGAGGATCCTTGAGGGACGCCGCAGATGACTTCGGTGGCCTCTGACTTGTACGGTGGTAGGCGGACTCTCTGTGTTCTTCCGTCGAGGAAGGAGACGATCCATTCCAGTGCCTTCTCCTGGATTCCGACGTTGCTGAGGCGCTGTACTAGGGTGCGGTGGCAGACCGTGTCGAAAGCCGCGGAGAGGTCTAGGAGGATGAGGGCCGCTGTTTCTCCGTTGTCCATCAGGGCTCGGATGTCGTTGGTGGCGGCGATGAGGGCGGTCTCGGTGCTGTGGTTGGCACGGAATCCGGACTGCGATGGGTCGAGGGATCCATTCGTCTCGAGGAAGGCGGCCAGCTGTTTGTTGACGGTCTTCTCGATGACTTTGGCTGGGAACGGAAGTAGAGAGATGGGGCGGTAATTCTTGAGTTCGGTGGGGTCTGCTGTAGGTTTCTTGAGTAGAGCGCTGAGTTTGGCGTGCTTCCAGCTCTCAGGGAAGGTGGCGGTGTCGAATGAGGTGTTGATAATGTCCCGCAGGTGGGGTGCGATGACAGCGTCGGCTTTGTTGAAGATGTGGTGAGGGCAGGGGTCGGTCGGAGATCCGGAGTGGACGGAGTTCATCATGCGGACGGTGTCTTCGGTGTTGACCGGGGTCCAGGCGCGGAGGGTGGTGGTGGGCGGCTTTGCTGCGGTCGTGGCGTGCGTCGGTTGAGTGCTGAAGCTGTTGTGTATGTCCGCGATCTTGTTGTGGAAGTAGGAGGCGAGGGAGTTGCAGAGGTCTTGCGATGGGGTGATGTCGTTGTTTCCGGCGTTGGGGTTGGAGAGCTCTTTCACGATGTTTGAAGAGTTCCTTGCAGTTGTGTGCGTTGTTGTCCAGTCGGTTCTTGAAAGCCGTTTTCTTGGCGGTGCGGATCAGTTGGTGGTGTTTCCGGGTGGCAAGCTTGAGGGTGGTCCGGTTGTCCGGCGTGGGTTCCTTTCTCCAGGCTTTCTCGAGGGCTCGGCAGTTCTTCTTGGAGCTCTTGAGTTTGTCGGTGAACCATGGGGCACTCTTACTGCCGGGTGGGATCCTCAGAGGGGCGAGTTCGTCTGCGCATTTGCTGATCCACTTCGAGAAGTTGTCGGCGGCCTGGCTGGGGTTCGCTGAGCTAGCCGGAGGGTGCTGGCTCAGGGAAGCGGCGAGCTGGTCGGCTGTGATCTTGTTCCAGCTTCTTCGGGCAACCTGTTGCTGGTGGTGGTGGATCGTCGTTCTTTTGAAGGTGAAGTGGATGCATCTGTGGTCCGTCCAGTGGAGTTCTGTGGCGTGGCTGAAGGCGATGTCTTTGCTGGATGAGAAGATGGCGTCGAGTGTGTGTCCGGCGAGGTGGGTGGGGGTGGACACCAGCTGCTTGAGTCCAAGGTTGGCGAGGTTGTCGAGCAGGGTGCTGGTGATGCAGTCGTTGTTGTTCTCCAGGTGGAAGTTGAAGTCTCCCAGGAGGATGTAGTCAGCGGAGGGGAGGGCGTGCGGGCTGACGAAGTCGGCGATGTCCTCGCTGAATTGGGTGCGTGGTCCCGGAGGTCGGTAGATCAGGGTGCCTCTGAGGGTGGTCTTCGGGTCGGTGTGGATCTGGAAATGTAGGTGTTCGGCGGAGGGTGGGGTGTTGTCGGTGCTGGTCGTGATGCGGATGGTGTTCCTGTGGATGATGGCGATGCCTCCTCCCACCTGGTTGGCGTTGCGGTCCCTCCGGGTGATCTTGTAGCCTTCTGGGATGGCGATGGCGATGTCGGGCGCTGAGGAGGCGTTCATCCAGGTCTCCGTGATGAAGGCAACGTCCGGGGCTGTGGCATCTAGGAGGTTCCAGAGTTCGATGGCGTGTCTGTGGACGGAGCGGGTGTTGAGCAGGATGCACTTGAGGTGGTTGCTGCTGGTGTTCGGCTTGGCAGGTGCTGGTGTCGGGCAGGTCCGGATGCAGGTGAACTTGCAGGTGTTGCAGCTGAAGGGTCCGTGGACGCGTCGTGGGGTGGCTCGGTAGCAACCCGGGACTCGGCCGGTGTTGAGTGCGATGAGGGTGGCGGCGGTGTACGTCAGGCGGGTCGGTCGGGGTCCTCGAGGGCCAGGGGTCCTGGCACTGGGCGCGGTCCAGGCGCGGACGGGCGCATACGGGCTTACCTTTGGCGCGCCTTCGGCGCACAAACGGCGCACCCGCTGCGCGTGACCGCTGCGCGTTCGCACGGTCGCCATATATGGCGAAGTGCGCGGGGGGCGGAGCAGCTGGGAGGCGGGAGCGGGGAGGGTACAGAAGGGAAAAAGGGGCGGGGTAAGCGGCGGTGACGGGAAGCGGGGAGGGAGTACGAAGGGCGGCGCGACAAGGGGCAAACAGGAAGGAAAACGCAAAAACGATCAGAAAATACTAAACAGGCACAAAGGAACGACAAAACAAAACAAAACAATAAACAATCACAGAGTTACACGAAGGGCGGCGCGACAAGGGGCAAACAGGAAGGAAAACGCAAAAACGATCAGAAAATACTAAACAGGCACAAAGGAGCGACAAAACAAAACAAAATAATAAGCAATCACAGAGTTACACCAGCAGGCGAGCACGGACCACGCCGCTCGAAGGAGGGGGCGTGGTCACGAGGCGACAGCGAGGCAGGCAGCGAGGCAGGCAGGGCAAGGGGGCACACGCAGCAGCTGGTGGCCGTGCGGCGCGGGGGTGTCCTACAACTAGGTATATAGACATATGGTTCCCGTCACAGGTGATGCTGTTGTGCGTGTCCTGTGATTCTTTCCTGTGCTTGCGAGAGATATTTCCAAGATTCATGTATGACTCTCCGGGCCTGGTTTACTTTATTAGCGCTGTCGCATGCGCAAAGGCGGGCAGCGCTATCGGCTGTTCTGATGATCACTCTTCACATTCAAAAAGGAGTTTTGCGCTAGAATTACACAAGAGTACAATTTCAATAGTTCATGAACGTGGGCGCAAAAGGCAGATTGTGCAAAACCATAGGAATCCACACAAAGTCAGATCAGTTTCACGCAAAGCAGCATGTCATGACTCTGTGTCATAGCACAGAAGCAAATGAAAACATGCAAATGGTGGGCAGGCAGGGGGCGGGGGAACTGATTTTCCTGCTCTTAATTTAGGAATTTCCATGAGTGGCACAGTGCTCGCCTACACCAAACAAAAGTGTGTCTGAGCCTTAACAAACAGAGGGCAGAAAGTGAGCTCAGCTGTGTTTACTCACTGTCATCCAGCAGCCCTGGAATTTTGTCTGAGAGCCAGAGTGCCTCCTCATCTGCAGCATTAAGCAGCACAAAGGTCACGTGCAAATCACACAGTGCACCACTCTGGCTGACACAGGAGCCGTAAGGAAAACCAGACATGCCACCTCAATCAGACGCCATCACGGTCATATAATGATTGGCGCGTTGCCCAAAAAAAAATCAAGCAAGTCGCCACCCCCGGATCCACTAAACATGGTCACTACTGGGTCCTCATTGCATTTATTAGCACCACACAGCGGATCTGAATGAGACTACGTGGTATTGGGCCCGCAGCACCAAAAACTAAACACCTCTGTGTTGACTGGTGTTGTGGTACATTTGTAATTGAAATATTTTATTAAAATTGTGTACTGCAGTGTATTTCAGACAGCATGCAGGCAGCACAGAAGGTATTCAAGCCGCGTGGAGTTGCCTGCTTGAGTGTAGCTCTTTGTCCAGTGCTCCTCGCATGGGTAGTCAGGTTGCTAAAAATGCGTGACAATGCATTTTAAGACGGTGATGCGGACATCACACCTAAAATGCGTTAGTCTAATGCCCGATGCGTGGTACTTGGCAGGGTTGCGGACCAAAGATCTGCAAATGGAAGCCTTTGGGAGCCACGCACACACCACGTGGAAAAGGGCCAATTGTTCTGTCGAACTTTGGGGGTACCTTTTCACTTGATCACGTGCCAGCTCCTTTCTAAGCCTATTTAACAACATGGGGTGGTGATGGACAGAGTTTCTGAATTAAGCAGAATACTCTCACCCAGTCAAGAGATCAGGGCTAGATCCAACACCGTTTTTTAGCTCACTGCACCATCCCAGCTCAGAACCTGGCTATATGCAAATTAGTCTGTTCCTGTCCCAGTGCATGATGGGAACAGGGCAAACCAAACTACCAAGCCAATTCTTACACTGGGAAGAAAACAAGCTACCGGGGACCGGTTTCTGGCATTTCAGCCGTCGTCGGCCCGGCTTGCTTGAATCCTGATGGTGCAATGAGCAAGGGACTCACATCTGAGTATACCCTTCCACGCTTAGGGTGGACAAAATATTTAACAACATGGGGTGGTGATGGACAGTTTCTGAATTAAGCAGAATACTCTCACCCAGTCAAGAGATCAGGGCTAGATCCAACACCATTTTTTAACTCACTGCACCATCCCAGCTCAGAACCTGGCTATATGCAAATTAGTCTGTTCCTGTCCCAGTGCATTATGGGAACAGGGCAAACCAAACTACCAAGCCAATTCTTACACTGGGAAGGAAACAAGCTACCGGGGACCGGTTTCTGGCATACTCAGACATGAGTCCCTTTCTCACTGCTCCATCAGGATTCAAGCAAGCCGGGCCGAAGACGGCTGAAATGCCAGAAACCGGTCCCCGGTAGCTTGTCTCCTTTCTGGTGAAGAATTGGCTTGGTAGTTTAGTCTGCCCTGTTCCCATGATGCACTGGGCCAGGGACAGACTGATTTGCATATAGCCAGGTTCTGAGCTGGGATGGGGCAGTGAGATAAATAACGGTGATGGATCAAGCCCTGATCTTTGGACTGGGTAAGAGTGGTCTGCTCAATTCAGACACTCTGTTCATCACCACCCCCTTTTCTGAATCGTTTTTGGCCACTATAGGTGTGGCAGGGTATACTCAGACATGAGTCCCTTTCTCACTGCTCCATCAGGATTCAAGCAAGCCGGGCCGAAGACGGCTGAAATGCCAGAAACCGGTCCCCGGTAGCTTGTCTCCTTTCTGGTGAAGAATTGGCTTGGTAGTTTAGTCTGCCCTGTTCCCATGATGCACTGGGCCAGGGACAGACTGATTTGCATATAGCCAGGTTCTGAGCTGGGATGGGGCAGTGAGATAAATAACGGTGATGGATCAAGCCCTGATCTTTGGACTGGGTAAGAGTGGTCTGCTCAATTCAGACACTCTGTTCATCACCACCCCCTTTTCTGAATCGTTTTTGGCCACTATAGGTGTGGCAGGGTATACTCAGACATGAGTCCCTTTCTCACTGCTCCATCAGGATTCAAGCAAGCCGGGCCGAAGACGGCTGAAATGCCAGAAACCGGTCCCCGGTAGCTTGTCTCCTTTCTGGTGAAGAATTGGCCTGGTAGTTTAGTCTGCCCTGTTCCCATGATGCACTGGGCCAGGGACCGACTGATTTGCATATAGCCAGGTTCTGAGCTGGGATGGGGCAGTAAGATAAATAACGGTGATGGATCAAGCCCTGATCTTTGGACTGGGTAAGAGTGGTCTGCTCAATTCAGACACTCTGTTCATCACCACCCAATTTCTGAATCCTTTCTAAGCCTGGCACGTTATTCTCGTGGCTTCCAGGCCCAGCACACCACATGGAAGATACTGCAATCATCTTGCTTAAGTAGCCTTAAAATGCAGAATGGGTGAGCATACCTTGGCTGTATGTGAGAGAGCCGTTTTTGTGTGTGAGGGCAGGGCCGGACTGGGGCAGAAAATTGGCCCAGGCACCAAATTCAAATTGGCCCCCACTAGCTAATCAGATATGTGAAGAAGTGTACCCATCTCCAAATCGGTGCAGTTTTGAACTTGTAAACACACGCTGGATAAGTGTTTTGCAAGGCATGGGAGGCTGCATGCATGTGTGATTGCTACAGGCAATGTTAATGGTAATTTAAGAGAATTCAACAGTCAAAACCGGACCAGATCATAAAACAGCACACAAAGAGCCGAAATCCCAGCCCATACACTAATCTGTCAGAGTCAGACCAGCCCACCGGGCACTGCCTGACTGCCCTATAGGCCAATCAACTCCCTCCGAGGTAGGGTGACCAGAATATTTAAAGCCAAAAACAGGGACATTTCATGGATATAGAAGAAGGGCAACTGTTTCATTTAAAGTGAGTGCACAGAATAACAGAGCTCCACAGCAAAGAATTATAGAACAGGCAGCCAGAACATACATACAATTTAATTTTTAAACCCAGAAGCTTGCCTGTTAATTAAATTGCTTTCTTGAAACAACTGCTAACTGTCCCTACTTGGTAAAACATAAAAAACACATCCCACAGTTTTCAGTCACCCCTAAAAACCGGGACAGGAGCTAAATTTCCTGAAATCTGCCCAAACAGCAAGTGAAAAACTGCGTCCGGGCAATTCCGGGATGCCTGGTCACCCTACTCCGAGGGTCAAGACTCAGTTATGGCAGTGCTCTCTGCTTGGGTTCACTCAAGAACCTGCTCGCCAGGTTTGCGCCATCAGAGTGGCTACAGCAGCACGCCTTGTTTCAGACATAGAGAGGCATGATTCATGTGTGTAGATTCCTAATTTGGCTCTTTTGTGGTACAAAGAACATTTTGAGGGACAGTGTGTGACATGCCAAGCTGTTTCAGTTCTTTACTGAGGGGAAAAGAAAACCTCAAGACCCCATCAGAACGCTTCCTTCTAAGCATCAACGCCTACAAATAGTCCCCTATGCCCTGAGTAAAAGAGTGGGTGGTAAAACGTTGCTCTTTACGTCCTCCTAACGTAGGGGAAGCCACCCTCTTCTGTTGTACCTACAGAGAATCATGAAGGAGTCACTTAACAATAACTGAAAAGGAATGGGGGTTAACCTTTGGCTATTGAAATGTTTTGGGAATGTAGTTGTTTTATTTATGGGCAGAGTTAAGTATGTTTGCAATGTACAGAGGACTGCCTACAATAGGATAACAAACATTTGCAATGCAATAGGTCTCACATTTACAAGAGTTTGAGCCGTTTTCATTGCAAATGACAATGCCTTTTATTTATGTTTTGAAAACCTGCAAGCGGTGCGTAAACACGCACTTTGTACTTACAATCCTTGCTTACAAGAAGCAAGGCTGGCAGTAAAAGAGGTGCAGTTACTGCCAGCCTTGCTTCGCATAAGCAATGATTAGAAGTTAAAAGTGTGTGCTTACTCACTGCTTGCAGGTTTGCAAAACACATTAATAAAAGGTATTGTCATTTATAATGCCAATAGCTCAAACTCTAGCAAATGCGAGACCTATTGCATTGCAAATGCTTGTTGCATTAATCCTTTGGCATGTTGCATTAATTCACTCCAGACCTTACCTGAAGTGGCTCAGGGCCTGCTCCTCGCTCTGTGGGATCGCAGGCAACACGGGGCGCAGCATCAGCACCCCGCCCAGATCAAAGACAACCGCACCCCTCTTGAGAGCGGCCATTGTGCAGCGCACACTGATTCCAAAGCAGAGTACAAGGTACAAGCCAAGACGGGTGTATATGGCACTAGGAAAGAGGGCGGAGTCAGGGCACAGGGGCGGGGCCACAGGAGCTTGGAGGAGTTGCAAAAGCAGGTGGTATGGGTAGGCGGTGTGGGCAAAGTTCGAGGGGCGGTGCCGTATGGGTATGAGCACGTAGAGGGCGTGGCCTGAGTTAGTGCCTGGGCTAGTGACAGGGGCGGGGTCAGTGGGTCCGAGGGTTGGATGGGCGGGGCAAAGAAGCTCTCCCTCCCGGAACCGAGGCAGTTCCTCCACCCACTCCCCTGTGAATCCCGGGCAGCGTGGGCAGTCGTACAGCCAGAGACGCTACAGGATTGGGCTGCTGGGCACACGAGTGCGATGGGTCACATCTGGGCACCTGCCAGCGGGCGCAATCACGTGCCGACCTCACACTCGGGTAGTAGAAGCGCTATACTCTGAGAAATCAGGATACTCTCTGTACTGGGCATGTTTCCGAAAGGTTTCATGTGGAAGTCCCGGTGATATGTTGTCACATTATTAGCGTGACCAAACACGAGACGGCTGCAGGTCAGGTGGCATCCGCAGATGTTACAATGCACATGTTGGGGGAGTCTTTTGCTCGGCGGCCATTATTAGTACAATGGTAGCAGTTGAAATAAATGCATCAAACTGTCCTAGTACTGAATCCTGGTTGGCGCAGATCGGAATAATGGTGTGTATTCTTAGTGCTGCGAGGCCCCAGCCTGCAAGGGTAAGCACTGTGAATAAGTAGATTATTATTTTAAAACAGTGTTACTCGGTATAAGATAGGAAACATGTGCAGAGATTGTTTCAGATAAAAGAAGTGATGTAAAAACATATTTAATAATGCTCAAACTCTACCTACTCGCAAGGCATGAACGTTTCTATCAGATTGACGCATTTCGGAACACAGCTGGGAACACCTTTACATTACCCCCAAAAATAATATTGTTTTTGTCACAATGAAGCTCAAAGGCCTACACTTGCTCCCAAGGACTCTTTAGATTTGCGGATTAACCACTTGCGTACATTTACATTTCTTTTAATGCAGCAAGCACTATGATGAAAAACCCTGTTTCTTCTTGCCCCCCACTTTCAGACAGAGGCCCTTCAGGGCAGCACTAACCCTTCACTATTGGTTGCTATTTAACAACAAGCATTGGCAAACTAAAAGGTCTCCCCTATCAGTCGCAGTCCTTGCAGGCTGGTTACAGCGGTGGAGCCACGTTGGAGGGGATTTCGAGGAACAATGCTGGGGAAAAGTTAAATAAATAATTGCTTTTCTCTCAGCATCGTCCTTCGAAATCCCACCAAACGCGGCCCCACCACTGTTACCTGCACGGACCGCGGCTGTCGCCTATACAAGAGCTATTGGCTTTCGCAATGTAGTTTTGCCATGTTGTACACCAGTGTGGCTGCTGTTCTACATTGCTAAAAGTTAGTGCTGTGAAATGTCCTAGAGTATTGGAGTATATTGGAATGGGGGGAGTACAGTGTTGTAGAGTTGAGTATAGTTCAGGGCTACAGTGGCAGAGCGTGTCATAAAGAATGCATTGTTGTAGAGTGGTGTCGTAGAGTGCAGTAGCGTAAATTGGAGTGGTGTAAAGTGGATTGGAAAGGGATGGAAGAGAGTGGAGTGGATTGAGGTAGGCGTGTGGATTGGAGTGGGTGGACCGGATGGGGTGAATTGGATTGGAGTGGATTCATATGGGGTGAGGTGGATTGGATTGGGATGGATAGGAGTGAAGAGGAGTGGGGTGGGTTGGGTTGAACTGGGATAGAGAAGGGTGGTTTGGAGTGGAGGGGGTGGATCTGACTGGACTAAAGGGGGGGATTGGATTGGAATGGGATGGATTGGTTTGTAGTGGTGTTAATTGGACTGGAGTGCGGAGGGCTGGAAGGATTGGATTGAGTGGGATGGACTGAAATGGGGTGGGATGGATTAGGGTGGACTGGAGTAGAGTGGAGTGGATTGGGCTTCAGTGAAGTGGGTGAGTTGGATTGTGGTGGTGTGGAATGGAGTGGGGTGGATTGGACTAGTTGGGTGGACTGGCGTGGGATGGAGTGGGGTGAATTGGAGTAGTGGCATGAATTGGAGTGGAGTAGTTTGGATTGCAGTGGGGTGGATTAAATTGGATGGAATTGAGGGGGTGAGGAAAACTGGAATGGGGTGGGGTTGATTGGATTGGGGTGGATTGGAGTGGGGTAGATTGAATTTGACTGGATTGGTGGATTAGATTGGAGTGAAGTAGATGTGATTGGGTGAGGAGGATTGGATTGGGGTGGATTGGAGTGGGCAAATTGTTTTGTATTGGGTTGGTGCAGATTGGAGCCAGTCAGATTGTTTTGGATGTAAATTGGGCATTTTGTTTTGTATTGAGTGGGGCAGATTGTTTTGGATTGGAGTGGGGCAGACTGTTTTGGATTGTAATGGGGCAGATTGTGTTGGGTTGGAGTGGGGCAGATAGTTTTGGAGTGGGGCAGATTGTTTTGGATTGGAATGAGCAGATTGTGTTGGAATGGAGTGGGGCAGATTTGGTTGGATTGGGGCAGATTGTTATGTGGCAGATTGGTGTGGGCCAGATAGGTTTGGGCAGATTGGAGTGGGGCAGATTGTTTTGGAGTGGAGTGTATTGGGGGAAGTGGTCTGAATTGGATTGGGGTGAGGTGGATTAAATTGGATTGGGGTAGATTGGATTTGGGTTTGTATTGGTTGGTGGTGAGTTGGATTGGAGTGGGGCACATTGAAGTGGGCAGATTGATTTGGATTGGAGTGGGGCAGATTGTAGTGGGCGGATTCGAATGGGAAAATTGTTTTGGATTGGAGTGGGGCAGATTGTAGTAGGGCGGCTTAGAGTGAGGCAGATTGTTGTGGATTTGAGTGAGGCAGATTGGAGTGGGTAGGCTGTTTTGGATTGGAGTGGTGTAGATTGTTTGGAATGGGGCAAATTGGAGTGGAGTAGTTTGGATTGTAGTGGGGTGGATTGGATTGAGAAGGATTAAACTGGATTTGGGTGGGGTTGATTGAATTGAGGTGGATTGGATTGGGGTTGATTGGAGTGGGGTAGACTGAATTTGGCTGGATTGTTGTGGGGTGGATTGAATTGGAGTGTGTGGATTGGATTGGAGTGAAGTAGATGTGATTGGGGTGAGGTGGATTGAATTGGAGTGGGGCAGATTGTTTTGTATTGGAGTGGGGCAGATCATGTTGGATTGGAGTGGGGGCAGATTATGTTGGATTGGAGTGGGGCAGATTATGTTGGATTGGAGTGGGGCAGATTGTTTTGGACAGGAGTGGGCAGATTGGAGCAGGGCAGACTGTTTTGTATTGGATTGTAGACCAAGTACATGCCTCCTTACACTACTACAGGTTTGTGGAGCTATGTTGTTTCTTTGTTTGTGTTTTCAGGCCGTCTCCCTTGTACACATACACACACCACAAAATGCATGTGCGTGTACATAAACAAATGCATTTCTGAAAAAGTTGTTAAAACACCAACAGCACTTGTTTATTTTTATTTCAGGATTAAATGGTATTGGAGCGCTTGTTCCGTCCTACATCTTCCCATAGAGCTAACACAAGCTGATGGTATTGGAGAGCTTTAAGACATCACCAGTTACATTACACAATGACATAGTCATTGTCGTAGGCAATGGGAAGTGTAAGAGATTTGCTCAGAATCACAAATTGTTCAGCCGACGCCGAGATTCGAACCCGGTTCCCCAGTTCTCCTGACTTCAGCTCTGGCCCTTACGCCACATCCTCACTTCACTTCAAAGCTCAACTGTTTGTCACTATCACTTCCACATTTGTTCAGCAAGTTTTCTTCAACACTGAACAAGCAGTGGCAAAGCCAATAGATCTTAGCAATGCCCAAACTATTGGCCTTGTCAATGTGAATGTCTGTTATACATGTTGTCTAGCAGCACATCTGCTGATCAGTATGGCTGAAAGTCACTGAAAGCCCAGAATCACAGGATGTTGTCTGGCACGAAACTGGTCAAAGGACATGGAAGTATCCTCCCCTCTCTCCAGCCGCTCCTCTGGGAGGGATCCTGAAGTAGTTCCAACCCTTTCCCTAGGGTACTTAAGGGCTCACCTGTGCGTGAGTTCTTAGTTGCGTCATGGGAAAAGACTCAAGCCTGAAACTATGTTGTACTTTGACCTTCTGGACACTTGGACTTCGTTCGACTTATTCTGGAACCGAGGCTGCACCAAGGAAGGCTCCTGCTGATCATGGTCTCACTGTTCTTCAAGTCTTCTTCATCATCTGTGTCAGTGCTTCTTCCAGGTTTTTCAACAGACCTGTGGGTATCAAGGCCACCCAAAGAAATCTCCCTTGGAGTGAATGAGTCTCTCCTATGCATCTGCAAGCACCGCAATGAAGCTGACCGGTCTGCTCCTCCTATCTTCCTGAGGACTTTAAGAGGCCCAGCAACCCAATCCTTGGTACTGCCACACCCTCAAGGCCTGACTTGTCCTCTCTGCAATTTTAAGGCCAGTGTCCCTTGTCGGAACAGTTGGACCCAAACCCCTGTGCTCTGTATCGACTTGCCATTGCCAAGGCTTGTTGGCTCAGCACTCCAGAGATCTTGGCACTATAAGAAGTTCCAGTCTCCCAGTCTCCAGCATCTCTTCTCTCTAAGCTCAGCGTCTTTACTGCATCCTCTGCACCGTGGGCCTTCGTTTCTTGGTGAGGTGCTCGGGGTTCACTTGCGACTCCTGTGCCTGTGAGTCCTCCTGAGGGTCTTCTCCTGCTCCAGTGGGTTTCCCTGCTTGCCAGAGGCCTGCTCTGACTCTCCTGTTGTTAGTGAATCCTATGGACCTTGCAAGTTCCAACGTTGCTCCATCTCAGTTCTCCATGCCAGTTGCAGCTACCAAGGCTTAATGGTGCTCCCTAGGGAAAACGACCACCTAGTCACCGGCACCCGACGTTGGACAGCTGGTGCATGACACTTAGTCTTCCTCGCATCACCTGGTGCTCATAATTGCAGCAACAAGGTCACTGTCAACTCTTCTGAACCGTCTAACATCTGTGGAAATTGCTCTTCTGTGCCTCCTGGTCACTCCTGAGTGGCATAGACTCTATCACCTCTGCTTGCAGGTACTTCACTTCCAGAATCCACCCCTGGATTCCATCAGACTACTTCCCCTTCTTCTCCAGAGGCATTTTTCTTCAAGTATTTCATTGTTGTCTACAGAGGTTTCCGACGTCTCATCACTCCTATGCACCTGGCTTCCCTGGTGTAGGTAACCAAGTCTCTGTGGTATCCACGGGTGGGGTGGCTCGCCAACCTGCCTTCCTCCAAGGGAATTCTTCGGGGTACTTTGGGAAGGGTCCTTCTACAAAACGCCAACCACAACTTCTCTATTGACTTCCACTGGGCACGTGGCTGTGTTCCCATTCTGCACACAGCCTCTGTGGGGCTCCTGGGTACTTGCCTTGGGTGGGTTCTTGTGTACCCGGCTCCATTGGATCTTCTGGTCTAAGCCACGTCCTCTTCTTCAGTTCGCATTCCACTTTCTTAGAATATGGTTTGGTCTCCCCCTGACGACTACTGTATATTGTGCTACTTACTTTATTGCATTTGAAGTATTATTTTGTATTTGTGTTGATATCTCCAGGTAGGAGATATATCAGTGTGTTAGTGAGTGTTGTGTAATAAATAGAAGTATTTTTATATATAACTTACATCCTAAGTTTAACTGGCAAAACAATCTGCTTACACTCCTTCAAGACAAGCTTGAAGACTGCTCTCCACAGGCACCACTTTGAGAGCTTTCTATGGGTATCAAAGACCACTAAAACAACTATAAGAGTTGCCTGGATTAGTGCAAGGTGTATCCCTTACATAAGTGTGTACCATATACTAAGCCAGGCTCCTACATTGGTAAGCAGTGGTTTGGATTTAAGCCTGCAATGTTTTACCATTTAAGTGTTTCTCAAATGAAAAATCATCTCTATTAGGCGCATATAAATACTTTTGAAATTTAGTAAGTTCTACTGAACTTTTTGGCTTGGTAGTTAAGGGTCTAGCACAACCCTTTCTCCAATCTTTGGAAGTTTAATTTTCACTATGGAAGGTATATGAAACACCACACTAAACCTATTTACAGTGCCTTTAGTTGAGGAGGTCAGTGGGTCTCAACCCTCTTGGTACAGTGATCTCAAGTTCGAGGAACCCAGGACCATAGCTGCATATATTTATTTATTTATTCATTTATTTATTTATAGGTTTTATCGACCCCGGAGGGGTATCTCAGTGCAAAGGACACAGCAGGTTAAGCTGAAAGACCACAGGCTAGAAAAGAAAGGTTTTAAGAAGCTTTCTAAAGCAAAGGTAATCTGGACATTGTCGAAGTTATATGGGAAGCTTATTCCAGTAAGATGGAGCAAGGTGAGAAAAGGCTTTCCCTCCTAACCTTGTTCTCTTAATCCGGGGTACCTTGAGAAGGGATTTGGTGCCAGAGCGGAGGGTTCTAATGGGGAAGTATCTGGTGAGTTTTTCGGCAAGGTAAGAGGGGCCATTATTATAAAGACTCTTATACACTGTACAACATATCTTAAACTGCTCCCACTGGTGTACTGGAAGCCAGTGGAGTCGGCGGAGAAGTGGAAGGGATGGAGTCCTAGGAGGGGCGTTCCGAACAAGGCGTGCATCGGTAGTTTGAACCACCTGCAAACGCTGCAGAGACGACTCATTCGCCAAGATCAAAAGCGCATTACAATAGTCAAGGCAATATAGGAAGATAAAGACAGGTAATAACCCTAACACAGAGCAGCTCTTTGAGATGCTCCTTTAGTATGACCTCCAGAATCCCGAGAAGCCAGAAGAGCAGGGTAACTCTGGGGTGCGTGAGGCCCAAGAAAAAGAGACAGCGGTGGCTAACCCCAGTGACCACAATTCGGAACCTGACCAGAAGGAGGCTGAAGAGCCCTCACTGGTGAACTCTAATCCCCATGGGAATAGTGCAGATAGTACAGATGCAGTCCCTAGAGGTAGGTCCCCCTTTCCTCCCCATGAGGGGGTGCACAGACTCCATGGGAGCTCCAGGTCCTCCTCTGTCAATATTACATCCTCTAACCATTCCATAGGGACCTCCATCTTTAGCCAGAGCAGGACTCCTTGGGAAGGGAGTACCACCTACTCAAGCTTGGAGAGCCAACCTCAAGAAGAAGCAGTTGGCCCTTAATAAGGAGTCCCTGGGAGTTCAGCGGGCTAGGAAGAATTTGGGACTAGAGTCCCCTGGTGGCAGCACTAGCCAACCTAGGGCCAGGGAACATTCCTTTGATACTAGGTACCTGAGCAGGATAGTCCCTCCCTATCAGGAGGGGCAGACATCCATACATGGATCCCTGCTTTGGAGATGGCCTTTAAAGTTCAGAAGGTCCCTCATGGGCAGTGGGCAGCTATTCTGTGGCTCTCCTTTGCTAACAACGGTAGAGACAAACTTCTCACTTTTAGGGAGGATGATGCAGATAATTACTCAGTCCTGAAGAGTGCCCTCATAGATGGGGTTGGTTTAACCTCTGAACAATACTAGCACCAGTACAAGTAGTGGTAGTGCCCCCAAGTGATTAGTAGGGTTAACCTTGGGTTCTGAAGTGGGTTCTGGCGTAGTCAGGACCGCCACTCGGGTTGTTTTAGCTTGTGGTGGTGGCATGAAACATGCCACCTTACTAGTAACCACCACTAACTTGGGCAAGTACAGACAGCAGCCGTCCATTAATGGTCAGGAAGCTGTAGCTTACAGGGACACAGGAGCCAGCGTCACTATGTTGACAGAAAAAGTAGTGTCCCCTTACCAGATCCTACTTGGACCAGTGTACAAATTCACCAATGCTAGCAATGTCAGGACAGATCATTGCTTGGCAGTTGTGAATCCCAGCTGGGGAGGGGTAACTGACCCTAAAAGAGTTGTGGTTTCCCCAGACCTACCTGTGGACTGTCTGTTGGACAATGATTTTGAAACTTCAGCCTGGTCTGAAGTGGAGTTTAGGACACATGCAGAGATTATGGGAATCTCACCTAGTGCCTATGCTGTTACTAAGACTCAGACCAAACATGTAAGCACAGAGGGAGCTATGGATCCTGAAAGAATGGACCAGCCAGCTCCCAAGAGAAGGAGCGGGAAGGGTAAGGACTTATCCATCTCCCAGACTCCCATTGAGGATCAGTTTCCTGAGTGAGATGACCTCATACCCTGTTATGTAACTGTCCCAGGGGAACTTGGGCTTGACACAGAAGAGTTCTTGGGGCTGAGGGACCTGCCAGGGCAGACTTGAGTCTGGAGCAGAAAACCTGCCTCTCTCTTGATCAGCTCAGGCAACAAGCTTCTGCTGAGGAGATATGGAATGTCTGTGGGTCTGAGAGTAGAGACCACAAGCCTGGTGCCACCAGGAGGTTGGGCATACCTCAGAAATTCTGGGGGTCCTGGCACATGACATTCCCCTTGTAGGACATCTTGGGCAAAGCAAAACTTGGAACAGGCTTGTCCCTCACTTTTACTGACCCTACATGTCTGAAGACACCAAGGAGTTTTGTTGCACAATTTATTTTCAACCTTTAACGTTAATATGTTGATTATAGATGATTTGATGACTTCTGCTTGTGACAGCAATAATATAGAAAAAGCTTTTCCTCAGTATGTACACCATAAGAATCTCAACATTGTATATATTATCCAGAATATTTTCCGCAAAGGACGGAGCTCTGAAACCATTGACCTGAACTCCAACTATATGGTTCTTTTATAAAACTCTAGCGACAAACTTATAATAACGGCTCTAGCCAGACAGATATTCACTGGATACTCTAATTTCCTTAGAGAAGCTTTTGAGGTTGCCACACTAAGACACTATTAGTACCTTTTTTTAAGATTTAAATGCTGACACGCCTGAGGATTATAGAGTATGGCCAGGCATTTTCCCCGGATCTTCCTATAGGCTATTGTCCCAAAAAGATCTACCCGGGTATAAAAAGAAGTTGAAAGAAAAAGTTCCAGACCACTTTACAGCCACATCACCAGATGGACATGTCCACCATGGAACTACGAAATCCAACTCTTTTAAGACTGCTGGTCTCGTAGTCACCCCAACAAAGAAAAGTTCTACAGAGTGTAGCTTATGAACATTTAGTAGCCACTATCTCTGAGATAGCCCTAAATACCTTGAAGGGCTATGTCCCTTTGAGTTGTTAGCAAATTAGAGTACTTAAAGAGAAATGTAAACTTGTAAAAAAACTTAGCAATAAAACAACTTGACAATGCGGCGAGCGCAAGGTAAGTGTGTTTTTATTTTTTATTTAATTTTACTTCTCATGTTGTATGATTTACCCGACCCTCACACCACCCTGCCTCACCACTCTTACCTATGCCGGCCGCTACTGGGTAATGCCATATATGGCTCTAACCTGCTCAGCTTGGTCAGGGAAGCAACACAAACACACATCTTTGCTAATAAGAAAGTGCCTATCGATTGGGACGCCTTCTTGCAGAGTCTAGAGGAACTAAACCTTCCATAATCTGTGCTGGGGCATTGATGGGCTTCAAATCTGCTTAGAAAATGTGAAAAACTATGCTGACAACCTTTTGATATCCGTTCCCCTGCATCGTTTTTCCACGACCCTCAAAAAACACATTTGCTCATGACCCCCTGAGTTACCCTGACAAAACTCATAACTGATTAACCTCCCACAGAGCACTCTTGCCCAAAAAAAAGAAAAGAATGTCCTTCAAGAGATTGCTTTGTTTGTATACTATTTGTTTTCTAATCAAATTAACGTAATGGGCATTTTGTTTTCATTGCTGCACTCAATGTATTATTGAGAACTGTATTTATGCTGGGTAACAAAATAAGCTGTCATTTCTTGGTTTTCGTATGTACCTCATTTTTAGGTCTAGCGCCTAGCGTTGCAACCACACGTGCAGCGCGAGACCTCTTGTATGGGCTTTAGAAAGCTAACCACACGCATGTACGTGTGGTTTTGCTTTCTCCGGCTGTTATTTGCTTACGCGTGCTTTTTAAAAAATAATACAGCATGCAATTGGGCAAAGGAGGACGCATGTCCTGCCTTTGCCTCTCCCATTCCCACTGGTGGCTAGCACGCGCAGCAGCACGCGTTCGCCTCGCTGCTGCTGCCGCGCTCCCTCCCCCTGCTCCTCTGTGGTGCGCGCGCACCACTAGTTACTGTAAACGTGACAGGCCATAAATGCTTCCTGGCACGCCACTTGGGGGCGCCTCCTCACATCCGGCCCCGGCGTCGCAGTCAGTAAATTGAGGAAGCGCTGGGCCGGGGATGTTGCTTCACACCAGAAATCGAGGCCACGGCTCGTGACTGTGGGCCGACCCTGCAGGATGAGGCGGCCGGGGGAGCGGGCCTGTCAGCGCCGGGAAGTGCTCATCGTCCACAGTGGGGGCAGAGCGGCCCTGGAGACGGCTCCTTCAGACGACCCGTGTGCCCCACGGCGCCTGTGAGAGTGGAGCAGGCCGTCGATCCCCAGTGTAGCGCAGACAGCCTACCTGCACTCCAAGTATGCCTGGGCTGGTGGCGTTCAGCAGGTGCTGGGCTATAGCCAGCGACGACCTGGTGTTCCCCGGAACCTTCTAACTCTTCTACCAGATCATATGATGAGCAGAGCGGCCTGACTTTTACCACGCAGTGGGAGGTGACTTTGCTCTCTCATGGTGTGCATGGAGTAAGGCACACACGGAGGTAAACATAGAGCTGTCAGTTCTACTCGCCTGGGCGAGCCTCTGGCTGCTCTTCCCTGCTTAAGAGACCGAGGATGAATGCCCAGCATTTGGTAGCTGCCTCGCTGCTAAAAAGTCAAAAGTGAAAAGATTAAGCAATTTCTTACTTAAAACAACCCAAAAATTGGCGATTTGCGAAAAGTGTCTCGGAGAGTGGCATTTGAATTATACAAGATGTACAAAAGCGCTGCAAAGATAGGTGTGCAGCTCCCTGCCACGGGCATTTAATACAATTTTCACGGTCTATTAATTACTCAAATCAGGATGGATTTTCTTAACTCCTTAGGCACGGTGCTCGTGTGCTCATGACGAGCTGAGTTCGTCATGAGCCGTGGAACGCTCACACACAGGGATAATTCCCCTGCTGTGCTGAATGTTCCACGAAAACGGGTGTGGCAGTGACGCGCTCAGCTCGTCATGAGCACACAAGCACTGTGCCTCATGACGAGCTGAGCTCATCATGAGCACCGAGGCGCTGTGCACTCCCCCCGCCCCCAGGCACAGCGGGGGAATTACCCCCGCTGCGAAGGGGTTAAACGTCAATCGTGATAAAGTCGAGTTTGCCAATTTTATTTAAATGGCAACTAATACCAGACATTGAGTGCTCTCACGTTTAACTATACTCTACACACAATATTCTGAGGTGTTTCTACAGTATTTGCATTTCTCGCCATGGTGCTATATTTTTAAGTGCCATTTTTCATATTGTGTTTCACTATGGGGAAGTATTAATAATAGCACTTTTCACGAAGGCTGGGGTACTTTTCTATGTGCTGTTCCACCCTTTTAACAGGAACGCTATACTCCAAATTGGGGTCTCAAACTTTGCCGATGATGAGAGCTGCTTCTGATCAATGGGGACTGAAGCCCTGCAGACACATGCTGTGGACAGCTTGCTGTCAGTCCGAATGTTTTAGCGCACTGCAGCATTTCTCCCATTTGGGCTAGTTTAGGTTGCATGCACACATTATTATGTACAACATTATATATAGCATAAATGTATAGTGTACATACATTTGCACATTTTCTAGGCACTAGTGTTTAGATAACTTTTATATTACTTTGTTTAGCCTCTTCCGCATGTGTCTAACACACAAATAGACACACTACTTAGTGTAGAAATCTGTATATTTTAGCTTATAGTTGTAAATATGATAACTCTAAAGCGACGGTAAAAGTATACAGTAAAAAGCTTAAAACCCCCTCAGCTTGCTCAGTGTGAAAGTAGTTGTACCATCTTCTTTGTTTTACTCATTTCTCTTATCTGTTTTTGTGTGTTTGTATTTTTGTGTGTCTCTCTGTTTCTGTGCGTGTCTGTGTGTCTCTGTGTCTCAGTTTTTGGTGTGTCTCTGTTTGAGTACGTGTCTTTGTTTGTGTGTGCGTTTGTGTGTATATATGCCTCAGGCCTCTGTGTCTTGCTGTGAGTATGCATCTTTGCCTTTGTGTGTGCATTTATGTGTATGTACTTCTGTCTCTGTAGTTTCTATATGTTCATCTCTGTCTGTGTTTCTGTCTCTGTGTGTACATTTTTGTCTCTATATGTGTATCACTGTCTTTGTGTGTACAGCTCGATTCTATATGTGCGACTCGGTCTTTACTTTTTTATCTCTGCATGTCTTTCTCTCTATGAGCGTCTCTGTATATGCATCTCTTTATGTGCAACTCTGTTTGTTCAAGCCTGTCTTTATATTTGTTTTTGTCTCTGTATATGCATCTTTGTGCCTGAATTTACTATATGCCTGTTTTATGTGCATCTCTGTCTGTGCGTCTGTGTCTAAGTTTATCTCCGTTTGTGCATCTCAGTTTCTGTTTGTGTTTCTGTCTCTGTGTGTGCATGTCTGTGTCTGCATCTCTGTCTCTGTGTGTCTGTTTCTATGTGTGTGTGTTTTTTCCTGTATGCGCAACTTTGTCTTGTGTTGGCTCTCTGTCTAAGTGTGTGTTTCTGTCTTGGTGTGTGTTTGTTTTTTTTCTTGGTGACTGAGTACCTGTTTTTGTGTGTACATCTATTTCTGTTTGGCGTCTGTGTGTGCATCTGTTGTAGGTGCGTTTGTCTCTGTGTGTGCGTCTGTGTTTGTGTGTGCATGTGCTTCTATATATCTGAGTCTGTATGTGTGCATATCTGTTTCTCTGTGTGTGCATGTCGGTCACTGTGTATATCTCTGTCTCTATATGTGCGTCTGTGCTTCTGTGTGTGTTTGCGTTTTTGTAAATACAACTCTGCATGCGTCTTTGTGAGTATGCATTTTTGTTTATATGTTAATGCACATACAAATAAAAAAAATAAAAAAAACAATCTCATTTACAATGCCAAAAGCTCAAACTTTTACTAATGCGAGACCTATTGGATTGCAAATCCTTGTTATCTCTAGTTAAAGTAACCAAGTATTTTTGTGTAGTATTTTATGCCTAATAGCATGTATTTTATAACTGGCTCATTCATTGTACAACTATTACATCTGAATATGCATTTTTCTATATTTTTATAATTGCTAAGGTCAAGAAAATATTTGTAATTTTACGTGATAAAATTGTAATTAAATTCCTCTGCATTTTTGATGTTATGTAAAGCTGGTTTCAATGAAAGGGAGGTGTAGATAATGAGTCAAAATAAAACTTCCCCTGCTCCTCTTTTACATTTCATAAAATCAAATTTGACAATGACCTTGTTATCATTCTTTTCAACAATTTGATAATATTCCTGCCCACAATATTGGGTGATGCACACCCAAGATTAAGCTTGAACAGATCCTAATCCAGTGCTACACAAGACACTCCCTTGGTAAGCTTTGAAAAATCTGATCCCACCATCCCAATCCTATTATACACCTTGATTCGCAAACATATAACTTTATACGCCTTGATTCAAAATATTATCATTTTATACACTTTTGATTTAATTAAATCATCATTGTATACACTTATGATTTGGTTTAATTATAGTTATTGTTAGACCTGGCATCTTTGGCGTGGTTTTCCCCTATCTTTTTGCCTCTACCTCCTGTATTTTTGATGCTGTGCTGGATTTCGTTTTTGCTGGTTCAGATGCTTTGGAGAGTCTGCCACTGCTGATCAGTGCCAGAGTGTAAGTGCTCCCTGTGTAAATTGTTATGATGATTTAATATACATGATTGGCATATTTGTATCACCAAGAAGTTCCTAGTAAATGCACTGGGTGTGCCAGGGCTGATGATGACAAATGCTACTAGTGGGCCTGCAGCACTGATTGTGCCACCCACATGAGTAGCCCCAAAATGGTGTCTCAGGCCTGCCACCGCAGTGCCTGTGTGCAGTCTGTGAACTGCCATGTCCTCCTGGTCAGTGTCCCCACTGACAAGGCCTAACCCTTCCCTTTTTGCGCACATTAGTCACCCCTATGGAAGGCTCAAGGTACCCCCCTGGGCAGGGTGCAGTGTATGTGAAAGGTAGAGCATGTACTTGTGCAGGTGACATGCTCTGGTACTGAATTACAGACATTTTAGTTTTTCACTATTGTAAGGCTATCTTGCTCCATAGGCTAACATGGGGAATGCTGGCTACAGTGGCTACCAGCATATCTTCCCATAGGAACAAGATAGGACATAAAAGTCTGGTATCCCTCAACTCAGAATTTAATAACACATCTTTTAGGAAAGGTTGTTTTTAAATCCTGTGTTTGAGAACAGCACTTTTAGAAAGTTGCTGTTCTCTTGTCTGACCTTTCTGTGTGCCTTGGCCTGTTTGTGTATTGACTGTCTGGTTTGAGAGTGACAGGGGCTGGGGATTCCCCAGGAGGCTGGCTGCGTCAGCCCTAGGCTGAATGACTGCATTTGCAACTTGAGTGGTGGGAGGAGATAGCACCTGGGCCTGAATAGGGCTATGCCGGCCTTCCACAATGCTGGCTCCACCTCCTACTGGGCGGCTGACGACCCTGCCCCTCACTCTGAAAGGAAAGGAGAAGCCAGGAAAACAAAGTGCTCAAGAAACACCCAGAACTGGTTCAGACCGGGCTCAGGGCCCACTTGCACAAAGAGAACAAAGACTTTTAGGGGTATAAGTACAGGACCCCTGACAACAGAAAATTAGATCATCCTGGAATCAAGAAGGAACCTCTGCCAAGGATAAAGCTGAAACTGAAGAAGGAAGATTGTCCACCTGTTGCTATGCTGGATTGCCCTGCTGTTGCTTTGCTGCAGAGGAGAGGGGAAGGACTTTGCTTTGTGCTGTGTCCCCTTGCTTGAATGAATCTTCAAGGGCCTGAGAAGAGCTGGCTCCCTGTTTTGAAGTCCCAGGAACAAATGGACTTCACCCCCAACTTCCCCTGAGCTCTACTGAGAGAGTTCTGTCCTTCCTGGAGTGTGTGGCCCATGTGTGGTGCCTCTGGAAGTTGTCCCTGAGTGGGGAAGCTGGAAACCAAGCTTTAAAGACTTTGCTACAGAAAAGTTATCTCGTCGCTGTGGAGTCAGTGTATGGTCTTTTCACTGTGTTACTGTGAGTGTTGGTACAAATACTTTACACATTGTCTTCTGATTAGCCTTGACTGCTCGTGTCAAGCTACCTAGAGGGTGAGCAGGGGTTATCTCTGAGGGTTTCCTCCTTACCCTGACTAGAAGCAAGGGTCCCTATTTGGACAGTGGTACCTACGTCTGCCAACTAGAGACCCCCCAGTTCTAACAGTTATCTTATAAATCGTAGAAATACACCGTCCTTATCAAAACATTGAAAGGACAAATTAAAAGCCTATACGTACGGATTCCAATATAGACCCACGGACCAAAGGTGCGTGGCCACCTGTCAAAACCAATTAAGTAAAATACATGGTTGTGAGTAATATACAGCCCATCCTACTTTTTCTGATTACATTGGTGAATAAAAAGATGGGGCTATAATTATTCATGTGCACCAGCAAAGGCGTTGAACTGCTCAAGAAGATCACTCTGGCACAACAGATAAGGTACATTTAAACGGCAGTCTTTGTAAACACAATCGCTGTAGTATGCATGGCAGTTTCCATGGGATTACTGTATTGGGGTGAATGTCTCCAGATAGATTCGCAACCTGTACTCTAGCATGCATACTCCAGACAGTGTGTTTACATTGTTTACAACGTTATTAGGAATGGGAGGCAAGTGGGAAACTTCACCCTGTAATGAACTGTGTGATTCTAGGCACCATGGGTCATATGTATCAACACATTTCCCCATAGACACAGAATGGGCAAAACCCTTTGATACATCTGGCCCCATATTCTTCCAGATTCTATATCTTACTGAGAGAAGATACAATTGGCTCCTGCTGTGTTTGTTATACAAGAGCATTAATAGTAAAAAACACTTTTCACCCATTCAACACACATATAAAGAGCGTTTGCAGTACTCAGTAGGTAGGGCACAATATTGAACGTTTTTCCATGGTCTCTTTTAACATCTTTAGCTGACTGCATTATTTTCCAATAATATCAGAGGGAAGGCATGGCTGGAACTTGTAGTATGCATTTTTTTCACATTGTTTTACCATGTTACTTACCATCAACACCGAGCAGTTAATATTTGCTCATGGATTTGTGTTTGTTTCCTTTACATTGATGCAAAATAATTTGGTTTCAGCATTTTTGTAAAGCCTTACTGTACAAATAACCATTTTTACATTTTTTTCTGAGTTTGTGTTTTTATAAAACAAAGTATTTCTTTTTAACACCTTTCATTGCTATTCCTATGAAGCAGTAACTGCTTTGTTGCTGGAGGTGCTCAGTGATAGACTGTTACTCGCCTCCCGTGGTTAATTCAAGCACATTTGTCTCCAGGTCCACTGAGCTTTTAGTCGTAGTCGGACCCACCTAAAAAGGACCTGTTGAGCTGGAGCAAGAGTTGTCCCACCCAAGTGGTTGACTGACTCTCCCCTGCCCTCCTTTCCAGGCCCCCTCACAGCATCCTCCTGGACGTCATGTCCGATAGAGGGCATTGGGCATTCTCTCCTGCACAGTACATGCAAGGGATCACCAAAGTAGGACTGCCCACCTCTCCTCCACCACCATCATCAGGACCGCGGATGATAACTCTTGCCTGACTGGTTGTTGTTCTATCTACACAGTGATCTTTGAGAAGTCATCTTGGTGGCAACAGATCCATCCCTGCTGAAATCACACTGAGAGGTTTGTATGCAGGTGAAAGTCCCATCTGCAAGTGACACCCAAACAGAGAGGGGCATCTAGAGAACCTGGGTCTGTTGACCGGAAGGGCCGAGTCCTCCACTATGTGGAGAGCGAGTACTCCACTTCTCATTTGCCAGGGGAGGTTATAGTCTGAGGTGTTAGTGGTATCTCCTTTTATTCATTCTTAGCATCTGCTCACATTTTCTAACAGTGCAGGGTATTGTGTGCTAGAACTGTAGCTAGAACTGTGGCCTCAGGGTGCTTAACCCTCCATCCTGGTGTCAGCATCCCAATTATTTGTGAGAGGTGTCCTTGAGGCGGTTATCCTTGGACGAGTCAGCTGATCACCATTACTCCTTTCATCAATCCAGATGAGAGAGCGCAATTTGAATGAAAAGTATGTCTGTATCATATTTACAAGCCTGTAGCGTAAAGTTAGCACATGTAACTTAATAAGTAAGAAAATGTATCCGTATTTACTCTAGAGTGTGCATTAGAATTAGAAAGGCCCGTATATAGGTTGGGCTAATATAGAAATGTGTGAAAATGCTTAAGAACAGTAGAATGTGCTAAACAGAATTCATGTATGCAATTATTAAACGGAGAAAGAGATGAAATGCAAATTGAAGAAACGTACAGACCACATAGCATTGTGTAAGAACGAGAGTATAACATTTCATCTTTCATGTAACATGGATTCGATTATAATCAATGATTTGCTTATTCCATATATATGTGTGTTAAAAGCTATACCGTATAGAAGAGTTTGTAGAATTATAGAGTGGTGTGTTCATATGTTATTTTAACCTAACGAGATGAGGGTTCGCAAGAGCGCAGTCCACTGCATATAATTTAGTGGGCTCACAGAGATAGGGGGATAGCTTTGATCTGCACGTGCGAGCCAAGAGTCAAAAGTCTCGTTAAATTAAATTGCCAATGCTGGTCGAAGTTTTACGGCCTAGTGAGATAAGGGACGCTTGGAATTTGGGGCCCTGTTTCAAAGTGTCTGTTTGACGTAAATAATTAATTTACTCTCTTAATTTCTATGCAGGTAAGTACTTAATCAATAATAACTCAATCGGAAGGAAAGAAAACAGAGTCCGTGGTGTTAGAGTTTCTAAGGGTTTTATTCCTCATAAAGGAATCAGGATATCATGTTCTGACCACCACAGGGGTGTCAGAAGGGATAGATGAGCGCGCTGCAGTTTATTATCAATACATAGCTTATATACTTGATTTATACATGGGAATCAATGTAAGAGGCGTAACAGCTGAGAGAAGACAAGATAACAGTATACACGTGGTACCAATACATCATCAAGAGGCGTAAACTAGGCGTGAACTAGAGGTGTGTGCTAGAAAACGTCACTGATAGGTGACGCAAGTGGGTGGCACCAAGGGGTGGTGCTAACAGAATGTTGCAATGTCAGCAGAAATCGGAAGCTTGGATGCGCGCGCAGCTGCGTGACGTGTGACTGACGGGGTGCAGGGGTCTTGACATTTACACTGACGGAAAGAGACAGAAGTCTGGCATGTCAGATCAACTTGTACTTCTATCATATCTGATATCTGATGTTTAGGAACTATACTATCTGGGCGGAAAGGTCTCTAGGGTAGAGGCTATTCTATGCTAACTGTGGATGCGTGTATGAGCGCCTGAGTGTCTACATGTGAAGCGTGGGGGCACGGGGCCTTCCATGGAAGCATGGCAACGGAGGCTATGAATTACTTGCATTAAGACAGGTCGGCCCTCTTGGCTCTGCAGCTGGAAAGGATGTTTACAGGATCTAGTAGGCAGGAATGTATTCTCTGGGAGCGGAACAGATAACTCGAAGGTTATAGTCAGTCTTGGCAGAAAGCAGGCTTGAGCTGAGCGCGAGGGGCCGCGCTGAAAAGTAGGACAGAGTTCACGAGCACAGAGGTAGCCTGGGCAGAGCCAGGAGCCACAAAAGAGGTTCAGATGGCAGGAATTCAGGGCCTACTCTGGCTAGAGCAGGAAAAAGAGAAAAAGGGTACTACAAAAAGACGTTGGCATAGCATACTTAGGAACGGACTATATAATCCATTCATGGTGCATCTGAAAGAGGACAAGTTGACGGTGGACGCAAATGTATTTGCGTCTTCATAGCTGGCACAGGAGGGAAGTTACATGCACTTTAAGCTGGTACATGGAGTCGGTGGGGTACGCGCTAGGGAACACATCATGACCAAAATTTAATTTTCCTCATTCCCTCCTTGTTCCCTACGGACCCTTCAAGAAATATCGATCCTCATGAATCGATCAGTCTGTTCTTGTAACATCATTTGTTCTTCTTTCTTTCGTTTACGTTTTGAGAGAAAACTGGAGTGTTCAATACAAGAGGTGGCACACAGTCCACAAATCGCTGGCCCACACTGTAGGCACAGGCAGCAACTGAATACTAGGACTAGGCCAATGCCTAGGAAGGATAGGATCTTCCATCCCCAAGCTGTTAACGTTGTCCAGAACCAACCGGACCAAGTCCAGGTGCCTGGATTCTGATGTATCTGATTTGCAATTTTATGAAGACGGGTGATAGCTTGATATACAGATGGTGCATTCTGTGGAATGAAAACACAGCAGCTTGACCCGATGACCTTACAGGCTCCACCTCTATCTGCCAAGATGACGTCAATTACAAGACGATTCTGAAGGACAACAACCCGCATAGCGGACTGCTCTTCTGTTAAGTTACCTAAGGCGGAGGTAGTTTCATTTACTACGGCTTCAAGTGTTCTAGTTAATCTGCGTATTAGCTTACTATTCTGGACAGGACCTAAAAAGAAAAAGAATCCTTTATTAAAATCAGTGTACTGTTCCCATGCCGTTTCTGTGTAGTCGACAAGGGGGGCATCTCTTCTGGGTCTATTCTTTACTAGGTTGCTATTTCTATGGTAATCAGAAGGAGCTAGAAAAACGGGTGGCAGAAGGAATGCAATGTAACAGGTACCATCCCAATCTGGAGGTAGACGAATGTATGCGGTATGACCACACACAAAGTAAGAATGACTGATAGCTTTGAAAGATGACTTTCCATCATCACTGAATTCGACCACAGCAGTACATTTACTATGACCTAAGTGTACTGAACCTTTCTTCTTGATACATAATTCACCAGTGACTGGCAGTACTGACATAATGGGTAGAACTGGTGCGGCTTCGGATTCGACAGTAAGAATCATAAGGCTAATTGTATAATTACCTAATCCATATACTTCATTTTCTAGATCGGTTCCTATTCTAATGGGCAGTCCCTCCTTATCCGGGTAACAGACGTCTAGTAGGACCAAGTTCAGGTTTCCCCAAACCCAACCCCCATCGAAAACAGCAATATCGGGATCTAAAGAATTAATTATCTTAAACCATGCTCCGCAGGAGCCATTGTGAGTGAACGGATACGGAAAGAGAGGCAGCGCTCCCTTGTAATTCTGGTAGGGAGGGAGTCGGCCACATATCCAGCAATTTGTAGCATTGTTAGTTTGATGAGAATGATGTAACATACTAATGAATGTATTGTTGCGCAGCGCAAGTCTGTAGGAAAGCTCATGAGGAGGTAACTCACTAAAAGTGTGTTCAGCAGAGACATTGTAAGCAGATTGTTCACGCTTGAAAATAGGATAGTATATAGGTAACAAGAGGCTAGCAACAATTGTTAATATACTTAGAATAAACATAATTATTAGTGTCACTATGCAGTGACTACGAAGTGATTTGCAATATGTTCTTTTCTTTTCTTCTCTCTCTCTAACTCGATCTAGGGGATACATGTCAGAAACTATTTAACCGATTCACCTAGGGGAGGACTTAAACAATTAAACTGTCTGACTTGCTAGATCGTAACTTCATACGATATTGTTCTTGAGGAGTTTTTTCTCGTTTGGGTTCGGAAAAGTCTTTGGGATCACAGTCTTTGGTGGGGGTGGGTGTGTCTTGTTCCGGTTTCAGTCCTGGGAATGGTTTGATATGGCTTAGGTGGACCCACCCCTTTCTTCCTTCCAGCTTGACGGCGGTCCTTGTTGTAAGTAGAACGGTCTTCGGAGATTTCCAGCGGGGCTCCAACGGACTTTTCCTGTCGAAGTTGCGGACTAAAACAACATCTCCGGGGCGGACGTCATGCTCCTTTACATCGGTGTTGTCAGGGAAGGCTGCGGCAACCTGTGAACGACATGATTGGAGTGCAGACATCAAGGAGGCAAGGTAATCTGTCAACATATTAGAATCAACATCGGTTATCTTTTTAGGAATGGGCGTCCCCCACATATTCGGTGGTCTACCAAAGACCACTTCGTACGGAGATAGCCCTGATCTCGAATGGGCGACCATTCTCATATAGAATAGTGCCACCGGCAGGGCGACTATCCAGTCGACCCCTTTTTCCTGACATATTTTGGCAAGGCGAATCTTTAATGTCTGATTATGCCTTTCAACAAGGCCTGCGGCTTCTGGATGTCGGACACAATGGAACTTCCACTGGTATCCTAATAACAAGGAAACTTCTTTCATTAGGGCAGACGAGAATGGCTGACCGTTATCTGAGTACACAACACGAGGCAAGCCGTACCGTGGGAAAAATTCACGAACCAACTGTTTGGCAGTGGTCGGAGCAGTGTAATCTGGGACTGGGTATGCTTCGGTCCAGCGGGACAGAGCACAGACAATTACGAGAACATATTTAAATCCTCGACAACGGTCCATCTGGATATAATCCATCTGGAGGACTTCAAAAGGGTGATCGGGAGGATGAAATCCACCTTGCTCTACAGGGACGCTTTTACCTGGATTGAACTGACAACAGATCATGCAAGTACGCACTTTCTGTTTTGCGGCTGCTCGTAAGTGTTTATTGTACCAGAGATTTTGCAAACTGTCTAGCATGGCTTTCTCTCCCAGGTGGGCAGGACTATGTGCTGTATTTATCATGACTGGAACCATAGAGTCAGGGAGAAACCATGTAGATTTTCCCGTCATCCAACCTTGATCTGTCTGGATCCCTCCTAGTTCGGTCCATTTCTTTATTTCGTCTGCAGTAGCATGTGTCTGAATGTCAATAACATCTAGTGTGGGATCTCTGACTGTCATGCAGTTTGTCGGATCTGTTGTCTTTATCGTATCAGTTGTCTGGGTGTGAGTCAGTGCTGTATGTTTTGCTGTCTGATCTGCCAGGTCATTACCCTGGGAAACAGAATCTGTGGCTTTAGTATGTGCTTTACACTTCATGACTGAAATGGCTGAAGGCAGATGTATTGCTTCTAGTAGTTCTTGAATGAGAGGACCATGCTGTATCTTTGTACCATGAGAGGTCAGAAAACCTCGTTCTTGCCAGAGCATACCAAAATCGTGTACGACTCCGAACGCATAACGGGAATCTGTGTATATGTTAACATTTCTGTTCTTTGCTATAATACAGGCTCGGGTCAGAGCGATGAGCTCTGCCGCTTGAGCAGACAGTGTATCAATACGATGTGTTTCTTTAACTTCAGTTTCAGTGGTCACGGCATACGCGGCCACTAACTCTCCTGTACTTGTTCTCATGCATGAACCATCCACATAAAGTGTCAGGTCTGGATTTGTCAATGGAACATCTGTTAAATCTCGTCTGGGCTTTGTTACTGCATTAATAATTTCTATACAATCATGTGGAGCTGGATCTGTCATAACTGTAGGTAACAATGTTGCTGGATTCAAGATACTGCAGCGTCTGATTTCTATGTGTGGCTGGAATAATGTCAATTCGTAACCTGTCAGTCGTGCTATAGTCAAGTGTTGAGTCTGGGTTCTGTTTAACAGAACCTCTACAGAATGTGGAACTTGTACTGTTAACTGATGACCTAGAACAATTGAATCGCTTTGTCTGATTGCTAACGCTGTTGCTGCTACTGACTTTAAGCATGCAGGGAGTGCCTGTGCTACTGAATCCAATGTGCTTGAAAAATAAGCGCAAGGCTTATGTGAACCTGCTTGATCTTGAGTGAGGACAGACAATGCTGTACCGTCACGTTCTGTAACAAAAAGTGTAAACGGTTTGCTGTAACATGGTGTCGCTAAAACTGGTGCTTGACATAAAACTTTCTTTAATTCCTCAAAGGCTTGTGTGTGTTCCTGAGTCCAAGGGAGGACAGTCGATGACGCTGCCTCCTGTGTCGTTAACTGGATGAGTGGTTTAGCTAGAAATGCATATTGGGGAATCCATTGTCTGCAGTACGAGGTGAGGCCTATGAAGGCCCGCACTTCCTTTTGTGTCTGGGGTCGGGGCATGTTCACAATTAACTGAATGCGATCGGGAGTGAGCTGTCTCCCCACTTTGGACAGCAAGTGACCCAAGTACACAACTTGCTGAACACAGAATTGTAGCTTCGAAGGAGACACCTTGTGTCCCTTGTCGGCCAGAAAATGCAAAACTATCAGAGATGCTTGTTCACATTCGGGTTCACTTCGTGCGGTGATCAGCAGATCATCGACGTACTGTAGTAAAGCGGTATTAACTGGCATTTGGATACAATCTAGTTGTCTTTTCAGTGCTTGACTATAGATGCTGGGGCTTTCTGTAAATCCTTGAGGTGCGCGGGAAAATTTGAAACTTCGTCCATTTAAACTGAATCCGAAGAGATATTGGCTCTCCGGGTCAATAGGTACACTGAAGAAGGCGTTCTTGAGATCGATTACAGTAAAGAACGTTGCTTCTGAATCAATGGCAGTTAACAGGGAGGAGATATCGGGGACCACAGGATACTGTGGTACAATGCATTTGTTCAGTTCTCGAAGATCAATCACCAGCCGATATACTGGCGGTGCATTGCGGTCTGTACGTTTAAGAATTGGAATGATAGGCGAATTACAGATATTGGAGTCGGTCTCTACGACCACTCCTTGGGCAATAAGCTCTTCAATGATTTTCAGTAAAACCACTACAGCATCGGGTGGTAACTTGTATTGTCTGATTCTGGGTAGAACAACTCCTGTCTTGAGTGTAACACGGTATGGTGTGATATGCATACAACCTACATCAGCTGGGCCTTTTGCCCATAAGTGATCTGGTACATTTTTCAGTCTAACATCAAAGTCACGTAGAACATAATGACCCTTGAAATCCCGTAGAAAGAGTCTGACTCCCTCCGGGGAACAGCAAATTATAGCTCCTAGAGCCTTCAGTGTTTTTATTCCTAACAGATTTTCGGGACATGATTTCGTAAGTAACAAATCTGTAACTCGAGATAATGGACCCACAGCTAGTGGTACTGGTTCTGATACTTCATTTACAATAGGCTGTCCTGAAAAACCAAGGGAAACATTCTGTGAGCCTGAGAGGGGTGCCCCTGGAACTTCATTATGACTTATAGTAGTGCGACTTGCCCCTGTGTCAATTAAAAACTTTCTGTCTTTTCCTAATACGTGACTATGTACATAAGGACCTTCTTGATCTACAGGAATTTCAATAAGAGGCAAATCACTTTCCCTCCCTAGGCTGTTTCATGTATAACGCTGATAATCTGGATATGCCGACTGGGCATACTGGTACATCTGTTGTGATACTTGTCGTGTTGCGGCAGCGGGCTGTGCCTGAGCATGCTGTGGCTGCGGTACTGCTACTGTCTGTACTGTGTGGGACTGATCATGCATAGGCTGTGTATTCTGCATCGGCTGTTCGTTCCGTGAGGTCTGTTGTTGACCCTGTTCATGTCTAGGCGGACGCGGTCTTTCTTTAGTTTTACCTGTCTCGATGTTATGTTTCAGGACTGGACATTCATGTACGTAGTGACCTGGCTGCTTGCAATAATTACATGTCCCTTTAACGGGAGCTGCAGAATGATTTGTCTGGGCCCCACCTTTTCTATGACCCTCGGCTGGAATTGTCTGGGCTACTAACATTTTCATTTTCGTGTCTTTCATACGTTTCTGTTCCTGGTCTTGTTCTTCCCTAATTCTATTCTGGTGATATTGTAACATTTGTAGCATTTGTGATGGCGTATTTGCCTGCCAAGTACTTTCAACCTTGTACACTCTATTTTTAACTAGTGGTAGGGCGTTCTCTACTAATTTTGTTACAAAAAGGTGTGGATATGACTCGCTACTAGTTTTTAGGCCACTATTGATAATGAAGCATTTCTCGAATCTTGAATAAAAGTCACTAGTATCTTCATCTTGTTTCTGTTTGCAGGACGAGATTGCGTCCCAATCTTCCTTTCTAGTTGTCAATAATCTTGGCAGAACCTGTACTATTAAACCTGGTAATGCTTTAGTCAGATCCCCAAGGCCTACCCCTGGGACTCGTTTCTTTTCTTCGTCTTCTATCTCCGCCCATGCTATCTTTGACTCTCCCACTTCCCAATCCTTTTCCTTTAATTTCTCGTAAATGCCCGTGGGCAACAGTACTTTTAACATTTTCATAATATCATCATACGTGTAATCTCCCATCAGTAACATGTCTTTAAGCTCTCTGTGAAAACCTGCAGGGTCTTTATCATGGCACGGAACTAATTTCTTCATTTCTAGCAGTTCTAACTTAGTCAGTGGTGTGTGAACATACACACGTTTCAGGTGTTGGTCCGTACCCATAACTGGATGTACTTCTCGTAAGGGATTCTGGCTTTCAATGCCGCCACCGCATTGCATATGGTACGTTTTTCTTTCTGGAGGCGGGGCGGGAACATATTCAGAGCTCAGGAAGTTGTAATACTTACGTCGTTGTTCTAGAATTATCTGTATTAATTTGGTACTAAAACCTCTCCATCTATCCATGAGTAGTGCTTCTAATGTTTCGTGTAAGGGACCTGGATCGGAATGATGGTTTCTGAACTTGATGAGGAGGTGCTGAATCATGTATACACCTGCTATTTTCTGCTCTTCCGGGGAAAGGTTCAAGAATGTCTGCACTAACGTGTCATCATTATATATTTCTGGGTTTTCGGCCCACAACACGGCTGACCGGGCTAGTTCTTGTTCATCCATAGAATTGAGTATATGGTACCCTACTCGATCTCGAAGCCTTTTATCAGTTTCCTGGAACTGATGTTCTGAAGAATTCGGATTTGTTAAAGCGGAGAAAAGAACTCTCTTGCTCTCCGGACGGATGCCTTTCCTAAGGTAATTTCCCTTACCTACATACGCTATTATATCTGTAGACTTTCCTGATGTTTCATCTTCATCTTCCTCCTCGGAGGAAGTTTTATCATTCTCTTCCTGGTGTGCTGTCAATACTGCCTTTCTAATTTTCTGGGACATAGTGGCTATGCAAGTCCCTTTATCATGCCTTGCGTCTGCTATATTTTGGCCCCACTTGTTCAATGCGTCTAATTCACTTTGATCTGTCCCGGGCCTGTCTCGTTCTCTTATCACACAATTTATGAAAAATCGTAATATCTGTTTTTGAACGTCAACTTTCTGTTTATACATGGCAGCTTTAACACTTTCGGGGTCTTTCCCTGTCTGTATGAATTTATATAGTCTATCGAGAATTTCCTGCATTCCTCCATAGCATAGCAAGCTATCGGTGGCTGATCTTAAGCGCAGTGAAGCTAATACCATTAGATCGTCCTTTCCGGGTACTGGATCATATCTACAAACTGACATCCTATCTTTAAATGCGTCAAGCCGGGCTGAATAGGGAGACTGGAAAGGATTCTGTGTGTCCTTTAAATGCAATCTGTGTGTCGGTGGCGGGGTCTGTAGACCCGCTGTCGCACCTCCTGAGGCGGATGCTTGGGCATTATCTCTTCGCGGAGTCTGTATCTGGACTTGAATCTGTCTTTTAGTAAGATCAGGTAGTACTGGTTTCGGTAGATCCATTTTGGGGGGGAGAGGTGGCGGAACTGGCGGAACAGGGGAGGTCTGTCGCGGTACCGGCGGAGCTGGATCTGGGGGCGCAGTGCCACCCCTATCCCTGTCAGTAGGCAGGGCACGAACAGGCAGGTTGGTGTAAGCTGGTGCTACATCCTCTAGATATGCATTCAGGAATATATCTTTAGTAGTCTTGTGTATCACTTTAGTTGGAACTAATGGTGTCGGTAAGTTTTTCGGTATTTCTGATTCAGTTTCGGATGTGCCATCTGCTACGAGATACATACCGTTTACAAGATTATTTCGGGCACGGTCTATTTGTTCTGTTTTTACTCGGATCCCTTCAGTAACTAATTCGTTTTCTCGCTCTTTATCTGATTCTTTAAGTCTGTCTTCTCTACGGAGTGCTTTGTCAGCACGCTTACGTGATTCCTTACGCCAAAATTCTATGGCGTCCTTCTGGGATTGTCTAGCTTTCTTTTTCCATAATGCTTCTTCTACCCTCATGATGCACTCGGCATCCCACGTTCCGGTAACAGGCCATCTGTGTCTTTCGTCTAGGTGCTTGGTGTAATCGGCCCATAAATCTAGATATAATATGGCATCTATGCCGTGCTTGTGATACATAAAATTGCCTGGAGTGTCCCTAGGGGGGATAGGAATTTCTTCCTCTAGTAACCCTTTCCTAGTTCCGATCTGTTTTAACTTGCTGAGGAACGGCATCCTGCTTACTTATTACTGAATGCTAGATCTTTATTCCTTGATACGAGTTGCTAGTTGATACAAGAAATACAATAATACAAACTAAAACAGTCACATTCATACCACAACATTAATCACATAAAAACATTAAAGACATAGCTAACTACCCCCTACACTGAATGTACCGCTCAACGGTACGGATACACTGCTGTAACAGTGCAGTAATTCGGAATACTTTATATACTGCTAAACAGTACAGATACACTGCCTAAAACAGTGCAGACCGGACTTGCGTACCCAAACCCGTCTAGATACGACCCAGCAATGGTACTCACCGGGAAGCACGGAAACAGAAGGCCTCGGAAAACTCGACTGGACTCGACTCGGAACTTCGGAAAACTTCGGAAAACTTCGGAAAACTTCGGAAAACTTCGGAAAACTTCGGAAAACTTCGGAAAAACTGGTGGGCCTCTTCACACCTCGGACCTTGCTTCTTTCGGCTGGGCTCTGGTCGGGATCCCCCGCAATCCTCACCGCCTCGTCTGGGCACTGATCGCAGTCTTCGTCACCTCCGTGGGTCAGAGGGGGATGCAGGAAATCCTGCCAGTACACGTGTAGTCCGTCTAACTGATGGCAGGGGACACGGATTGCAACGCACCTTCCGGCGCGTGAGGTGGGGGAGGGGTCCCTGTTCGGGCGCCAAAATGACGTAAATAATTAATTTACTCTCTTAATTTCTATGCAGGTAAGTACTTAATCAATAATAACTCAATCGGAAGGAAAGAAAACAGAGTCCGTGGTGTTAGAGTTTCTAAGGGTTTTATTCCTCATAAAGGAATCAGGATATCATGTTCTGACCACCACAGGGGTGTCAGAAGGGATAGATGAGCGCGCTGCAGTTTATTATCAATACATAGCTTATATACTTGATTTATACATGGGAATCAATGTAAGAGGCGTAACAGCTGAGAGAAGACAAGATAACAGTATACACGTGGTACCAATACATCATCAAGAGGCGTAAACTAGGCGTGAACTAGAGGTGTGTGCTAGAAAACGTCACTGATAGGTGACGCAAGTGGGTGGCACCAAGGGGTGGTGCTAACAGAATGTTGCAATGTCAGCAGAAATCGGAAGCTTGGATGCGCGCGCAGCTGCGTGACGTGTGACTGACGGGGTGCAGGGGTCTTGACATTTACACTGACGGAAAGAGACAGAAGTCTGGCATGTCAGATCAACTTGTACTTCTATCATATCTGATATCTGATGTTTAGGAACTATACTATCTGGGCGGAAAGGTCTCTAGGGTAGAGGCTATTCTATGCTAACTGTGGATGCGTGTATGAGCGCCTGAGTGTCTACATGTGAAGCGTGGGGGCACGGGGCCTTCCATGGAAGCATGGCAACGGAGGCTATGAATTACTTGCATTAAGACAGGTCGGCCCTCTTGGCTCTGCAGCTGGAAAGGATGTTTACAGGATCTAGTAGGCAGGAATGTATTCTCTGGGAGCGGAACAGATAACTCGAAGGTTATAGTCAGTCTTGGCAGAAAGCAGGCTTGAGCTGAGCGCGAGGGGCCGCGCTGAAAAGTAGGACAGAGTTCACGAGCACAGAGGTAGCCTGGGCAGAGCCAGGAGCCACAAAAGAGGTTCAGATGGCAGGAATTCAGGGCCTACTCTGGCTAGAGCAGGAAAAAGAGAAAAAGGGTACTACAAAAAGACGTTGGCATAGCATACTTAGGAACGGACTATATAATCCATTCATGGTGCATCTGAAAGAGGACAAGTTGACGGTGGACGCAAATGTATTTGCGTCTTCATAGCTGGCACAGGAGGGAAGTTACATGCACTTTAAGCTGGTACATGGAGTCGGTGGGGTACGCGCTAGGGAACACATCATGACCAAAATTTAATTTTCCTCATGTTTCCAGGTGCAAAGGGGGGTACCAATCCCAACGTAATGAATAGAGCTTTGTTTGAGGAGATAGGCTCTGGTCTGGAGGAGTCAACCGGAATGTCATGGGGGTACCAGCACGACGGAGACGGCGCCTGGGAAGCAAGGTCAACTTAACAGAAGATTCAAAGAAGCGAAACTATGGAAAAAACCAGAAGCAAGACCACGTGAAATGTGTACGTGGTGGGCGTCTCAAAGGGGCGTTTCACCCATACTGTGATTTTGTATTAGGGACAGCACCCCGGGGAGGAGGAGAGGGCAGATGGCCTGAGGACTCTTAGAGAGCGGATGGGTAGGCAGAGAGGATACTGCTACGCGACATAGGTTTCCATCAGAGTTTAAGAGAGTTTGAACTTCTTCGGAAGTCAAACTGCTGACACCTTTTTAGGTAAAGAACTTGTTGAGCAGGGATGCCATCTAGCATAGAGTAGGGACAGTTTAACTGGTTTTATTTTTCTGTAAATGACGCAGCATATCCACTTTGTGTCTGTGCTATTCAACTTGATGATATTCGAATTAGTGTTGATTGTTTTCTTCTGTAGACTGAGATTCCTTAGGGAATTCATGTTCCTTTTAGTACCTGTATACCTGTTGAATATTATATTGAGATGCTTGTACTTGCAATTGACTTTGGTTTTATAATAAACCTTTAAACTTTACCAGTCGTAAGTGGTTCTTCAGAGTTGCGTCAGTCTATGGGGTTGATTTAATTTATATGGGTTTGCCTTTTACTCAATGACAGTCAATAATCGATCCGAAAAGGGATTAAATGAGATAGGTATCTAGGTGATCAGATAAAAGATCAAAATCTCATTTCCCACAGTTGGTAGCAGAGGATGGTTGGCTTCTTGAGGAAGGCAACCTAGGTTAGGTCTAGATTACCCCAAGGCCCCTAGTCATCGACGACCAGAAGAAGAGTCACCTGCCGAAGAAGGTGCTGACGGTGCGAGAGAGAAAAAGCAGCAGAGTCGGTCGAGAGTGAGTATAAGGGTCATGCGTTGCCAGATTGCGGTGTTTTGTGTTGTATCTGTGCTGTAATGTCAAGCGGAGTTGAATGCCTGTAGTGTGATTGTGAGATGGTTGTGAGCGCGCGCAACCGGAGAAAATCTTAAGTCTGCAGAGGGGCTTAAGTGGTTTGGGTGTATCGGACATCCAGAGTAATTGTCTACCATTGTGAAGGGGGTCATGAGGTACCATTGATCGCCCGTAGGACCGTGATAGGGGGAATGTCAGAGTGAGTGTATGAGTAACGGACGCTGGTCGGACGTTTACTGTGTGTAAGTAACCTATCAGTTAAGGCGAGCGTCTGAACGTAAGTGAAAGACGTCTCGCCAGTAGAGGTGACAATTACAGTTAGACTGTGGACGTACAGTCAAGAAAAGTGATCGCTTGGTCGGAAGTAGTCATTTTTCGGTGTATGAATGGGACGCATGCAAGACCGGGAGAAGAGCTGAGAAAGGAGGGGAACTGCTGCAGAGGGGACGAGTGACGTCAGCGTAGAGCCGCGCTGAGATTGGCTGGTCAGCGTAGAGCCGCGCTGGGATAGGCTGGTTGGTGTAGAGCCGCGCTGGGATAGGCTGGTCAGCGAGAGCCGCGCAGGGATTGGTGGTTCGCCATCGGGAAGTAAATAAGGAAGGAAATTAAGGAAATCGTAGAGGCTTGAAAATGAAGTGTTTTAAATGTCTAAAGGCGATCTTTAAGAGAGATAGAGGGAACTCGTATGCGGGGGAAGAGGCCCCACCGGAGGGCACACCAGCTTATTACATGGCTGTGAATGTTGGGTTACACTCAATACTATGGATCTCCGAGTGGAGCAAGCTAACAGAGGGAAATGAGGAACTGACGTTCCCGAGATACGGGACGTTTAGGTTAGAAGTATTGAATCAACTGAAAGCGGTAATGCTCGCAACAAGACCTCTACCCAGACCAACACAGTTCGAAGCCCTCAATGCATGGTTCAGGGCGGCACACGAAAGGAGCCTGAACAGGCGCCAAGAAAGAGTGAGACGATCGGTAAGAGCAGTGCAGGATGCTAAATGGGATGATGAAGCTAAAAAGTGGAGGGTGCAAAAGATAGAAGCAGACAAACTGTACCCAATGCTAGAGGTTGCGGGAGAAAAGAAACCTCCAGAAGAGGATGAGGAGAGCGAGACGGATGATAGTCTGATAGATAGACTATTATCTGACAGACCACCTCCATACAACAGAGAAGCCGAACGTCCCGAACCTCAACAGGAGGACGGGGCTAGGTGGGGGGAATAAAGATCGCTCCCCATATCAGATTGGGAACCCAAGAAAGGTGAGGAAGTACCTCAACCTAGTCCAGTACAGAGAGTAGTAGGAAGGTTTGTGGTACAGAAGGTACCAGAAACGGAGTGTGCAAGGTCGTATCAACTGCCGGACGCTCTACAAGTACCTGTTACCATAGGCCCTGTAGTGTCCATCTACAACCCAGAGAGAGCACGGGAGGAGGAACAGGCACGATGGGACAGGGAAAGAGCAGAGATGGAAAGTAGGAACAATACGATTAATTCCCAAAAGCAGTTGCTAGGACCAAGGGGTCGGAGTACCCCATTGGATACAGAAACAGATCCCTTAATAGAGCAGGGGGGTCAGAGAGGACAGATGGATTTGAGGGGACCAAAACCGAAATCCTTTAAAGAGTTAAGAGAGTACTTGAAGGAATGGGATACTGCTGTAGAGACACAGAATAAAAGAATAGAAACGGAAGCAGAATGGAGAGACCAAGATAACAAGATCCTCTCTCACTGCGGGGCTGGCGAAAGCAGTCCGGAGTGGGAGCGAGGGAGTCAAGAAAGTAGAAGAGACACTTGCCGCACCATTAGTGGCAATGGACAGATGTGTGAAGGCAAGGGTGCAGGATGTGGGGAGATGCCTCGCCACAGCCTTAGTGAGGGAGAACGAAGAACACAGGAGTACCGAGATAGTTACAGGTGCACTCACCATGCACCGGGCGAAAATGTGCAACATTGGAGTCACTGGAGTATGGGGAGTCGCGAGAGGTCTCACCATGTCTCCGGTGATCACGGACGAGATCGCGGAAACATGGAGAGCTGTGAGGGACCCTATCGGTTACTGAGTGACACCAGACAGCAAGCGACTTGCGGTGATCTAGAACGTAACGGGGGATCCTATCTTGCATCTAGAGGGTCAGAACCGAAGAGTCAGGACGGAGTGGTGGGAAATAGGACATTGTTCCACCATACACCTAGGGAAGATGGAAAGGCTTGGGACTTAGAAAGGTGGGAGCAAAGAGAATTGAGGAAGACTCCTCATAGCTCACCTGTGTCTAGACGCAGGACTCGGAGTTGGGACGAGAGGGATGTAAACGGACCACCTAGGAGTGAGGTACTGAGAGCTGAGATAAAGGCAAAAAGGCTCGATGTAACCAGCTTGAAATCAGATCTGGATGAAATCATAGACGGCACATTGCCAATGGAAAGGATCGACCTGTATGAGCAGGATGAGGTACTGTTTATGGCTAAGGATGTTACTCGGAAGGCGAGGTCAGTCCATGAAAAACTATCTGAGTTGGCGACCAGGTATATGATAGACTTGTCAAGAACAAAAGCCTTACAAGGTAACCATAGGCTGAATTGCACGGATCAGGATCTAGATGAACGTAGGACGATTGGGTTGAAAATACACATAAAGGAACTGATCCTGAGTATAAGAATGTGGAGGGATTTGGATAAATGGGAGGAAAGATGGTCCAAGAGGGGAACCGTCAGAAGGAGTACAATTGCGAGGTCCCCGGAGGGAGGGATAATGCGAATGGAAGCTTTCCCTTTGTGAGAAATCGCGAATGGAAACTACGTGCATGTGCCCTGGAGTAGGGGGGATCTAGCGGCATTCACCAATTCCTTCCCTAAGTTAAGGGAGAATCCCGTAGAGTGGTACAAACAGGTAGAGAGGTTCGTGAAGATCTCTAAAGTGCTGTGGGTCGATTTGAACACCCTGTTTGACATTGTAGTACCAGGGGATCTGTGGACGGCATGTAAGCTCGGTGTTGAATGGCCCACCTGTGAACCGGATAGGGATGCCCAGACGAATGGCCCGTCAGAGAGAGTCATGGAGAAGTATGAGAGGGTAATGGCATGGTTGAAAGAGAAGGTACCGTTGCAGGACATAGACTGGGTTAAAATAGATCGAACAACTCAGGAACCTAAAGAAACTGTCCCCGAGTATTATGAGAGGTTGCTGAAAGCATTCAAACAGTACAGTGGGTTGGACGTGATGGATCGTAAGGACATAGGACAGTTTGTGTCGAAATTCGTTCTAGGGTTGAGGCCTGACATTAGCTTAATGATTCAACAGCATTTGATTTGTTGGCAAAACAAACCTTTAGATGAAATCCTGAGGTATGCAAGGTACTGCAGCGACGAAATAGATTCGAAAGCAAAAAAACTTAAGGAGAAACTGATGTTGGTACAGATGCAGTCAGCCGGAAAGGGTGGACAGCGGCAACAGGGAACCGGAACTCTAGGAAAGAAACAGAATAATCAAAGTAGAGATGAGGAGGAAAAACCGAGACCTAGGGTAGATATCGCGGCACTGAAAAAGACGACTAGGTGCCACCAGTGTAACGAGGTGGGACACTGGAAACGCGAGTGTACCTATAATGTCGAGATGGGGGAATTAGAACCGGAGGAGGATGAGGTTCAGAACAGCCTGGTGAAGGGAACAGTGGTACCGAAGGTGAGGTTCCGTGACAATTGTAAGTGGTGTTTTCGACTCGCACGAATATGGTCGAGTCTGGTATCTATGAACCGCAAATGACGAGTTTAGTAAGTGTGCGCAGTTTCGCTGTGCTAACTTAAACCGTTCGTTTGTTATGTGGGTTTTTCATCTGTACCCACGGGTTCCATCTTAGATACGGCATCCATTTTGTCTCTTGCCCTCAAGTAGCCAGCGAACGGACGCTGTCCGCTTCGCGACCCTGGGACTCTGTTAGGGGGCACTGAGCGCTAGAGGGCACAGCCGCCACAAAACTACATTTCCCAGCAGCGCTAGCGTCATGCGCGACGTGCTCGGAACACTTCCGGGTCACGTGATCACAAACGATATCTGCAGAGTGTTCGGGCAAGACGCTGCCGATTATTTTGTGCTCAGGAGCTTGGTGTTTGGAGAATCGGAGTTGTTGGAGTCTGGTAAGGGTGCCTGTGGCACCACCATCGAAGTACTGTTATATCCTCGTTTCAGCGCGTCCTGTGTTGGCAACAGACGGCGCTTCCTTTGTTCTGCACGAGATCGTGCTTTGACTAACTTTGTTTTCGGGTACTGTGCAAGTTGAGGTGAGCAGTGCTGCCAAGGGGGAGCTTGCCTTTTGTCCTGGAAGATTGTCAAGTTTTACCAGTTGGTATCCGAGGGATAAGGAGCGCGTTATCCCGTCCTGGATTGTACTGTAACTTCTGACTCTTTGGGTGAATTCAACTCGAAGAAACTTTGGGTGACTGGTAATATTCATGTTCCGTTATTGGAGAGTGAAGTAACTCTCAAGTGATCTTTGGGTGTTGTACATGGAGGAATCGTGTTACCAGCTGAGACAGATGCAAAGAGCCTGGTACCAGATGTGATGTTTCTGCAATACATGCTGTTCTCTTTTTCTTTACAGGGGTTGTGTATGAATCAAGAGAGGCGTCTATATTAGACAGGTAGTTGTTGTTGCTATGTTTCAAGGTGGACATTATAGAACATATACATATATCTAGCACACCCTGATACACTTCATTGTTGTTACAGCCTCCCGAAGTTGGAAGACTTCTGATACACAACTCCTATGTGAATGCTCATTTATTTTTCTTTACAGGTTAGTGCTAGCAACAAAATTGTGTAGACATTGTTATCAGAAAGAACACTGAGAGTGGTTAGTAATTGTTTGTTCTTTTCTCTCTCCTTGTGTCTTCAAGATCTCCCTCCCCGCTGTTCCCATCCTTTCCTTCCTGGCTACATCCATCTTTTTCCCTCGCTTAACCATCCTTTAGTCTGCGTAATATATATATAGCAGATTTGGGGCGGTTTAGAGATGGATCCTATTTGAGCATCGAACCAACCCTGAGGATTCGACTGGTCGCTGAACAGAATAATCGGCCCACGAATATCCTATCCTCCTGGTTGGGTCGATCTTAGATACCATGGCCACTATGGATGATGTGTTAGCTGCGCTAGCGTTGGTACAGGTAGAACTAGCAGCATCACGCAATGAAACGGCTGCATTACAAGCCAAAGTAGATAGGATGCAACGCAATCCCTTTGATGCAGGGAGCTCGACTCAAACGTCCTCTAATGCCATGGTAGTGGAAATCCCCACCCCAATACCTTTAGCGCCCCCTGAGAAATTTACAGGCGACACACAGAAGGTACAGGTATTCATGTCACAAGTGCTACTACATTTCAATTGCAAACCTAAAGTATTTGCCACCAACCAAGCCAGAGTGTCCTTCCTCATATCATATCTGGCAGGTGACGCCGCACAATGGGCAGTCCCATTAGTGAGAAATGAAGATAACCTACTACATGACTGGAACGCTTTCAAGGCCGAGTTTGAAAAGACATTTGACAGGCGAGCTGATACTTATGCGGCGGATAGGGAGCTTATAGTCATTAAACAAGGAACCAAAGATTTATTATCATATGTGAACACATTCAGAAGGTTGGTCACAGAAACTAGATGGCCAGAAGAGAAACAATCAGCAGTCTTTTATCAAGGACTCAGAGAAGAATTGAAAGACTTGATAGCCCAAGTAGATCCGCAACCTCAGACATGTACAGCGTTAATCGAACTTACTATGAGATTGGATCAAAGAATGAGGGAACGCAAAGGCGAACATGTCAGAAAGGATAGATATCCCCTACATTTTGTCAAGCCGAGGATGTCGGAAGCAGGAACAGCATCCTCAGAACCTATGGAAATAGGAACAGTAAGAGCTGCATTAACCGGAGAAGAAAGGGAACATAGAAGAAGGAACGGATTATGTCTATATTGTGGGAAGAAGGGACATTACCTTCGTGAATGCCCTGTGAAACCCAAATTTGGACGTTCCAGATTTAATACTACAGTCACTCCGGTACAGCATCAGAAGGCGGAGGCGGGAAACTAAAGGGCTGGCGACGTGAAGAAGGGGAGTCGTCAAGCAAGTTAGGAATCCCTTCATTACAGAAGAACACCTGTGGGTCTAAAGAACACTTCTTTATTGAGCTTCTCATACATGTGGATAACAGATCTCATACCATGAGAGCCATGGTAGATTCCGGAGCAACCGGGTGTTTCATGGACATCGGAGAGGCAGAACGCCTGAACATACCATTGGAGGAGAAGACGGAGCCCGAAATAGTGCTTGCAGTAGATGGTAAACAATTGGAAGCAGGGCCCATTCGGCAAGGCACACAATCATGTATAGTCGAGTGTTTACCCGGCCATCAGGAGCATTTATCTTTCAACATAATTTCTGCACCTTCGTATGGTGTAATCCTGGGTTTACCCTGGTTGACTTTGCACAACCCCGACATCGATTGGGAAAAGAAGACCATGGTTCTGTCTTCGGAGTATTGTGCAATGCACTGTTGGTCATCATCTGAATCAAGCGCCAGGAATACACTCCACATTGCCACGGCTGCAGAGAAGGATACAGAACTACCTTCATGTTATGAACAATATCAAGATGTTTTTTGTGATCAGAAAGCAGAGACGCTTCCACCACACAGACCCTACGATTGTAGGATAGATCTTCAACCTGGATCAGTTGTACCATGTGGTCGGATATACGCGCTCACTGAGCCAGAAAACATCCACTTACGGGAATACTTGGATAAATACTTAAAATTGGGGTTCATTCGACCTTCAGCATCTCCAGCAGCCTCGCCGCTATTTTTTATTCCCAAAGCTAATGGAGAACTAAGAACCTGCATAGACTTTAGAGCGCTAAACTCTATCACTATTCGGAATCAATATCCTTTACCCTTAATAACTGTTCTGCTGGAACAAGTCAAAGGAGCAGTAATTTACACTAAGCTGGATTTGCGTGGAGCGTATCATTTAGTTCGTATGCGTCAGGGCGACGAATGGAAGACCGCGTTTAAGACAAGGTATGGTTTATTTGAATACCTTGTAATGCCCTTCGGGCTGTGCAATGCGCCAGCCGCTTTTCAGTTTTTTTTAAATGATGTATTGAGAGAGTTCTTGGACAAGTTTGTAATCGTCTACATTGATGATATTCTGGTTTACTCCACACATGAAGAACAACATGTTCAACACGTGAGTCTCATTCTTCAAGCGTTACGGAAACACCACTTGTATTGCAAACTTAGTAAATGTGAGTTCCACGTGTCTACTGTGGAATTTCTGGGAGTAATACTCACACCCAACGGTCAAGAAATGGCAGAAAGGAAAGTCAAAGCAATTGCGGACTGGCCGAGTCCCAAAAACGTCAAAGACATCCAACGGTTTATGGGATTCGCAAACTTCTACAGACGTTTCATCTCTAACTTTTCCGATAAAGCCGCTCCACTCACTCATTTGACCAAGAAAAGTATCCCGTTTGCATGGACTCCAAAGACACAAGAGGCCTTCGAGGGACTAAAAAAGGCCTTCACCTCTGCTCCGGTCCTGGTCCACGCTAATCCGAGCCTTCCGTTTGTCGTGGAAGCAGACGCTTCAGATGTGGCAATGGGTGCAGTCCTTTCACAAAGACACCCAGAAACCGGGCAACTACACCCCGTAGCGTTCATGTCCAGGAAGTTCAATGCAGCAGAGCAAAATTACACCATCACAGAAAAGGAACTTCTTGCTATCAAAAATGCCTTTGGAGAGTGGAGACACTGGTTGATGGGAGCGAAACATGCCATTACGGTGTACACCGACCATCGAAATTTACAGTATCTGAAAACAGTACGGCTCTTAACACCTCGTCTGTTACGGTGGATGACCTTCTTTGAAGAATACCATTTCATTGTTACCTTTCGACCCGGGAGCCAGAACAAGAAAGCGGACGCCTTATCGCGACAAGATTCTACTGTCAGTTCTGTGGTGCCTGCAGAAAGAGCCATTTTTGCGGAGCATAAGGTGATCGGAGTAATCCACACAGATCAGTTTTTGAAAGATACACGTAAAGGTTTGAATACTTTTCAGTGGAAAGACTGGTTGAAACATCATCCCGAATGGATTAAAAGACAAGGGGTGTACATGAAAGGGAAACAGCTGCTCATACCTACGATACAGTTACGTCGCATGGTGTTTCAGTGGTGTCATGAAGACCCTAGTGCTGGCCATCAAGGAGGAGAGAAGACCTGCGAAAAGATAGTGAGATAATTTTGGTGGCCTTCGGTGCGAAAGGATGTTTCAGAATGGATCAAAGCATGCATCACATGCGCTCAAAACAAACCATTGACAGGAAAAACACAAGGGCTGCTTCAACCACTACCCACACCAGAGGTGCCTTGGGAAAGCATATCAATGGATTTCATTGTGGGACTACCTGCTGACAAAGGACATACAGTCATTCTTGTGATCATTGACTATCTCACCAAGATGGGACATTTCGTGGCGTGCAAAACCCTTCCCACTGCAGGTCAATTAGCCAAGATAATCATGGAAAACGTGGTGAGACTACATGGTCTGCCGAAGGTTATAGTCTCAGACCGGGGTTCCCAATTCACCGCTAAATTCTGGAAGGCATGGTGCTCAGCTTTGCATATCTCTTCAGCCCTGTCAACTAGTTTCCATCCACAAACCGACGGACAAACGGAGAGGCTGAATCGAACCTTAAAACAATACCTGCGGTGTTATGTGGATTGCAATACAGACATGTGGGTGGAATGGCTTTGGTTGGCAGAAATAGCATATAATAATGCACTACATAGCTCCACGAAACACACACCATTCTTTAGCACATATGGTTTTCACCCTAGATTCATCCCTTTCAGTTCTCCTATCAGGGGGGATCATGTGCCAGAGGTCAGAGATAGGATATCCACCATTCAGAACGTTATTGTCAATACTAGGAAACACTTGGTGAAAGCGAAGTTAATGTATAAAAATCAAGCAGACAAACACCGTAAACAAGGACCAGTGTTTCAGAAGGGTGATCTGGTGTGGTTATCCACAAGAAACATTCGATTCAGACGGTATAGTATATTCAACCCGCGCTATATCGGACCTTTCCCTGTGATTAGACATGTGAATCCAGTTGCTGTCAAAATTGCTTTACCTTCCCATATGAAAATGTACCCAGTGTTTCATGTATCGTTACTGAAATCAGCAGCTCGACATACTCGGGTACAGCCTCTTGCAGTGGGGGTGGATCAGGGGGAGGAGTATGAGGTTGCTAGAGTACTGGACTCTAAAGTCAGTCGGGCGAAATTGTGGTATTTGATTGCTTGGAAGGGTTATGGCGCAGAAGAGAACTCGTGGGAACCTGCATCAGGAGTACATGCGCCTAGATTGGTGGCAGCCTTCCACCGTCGTCATCCTACCAAACCTTGTGCCTGTCTGTGCCCTTCGGGAGGGGGATGTCCTGTTAGGGGGCACTGAGCGCTAGAGGGCACAGCCGCCACAAAACTACATTTCCCAGCAGCGCTAGCGTCATGCGCGACGTGCTCGGAACACTTCCGGGTCACGTGATCACAAACGATATCTGCAGAGTGTTCGGGCAAGACGCTGCCGATTATTTTGTGCTCAGGAGCTTGGTGTTTGGAGAATCGGAGTTGTTGGAGTCTGGTAAGGGTGCCTGTGGCACCACCATCGAAGTACTGTTATATCCTCGTTTCAGCGCGTCCTGTGTTGGCAACAGACGGCGCTTCCTTTGTTCTGCACGAGATCGTGCTTTGACTAACTTTGTTTTCGGGTACTGTGCAAGTTGAGGTGAGCAGTGCTGCCAAGGGGGAGCTTGCCTTTTGTCCTGGAAGATTGTCAAGTTTTACCAGTTGGTATCCGAGGGATAAGGAGCGCGTTATCCCGTCCTGGATTGTACTGTAACTTCTGACTCTTTGGGTGAATTCAACTCGAAGAAACTTTGGGTGACTGGTAATATTCATGTTCCGTTATTGGAGAGTGAAGTAACTCTCAAGTGATCTTTGGGTGTTGTACATGGAGGAATCGTGTTACCAGCTGAGACAGATGCAAAGAGCCTGGTACCAGATGTGATGTTTCTGCAATACATGCTGTTCTCTTTTTCTTTACAGGGGTTGTGTATGAATCAAGAGAGGCGTCTATATTAGACAGGTAGTTGTTGTTGCTATGTTTCAAGGTGGACATTATAGAACATATACATATATCTAGCACACCCTGATACACTTCATTGTTGTTACAGCCTCCCGAAGTTGGAAGACTTCTGATACACAACTCCTATGTGAATGCTCATTTATTTTTCTTTACAGGTTAGTGCTAGCAACAAAATTGTGTAGACATTGTTATCAGAAAGAACACTGAGAGTGGTTAGTAATTGTTTGTTCTTTTCTCTCTCCTTGTGTCTTCAAGATCTCCCTCCCCGCTGTTCCCATCCTTTCCTTCCTGGCTACATCCATCTTTTTCCCTCGCTTAACCATCCTTTAGTCTGCGTAATATATATATAGCAGATTTGGGGCGGTTTAGAGATGGATCCTATTTGAGCATCGAACCAACCCTGAGGATTCGACTGGTCGCTGAACAGACTCCCACGATATTTGCGGAAGACACATGTTCTTTGTAAGTGTCTTTATGATGAGGGGGGTGATACTGTAAGGCAGATGGCGCCGCTCGAGGCTCATCTTGCCGTGCCGGTTTATTGTCTCAGCCGTGCATCTCATTAGGCACGTCCCTTTGATGCTTGTATCTCGTGTTTCCCGATACCTCCCCTTTTACACCCTTTCCGATCTCCCCACTGTCTCCATCTTCCTCTGCACCTGTCCTTGTTCCTATTTCGATCTGTTTTACTGCCGATTGGAATGCGCTAATGTTGGGAAGATGGGTTTTACAGTTGGGAACCGCCAAATGTTTCCGCACTTATGTTCCGGACCTTGTGTGTTTCAAAGTGACCAAAGCGACCCCTCTGGGGGATAATTGTGGGAACCGGGTTGTAAACTTTTGTGTACCATGTTGTCCCATGGGTAAATTTTGTATAAAAGGAGCGATCCACAGAACCAATTTGAAGCAGTCTCCCCAAGTGGCATGCGTTGTACTTGTCGTGACTTCTGTGTTCCCTGCAGTAAATAAACCTTGAATCTTTGACGCCGAAGGAAGTGTCCCGTGTCTCTGTCATTCGTACGCCGGAGCAGGTTACCCACGAAGGTTTCAGGTGTTGTGCCCTGGCACCGCTGGGCCTTAAAGAGCCCAGTCCTTCAGTTGGCGCCCACGTGGGGCTGCATCAGTGGTACCGGTCCAAGCCCGACGATCGTGAGGAACTTCATGTGAAATCTCCGAGGGAAGGTGCACTCCGCTTCATCGATCCTGTTGTCGAAATAAGTGGCCCGAAGACTTTTCCCGCGAAGATTCCCGCCTCCTGACGGCTGCGACGGACTGCTGCCCTGACTGTAGACCTGTTTTGGCGCCTGGCGTAGACCTTGGTAGAGCGAGACAATTGACGGGCCTTCCTGGTGACGCCATCGATCTTTGAGTTAAGTATTTGTGGGTCGCTCCCAGAGTTCTTGGTTGTGGTTGCTTAGTGGTTGCATGGTTCCATTGCATTTGTGGTTCTTGGTACTTTGTTGTATTATTTGACGACTGCAGACGCCAAAAACCGAGGGTTTTTGCTCTTTGCTGGGAATTGGTAAATCCCGTAACCCTTGAAGTTTGTGAAACTCGGCTAGTGTGCAAGATGCCTGGTCGTAGTACTTTGTTTAGTTGTTTCAGACCTTGTGGTGTGGATTCCCGACTGGAGGACTCGTGTCCGATACCTCCGGTTGGAACTCCGACTTATGAACTGTACAGTAAACATGGGCTAGGCCCGATTACTTTTAACGATTACTGGATTCGCTATACAAAGAAGGACGGTGTCCTTAGTTGGCCACCTCATGGTAGCTTTGAGACCCCGATCTTAGATAACCTAGAGGCTAAATTGTTTGCGAAAAAGTCAAGGCCGGCCATGTTTGATGCCTTTCGGTTGTGGCGTAAAGAAGCCCGACAGAAAGAAATCAGACAGACTAAACGAAATCAGAGAGATAATGTTGCTACTATTGTAAAGAAAGCAGAGCAATTTCAGCATGATAAGGAGGTTAAGGAAAAGGAAGTGTTTGATAGATTACAGCGTATGACTATAGATAAATGCTATCCTACTTTGCCTACGGAGTCGGAAAAGAAGGAAGAGTCGGTTGAGGATCCTTTAATGTCCTATCTTATGAAGTCGCCACCTCCGTATGTACAGGGTACCACAGCTCCTGTGGTTCCTCCTGTACCTGTTCCTCCACCTATTCTTCCTTTGCCTATCCCTCAACCTGCACCCGTTCTTCCGACTGTTCCTGCTCCTTCGTCTGTTGCTATCCCTACTGCTCCTCCGCTTCCACATACTCCTGCTCACGCTACTGCTCCTGCTCTGTTAACTCCTGCTGTTGTTTCTGTCTCTACTCCTTCACTTGTTAGTCCTGTGTCCTATACTTCTCCCTCTACTCGTAGTCGCAATTCTCCTCTTGCGGCCAGTTTCTTTCATTCGCTCGGACCTGTTCTTGGGTCCGCTGGTTCCGATGGTCCTCAGAGACGTAGTCAGCTTCCTGGCAATAGGGAACGTGCTTCGCTATATAATATGGCGATGGGTTGGATGACACATCCTCTTAGAAATCCACCCCGTGTTGTACTCGACACGTTTTGCCAATTCAATATCCCTACTCAGAGATTTGTATTCGAGGAAATGTGTAAGGTCCTTCGTGATCAGATATCGGCCGATGCACCTGACGAGGTGCTGACCGCTTTGTCTGATTTACAACTTCAGTTCTCGAATGGACTGATAGTGGATACCAACGTTCGACGTGCTGTTGAGCGGTTGCTATCTTTTCGTCCCACTCCTATTCCTAAAGCCTTGTTTGTTGAAGATGTCGAAAGACAATCTGATGAGTCTGGACAGTTTCCTATGCGAGAGGTTCCACCCGTGTGGATGCCAGGTGATGCTGCTCACGTTCCACCTATCCTGCCGTATTTTCAGAGAGTATGGATACATCTCCCATGGAAGAGATCAGAAGTGTTACAGGTGAAGCAATCTTTGCCTGACCCTCGTAAAAATCCTGCAGGGTATTATAAGGAATTATCGCAGCTTGTAGATGCTACGATAATGAATCTTGCCGATATTGATATGCTGTTCGGCAATATTGTACCGCAACCGGTATGGGCTAAGATTCGTCAGGAAAATCACGCAAACGAATTAGGTGGTGATTGGGCGGCCATTGTAGCGGCAGATGGGTTGCAAGTTGGTGGGGCTAAGCCTGACCAACTGATTACTGCTCTTCCTCAAAGAATAATCACGTTAATGAAAACTCTTATGCCAGCTATGAGGGTAAATTGGGACAAACTGTCAGCTTGTAAACAGAAAAAGGACGAGAGTGTCTCCGACTTCTTTACGAGGTTCGAGGAGGCATTCATCGATCATAGTGGTCAGGATATGAGCACTGAGGGTGGTCAAAGGTTGTTCGTGGATAAATTTGTTTCGAACTTATTGCCCGATTTGAGCAATAAATTAAAGAATTCGGAAAGTGCGTGGGCCGTTTCTACTTCAGCTCAGATATTGGCCACGGCACAATATTATGAGAACAGAGAGAAAGAAGAAAACGACCGTGTTGATAAAAAGACGAAAGAGCTTAAAACTAAAGTGTTGCTTCAGCAAGCATATCCTCCACGTTCGAATCAGAATACTTCACAACAGAATAGATCGCAGCCGCAATCGAACAGATCACAATCTCGTAATGACTCCTCTTCCCAAAGATCCTCATTGGGATACAATCAATGTGCTTATTGTAGACAGGAGGGACATATCAAATTCAATTGTCCTGTTCTAAACGAACGTAATAGTGGTAATTCATCTAGAGGAGGTCGTGGTGGTTCACAGCAGACACCACGTGGTAGAGGTCGTGGTGCTCAGAATGATCGCTCAGATAACTCATCAAATTCCGATAATTGTTTTGATCAACGTGGATCGTCGCAAGGGCGGTCTGCGCAGTACAATGTAGACGATTATTACGTCGATCAGGGAACTGACGACAGTAATTACTAGGACAGCCATAGACAAGGAGAGGGAGTGGTATCAGTTCCGGTTGATCAGAGAGGCCCTTACGTCGCAGTTGCTACATCGGGCGTCGTTGAGCCTTTTCTGTTGGACACTGGTGCAGCGAAAAGTTCCATTAAGCATTCGAAACTCCCTGGCGCACCTTTGTCTGGCTTAACAAATGTTTCCGTTGGATTCTCTGGCGCCCCCGTTAGCAATCCAGTTTCGCGCCCTTTGCCCCTTACAATTGGGCCTCGTGAACTAGAAGCTCCGTTGATTTTGACTACAGGTTGTGGTGAAAATCTTTTGGGCCTGGATTTGCTTAAACGTTTGTATGCAACTTTGTATTGTTCTCCTGCGGGTGTAAAGCTTACGTTGGGAGAGAGGGTTGTCTCTCCTATGTACTTGTCTCTCGATAAGCTTCCACCGGAATTGAGTTCTCTTCCTGCATCTTTGTGGGCAACAGGTCCCAATGACGTGGGCCTGCTCGATATCTCACCTTATGTTGTTCAGTTGAAATCTAACGTGCGGTTGCCACGTATTCCCCAGTATCGTATCTCTCTTGATGGTGAACGAGCGTTGTTACGATCATCTATGATTTGATCGAGAAAGACGTAATTGAAGAAACACGGGGAAACGTGTGCAACAGCCCTGTACTGCCCATTTTAAAACGTACTGATCCTTCGAAACCACCTGTTTATCGTTTTGTTATCGATTTACGGGAGGTGAATAAAATTGTGATTCCTCAGTTCCCCGTTGTGCCTGACATCACGGCGCTACTGACTCTGATTCCAGCTTCTGCATCGTGGTTTTCGGTGATTGACTTGAAGAATGCGTTCTTCAGCATTCCCATTGCAGAGGAGAGTAGAGACCTCTTCGGTTTCTCTCTTGGTGGACGCAGCTTCCGGTTTAAACGCGCTCCTCAGGGCTACTGTGAAAGTCCATCGATTTACAGTCAAGCCTTAAAGGGTCAACTGGATGCGTTTCGGTTGCCGGCTGGTGCGGCTTTAATCCAATACGTCGATGACCTATTGGTGGCTGCAGATACTCAGGACATTTGCAAAATTGCTACGGTATCGTTGCTGCAACATCTCTGTGAGTTAAATCACAAGGTGTCACCTTCTAAACTCCAATATTGTTGTCAAGAAGTAACCTATCTAGGTCACTTATTGTCAAAGGAGGGAAGACGGTTGACCCCAGAGAGAATTGCAGCAATGCGCGAATGGCTGTGCCAACAACCCAAAGAGATGTGCGTGCCTTTTTAGGTATTACGTCGTACTGCAGGCAATGGATTCCAAACTTTTCATTGCTAGCGAAACCATTGGTGGCTCTTACATGCAAGGATGTTTCAACTCCTTTACCATGGACGGAAGAATGTCAGAAAAGTTTTTCTGAATTACGTGATTCATTGTGTTCGGCCCCTGTGTTAGGTACTCCTGACTACAGTAAGCCGTTTACATTATATGTTCACGAGAGGGAAGGTTGTGCGTTGAGTGTCTTAACGCAACCTTTTGGTGGTAAGCAACGTCCATGTGCATATTTTTCCTCGACCTTGGACCCAGTAGCTAGAGCATTGCCGAGTTGTTTACGAGCAACGGCGGCAGCTGCGGTCTCCATCCGACAATCAGCAGGACTGGTCATGGATAATATGCTTACGGTGATGGTTCCGCATGCAGTCAATACTCTTTTGAATCGTACGAAAACTCAGCACTTGACGAGTACGAGGTTGTCTGGGTACGAGTTGACGCTGTTGGCAAGCCACATTCAAATAAAACGTTGTAATGTCCTGAACCCGGCAACTTTGTTACCAATTAGCTCAGAGTCAGATGAAATAGCAGAACACGATTGTTATTTGAGGACAGAGGAGGAAACAAAAGGTCGAGTGGACCTTAAAAACACCCCATTGGAAAACCCAGATGGAACACTGTACGTGGATGGTTCATGTTTTAAGTTGCCGAATGGCGATGTGACTACTGCATATGCTGTTGTAACGTTGAATACTGTTGTTGAGACTGCGAGATTAAATCAGAATTCTGCCCAAGCTGCAGAGCTGATCGCTCTCACTAGAGCGTGTGTGTTAGCGAAAGGGAAACGTGTGAATGTGTTTACCGACAGCCAATATGCCTTTGGCGTTGCGCATAGTTTTGGACGGTTGTGGAGAGAGAGAGGTTTTCTAACATCGCATGGTACGAAGATCCAGCATGGCCAGCTTGTGAATGATCTTTTGGATGCACTAACGTTGCCTAAGCAAGTGGCGATTGTTAAATGTAGTGCGCATCGTAAGGTGACGGATGATGTTGGTCGTGGTAATGTGTTTGCTGATGAGACTGCTAAGGAGACTGCCCGGAACCTTAGCACACGAATGTATGTGACGAGTTCGGTTAGGTGGCCTACAGAATCGAGTATGTGTGAGGACACTATCGAGAGTGTGAAAGCAATTCAGAATGAGGCCACCGAGACTGAAAAGACGAAGTGGAAAGAAAGTACGGGAAAGTTGGATGCGAATGGTTGTTGGATTGATTTATCAGATCAGAAAAGATGGATGTTACCGGATGCGTATGTGCTGGCTGTTGTGACAATGGCACATGGGTTAGCACATATTAGCGCGAAAGGTATTTGTAAGTTGCTGTCTCCTGTGTGGAAGAATGATGGTATCACGAAATGTGCTGAACGATTGGTCAAGAATTGTATGGTGTGCATGTTGTACAATCCTGGTAAGGGAACCCCAACTCCTCCTGGTAGTTTTGCTCCCCCTTCATGTCCCTTTGAGGTGATTCAATTGGACTTCATCCATATGGAGAGATGCAATAACCTGAAATACGTTTTAGTTGTGGTTTGCGCATTCTCCCGATGGATCGAGGCCTATCCTCTCAAAGACAACACTGCATTGTCTACTGCGAAAATCCTACTGAAGGAATACTTTCCTCGGTATGGAATGCCTAGAATCGTGTGGTCGGATAACGGAAGTGAGTTTGTGGGGAGTGTGATGAAGAGTGTGTGCAAGGGCCTTGGAATTAATCAGAAATTCCATAGCGCCAATCATCCCCAGTCAGCTGGTTTGGTTGAAGGGTACAATGGCACCCTTAAACTAAAATTAGCGAAGATTCAGGCTACGACTGGTCTTTCGTGGCCTGACGCTTTACCCTTAGCATTACTGTCAACAAGGGCAACCGTACACTCCCGAGTAGGGCTCAGTCCCTATGAAATAGTGTTCGGTCGTCCTGCAAATGTGTGGGGGGTCCCTAGGCCGGGTACATTCTCTGATCTTGAGTATCCAATGTTGATCGATTATCTTCATGACTTGACTGCTAAACTGAGGTTAATTCATCAACAGGTTTACGAAGCATTGCCGACGCAGACGGAGGGTCCAGGCCACCAGCTCCAGCCCGGAGATTGGGTGGTGACGCGCAACTTTTCGCGCAAGAACAACTTGGACCCCAGGTTTACTGGACCCTATCAAGTCCTCCTTGCCACGAGAACTGCAGTTCGTCTTGAGGGGCGGAAGAATTGGGTGCACGCCACCCACACCAAGAAAGTCCCTATTCCGTTGCCAGCAGACTCGTGGGTGAGGAAAGGCATTGCATCAACTGAAACCGAAGGATTGCCGGCGTTTGTACCTTTTAGCGACGCACAGCCTGTCGGAGAATCCTCAGTGCAGCAGAAAGACACTGTTGAACATTTGTCAGCAAAAGACTCAAGACCAGAACATTCAGCTGATCAACAGGACGTGGTCTCTTCGACGGATCCTTTGTTCGATGAACAGACACGTCCTGGGAAAACCCGATACTTTTTGCGATCTAGCACCAAAGACTAATAAAAGATCCTGTTCTGTCCCTTGACAATTGCATTATCCCGTTTTCCACGATCAGTTTGAACATTCGTACCATTGCAATTATTTTGTATATATTTATTGAGCTTCGTTCCTTCTACTTTTTGCTTCCACAGCTGAGAAACATTGTTTTGCATATATATATTTGTGAAATAAAGGCCGTAGGGCCGCGCGCGTACTTCCTTCTGGTTAGTAGGTCTTGACGCTAGGTTAAAGACCGTCGGTTCCTGGGAACTCCTAGGGATTGACTGCTGCTACACAGAACGAAGTGCATCAAGAAACGTTGCGGACGGTCATAGGGAATGGCATTTCTGAAGCTGACGGATTTGGAGGGAGCTCAAGCACAAAGATTCAAGCTGCAGCAACTCAGTCGTACCAAATGTTTTATATTCCAAATATTCGTACTGTTTCTGACTATTTCTGCATTATTGGCGGGTGGGGTGTATTACACGATGTCTTACTTCTTACCTTCTGCTATACCTACTCCTACCCCTGACCCTAAATTCACCTCCACTGTTTCTCCTCATTCTTTTCATATCTTACCTGAACACGAGCAAGCTAGACGTGCAGAATTCCGCAACAATTCCTTTATCCAGCTACTTCATCAGCATCAGTTAGTGGTTAACACTACTAATTGTTGGGTGTGTGGGTTGATGCCACATACTACGGATAAGGGAATTCCATATCTGGTGTTACCGTATAGTTCCCAAGGGTCTGCTCGAGCATTTCAAACAATGTTTCGAAGCGCACTGGGTTTCCACCCCATTCGAGAACCACGTTCCCCCTACTCTGGTCCTACCTCGTATCAAAAACCCCTGTCAATAGCAATAGAGGATTTAGATAGCGATATCTATGATCCCTCGCTTATTCCAGAAGAAGAGGTACAAGCTTATAGGGTCCTAAGTAGAGGCGAATATAGTGTGTTCACTAGTGAAAAACAGCTTAAAAGCTCACCTCCGATATGGGTCGTACCCCACATTGGTAATTTTTGTCTAATAGGTCGTGGCCGAAGATCGAAAGCCCGACTTGGAGAGAGTGCTTGCACCGAAAATTACATTCTGCCGATGGTCTCGTCCCCTGTGTTTCTGGCTGCCAAGGGTACATACTTTATTTGTCATGATCGTGCGTATGCATGGTTGCCCTCTGACTTCATGGGCTCATGTTTTATCGCAAACTTGTTGCCTCCGACGTTTACTGTAGATGCAGATTATCACAAGACTAGAGTTGTGAGAGGCGTAATTAGCGAAGAGGATACTGCCGGTCAAGAGGCAGGAGACTTTTTCAAGGGTTTCCTCCCGTTTTGGGGACCTATGGTTAATAGTAGGAACCTGAGACAGTTGACTCGAGTGGTAGAATCGACAGCTAATATTACTGCCAGTGCCCTTGGTAATATCACCACTGAACTTCAGGCGGATAGACTTATGACGTTACAAAACCGTATGGTTTTAGACGTGATCTTAGCAGATCGAGGTGGGGTATGTAAGGTGATCCATTCGAGCTGCTGTATTTTCATTCCTGATAACGCTCCGACTGTATATCAAGCCATCTCGAAGTTGCATAAGATCTCCGAATCCATACACGTGGACGTAGGGGATTGGACGCTGCTTGGATGGTTTTGGGGCCTAATGTCGACTTGGGGTTGGAAGATTCTGATGATCATCGGAGTCGTTGTGGCGTTCCTGTTCACGTGTTGCCTTTGTGTGCAGTGCGGTCCTGCCTTATGTGGCCTTTGTGCTACAACGTGTATGAGACAGCCACCTGTTACCAAGGGGACTCGATTGGACAGAGCTATGCTACAGCAACATCTTGATGGTCTGATGAATATCGAATATGATTCCGACTAGTGCTTGCCTACATGAGGGCAAAAGGAGCGTCTGAGGTTCCGTGACAATTGTAAGTGGTGTTTTCGACTCGCACGAATATGGTCGAGTCTGGTATCTATGAACCGCAAATGACGAGTTTAGTAAGTGTGCGCAGTTTCGCTGTGCTAACTTAAACCGTTCGTTTGTTATGTGGGTTTTTCATCTTTTCCCACGGGTTCCATCTTAGATACGGCATCCATTTTGTCTCTTGCCCTCAAGTAGCCAGCGAACGGACGCTGTCCGCTTCGGGACCCTGGGACTCCCACGATATTTGCGGAAGACACATGTTCTTTGTAAGTGTCTTTATGATGAGGGGGGTGATACTGTAAGGCAGATGGTGCCGCTCGAGGCTCATCTTGCCGTGCCGGTTTATTGTCTCAGCCGTGCATCTCATTAGGCACGTCCCTTTGATGCTTGTATCTCGTGTTTCCCGATACCTCCCCTTTTACACCCTTTCCGATCTCCCCACTGTCTCCATCTTCCTCTGCACCTGTCCTTGTTCCTAATTCGATCTGTTTTACTGCCGATTGGAATGCGCTAATGTTGGGAAGATGGGTTTTACAGTTGGGAACCGCCAAATGTTTCCGCACTTATGTTCCGGACCTTGTGTGTTTCAAAGTGACCACAACGACCCCTCTGGGGGATAATTGTGGGAACCGGGTTGTAAACTTTTGTGTACCATGTTGTCCTATGGGTAAATTTTGTATAAAAGGAGCGATCCACAGAACCAATTTGAAGCAGTCTCCCCAAGTGGCATGCGTTGTACTTGTCGTGACTTCTGTGTTCCCTGCAGTAAATAAACCTTGAATCTTTGACGCCGAGGGAAGTGTCCCGTGTCTCTGTCATTCGTACGCCGGAGCAGGTTACCCACGAAGGTTTCAGGTGTTGTGCCCTGGCACCGCTGGGCCTTAAAGAGCCCAGTCCTTCAGTGGGAAAGTTTATCAAAGGGGGGACTCAGACTCCTCGAGCTCAGTTTCCCCAACCGCCTCGAATTGCAAATGGAGGGAAAACCTATAGACAACTGCCACTGTTCGTAGGAGGTGAGGAATGCTACTACGTTGATCCCCTTACGGGACAACGAGTGAATAGGGAAGAAGATTGTACCCTAGGAGCAGCCCTGGAGGTAGACCAGAGGGGACCATATGTGGAGGCTGAGGTGGCTGGATGTCCTACGACCTTTTTGGTGGATACGTGGGCCACTCGATCCACTCTAAGATCGGCGGTGGTCCCAGGTCTGCCAATGTCGGGAGAGACGATCCAGGTGGTAGGAGTCGCAAATAGGAGAATGACAAATCCTCTGACAGAACCAGTGTCGGTGAAAATAGGGAAATATAGTGATGAGCACCAGTTTGTGATTTGTGATTCCAGCCCTGTGTGTCTGTTGGGAAGAGATCTGTTATGTAAACTGAATTGCACAATCTATTGCACCCCTCAAGGAGTAGAAGTGCAGACTAACGATGATGATGCCGACTTTAAGGTGGTAAACTCACAGGGATGCGTGGAACTATACCCTACCTTAACGGTGGAGGAGCTTCCACGAGACTTGAGGGAGATGGTGTCAGCTGAGGTGTGGGATTTTACTGGGGAAGAAATAGGACTGATCAAAGGGGTAGAGCCGGTAAAGATCATGGTAAAACCAAATGCCGAATATCCAAGAACACCACAATACAAGTTGACCCCGGAGACGATTGCAGGAATAAAGCCTGTGATCGAATCTATGATTAAACAGGGAATACTGAAGGAGATCGTGGGAAGTCCATGTAACTCCCCGATTATGGGTTTGCAGAAGCCTAGTGGGAAGTACAGAATAGTGCAAGATCTCCGAAAGATTAATAATATAGTCGTTTCATGTTGTCCAGTGGTACCGAATCCATCAGTGATATTGTTTCAAATACCATTCCAAGCTGAATGGTTCACGGTGATAGACCTGTGCCAGGCTTTCTTTTCAATCCCCTTAGATGAGGAAAGCCAATATCTTTTCGCTTTTAAGCTGGAAAATCGCGTTTTAACATGGTGTCGTATTCCCCAGGGGTATACAGAAAGCCCATCGATTTTTAACCAGCTGCTGAAGAAAAATCTTGAAAGTCTAGTACTGCCCATGAACTCGGTTCTGGTCCAGTACATAGACGACCTACTTGTGGCGTCAGAAACTGAGGAAGCTTGCAAAATAGACACCATCACCTTATTGAATCACTTGGCCGAGAACGGACACAAGGTGTCTCCAAGTAAATTGCAGTATTGTCTGACAGAAGTGCAATACTTGGGCCATAGGATTGAAAAGGGAAAACGGAAGGTGTCTCCAGACAGAATAGAGGCGATCATGAAAATGAGTGCGCCTACAACACAAAGAGAAGTCAGGATGTTTCTAGGAATGGTCGGTTATTGCCGGCAGTGGATAGCCAACTTTTCACTGAAGGCAAAACCTTTACAGAAACTGACGCACAAGGGGGTGAGCGATCCGGTACCATGGGACAAGGACTGTTTGATGGCGTTTTTGCAGCTGAGGGAGGACTTGTGTCGTGCCCCGGCTTTGGGAATGCCTGATTACGAGAAACCATTCTTGCTTTACTGCTGTGAAAGGGAAGGTTGTGCTTTGTCAGTTTTGGCCCAGATACACGGGAATGCCCGTAGACCAGTTGCATACTTCTCGGATACCTTAGATCCGTTGCCCGGATGTCTCAAATCCGTTGCTGCAACGGGTGTCAGCATTGAAAGGTGTGAGAACGTAGTTATGGGACACCAGTTAGTGGTGTATGTACCTCATTCTGTAGAATTGTTAATGACTAGGACCAAGACACAGCATCTGACGAATAGCAGGCTCACACGCTATGAGCAAGTCATATTGGCTGCTGAGAATGTGACCCTAAAAAGATGCTCTGTCTTGAATCCTGCTACCTTGATGCCACTTCCTAATGATATTGATGATGAAGTTTGTACAGATCATGACTGCCTTGATGTGACTGAACTATGCACCAAACCAAGACCAGATATCGTAGATGAGCCATTAACTGACCCCGATGAAATATTTTTTGTTGATGGTTCATGCGTAAGAGACGATATCGGTCAGCTGAGAGCAGCTTATGCCGTTTGTACAATTACCGGAGTTGTGGAAGCCGCCTGCCTGGAAGGAGTACACTCCGCTCAGGTAGCTGAAATCATTGCTTTGACCAGTGCCTGTTTGGCAGGCAATAAAATTCGAGTCACCATTTACACCGATAGCCAGTATGGTTTCGGGGTAGTTCATGACTATGGGCAGTTATGGTCTCAAAGAGGTTACATGACCTCCTCGGGTTCTCCTATTAGGAATGGAGAGTTCGTGCGGCTATTGTTAGAAGCATTACAAGGTCCAGCAGCCATTGCAGTTGTTAAATGTACCGCGCACACAAAAAACACTGATTTTGTGTCGCAAGGAAACAGGTATGCGGATGAAGTCGCACGTTACTGTGCGGAACAGGGGTATTCTCTCACAGAGGTAGAAGTGGGGGGAATACAGGAAAGAACTGAATTGACTATGTTGTTGGAAACTGTAGACACGTGGGATGAGTTGAAGTGTATCCAAGAGAATGCACCTGATTTTGAGAAAAAGGCATGGGAGACAGCTGGTTGTACCAAAAGTGAGATGGATTTTTGGATCTCTGCGGATGGGAGAGCAGTTTTACCAAACGAACTTGGTAGTCCAATGGCAAGGAGATTGCATGGACCAGCACACATAGGCAGAGATGCCATGGTAAGAGTATTCAGACAAACGTGGTACAACCCGAAGTTTAGAGTAGCGGCAGAAGCAGTATGTCAGCGTTGTGTGATCTGTCAGCAACTGAACGTAGGAAAGAGAACACCAGTCACATTGAGCCACATAGGGAGGTCTGGGGGGACTTTCAATAGAATGCAGCTGGATTTTATTGAAATGCCCAAGTGCAATCGCCTCAGATATGTCTTAGTGATTGTCTGTATATTTTCCAGATGGGTTGAGGCTTACCCCACACGTAGGTGCGACACACTTACAGTAGCGAAATTGTTGCTTAGAGAACTGATACCGAGGTTTGGGGTGCCGGCCTCTTTGGAATCGGACAGAGGAACACATTTTAACAGCGAAATAGTGAAGATGCTATGCTCAGCCTTAAGTATAGACCAGATGCTCCATTGTAGTTATCGACCAGAAGCTTCGGGGATTGTAGAGCAAATCAACAGCACCATAAAATCCCGACTTGCCAAAGTTTGTTCATCGACATCCCTGAGTTGGCCTGATGCACTTCCACTGGTCCTTATGAGTATACGTAGCACACCCGATAGAAGAACAGGTCTCTCCCCTCACGAGGTGCTAATGGGGAGGGCTATGAGACTGCCATCGGTTCCAACTGCAGCACTATTGAACATCACAGATGATTTGATCCTGGACTATTGCAAGGGACTATCTGACGCCATTCATTCTGTGTCCCTCCAGGTGCAGGCTGCAGAGGTTCCATCAGCTCAGGACCTGTGCCATGACCTGTGTCCGGGGGACTGGGTCCTGGTGAAGAAACACGTCAGGAAGAACTGTCTAGACGTGCGCTGGCGTGGACCATTCCAAGTCATACTGGTCACGAACACTGCAGTAAAGTGTGGAGGCTTGCCCAACTGGATCCACGCCTCACACACCCGAAGAGTTCCAGCACCTCTGGAAGAAACAGCTCCTCTCTCGGATGAAAATCCAGCTGAAAGCGGAGAAGCCACAGAGAGGAAAAGTCAAGCTGTAGAGGTGATTGAAGAGGATGAGGCCGTGTCTGACCAGGCCGAGGACGGTCAGTACATCAGTGAGACCGAAGCTGCCTCAGAAGGGGAAAGTAGCTGGGAGTTCGAGTCAGACACCGACCAAGCTGTAAGTGGTCAAGAGACGAGTCCAAGAACCAGGAGCAGGAGGACAAGGAGTGGAGAAGCTAGCTGGCCGGAAAGAAGGAGAAGGTCAAGCTTGAGAGCAAATCCAGAGAGAACCCTTGTTCCGATCTCTGAAGACTCAGATCTAGACGAAGGAGCTACGGACTCAGGCTCTGAGAGTCCGAGAAGATCAAGGAGGGTACGTGTGCCCTGCAGAAGATACGCCACCCCTGAGTGGACCTATCTAGCATCAGATGTCTTGGGGACAGAGATCTGGGAGGGTGAGAGAGGTGCAGGTGACCAATCTCGATCCAATTGTGACGGTGGAAGTACGGATGTTGACACCTGGAATCGAAACTGAGGGGTTACTGACATTCACACTACCTGTTCCCCTTTACCTAAGTCGGATCAAGGACCTGGTGCTGAATCGATTAGAATTTCCAACTTTGGGTCATCCAATACCAGCGCATGAAGAAAAAGTCCTTCGTTTAGAACTGTTGGAATATGCCATTAGAGCAGCTGGCACTAGAATCATTGTAGATACATAAAGACTTTGTGATTGAGCCATAAAGAAGAAGATAACCTAGCGCCAAGTGGAAAGAAGAAGAAAATTAGGGATTACATTTAGAGGACGGAGAAGGGCTAGGGTTGTCTGTTGCTGAAAATAAAAAGACTTTGTTGAAAAAGAGACTTTTGTTGGTTAAGAGCGCTTCACAGACTGAGAAATCAAATAATGCAAATAAAGACCTGAAAAGAAAACTTTTCCTCGAAAAAGGAAGAGCCACGCTGTCTGATAACATGGAGACTGGCAGTCCAAACCGAAAGGCCAAATGCATAATAGGCACACTGGTAGCTGTAGTAATTTCTCTCATAGCCGTAGTAGTCACAGTATCATACATAGTAGGACATACAAGTGTGAAAGAGACAACAGATGTAAAGCCTGTAACGACTTTGAAACCTGCTCTTGTTGGAAAGAAGGAGGAGAGCAATGTGATACGTGAAAAGGCGTTACTGGCAGATGAAGCCCGTAGGTTACACATAGATGAATCACAGGGAAATTTCAGGACAAACGCATATGCCAAGTTATTGTACGAGTATATTGATGCCATGGAGGCCAAGGATTGTTATGTCTGCATGCAGATGCCCGCTTCTGTAGATGAGGGCATCAGGTATCATCACCTTCCATTGACATATGGGATAACATGTAGTTTATTGCTCAGTATATTTTATGGTCGAGAAGGGTTTGAGTACTACTTTTCAAATTATGATTCGGTACTGCCTGAAGTCCCGAATTATAAGCAAATGAATAAGTGGGACTACTACAAAAAGGAAGATAGACTAGCAAAATTCTTTCTTCCTTGGGATACATTAGATACTTCATATGCACGCCGAAATAATCTGACTTGCAAAGTGTCAGAGATTGAGAAAAGATTCATTGGACAAGTTGATGACCGTTACAGGAGGCAGAAGATTTTGAAAATGTCAGGACAATGGAAAACAGATTGGACCGAAGAGGAAAAGGCACACAAAAGGAAGGGTAGTAATGGTCCAATAGCTTTGGATAGAACGCAGAAAGGAAAGTTATGTTTGACTCGAAGCAAGACATATTATGAGAGTGTATTTGTAGGTGAAGTTAGTTGTGAACATGCTTTTCGATTAGAGTATTATACGAAAGATTTCATGAAAGGGATGCAAGCGATTCCTAATGTATATTTTGTATGTGGAAGAAATGCCTATGTAAAATTGCCTGATAATTGGTATGGTTCATGTTATTTGGCAATTGTCTTCCCCAAAATATACCATGCAAAGGATCTAGAGATCATAGAGGGAAAGGCTTCGACAAGAGGAAAAAGGGATGTAGGAGATGCTGAGGTAGTTGGAGACGTATTTGGAGCCATGTTTCCTCTTTTAGGTTTGATACTTAATGATGTTAAGATCAGGAGATTAGCTACAGTTGTAGATAGGTTGTCTGCTAGTACTGCAAGGTCATTGATGCTAGTAGAAGGAGAGATGCAATCGATTAGGGCGATGGTTCTTCAGAACCGTCTTGCTTTAGATGTTCTGCTAGCAAAAGAGGGCGGAGTCTGCAAGGCTTTGAAGGTCCAGGAATGTTGCACTTACATTCCAGACAATTCAAAACCACTTGAGAAGGTTATACAAAATATTACTAAGATACATCAAGAAATCGAAGATTTGACAAAGATAAATGCTTGGGAAAAAGTAGGTCATGGAATGGGTAAAGTTAGAGGTTGGTTTGCCAATCTCGGGAAAAGTGTTGTGTGGTATATCTTGAAACCTATCTTCATAATCTTGATTTGCATAATCATATTGTGGGGATTAGTGAGGATGTACAAATGGTACAGATCAAACCGGTTGCAAAGGTTCATGAGAGAGCAAGAAAGGAGATTAGCTGCTTTGCAAGATCATCAATATAGAAGCCTGAGAGCTCTAGAAACGATAAAAAGGGGGAGCCTTGCAACCAGTTCAGTGTGACACATTCAAATTGTGATGTTAGTGATGACCCCTAGAGGTCATCAAAGGGGGGAACTGAGAGAGCGCAATTTGAATGAAAAGTATGTCCGTATCATATTTACAAGCCTGTAGCGTAAAGTTAGCACATGTAACTTAATAAGTAAGAAAATGTATCCGTATTTACTCTAGAGTGTGCATTAGAATTAGAAAGGCCCGTATATAGGTTGGGCTAATATAGAAATGTGTGAAAATGCTTAAGAACAGTAGAATGTGCTAAACAGAATTCATGTATGCAATTATTAAACGGAGAAAGAGATGAAATGCAAATTGAAGAAACGTACAGACCACATAGCATTGTGTAAGAACGAGAGTATAACATTTCATCTTTCATGTAACATGGATTCGATTATAATCAATGATTTGCTTATTCCATATATATGTGTGTTAAAAGCTATACCGTATAGAAGAGTTTGTAGAATTATAGAGTGGTGTGTTCATATGTTATTTTAACCTAACGAGATGAGGGTTCGCAAGAGTGCAGTCCACTGCATATAATTTAGTGGGCTCACAGAGATAGGGGGATAGCTTTGATCTGCACGTGCGAGCCAAGAGTCAAAAGTCTCGTTAAATTAAATTGCCAATGCTGGTCGAAGTTTTACGGCCTAGTGAGATAAGGGACGCTTGGAATTTGGGGCACTGTTTCAAAGTGTCTGTTTCCAGGTGCAAAGGGGGGTACCAATCCCAACGTAATGAATAGAGCTTTGTTTGAGGAGATAGGCTCTGGTCTGGAGGAGTCAACCGGAATGTCATGGGGGTACCAGCACGACGGAGACGGCGCCTGGGAAGCAAGGTCAACTTAACAGAAGATTCAAAGAAGCGAAACTATGGAAAAAACCAGAAGCAAGACCACGTGAAATGTGTACGTGGTGGGCGTCTCAAAGGGGCGTTTCACCCATACTGTGATTTTGTATTAGGGACAGCACCCCGGGGAGGAGGAGAGGGCAGATGGCCTGAGGACTCTTAGAGAGCGGATGGGTAGGCAGAGAGGATACTGCTACGCGACATAGGTTTCCATCAGAGACTAAGAGAGTTTGAACTTCTTCGGAAGTCAAACTGCTGACACCTTTTTAGGTAAAGAACTTGTTGAGCAGGGATGCCATCTAGCATAGAGTAGGGACAGTTTAACTGGTTTTATTTTTCTGTAAATGACGCAGCATATCCACTTTGTGTCTGTGCTATTCAACTTGATGATATTCGAATTAGTGTTGATTGTTTTCTTCTGTAGACTGAGATTCCTTAGGGAATTCATGTTCCTTTTAGTACCTGTATACCTGTTGAATATTATATTGAGATGCTTGTACTTGCAATTGACTTTGGTTTTATAATAAACCTTTAAACTTTACCAGTCGTAAGTGGTTCTTCAGAGTTGCGTCAGTCTATGGGGTTGATTTAATTTATATGGGTTTGCCTTTTACTCAATGACAGTCAATAATCGATCCGAAAAGGGATTAAATGAGATAGGTATCTAGGTGTTCAGATAAAAGATCAAAATCTCATTTCCCGCACAGATGTCAGAAGACTTTTGTTCTTTAAAATTAAAAAAATCGCCAGCACAAGGCAGAGCTGTTAACAAGAATATTTACTCAGGAAGTGAAGTTTAAAATAACATGTTCTGGAGGTCTGTTTGAAAATGTTGGTCCAGATATGTGATTTATAATAAGTAAAACTGAAAGCAAACTTTATTTTTACTTTTCTGTATCACTACATTAATTTGATGTTTTTGGTGAAGCAACGTCTCAGACAGGAGGCGACTTGAGAGTGCTGATAACCCAAACCGTATGCACCATGCCAGATTTTTAATGTCTTGCAAACTGTGTGAACTTTTGCAGGAGTCTCAGAGAGGCAGTGGTCACCGGGCTTAGATTGTAACACTCACAAGTATAGAAGTGTGTATGTTGCAGATGGATTCTGCCTACAAGTCAGCCAAGATTTTCTAGCTTTACATTACCCGATTTTTGAGTCTTCACTTTAGTGAGCCTCATGGTTAAGCCTCACTCCTGGTAATTTCATGGCGAATTGGGCTGCAGATGTTTACCGTCAGTGTCTACCTTTTCAGATAAGGCTGCATCGACGCAGCCAGGGTAAGGGGCGGTTACACATGTGCATGTTGCATGTGAGAGACTACCGTCGTTCACAGCCTGGTAACTGCACACGGGTAACATGCCAGTGTTTTTTTTAATTCGTTTTATTAAACATTTACTCAGTTGCACAGAACAGTGGTACAATAAAAAAATGAACGACGGGAAGTACAGAAGATTGCGATATATCACTTACCTGTACACCAATTGCAAATAAATAGACAATGCTCCTCCCGCTGGTATCTTTAAACATTGGCGGTAATATCACATGAGGATTCCACAACTTTCCCTCTCAAACCTTCTCCCACAAAAAGTCATTAGTAACCCCTATGTGCCACCCAACGTTTTCCCATTTCCGGGGGCATCCCTGGCTCATTTAGACCACCTTCTCAGCTGCACAACACCAGTCAAGGTCGATTTCCAATCCACCACCCTCAGGCACTAGCTGTATTTCTCTTCTTCACCATTGCTCAAATTCAAGCTGTCAAAATAACTCCTTTTGACAGGTGTAAACATTTCTTTTAAATATGAATAAATCACCCCTAAGTAGGCCATATTGCCCATAATAGCAGGTTGCATGATATTTAAAAGTTAAAACTATACTTAGAGTGAAGTAGCACCAAAAAGCTATTTTCGCTGTAGTAAGGCTCGCTGCTTTGACAAGGAAGCATTGTTACATTTATTAAATGCTAAATTCTGACCGGCAGCAGCTAGAGAAATAATTCAAGAACGGATTTTAATGCTTAGACAAAATCCAATTTGATGGTGAAATCAAATTTTGAGCAAATGGCACTTTAAAAAAGTTAACATTTTTCTGTCCAACGCTTGTAAGTATGCAACTGCTGCTTGGCAGCTGGATGACTCCCCTGTGGTGAGATGTGCAATGCTTCCAGACAGTGGTCAAATGGCTTGGGTCTGAGAGGATGTTTCTCTTCCTTGAGCAGAATGGTCAACTGTGACCAGTTAATTTCCAAACTTCAAAGGATGCTTTGTCTATTGCTGCCAGTTGCAGCTCACACCTTCGCCTGCATCCCTTGTGTCTTCCTAGACAACTCAACCAGTGGCAGGAGGGAGCTGCCCTGCACTGGTTTGGAGTGACCACAAGGGAAGGTTTGCCCATTATCATCGCTACACATTTGGATTGGCATAGGTGCTCTAATCAGGGGAAGAAGGGTTCTGCCATATTGGATTGTCCCACACTTAGCAGGAGGGACAGGAGTTGAAGAATGACATGGCATCCTAAGATTGGACAGGAGTGTCTGGCATCTAGAACATTACACCCGTATTTATAAACTCCTGCACAAGAGAGAGAGGGAAAGCAAGACCCTGGACAGCAATGACGCCACAATCATGGACAGCTGGAAGGAGAAGCCACCGGATGCCTCTGATGAACTAATGACTTTGCCTACAACTGACCCACAGAACTGTGGGAGTCTCGCTGGGGCCAGTGGTGCTCACTCCGATGACCAGATAAAAGTAGATCTGGGCTCCGCTACCATCCCAACTGTCCCGTAAGACAGCCAGGTGGTTCTTGGGCTTGAGAGTGTTGGCAGGAGGATGCTCTGTTGGCAAAGAGTGAATGGAATGCGCAAAAGCCATCTCCAGCAGGAGAAGAGCACCAAGAGAGGAGAACTGTGGTGCAGGGAGTCTATAAAACCAGCTTCCCACAAATTGCACCCCTTTAGAGGCCAGGAGGCCTGCCGAAAATGCTCCTGTTGGTTGTAGCTATCCACCAGGAGCAGAATGAGCCTGTAATCATGAAAATTGGCAACACAGGCCCTAAGTTATCCACTTTGAAGGATTTATTGGCCTATTCACATGTGCCAGCTCTGCTGCCATTTCCAGAAAATTCCCCCGCAGAGGACCAAAGCCTCTGAGGTTGGCACATTTGTATGTAATAATTATTTGGGAACAGGGCCTGCATGGGGACCCCAGACTCTCATTTGGTCCCATGTGGTACTACAAGACAGAGGCCCCATTCCGGGTCCGCATGTGAGCGGGAGTACCAATTATGTAATCTCAAGCTCTCCACGCCCGTGAGTGAGGGAGGAAGGAAGGCCAGCAGAGACTGCGGCTTGCCCTCAAGAACGCAGACTGGGAAACGAACAAGCAGGTTATCCCACTAGCATTAGGGAGTGTTGGCCGGGTAGGGAACTGGCTGGGTAGCACAGGAGTACACAGACCCAACAAAATGGCTTACTCTGTAGGTGTCGCTGGGTGGGACTAAGACACCCCAACAAAGATAAAGAATTGTATGGTGCGAGACTACCTTACCCTATTGCAGCAGTAAAACATCTGCACATCTGTTATTCAAAAAAGTGTGAGGGGTGTGGGGAGTGCGGCCGAGAGCAGGGACACGCAGCGTTTACCTTGCGGGAGTGAGAGCGATAATTGCTAACACATGGCGCCGCTCGCTCCCTCAAGAGAATCACCAAACATGCTCGCGTTGCCATTCAAAGCAATACAATGTGTGCTCGTTTTTGCCCTCAAAACCGAATCGATTACAAGAAATCAACTTGGGAGCGCCTTGTAATACCCTCTGAGGGGCTTTGTTTAACTGGCTATCTTGCCTGTGATACCCAAAGGAGGGCAGGGGCACCATAACTGCCTTTTGATGAATAGTTGGGGGCTGCAGGGAGTACAGTAGCCCCCAGAAAAGTTTATTTTAAAACTGACCCTTATATTTCTGGGGCTTAGAAAGCATGACCACAGGAGAGGTTTACATCAATTTTAAGTACTCATGGAGCAGTGGATTTTGCTCTACAGATCAGCAGTGCTGGGATTTCTAGTGGTTGGTCCTCTGGCTTATTTATGTGGCCAGAAGTGGTAAAAAAATGCTTTATTGACAACTTTGTTGTTGAGCAATGCAATTTTTATTGATAGTGTATGCATTTAAACATCATTACTGAATCTGATTATGACCTTATACTTCAATATTATGACCTCATGACAAAGCCGATAGGCTTGCCTTATATTTTGATGTTATGATCCCTTGACAAAGCCTTGTTTATTTCAAATGGTGTCCCCTTATTTTGTGATGTTCTTCTGAGATAGGTGGGGGGTATTGTGGATTTGGGGTTCGTGACCCAATAGGGGTAAAGTGATTAACAGTATTTTCCATCTAACTTATGTATATACCTGTAAATTAATGCAGAGTATTTAATAGTTTGTGTGTAACAATTGGTGTGTCCTTTTCATAGGAAAAGCACTGACTGGGCAATGATTTATTGAGTGTTGTTGTGCATGTCAGCGAATTGGGATTGCTAGCCCACACCAACCCTTGGGTATGCCTTGGACTGCTCTCTATCACTACCCTGAGAGTCAAGTGCTACCATGGGGTACTTGATTCCCAGTTAGGAGGTAATTGTTCACATATTACTTGCGATGGCCTCACAACCTGCACAACGAATAACCGATCACATTGATGTTCAGCACTGGGATCAAGACTATTCTGCTCCTTAACACATTGATAGCATTTAATAAGTTCATGTTTGCTAGCTATTACCTATGCATTAATGAGCAAATATTAGAGTGTAAGGCTCTGAGAGGGGATCATGAGATTGGTTATGTAAACTCAAGATGTGGGAAAGGAAAGCCCTGCACACATGTCTGGTGAAAACAATAATGGTTGGTTGATGTATTAATTGTTTTTATTATGACAAGATTTAATTTTTAAACTATGTGATGGTGGGGTGGATTTTCACAGTGTGTCAAGCCAGACTGCCCTTTGAACTCCAACACTACAAACACCAGGCCTGGATCAGGAGGATGGTTGTCCATAGGTTCAGGGACTGAGACAAGCATCTACACCATAGATTTGGGTGAAGGGGTGGCCCAACTTCTGGGCTGGGCCAGGAGGGGTTTGGGTCCTCCAGGAAATGTTTGTGCTTAGCATGGGACAGCATATTTCCAGTAAGGGTGCCCACCTTGAGTCATTAAGTTTTGTACATATTTTCCCCTAATTGACAGAGGCAAACCGTACTGGATGGGAGGGGTGGGAATGTACATACAAGAAGTGACCCCTGTAGGGGTTCCAGCTAGGAGGGTTGGGTGGTCCCTAAGACATTTTTCCACAGTGGGAGGGTGCGAGAAAGTTGTGGTTCCTAAGGTTTCCAAAGGCTATCTGTTGGGGAGTTGGGTCTGTCCAGGGGTGGCCCATAGTGGTGGATGGCCCGGTACGGAGATGTTTCCCAGGTAGAAGGTATAGTGACTTACCCTAAGGAGGTCAGAGGGGGGTAGTGACGTCTTTAGATTCCCAGGAAAGGTTAGTGGTGGGCCCTGAGATGTTGGGGAGGGCAAGGCAACTGCTTGAGCTCAGGGTGTCACTGCATAGACTGTTTTGCCTGAACCTGAGGGGGGGCTGTGGCAATGCCCCACTTTGTGGCCAATCAGGTATGTCATGTGGGGCCAGAACCCAGGAAAGGGGGTGAAGGATCCTGTAGATGTAAGATGTGCAGGAGCTGTGTGAGCCCCCAGTGACCTACCTAGGTGGTCCCGTGGGGCCTTTCTTAAGTGATTGGGGCATGGAGTATTAGTCTGGAGTTAGGAAAGCACACTTGTTTCGGATTGTTGCTGTGAGCTATCAAAAGGACAGGCTACCAAGGCTCTGCCTTAGAAGGCTCCCGCCTGGTGCACCATGGGTGTGCCAGACTTGGAGTGCAGCCCTGATGCCCCTTGAAGTCCTGGTTTGCCAGACATTGGTTTGGCTGGTGGATGTGGCCCCTAGCGTGATGGTGCAGATGGTGGGTGCACCCATAGTGGCACAACGAGGAGACCAGGGTTACCCACTCTTGAGGGGGGACCCTGTGCATGAGCCTTGGCTGGTGCTTGGCACTTCTGTCAGGGAGTTCACATTTGGCTCTTTGAAGTGGCTGCTTTGGAATTTGCCTGGCAGATTCCTGCCTGGTGCACCCATGGTGTACCAGCTTTGGAAGTGTGATACTCGGAGGCCCCACAGGAGGCCTGGATTGCCAAGCAGGCACTCCACAGATAGGGATGCTCCTCTGCTGAGGAAGGTGAAGGGCGGCAATGTTTTGATTCACACAAAAAGTATCCAGGAGTCAAAAACACACTCTAATCACAAACGACCGTTGACATGACAAGAAGAGGGATTGTGAACTAAATACAATTAAATTAAACCATGACAACACGTGATACCATGTAAACAAATGCACGTGCGACACATGCCCAAAGTGAGAATTTTCCCATCAGTTGTCGATCTGTTCCACCACTTTTACATCATTTGGGTTCTCCTTATCCAGAAGTTAGTGTGCACACAGTCACACAAGTTGGAAAAGAGGACTGTGAGAGTAAGAAGACCCTGCGTTTTTATCTAATGAGTGGTGTCAGTGTGATGTTACAACTGAAAAAAGCAGTGCAAGTGAATAATTAGTGAAGTGAATAAAATTAGGTGAGACTGAGTAGAAGTAGAAGCTTTAATGTTTTCTCTCAGCTCCCTAAACATAAAAGCAATAGTGAGATAGCAGATTTGACAAAATATCAGCTCAGCGAGTGGTCAACATGTTTCTGCATACGAGGAAAAGTACCTATGCATTCATCAGGACCTAGGTGTTGCTACTGCTGTCAAATATAGTGAAAAAGATAAAAAGGAATCATATCACCTGTTTGTCAGGTACAGATACTCTGCCACAATCTGAGAGTAGTCATGTCAATGAGAAAAGAAAGTGAGAAGAAACAAACATATTTTAAAAAAATACACTCATCAGTAGTGTTATTTCTATGATCATGTCATTACATTTATTTAACATGTTATCACTCACCCAATTTTTGTGGGGATAGCGCCTCACCTCACCTGGCTGCAGCTCAGGTAATTGAGGAGCACCGCTCTGTTATGAAAAGACACACAATTACAAAAAACATTCCGCTGTTTATCCCATAGGGAAGTAAAATCCACATTAATAACCAAATTCAAGAGACACTATGAATAGTATATAGTGTCGAATTTCACATCTGGTTCGCCTCAGTAATCATGAACCCACTGCATTTTTGCCCAAGACAGTTGTTATGCTCGATCTCTACACATACATATACTCCGTTGTTGGGAAAATACTATGGTGTTCTGAAAATGTAACACTACCTGTGCCCAAGCGCGACTCAATTATAAGTTATTTCAACATTGAGGAGGGGCCGCGTGAGTAGCAAGCACATGAACAGATATTATCTTGCTTTTCGGCAATTAGTGACTCCTTCGATATCAGACAAGGTGCATGTAAAAAGCAATGTAGGCGTGAGTCGCAAGCACACGAACAGATATTATGTTGCTTTACGGCAATTAGTGACTCCTTCGATATCAGGCAAGGTGCGTGTAAAAAGCAATAGTAGTTAAGGGAACGGAACCATTAATGGACCCGCCATGCTGAAGCAGCGAGCGATACACGGTAACTTCCCTCTAGGAGGGAGCACACTCTGACTCTGTACGCATCGCGTATCTAACAAACAAACACACACGATGGAACAAACCGCTACCGTACTCACCTATCCGTCGGTGTCTCCAGGCGTTCCTCTGCGCTAGACTGGGGTCGCACCGAGCGGATAGGGCGCGGTCCATTTGAACGTTCGTCTCCTCTTTGCATGTGCGTAATCGCACACGGAATGCTGGATCTTGTAGTGTGAACGTTCGAAACTCAAAAATATAAATACATTTTTATGTTTACATATTTTCAGTATGTCCAAGATGCAAATTGCACCAACAATGTTGTGGAGTGTTGTAGGTCTTATAGTGCGAATAAATGGCACTTTGAAATACAGATATATTTTTTTCAATTAGGACAATATGCCAAATGCGCAAGAAATACTGGGTCTTGTAGTCCGGATTTATGAAACTTTGAAATATAGTTATATTTTCATTAAGCCAATTGCTAGCGGATTCACCAAAGTCACAAAAACACTCTGCTAGTAACGAATTACAGTGAACCCACTCTTTAGAACTCATCCTGACATTGTGTGTCGCGCATTTGTACTGTGGATAGAATGAAAAAATACAAATTGGAGCCATTTCTTGTGTCTTCAAACAGTCAAGGCTAGTGCGTACTTTACCAACAGTAACCTAGCGCCACTGTTCTTAGACTGAGACCATTAGCAACTGTTTTCCTTAAATCTGAGGCCAGTAGCAACTTTTGTTAATGTTACAACAGTAGATGCAATGTTATGGTGTTTAATTTGGTCGCCATTACAGTTTAAATGATAAATAGTAATTTAAACTCTCCTAGCAAGGTGTTTTTTATTAGAAGGTTTACTTTGGTAATGACAGAATTCCTTCATAGCGACATCCAGGGTATCGGTTCATTTAGGCCCTCCTTGTCGCTATTAAGCTTATAGACCCATTTTTGTTCTATTTTAAACAAAAATGTGCTTACATCCGGGCAATGGTCTGGGATGGTTGGCTGTTCTAGCACAGTCCATGTGAAATCATTAGGACCGTGTCCTACTTCTAAGAAGTGGGCTGTTAGACGCGTCGCCTGTTTGTGACATCGAACTGTGCTTTTATGTTCACATATGCGAGTTCTTATTTTTCTTGTCGGGCATGGACAAGTAATGAGATAGATGGTATTCTCACTGTTGCAATTTGTGAATTTACGCTGTTGCCATGGTCGAACTGTCTCTATATCAACCACGGTGGACTTGGTTGTTTGTGGACACACAGAGCAGTTTCAACAGGGATGATGTCCTTGTACAGGTGGAAGATCCCATAGGGTCCCAACCTGTCTAGTCAGTCTATTTTTAGGTCTGGTATGTACCAGCTGATCTTTTATGTTCTGTCCTCTCTTAAAGGCAAAGAGTGGTAAGGATAATGTGTCCCCGCTGGTCTTTAAAATAGACCAATGTTTTTTTATGATCTTTTGGACTTGGTTAGATTTATTTATTTATTTATTTAAGAAGCTTATAAAGCGCGCAGATACCCCCAGAGGGGGTGTCCCGGCGCTATAGAGAACATGTCAACAGAAAGGGAAAGCTATTTTAAGCGAAAGTGAACAGCCAGGTCTTGAGTTTACGGCGGAACACCTGCTCCGACTCAATGAACCTCAGATCCAGGGGGAGGCTGTTCCAAAGCTTAGCAGCAGCTACTCCAAACATTCTGCCCCCGCTCCTGGTGCGGCGAAATCTGGGTACAACCAGGAGACGTAGGCTGTTCGATCTCAATGATCTGGCAGATAGGGATAGTTTGAGTCTTTTACTCAAATAGACCCGGCCTGATCCGTTCATAGCACGGAAGGCAAGGATCAGAACTTTAAACTGGATACGGCAGGAGATGGGGAGCCAGTGCAATTCTTTCCGATAAGCTGCTACGGAGTGGCGGAAAGGAATATTTCCAATGAATCTAGCAGCTGCATTTTGAACCACTTGTAACCTTTCAATAAGGTAAAGGGGGGCGCCGGCATTGAGACTGTTTGCATAGTCTAAATGCGACGCAATCAAGGCATGGACAATAGTCTTACGGGAGTCCAAAGGAAGATAAGGAAAGATCTTCCTGATCATGCGTAGTTTGCCGAAACAGGCAGATGTAACCTTATTGATCTGGGCCTTACAAGACATGATATTATCAAATTGGAATCCCAGATTACGGGCTGAACGGACCGGGATCGGCGGGGAGTTCAGAACGGAAGGCCACCACAGGGTAGGGGGAAGAGCAGTTTTTTGGTTAAAAAAACAAAACCTCTGTTTTGTCCGTATTCAAAACAAAATGGTTAGAGGCCATCCAAGAACAGATGTTGCCATGGCAGTTGCGGAAGTTGGAAAAATGGGAGTCAGAGTGATCTCTAAAGGAAAAAACAAGCTGTGTATCCTCAGTGTAAGAGATCACCCTGACTCCCCACGACTCAATCACCCTGGCAAGCGGACCTAGGTAGACATTAAACAAAAGAGGGCTCAGAGCCGAGCCCTGGGGCACTCCACACAAGAGAGGTTTATCCTCTGATTCAAAGGGCTGAAGAAGTACCTTCTGCGTCCGCCCTGTAAGGAACGATCTGATCCAGGTCAATACAGTACCTTCAATTCCCAGCTGCTGCAGGCGGTCTAGTAGTATATCGTGGGACACCGTATCGAAAGCGGCGGACAGGTCGAGGAGGACCAACATGGCCTCCTCACCCCTGTCCACACACTCACGAATCGTCTCCGATACCTCTAGCAGAGCAGTCTCTATACTAAAGCCGGTTCTAAATCCCGACTGGGAGTCATGCAACAGCTGGTTCGTTTCAAGGTAGCAGGCCAATTGCCTCTGAACCACCTTTTCCAGGATCTTAGCAGGCTTAGGGAGAAGGGATATCGGGCGGTAATTGCAGAATTGTGTCCGCATCCGATTTTTTTAGAATGGGAATCAGCATAGCCTGTTTCCACACTGAGGGGAATTGACCCAGGCTTAAGGAAGAGTTCCATATGGAAAGAAGAGGGCTGGTTAGAACCGGGGCAAGATTTCCCATCACCTTGGCGGGGACTGGATCCAATGGTGACCCTGAACTAACTTGAACCAGTAATTTAGTGGCAGTCTCAGGAGTAAGCTCTTCAAAGGAATTAAATAAGCATTGCTGAGAGTCAAACTCAGCAGTCGGAAGGGGGGACAGCACTGCTACAAATGAGGAGGATAACTTGATAATTTTATCCTGAAAAAAATCAGAGAGCCTGTTGCAAAGGGCCTGGCTAGGAGAGCTCTGAGCCTTCATGGCAGGAGGATTCACAAAATCCTTCACTATCTTGAAGAGGGTTTTGGTAGAGTTCTCAGCCTCCTTAATAAGCTGTGAGAAGTAACCTCGCATCGTAGACCGTTTTAATTTTTGGAATTTATTCAGGGCAGATTTGTATACTGTTTTAGATTCAGGATCATAGGTCTGCCACCATTTACGTTCAAGCTGTTTACATCGACTCTTTTCTTCCCGCAAAGAGGGTGAAAACCAAGGTGCAGAAGGTCGGGATCTAGCAGAAGTGATAGGGGCTAGTGGGGCAATAACATCAAGAGCGGCGGAAAGAGCGGAATTATATCTAGCTACTTCCTCATTGAGGTCTGAAGAAGGATCGAACTGATATGAAAAACAAGGATCGATGGTGTCACAGGTGACTTTAAGCCATTTTCGTCCATTCTCTCTATTCAAAGAAGAAGGGGGAGGAAGGGAAGGGATAGTGATTTCAAAAGGAAGGAGAAAATGGTCAGACCAGGTAAGGGGCAGTGCAGGAAGAGAGGTAACACATGGATGATTAGTGAATATAAGGTCAAGGGTATGACCTGCTGTGTTTGTCGGGCCCTTAACTAATTGGGACAAAGTTAATCCTTGCAAGGTTTCAATTAAAAGAGACGCTTGTGTGCAGGATGCCTTATCCACATGTAAGTTAAAATCTCCTAACACCGTAAAATAAGCGTGTCTTAGGGAGAGGTCGGCTATTGTATGCAACAGGGTAGTAAGTGAGGAAGTAGAGGCGGTAGGTGGATTATATACCAGGATACCAGCTAGAATAATGGTGGTGGAATCCAGTATTGTGAAATACATAGCTTCAATAATGGATTTTGTGTGGAAGGTGTTCACAAAAGTCATCCTGTCTGATTTTTCTTTGGGGACAGTTATGTCTAACAGGGCGTCCCGGTTATTATTGGACGCCCTTTTCTTGGATTGGCGTATGCTTTTATTCGGGTAGTTTTTCTCCCGCAGTTGTTCCGACAGTTTTGCCGAATGGGCCTCAAACGCCTCTTTGGTAGAGCAGTTCCTTTTGAGCCTAAGAAACTGGCCAAAGGGTAAGTTGTTTCTGAGCACTCTCGGATGACAGCTCTCATAATTGAGGAGCCCATTCCTATACAATTCTGTGGTAAGGCCTTTTGTTGTGGCTGATATCATTAGGTCTAAGAATGGTAGCTGGGTCTTACTGCATTCAACCGTAAATTTTAGATAGATGTTACAGGAATTCAACCATTTATGAAAATCCATTAGATCTGACTCTGAGCCTCTCCAGACCACAAAAATGTAATCTATGTATCGCTTCCAGACTCGAAGCGATACATAGTGAGGGTTGTTGTGGTTGAGCACCTGGGTCTGTTCAAATACATGAACATAAAGATTAGCTAAACTAGGTGCGAAGACACTACCCATGCTCGTACCAGATGTTTGGAGGTAGGTAGTGTCTTCGAATTTGAAATAATTCTCCCTCATTGCTAGTTCAGCTAAGTTCATGATAAAAGGGACCGGTGTTGCAGATTGTAGGTCCCTCTCTTGCAGTATGGTACCAATCACCTCCAAAGTCTCTGTCTGGGGAATTGATGTATAAAGAGATTCTACATCGAATGAGACGAGTAGATCAGTTGTGATGTCAAAGTCAAAATCCAGAAGAAGCCGCAGCATGTCCTTAGTATCCTTCAGATACGTAGGCATTTCTTTTACTATTGGGTTCAGGAAATGATCCACAAATGTGGATAAAGGTTCTAGAACTGACCCAATTCCAGAAATTATAGGTCTCCCAGGAGGTGGTCACTGTTGTTTATGGACCTTCGGGAGACAGTAAAAGTAAGGAATAGATGGATGGGAAGTGCACAAATATTGGCCTTCCTTCCGATGTGGCCTCTTCTACCAATTGACAGATCTTAGTTTTCAATTTCTCTGTGGGATCTTCTTTTAATGGAAGATATGATTTTCGATCCTGGAGTTGCCTTAGGCATTCTGTTCTGTAAGTTTCTGTGTCAAGAATGACAATCGCACCGCCTTTGTCCGCGGGCTTTATTGTGATTGCTTCATTAGATGTCAAAGAGCGTAAGGCTAATTTCTCTCTGTTGGGTAGATTCACATAGGAACTGGATGACTTGGTCTTGAAGAGTGTGGTAATGTCATTCTCAACTGCCTCTTCAAAAGTCTGGACTCGTGCAGGTAGTCCAATGGTTGTCGGATTGAAAGTCGATGTTTTTTTTAAACCAGTGTTGACATCTGGTTGTACAGTGTCGGTAGAATTTTGTTTAGCGAAAAAATAATGTAGCCTGATTTTCTTAAAGAACTTAGCTAGTTCTACTTGTGTTGTGAAGTGGTCACCATTGTTTGTGGCTACAAAGCCTAGTCCTCGGTTTAGAAGGCTCTCTTCATCCTCTGATAAAGAGTAGGAACTTAGATTGATCACGAGGCTGGTTGGTTGGTTCCGCTGCTCGTTCCCGCATTGTCCTGCGGTATCTTTGTACCATTCCTCAGGTCCATTGTAGGTTGCTGTACCGGTGTCGTCCAGCGGACCTGAGGTCCCTGCCCTTGTCTTCTCCTGCCTCTGTTCGTCCTGGGGCCAAACCCTAAAAAAGGCTGGACTCCCTCGGCTTGTTGCATTTGATGGGGAAAGAAGGAGGGACCCATTTGAGGAGGGAAATTAGGGCCATACATCCATGGGCCTGGTTGCCAGAAAGGTTGGAAATGATTTTGATTTAAGTTATAGGAGTTCCCTCTTCGTCCTCTTCTATTGCCACGTCCCCTGAACGGGGTTGGCACCATTACTGTGTTGTGACGTATTGAATTGTCATCGGAGCTCGAGGTGGCATAGGTGGAGCCTCCTTGGCGTCCGTTGTGGTTGAATGATGGAGCCACATAAGAATCACTAGTATAAGGGTAGACCTTTTCAGTAGAGAATCTAGCTAAATCTGTTTTGAATTTCTCTAATTTGGAGGAAAGAATCGATTCCTTGAATTCATTGTTCTTTTTGTTATTCTCATCTTGTCCAGTTTTGAAGAGTGTCGATTTTATGGTGGCTTTTTTTTTTCCTTTGAGTAACTGTATTTCCACCAGTATTTTATCAGCAACACGTTTAGCGGTTTTTATAATGAGGACTAGCCAGTCCCTTGTACACCGCCAGGCAATCATTGACCAATCTTTGAGGAACTCCTTATCATCCAAGAAAAGTCTTTGTGCGTTGGTCACAATTAGTCCTGACGGTGCACAGTTACCGCATAAATACTCTGCCATAGTTATACCATGGACTATAGTCCTAGAATGTGATTTTTTTAACAATAAGATCTTTTTCCACCCATTATCATTATTGCTCACTGCAATGGGGATACAGTCCAATAAGCTAGGGTTTTCCTCAAGAATATTCTGTACTTCAGCGTCTTCAAAAGCTAAACCACAGTTTGTGGCCATCTTAATAATAAAACAGCAGATTTACCTGATTCAAGAGTCAGAAGTTTAAGATATCAAAAGAGAGATGATACCCCTGCAGGACTCACGAAATGTGGAATGCTAGAACAAAAATGAATAAATTCAAACAGAGGGGTAAACCAAGACAAGTTCATTGGTTACCAGTAGTATCAGGACCCGCAGCCGCGGCTGCACTCAGCACTATAAAACACACTACTTAGAAGAGGGTCCAAGGGCTAGTTTAACAACTCCATACTGTATACACGCCCCTCACAATAACCTGATTCACACAAAAAGTATCCAGGAGTCAAAAACACACTCTAATCACAAACAACCGTTGACATGACAAGAAGAGGGATTGTGAACTAAATACAATTAAATTAAACCATGACAACACCCAGGAGTTAGTGTGCACACAGTCACACAAGTTGGTACACAGGTGATATGATTCCTTTTTATATTTTTCACTATATTTTCACTATATTTTCACTATATTTGACAGCAGTAGCAACACCTAGGTCCTGATGAATGCATATGTACTTTTCCTCGTATGCAGAAACATGTTGACCACTCGCTGAGCGGATATTTTGTCAAATCTGCTATCTCCCTATTGCTTTTATGTTTAGGGAGCTGAGAGAAAACATTAAAGCTTCTACTTCTACTCAGTCTCACCTAATTTTATTCACTTCACTAATTATTTCACTTGCACTGCTTTTTTCAGTTGTAACATCACACTGACACCACTCATTAGATAAAAACGCAGGGTCTTCTTACTCTCACAGTCCTCTTTTCCAACTTGTGTGACTGTGTGCACACTAACTTCTGGATAAGGAGAACCCAAATGATGTAAAAGTGGTGGAACAGAGCGACAACTGATGGGAAAATTCTCACTTTGGGTATGTGTCGCCCATGCATTTGTTTACATGGTATCACGTGTTGTCATGGTTTAATTTTATTTTATTTAGTTCACAATCCCTCTTCTTGTCATGTCAACGGTCATTTGTGATTAGAGTGTGTTTTTTACTCCTGGATACTTTTTGTGTGAATCAGGTTATTGTGAGGGGCGTGTATCCAGTATGGAGTTGTTAAACTAGCCCTTGGACCCTCTTCTAAGTAGTGTGTTTTATAGGGGGGCAATGTTTGCCTTCAGGGTGACCTGTCCAATATCACTAGGGGATCTTCATGGTCCCTGGTTGGTGTCCAGTTTGACCGCTTGAAGGCCTGGAAGTGGTCCTGCATTGAGTCTGGGTAAAATGTGGCGTAGACAGTGGTCCTTTTGGTGACCTAGTGGGGCTTAACAGTCCATGGGTGGTAGGACATGGACCCTTGTTCTCACAGTGGGCAGGTGGGCCATGGGTCTTTGTAGACCTGGCATCCTTGGCGTGGTATTTCCCCTGCATTTTTGCCTTTGCCTCTTGTATTTTTGCTGTGTGCTGAATTTCGTTTTTGCTGGTCTAGAATCTTTGGCCACTTTGAAACTGCTGACCAGTGCCAAAGTACAAGTGCTCCCTCTGTAAATTGTGACTATGGATTGGTGTTTCCATGATTGGCTTGTTTGACTTACTACTAAGTCCCCAATACATTGCACTATGTGTGCCCAGGGCCTGTAAGTCAAATGCTGCTAGTGGACCTACAGCACTGATTGTGCCACGCACACAAGCATCCTTGCAAAAGGTTCTCAGACCTGGCACTGCGGTGTCTGTGCACAGTTTATAACAGCCATGTCAAACTGGCAAGTGCACCCACTTGCCAGGCCCTAACCTTCCCTTTTCTGACATGTGAGTCACCCCTAAGGTGAGCCCAAGTTAACCCTGTGGGCAGGGTGGAGTGTCTGTGAAAGGTAGGTCATGTTGTGATGTGTGTAACATGTCCTGATAGTGAACTACAGTGAATTTCGTTTTTCACTATTGAAAGGCTATCTGTCCCTTAGGATAGAATAGGAGTCTTAGAAATATAGCTTTCCACTGGGACAAATTAAGTAGGTAAAGTTCTGTATGCCTAAACTCAGAATATAAAGATGCATCTTTTAGTAAGGATGATTTTTACATTCTGTGTTTGAAAATACAACTTTTAGAAAATAGGTATTTTCTTGCTTAGCCATCCTTTGTGCCTCTGCTGGTTTGTGAATTGACTGTCTGGCTTTGGAGTGAGAGAAGATGGGGATGTGCATTCACTGTAGACAGCCGCTGGGGGTGAGGGGGGGGGGGGTGAGATGTATCCTGCCTTTCCTGGATGAGTCAGGGCTGGGCTGAATATACCTGGGCTATATTAGAGTAGGGGGAGGAGATTTTCTTTCACCTGAATGGGCCTGATCTGCCTTGAATGAATGAATTAATATACACTTGTAAAGCGCATGGCTACCAAAGGCCTCCCAGCGCTAGAGACAGAGCCTAACTCGAGACATGCCAGCAGATTCACTGGAACAGCTGAGTCTTCAGTTGTTTGCGGAACAGTAGGTGGTTGGGTTTGAGACGAATAAGATCTGGTAATTGATTCCAACATTTCGCTGCAATAGCGGAAAAACGCCGGCCACCACTCCTCACCCAGTTAACTCTGGGAACAAATGCGAGATGTTTCTTCTCAGAGCGCAGTGATCTTTTTGGAAGATACCGGGGTATGATGGCCCAGAGAATCGGTGGAGCGCTATTCGAAAGAGACTTATGGGCAATACACAATTATTATTATTATTATTAACGAATTTTGTACCGCGCACGGTTACCCAGAGTCATCCCAGCGCTTATAGAGAATCAGAGCAAGCTACCTGTGTGGAGCAGAACAGATCTGGAATTATTCTGGAAATAGATAAGTTTTAAGATGTTTCCGGAACCTGAGCAGGTTTGGTTCAGAGCGTAGTGAGAGTGGGAGGGAGTTCCAGGCGTGTGCAGTATGAATAGAAAAGCTCCTGCCACCTGAACGGGCTCTCCTAATTCTCTTTATCTGAAGGAGGTGTTTATTATCGGAGCGTAAGGCTCTAGTGGGCTTATAGGGCCGAATCATGTCCTTCAAAATAGCAGGTCCTTTCCCCTGAATGCTCTTGTGAGCAATACAGAGGGCCTTGAAGGTCACTCTCTCTTTGACCGGGAGCCAATGGAGTGCCTTTAGAGCGGGCCTGGCTGATTGCCTGGCCGGAACGTTCCGCAGCAGCCTGGCTGCCGCGTTCTGCACTTGTTGCAGGATTTTGAACGTTGCTTCCGGTGCTCCAAGAAAGAGTGCATTACTGTAGTCCAGGCGTGAGATGATTAGACCTTAGACTAACAGCTTCCGGGAGAGTTCAGGTAAGAGGGGGAGAACCTTACGGGCCGATCGGAGCAGTCCATAACACACGCCAGCGATCTTCTTGGCGTGTGTCCTAAAGGACAGATCAGGCTCCAGCCAGACCCCCAGGCTCCTAATCTCCTTCTGTGGGTCAGGCGGAGTGCCCATACAGTTGGGCCAGCTGCTCGGCGAGAGGGCAAAACTTGAGTGGCCCAAGATCATCAGCTCAGTTTTTGAGCCGTTCAATTTGAGCGATGACCTGGACATCCAGTCAAACACCTCTCTTAGGCATGAATGGAGCGTTTCAGGCTGTTTCTCCAGCTGTGTCAGACCCACCACTAGCTGAGTGTCATCCGCATAGCTTATGGTCTTAAAGCCAAACGGAGACACCACACCCTCCAGGGGTGCCATATACACGTTAAATAACGTGGGGCTCAGGGATGAGCCCTGAGGCACCCCACAGTGAAGTGGAAGGGGAGGAGATTTCGCGTTGCCTTCCCAAACCTCGAAGGTACGCCCCTCCAGAAAAGAGGCCAGCCTTTCCAGGGCCACTCCTGTGACACCTGACTCTGCTAGGCGTTGTGTCAACACTCCATGGTTGACAGTATCGAAGGCCGCACTTAGGTCCAGGAGGATCACTGCCACTGACCCCCCTGTATCCAAAGTGCTTCTGGCCTCCTCTACAACTGCTAGCAGAGCCGTGTCGGTTCCATGACCCGGTCGGAATCCCGTCTGGGAGTCCCTCAACCGACCATTCTCCTCGAGAAAGTTGGACAGTTGGCGGTTAACCAGTTTCTCTGCAACCTTACTAATCCCTGGTAGCAAGGAGATGGGCCTGAAATTGGCTAAGTTCTGTGGATCTAAGCCAGGCTTCTTCAGAAGCGCTTTAACGACTGCGCTCTTCCAGTCCGGCGGTACCGTGCCATGAGCGAAGGAGAGATTGACCAAATCGGTCAAAGGCTCTCCTATCGATGGGGCAGCCTGCTTTAAATACCGCATTGGGACTGGGTCTCGAGGCGAACCACTCTTCAAGCTCCCGAGGACCTTCAGTACTTCGCCTGAGGTTACGGGGCCAAAAGACGTCAATAAATTTTCCGACATGCTTAAGTCCTCAGACGGGGTCGGGGTTCCCATCACCGGGGGGAGAGAACTAATAATGGTATCAATTTTATCTTTGAAGTAAGTGGCCAATTCCAGACATTTTTCCTGTGGTCTGTCGTGAACAAGAATGGGATCCGGTGGTTTAAGAAGCTCCTTCATCACTAGAAAGGCTTCCCTGGATGAGGACGCAGCATGACTCACTCTCTCCCCAAAAAAGGAGGCCTTTGCAGCGCGTATAGCAAGTTTATACGTCCTTAATTCCCTACGGTATTTTTCCCTGCTCTCTGTCTCCGGGTTCTTCCTCCATAGTCTTTCCGCCCGTTTACAGTTCTTTATCAGGGTTCTAAGCTCTGGGGAATACCATGGGGCGGACCCCACTCTCTTATCCCTAATAAGCATCTTCTTGAGTGGAAGCACATGGTCCACTGCGTTGGTCAGCCAGTTCCTCATCATAGCGTCTGCAGTCACTGGATCCTGACCTTTCTCGGGCTGGGAGCCCTCCAACCGGGCCTTCCAGACCTCTACCGGGAGCCTTGACCATGCCCTGTCTATTCTAAATTTCCTGGGTGGGAGGGTATCATCATGCCTTAAAATGGATTCTCTCGGCCACTGGCAACCAATGCAAAATGGTGATGTGAGGCTTAGCGGATTCATGATTATGAGCCTGCATCAGCAGTGGTGCTGCGCAATTTTGGACCATTTGAAGTTTTTTGATAGTAGAGCCGGGGGTGCCTAGATAGATGGCATTGCAGTAATCAAGCCGCAAAAGGATCAGGGCTTGTACCAGCAGTTTCCTAGCACTGAAGGGCAGTAGGGGTAGAATCTTTCTAATCATTCTAAGGATGCCATAGCAGGTACCTGCCACTCTGCGCACCTGTTCCCCAAAGTTCAGATTGTGGTCCAACCATACTCCAAGACTTTTAATATGATCTTTGGGGGGTGGCATAGAGCCTAGGCTATTCGGCCAGAGAGTACTGAAGTTCAGGTTAGAGGACTTGCCCCGAAACATCAATTCCGTTTTAGCAGCATTTAATTTTAAAAAAGAGCCATCCATCCACGCTGACACTTTTTCCAGGCAATGTGCCAGGCTGGTCCTATTATTGTCTGAAGGATTAAGAGATACAATCAACTGGGTGTCATCAGCGTATGTGATGATCCTCACCCCAGAGGCCTTAACCACCTCAGCCAGGGGGCGCATATAGACATTGAAAAGTGTGGGGCTCAGATAAGAACCCTGAGGCACCCCGCATCTCAAAGGCATCCTATCAGTGACAACATTATCTTCAAAGACCTGGAATGACCTATCTATCAGGAAAGAATCGAAGACCTGATTAAGAATGATGGGGGGTGCGATATCGCATGGGGAGCCGGCTTTCAGCTGGTCAAAGTACATTTTTAGAGCTTTTATATCCATGGGGGGATTGAGTCAATAATGGGGTCAGGGAGTTGAGACGGGTCCCTGGACAAGTCATTCCTTATTGATACCACTAGGGAGGGAAAGGTGGAGTAAACATCTTCAATTTTCTTATAGAAGAACAGTGCCAAATTGTTACAGCGTCCACCTTTATCCTTTGAGGGCAAAGGGGTACTGGTGGTTTCAGAAGGGACTTTGTTATTTTAAAAATTTCCCAGGGAGAGTTGGCAGCAGAGACAATTTTCTTTTCGTATTAGCCAGATTGGGCAGTTTTAATTTCTGACTTATAGGCTCTAATGGCATCTCTGTATTTAGTTTTCTCCGTGCGGAGACACCCCTTCTACTCTGGAGAAGGGACATACTGCTGTCTCCACCTCCTGCCGGGAATCTGCCACCAGAGAACAAAGAGAAATGGACTATAAATTCTGGGCTCCAGACCCCTAAACTTTAGATCACTTCTGGAATTTAAGAGGAACCTTTGCCAATGAGAAGAGCTGGAAAAACTGAAGGAGAAGTACTGCCCCTTTGATGTGTGCTCTCTGGCGTTGGCCTGCAGTGGCTGTTTCTGCCACGGAAAGGACAAGGACTTTGCTGTGTGTTGTATCCCCTGCTTGAGGAAGATTTCTAAGGGTTTGAAGTAGAGCTTGCCTCCTGTTTTGAAATCTCATGGACACAAAGACTTCATCTCCTCTGTCGACCTGCACCTGGAACGGCTGTTTCAGCTGCCACAGAGGTAAATTCCAACCCCGGCGCCGGCGAGCGATGCTGTAACCTGCACCGAAGCCATTGGCACCACTCATGAAGGACACTTCGCACTGCCCCGACTTGACCATAGGCCTGACACCTGCTAATGCTGCATTTACTCTGCAGCTGTCTCCGAGGCCGCTGCCTGCCCCGGAGCCGAGGACACTGCTTGTGACGCTCACGACGTGCACATCCCGACTTGCACTGCAGCCCCAACTTCACCGACGCCGGTGCTTCATCAACGCAGAGCCGATACTTGATGTGGGTGACTCCCGAATCCATCTACACCACACGTCATTAGAAACTAATGCCTTGCCCCCACCGTGGCGTCACCTCTTTGGCATCAGTAAGGAACCGACGCCTCACCTTACCGACAACAGTAAGGAATCGAGTCCTCATCTCCCGTGCATCGCAGTAAGGAACCGGGGTCTCACCTCCCCTGGGGTCGTAAGGAACCAACGCATCACCTCCCCTGTGGTCGTAAGGAAACTACGCAGCCCGGCGCCAAAGAAGCCTCACCTCCCCGACGCCGTGCACCGTCTTTGCTTTCATCGTTTCCAAGGTACTGTTCTTTGGGGGTCCATGTGACTCCAGGCCCGACGCCGCATACCTCGGGATGGCTACGTACGTTGGGATTTTATCTGCCACAACATCGTGATAACTCCAGGGGGACTTATGTGTTGCTACAAACTTTCTTTTTCAGAATAAATTCTTTTTGAGGATATTTTGATTATTGTATTGTGGATTTTTGTCATTTTGGTCTTGTTTGGATTAGATAAAGATTACCTATTTTTCTAAATTGGTGTGGTGTCCATTTGTAGTGTTTTCACGGTAATACTGCTTTACACTCTGCCTCTGAGATAAGCCTGCCTGCTTGTGCCAAGCTATCAAGGGGGTGAGCAGGGGTTATTTAAGATGTGTATTCCCCTTACCCAGACTAGAAAGAATGGTCCCTACTTGGATGAAGGCGTAAACCATTGCCAACGAGAGACCTCTATTTCTAACAGTTCTCAAAGTGGTTCCTGTGCTGGGGGTGACTCTCTGTCAGGGGAATACTCCTTGTTTTAGAGGGCTGGATTTTCCTTAGGAGACACTGTCATCTAGCAAGGCTGCTGGCAGCTATGGAATCCAGTGTAACTGCTGTGGGGTAGAGTCAGAGGTCTTGTGAGTGTCCCGGGGGGAACCAGGGCACCCAAACGAAAATAAAGAAATGTGATGCGCTAGGCAGCCTTACTCTATCATGGCAGGAGAAAAGCCACCCATCTGTTATTCAAGTATCCAGTCGAGGGTCTTGCCAAGGAGGGCAGGAGTACCACTGGGGCCTTTTACTGAATATGAATAGGTGGAGGATACAAGGAGTACCACGGCCCCCTAAAAAGTTTAGTTTAAAACCGACCCCAACCCTTCTGGTGCCTAGAAAGCATGAACCCACAAGAGGTTTACATTAAGTGTAAGCACTCACTGAGCTGGAGCATTTACTCTAGAGATCGGTAGTGCAGGGAGTCCTAGTAGTTGGTCCTATGGTTGCAATGTATGGGGTCTGAATTGGTAAGCGAAAGACTTTAATAACAGATGTTCAATATGATTTTGAATATAAATGCTTTATTGACAGCTTTGTTGAGGAGCAATGCATTCCTTATTAATAGTGAATGATTACTGAAACAATTGGTCCTAATGATAAATCCTATTATGTAATTATTCCCTTATATTTTAATGTGTTGAATCCTTAAAAAAACAAAAGGCTTGCCTTATATTTCGATGTTTTGCCCCTTGACAAAGCCAATTGACCAGCTTTATTTCAAATGACACTCCCCTTATATTGTGATGTTGCATGTGTTATAGGTTTGGGGGCTTTGTGATTTTGGAGGTCATGACCCACTAGAGGTCAAATGTGATTCCAGAATGTCACCAAAGATATTTTTCCAACTGCATTATGTATACATTTGTAAATGAACGCTTAATACAAATTTCAAAGCTTTATTCGACATTTGTCATAAAAGCATCCTTCCTAACCCTATTACAATAAATACTGCAGCTAAATATACTTTCTAAAACAATTATTAAACATTGACAGTCGAATGCTATACATGTTAAAAATACAAAAAAAGTTTTTCCAATATTCATAAAAGTTATTTTTCTTTTAAAAAGACAATTCATACAACGGAATGATTAAATTATAGCAGCCATATTTCATGTTGTTATTATATTTGACATTAAAGTGCAAGTGCGGATTGCCTTAATACTTACGCTTAATACTTAGTGGTGTGTGCAATAAAAAAAAATATTTTCAAAGGAAAAGCACAGAGTGATTTAGTGACTGATCTTGTTGTGTGCCTGTGAAATGGAATTGCTTGCCCACACCACCTCACCTGGGCTTCACTACCCTAAGAGAGTTAAGTGCTGTCATTGGGTACTTGATTCCCAGTTAGGTGACAAATGTGGGCCTAATATTGTCAGGGTCGGGTCGAGCCGCGCCTGCATTGCCAGGAAAAACTACAATTCCCTTGAGCCTTTGCCCCAGAAGGAAGTATTTCAATCCTGAGCGCGCATCGGCTGATGCACGTTATTCTGGGAAGTTCGGCTGTTTGGTGAGGAGGCGGTTGGAGGAACTTCCGGCTGGAGAGTTCCGTGGATTCACTTTGTTTCCCTCTCCCTTGGAAGTAAAGGGGAAGAAGTTGCCGGTATCGTGTACTTCGTGTCAGGTAGGAAGAGCTACAGACGTGCCGGGGAAGTTCCACACGTTACCGGTTCGCCTTGACTATTTCTGGAGTGTAGAGCGGAGCGCGGTGGTGGACTCAACCACGCGCTACCTTTCTTTTGGAATTGTTAACTTCTGCCGTTTCTTTTGAATGTACTGATTTGGTATAGGAAAGAAAGGATCTATATTTTATGCATTTGAGAGAATCCCACTGATTTGGAGGTCTTCTCACGTCTATGTGTTATGTGTGAGACAGAAAAGTATAACAGAGAATACATGTTCATGGTATGTTTGTTTGTGAGTCTTTGTCCTATTTCTCATTTCAGGTGTGAGAGAAAAGGAGAGACGTTTAACTGCCCTGAGAAGCCATGTTATGTTTATTATTTGCAAGCAGGTATATACTGATCTAGTGAGACTAGATGAGAGTAGTTTTACATGTCAGACTTTGTTTATAGTCTGTTCTTTTGTTGTTTCAGGTTCCTTTCCCTGCAGTCCCTTCCCTTACCTTTCCCTCGCCTGATAGTTCGAACCCCCTGTGTTCTTTTTGCAGGGTGTTGGTATTATCAGAAGGTGGACCATTACTTGCGGCAACCGGATCCTGCGGAGCAACCCTTGACAAATATTGCATAGTACTCACATTCTACAGAACTAATAACCCAATTTCTTACGGCGTGTGACTATTGGCAGAGCTATTGTTATTCCTACTCATAGCAGTCATTACCTATGAGGTAGATCTCACCTCCCTGAGACAGAAACAAGCAATACAGGAAGGCTGCTTTAGTTTATCCCCATCTAACCTTACCCAAAGGCTATAAGCAGAAGTTGAATTCTAAGCAGCCTCATGAAATACCAAGCTTATATGGTAAAAACAGCAAATGTGGGTAGTAAGGTAAGCTGGAATGACTGGTACAAGCAGGAGTAAGAGAGAGGAGTAAGATTAGGGATATGTAATTGTAGCATTACCACTATGGGCCAGATGTACAACCCTTCCATTTTGCGACTCGCAATTTACGAGTCGCAAATTGGAATTTACAACAGTGTCTCAGACACTGTTTGCGATTCCCAATTGGGGCTCAAACGACCTGCCTCATTAATATTCATGAGGCAGGTTGCAATTTGCAACCTCATTGGGAATGGCTAGCACTCACAGGGAAGGTGGCCTACTGGGGTCAGCAGACCATCATGTTTGTGACAGCTTTTTATATAAAGCAGTTTTTTTTAACTGCATCCAGTTTTCCATAAAAGAAAACGGGATGCATTTAAAAAAGAAAAATGCAATGTTTCTGTTCCATTTTTTCTGTGGGACCACTGCCTGCTCTTAAAAAATATTTTAGCTATCAGTCACAAAGGGAAAGGGGTCCCCGTGCATTCCCGTTTGCAAGTGGATTATCACCTTTTTGAAATGGCTGGTAAACTGCGAGTGCTTTGCTACCGCAATTGTGGTTGCGAAACAAATGTGCATTGAAGTGCGACTCGCTATTAGGAAGGGATGCCCTTGTCACACCCCTTCCTAATACCGGCTCGCAAACCTTATTTTGCGAGTCGATAATAGGTTACTGACTTGCAAAATAGGGTTTGTACATAGAATTTACCTAAAAAAACATGCCGATTTACTGTTTGCGATGGCAACAAACAGTCGTACATTTGGCCTTAAGTCCCTTGCCTCATTCCAGTCATTACTTCTGATGAATAACCAAGCAATTGCTTTGACCTCGACTACCAAGAGAAAACTATGTGCCTGATTTAGATCTTGGAGAATGTTGCCCCGCTGTCGCTTTTCCGTTGGATTCTCTATCTGCCTACTAGGCGGTCTGTCCACTCTTTGTAGATGCTGGCAGGTCGATGGATGAAAGGCCATTAGAGTGCAGCCGTCTCCGTCAGAATTTTCCTCCTGGAATTTTCACCAACTGGCGAAGGCGTTGAAGAAAGCGATAAGTGTCCACATCATCACCCTGCAGGGGACAGCCACTTTTTAAACACTCCCCCACCCTTACCTGCTCCGGAGGCATACACGTATCGGCGAGGTTGGGACTTGCTTCAAGCCACAGCTCTGGGGACAATCCACGGCTGCTAGGACCATATGCTCCTCGCCCAGGGTGTCTGAAGTGTCTCCGCGCTGCTTCTCCTCTTTTTGGCCCTCTCGGACTTCCTCACGCCGTCCTCTTACTGTCGCTGGATGGTTGAATGAGGCTCCTTGCTGTTCACAGTCTTATCTGTCTGCTAACTCCTTCTCCTCGCACCCTGCTCAGTTGCCACCATAACGGTCTCTGTGGTGTCCTTATCGGAGGCATCACCCCGTCCCTTTCCTACAACAGCATTGCGCTGGCACCATACGTCATTGTTGTAGACTAGCAACTAGCCAAATTTTGTCGGTCATGTTGGATTACATGCCTGTATTACAGCTCTCCAATTTTAAAGGCTGAAGTTATCGCTATTGAGACAGCTTTGTTCATTTTAAGAAATATTAAATCGGCTGATACTAGTGGCTGAAAATGATGGGCTTGCAAAGTTCTAAGGACTTTGGCCAAATCCCACAGCAGCTAAATGACAAGAAATGGAATGTGATGGTCTAAAGTTTTTCAACAATCTGTTTACTATTTCATCGCCCTCTTTCAGATTTTCCTATGGGTCTTCAAAGGCTTTATTTGCAGACCACTGTGTTCTTACTGTTGAGACAGCTAAATAGTTATGAGAACTATCCCACATAAACTCTAGAATTCATGAAAGTTGGTAATCCAATAGAGGCATAGAATGGTCTTTACACCATGCTTGAAATTACCCCAGGTGTCAGGCAAATGATTTTAAAGTAGATGTTTCTACTGAATTTTGAATTGCCTCTGCAATATGGAAAGAAACGTCCTCATTAACTCTCTTCTCTCAACTTCCATACCGAGACAGGTAATTATCTGGTTGACATAGATTCTACTCTGCGTCATCCAGTCAAAACTTTGGTCAAAAATGTATGGGAGTCCCCCCACTGTTGGCAAACTGACAGCTCTGATGAAGAGCAAACTCTAACTTCCTTGGACAACATGGTACCGCAAATATCATGATCGAGATGAAATAAAACCTTCAAGATCAATGGAATAAAAGAAGTTGTAAATAAACTCTTTAGACCATTCCACTGTCACTGCATCCACCCCTATACTTCAACCACATCCTTGAACAAAACCTGGTTATTTGATTGTTGTCCTGCTCTGCATATATGTCCAGGACTAGAGTCTTAAAAATTTCATATGGTTCCAGAAAAACCTTTTTGGAGAGGGCCAGCAGATGGAAGGAGGGAAAGTCTGCTCGGGGAATCTGCAAAAACATTTCTCCCTCCCACATATGAAGCGCCGTGATATCCCCACGGGATGAATGTTGCGCGGTATAAATAAATAAATAAGCCCTCAAGAATTGTAAGTGATTTTCTGCCCCCAACCTCGACTGTGCTGTCAAGGTCCTCAAAGGTGGAGGCTTCCTCTCTCCCTGGTGAATTCACTTGACTGTCAATTTTTTTTCCCAATATTTTGTCCTCAATATTTAGTACCATTGATATTATGACTTTGATATGCATGAAACCCTGGTGGTTTATTTACCTGACAGATGCCATATTGGCTGACTTGATCAAGACCTGATAGCTTATTATCTGTGGGAGAAAGAAGATGAGGGCATTGGAGACCACATTCTATTCCTTCCATTTGGATCATTCCTGACTGGTCTGGACAGAGCACTGTCCTTGCGTAGGTAAAATGTCTAAACAAGTTTCCAAACCAATGGCACTGGCTGTCACAGGGATGCCTTTCAGGGCAACTGCTTGAAGAGAAACTATTCTCTCCAGAGAAGCATTACACATCAACCACACACATACTTCTTAAATTTCACCTGTCCCCAGAACCAAGCTCTCAATGTCCTGAGATGCAAGACTCCAAAATGTTTCTAGATAAATCTTCACTGGGTATAGGTGGAGGCGAGCCCAATGTACCCAGAAAATGCATGGTGCCCTGTATGCCCCTGAAGACTAAACATAAAAACTGGGCTGTAGCTTCTTCCTCCACAAAGCTCACATAACAGAAATCTCAGTCTATGAATATTCCAGACTGAGCCACACTAAGTGGTCGGTCTTGAGAGAGAGTAAGCTGTCATTTCTTAATTTTCAGAAGAAACATGCACTTTTTCAGGCAATGCTGCATAATTTGCAGTTTTTTCTCTGTATCCTGAATTGTGGGCGGATGAAGCAGTCAGTCATCCAGATAAGGCTAGGCTGCTAGACCATGAAGATGTAGACATGCTACCAATGGTGGTACAGTTTTCAATAACACACTGGTAGCTGTCTTTTACATCAAATGATAGAACTTGAAATTGAGCATGACTGTACTTGTCACAGTTCCTGAGAAAATACTGATGCTGTTTTGCTTCAGAATATTGATTAAGTGTCCTGCATGTCTTTTGGTATGATATAATTTCTGGTCAGAATCAGCAGAATGTGGTGTAAATCTATTAAGTAGTTTTCAAGAAATTATTGTTTAAAGAGGTGTTTGATATCCTGACTGTTGGAAAGCTATAGTTTGTATTTACACATATTTTCAGTGCTGTTTGAGTGGCCGAGGCCCTATAAGAACAAGTCACCCCTGTTGCCAATGTCAACCCTCTAAGTTAGTTCACTTCAAGTGCATTCGGACTGAGGAAAGCAACCAATGCGCATTCTCCCTAAATGGAAACATTATTTTTCAAATACTTTATATAATATGGTCCAGCACTCCTAACATATATTACATTATTTTCTATATTTAATTATATTGAATGAGTGACATATCACATGGTGTATCAAGGTGTAATCTTCAAAGAATGTCACAACAATCCATAATGTTCATAATAAGTTATCCTTTATTAATGAGACTCCTCCCCATCACACATATTCCACAGGGCCGCCACCATCATCGCACCCGAACTATGACGTACCATCAACGCCTTCCTCAGATCCAGCATCTTCCCAGACGACTGGAAACAGGCAAAGGTGAAACCCTCCGCAAGAAACCAAGGGCTGACCCTACGGACCTGAAAAACTACCGGCCCATCTTTCTCCTCCCCTTTGCGGCCAAGGTCATTGAGAGACTCGTAAACACCTAGCTGACCGCCTTCATCGAAGAGAACTCCATCCTAGATGCCCCCCTGTCTGGATTCCGCAGCAACCACAGTGCTGAGACCGCCCTCCTTGCCGTCACGGACGACATCTTCATGCTACTAGACCAGGGACACATTGAGGCCTTCATCCTTCTAGACCTCTCCGCAGCCTTCAACACCATCTCACATCACGTGCTCGCAGCCAGACGGCACAATGCGGGATAAAAGGAGTCGCCCCCGACTGGATCCAATCCTTCCGCTCTGGCCGAACCCAGAGGCTTCAGACTCCCCCCCCCCCCCCTTCCTCTCCAAACCCACGGAAATCAACTGCGGAGTACCCCAGGGATCATCACTCATCCCCTCGCTCTTCAACATCTACATGCCCCCCCCCCCACCGCCATCGTCAGACAGCACGGGCTCAGCATCATTTCCTACACCGACGACACCCAGGTCATCCTCTCGCTCATGAAGAATCCCAAAGACACCAGAGACTCTGCTTCCAGGAAGGAATGAATAACGTTGCAGCCTGGATGAAAGACAGCTGCCTGAAGCTCAACTCAGCTCAACTCAGAGAAGACCGAGGTCCTCATCCTAGGACACTGCACCTCCGCCTGGTGGCCCTCCGCCCTCGGAAGCTCACCCACCCCTACAGACCACTCTCAGAACCTCTGCATCATCCTTGATTCCTCCCGCTTCATGAACCGCCAGATCAACACCGTCGCCTCCACAAGTTTCAACTGCCTATGCATCCTTCGGAAGACCTTCAAATGGAATCCCCTAACTGCAGAAGGACCATCACCCACGCACTCATAACCAGCAGATTGGACTACGGCAACACCCTTACGCCGTAATCAACAGAACGCTTCTAAACTCCAAACCATCCAGAATGCCGCAGCCAGACTCGTCCTCGGGACACCGCGTCTCAAGCACATGACCCAACACCTACGAGGCCTCCACTGGCTCCATGTCGAGAAGAGGGTCACCTTCAAACTCCTCACCCACGCCTACAAATCCCTCAACAACATCGGACCCAAATACCTCACCGAGAGAGTATCCTTCCACGTACCTAAGAGGATCCACTGCTCCGCCGATCTCGCCTTGGCAGAGGTCCTCTGCATCCGCAGAACTAGAACCGCCGGGAGAGCTTTCTCCTACATCACAGCCAAGACCTGGAATGACCTCCCTGTGAACATCAGACGCTCCCCGACCCTGCACACATTCAGGAAGGACCTCAAGACCTGGTACTTTGACTGACCTGGAGCCGCTCCCCCCCAGCGCCTTGAGACCCTCACGGGTGAATAAGGCGCTATATAAACCCCTGATTGATTCAAACATGATTTCTTATGTGTAGCCCAGAATAATTTCTCATTTGTAGCCAACATGTTTTGTTCTCTTTGAAGTTCAGGGCTACAATAAAATATATTTATGCATTAACTTAATATATATAAAATGAGAAAACTAGAAAACGTTTAATACAATCAAGTGATCTATGTATATAACCATCCCACCGCTACCATTGCAATCTATTTACTCTCATCGAGCATCCTGATCCTTTCTCAAAGTAACAATTCCCACCTATCACATAGTGCTTTTTAATAAAGTTTAGTTATTGTTCTCCATCCTCTTTAGACATGATATAATACAAAAATAATAAATTATTATAAAGTTCTATTGTGGGGCAATCTCTGCATAATATGCATGAAATCAGTACATGTCACGTGTGCACCTTAATTTTCACAAAGGTGAAATCCTGTAGTAAGCCATATCCACATCATATTTCATCTAACAGTACAGTCTCCAAATTCTCTGCAAGCAAAAATATATATTGAGTATCAAAGTAACATGTAGATGAAACCATCACAGGAACATCAAAACGCAATGTCTGCCCTACAAAAGGGGAAACATCCTTTACGACTCAACTTTTACCACACAGTGCCTTAACAACGCAGGTTTTTCAACGCAAGTCATTACAACGAATTGCGCTGGGGGGCGCTCTAGGATAGGTAATAGTTTAATTTACTATCCAACACCTTCCCTACTATCCACGGGGAGTGGAGTTGGAATAGTAAATTAAACTATTCACTATCCAGCACCCCCCAACGCAGGATGTTGTAACGACTTGCGTTTAAAAACCTGCGTTGTAAAAGCATGCGTGGTAAAAGCATGCGTTGTAACAATGTACATCCCTACAAAAGTGGCTGCTAATGTTCATGCTGGCACTGTCCACCCCGGGATATATAACAACTATACCTTGTGGTGTCACACTCTACACAGAGGGCAATGATATCCTATACAGCAATCTTTTTCATACATTCGAAAGGGTAAGTGGTAATGTCAGTAAGAGCAGATAATACATGTACGTTCATACCAAATTTTTACCACATAATCCTCATATTCACACAGTTACTAAACTACAGTCCTTCTGCGGCCACACGGCATCCCCAGCATACAGCTTCTCTTCACCACCACATTCTAATGCGGGCAGTTTACTCACTTGACTGCTATGATGTTTGGGAAGGGCCACGTTCTTAATGTCTACTGTCAAAACTACCAACTTCAACGGCTGGCTCTCCTCTGCACTTGATAAGGTTGCCCCTATCCAACCCTTTGTCTCCTCCAGACTAAAACCATCCACCCGTGGTTCCCTCCTGCGCTACGCACCGTAAAATGTCAGCGCAAAAAACTGGAGCAAAGCTGGAGACTTACTTATAATAATGAGGCAAAAGCTACCTACAGAGCCGCTATCAAGGACTTTCATAGACTAAAGCAGGCTGAAATGAAAGACTACTATGTTAAGAAGATAAACTCTACCAGCCACTCTTCCAAATCCCTCTTTAAAATTGTAAAAGGTTTTATTAAGCCTGCCGCCCTGTCTAGTAGGATTCCCCCTACTCTGGAACTCTGCGATGGCCTTTCAGACTTTTTCTATGATAAAATTGTGAACAATTATTACACTTTTGACCCCACCCAGCAATACCCGGAACAAACCACGGGGGCTACCAATGTCTATTCACTCACCTCCTTCGCCCCTATCCCCCCTGAATTTGCTCTTCAAAAATGGCTCACCTGTAAATCTGGTTCTCTGATGGAGCTCTGCCCGGCTTCTCTTCTTAGCTCAGTTGCCCCCCTCATCATAACCCCAATGAATACCATATGGAACACCTCTCTACAGTGTGGAATCTTACCCTCTGCCTGGAAACAGGCCATGCTAATACCTATTCTAAAAAAACCTGATGCTAACCCCTTGGTTTTTAAAAACTATCGCCCCATCCCCTCCTACCTAAACCGGCTAAGGTTCACGAAAAAATAGTCTAAGAGCAACTTGCCACCTATCTTGAAGCCGGCCACCTTCTTCACGACTCTCAATCCGGTTTCAGATCCGGCTTTAGCATGGAGACTGCAACTGTTGGAGGTGTCGGAAAATATCCGTGAATGCGTGGACACAGGCGATGAAGCAATGTTAGTGCTCTTCGACTTGTCTGCGGCATTCAATACGTTCTCCCATGACATTTTGGTTGAGAGACTGCTCAGCCTCGGGATCCAGGGCTCCCCCTTATCCTGGATCAGATCATTCTTAACTAACCTCGCTCAATAGCTTTTCCTGCAGCCTGTTGTTTCCGGGGAGAAGCCTCTGAACTGCTGCGTTCCTCAGGGTTCCGCACTTAGCCCTTCACTCTTTAACATTTACCTATCCCACCTGGCTAAGGCAGTTGAATCTTGCGGAGCCAGAGTGATCTCCTACGCTGATGACACCCAATTAGTGTTCTCATTCAGGTACCACTCCGAAGCTACCTTCTCCAATTTCAGACATTGCTTGCTCAACATTTCTCCCTGGATGGCCCTTAACATCCTCAAACTTAATTCAGATAAAACGGAGGTGCTATTCTTCAATCAACCTAGCCCTCCCACTCCTCCCCTCTGGTGGTCATCAGAAATTAACCCCCCTCCGGAACCTGTAGCATCGGCCAGGAACCTAGGTGTCAGGTTCAACAACGAACTTTCATGTAAAAATCAAATCAACCAAGTTTCTGCAGCCTGTTTCGGAAAACTCCATATGATCCGAAAAATGTTCCCCTTCCTCATTCAGGACTCTCGCCGGACCGTTGTTCACGCACTTATCACCTCCATTCTAGACTACGCAAATAGTCTGTAAGCAGGGGCTCCCTCGTACCTGATCAGAAATTTACAGACAGTGCAGAATGTGGCGGCTAGTCTGATATATAATATCCCTTATTGCCACTCGATCTCCCCATACCGTAAGAAGTTCTACTGGCTTCCAGTGGCCAAATGCATCCAATTTAAATCAATGGTTCGGGTTTTTAGATCGCTACGGAGTATTGGTCCGGCCTACCTGAGAGCTCGGCTCAAACTTACCCAGTCTAGCCACGCTCTTAGATCCAACCACCTGCGCCTCCTCCTCACCCCTGCTTTCACTGGGCTAGAATGAGCGGCAGAGCTTTTGCGGTGCTTACCTCCAAAACTTGGAACAGCTTGCCTATGCCACTGCGATTGACTAATTCAGAACCTGTCTTCCGCCGTGACCTTAAGTCTTGGCTCTTCTCCAGTGCCTAAAACCACTGAGCTTCCTCCCATACTTCGTCTGTCCAAGCACCGGGACACCCCCATTGGGTGTAGCTGTGCGCTATATAAGCTCATAAATTAATTAATTAATTAAAATGATGCTGTAGGGTGCATTCACCTAAAGATCAAGGTAATTAGGGACCATATTTGCATTTATCGGTCCATCCGAGACACTCTTGCCAAATCGTGGGTGCTCAGGGGAGTAAGCTTTTAAATGTATGAATCCCATGTGCTTGCCACTATGGTTAACTAAGGGGTAACCTATACCTACAACATACAATCTTTTTACCCCCACATCAGTGTATGAGTGTACGAGCAAAACCAATGCATAATTCACCAGTCTCAAAGTCCGATGATACTCAGGAAAAGTTGCGTGCTCTCAGCGTTTATGAGCAGCGCCATCTTTGTTTTCCCTTTAAAAGGACTTGTCAATTGTAATCATGATTATAAAATAAGGACTTCTCCTTCAAATCATTCTCAGGGGCCATCTTTGATAAAGAATCAGGGTGCTCAATGAAGTGTAAATAGATTGTAATGGTAGAAATGTGATGGTTATATACATCCCTCACTTGATTGTTTTAAAAGTTTTCTAGTTTTTTACATTTTATATATAAAGCTAAAGTATAAGTTAATTTTATTGTGGCCATGAAGTTCATAGAGAACTAAATGCGTTGGCTACAAATGAGAAATCATGTTTGGCTACAAATAAGAAATCATGTTTGGAATACTCATTAATAATGGATAACTTATGAATATTACAGACCGTTGGGACATTCCTTGAAGACTATACCTTAGATAGACTGTTCCCATGAGGCACAGGGTCAGACTGATTTGCATATAACCATGTCTGAACTGGGGTGGTGGAGAGCGCTAAAGAATGATGATGGATTAAACCTAGATCTGTTGATTGGGGGTGGGTGCTTGCAATGTTGAACACTCTGTCCATCATCCCCTTTGGTTTTGCAATGTTCGCCCTAAGTTGGAAGAGTATGCCCAGACGTGAGTCCCTTGCTCACTTTGCCACTTGATTCAAGATAGCCTGGCTGATGAGGGCTGTGAGTCTGAAACCGGTCCCAGGAAGCTTGTTTCCGGTCCAGGGAAGACATGGCTTGGCAGTTCAGGCTGGACTGTTCCCATGAGGCACAGTGTCAGACTGATTTGCATATACCCATGTCTGAACTGGGGTTGCGGACGATGGATTAATCCCAGATCAGTTGACTGGGGGTGATGGCTTGCAATGTTCAACACTCCGTCCATCATCCTAAATTGGCAGGGCATGCCCAGACGTGGGTCCCTGGGTCCCTTGCTCACTTTGCCGCTGGATCCCAAAATTGGTCCCAGGATACTCGTTTCCAGTCCAGGGAAGACCTAGCTTGGTAGTTCGGGCTGGACTGCTTCCATGAGGCACAGGGTCAGACTGATTTGCATATGGCCATGTCTGAACTGGGGTGGTGGAGTGAGCTAAAGAATGTTGATGGATTAAACCCAGATCAGTTGACTGGGGGTGAGTGCTTGCAATGTTCAACACTCCGTCCATCATCCCCATTGGTATTACACCTTGGATACACCATGTGATATATTCCTCATTCATTAAAATTGAATGTATAAAAAAATGCGATATATGTTAAGAGTGCTAGGCCAGATTATATAAGGCATGTTTAATCTTCTGTGGGTGTGGGAAGTTTTGTTCATATCCATGAAGGTGGGCTATGGGCTAAAGTTGAACTGTGTGTCAAAAAACAATTTAATGTGCTAATAACCTTGGTGCCCTGTAGTAAAACTGCATGAAATCTGGCAGGCTCTTAACTCAGTGCAGAAATCACTGGTTTCATGCGCAACCGAGAAGTAGGGGGCAAAGTTAAATGGGAAGTTCATCGAAAAAATCCTTGATTTGCTCATACATTTGGTCCAACTTAAGAAATGTGCACAGCTTTAGGGAGGCCCTTAGCATATTTAGCTTACTTGTAAAATTTTGATTTTCTTGCAAACCCTTCTAGGGCAGTTCACTTAAAGGGTGGTCAAAATACCAGCAGTTCCCATTTTCCCAACCACGGAATCTTTGATCTCTGCTCCCTAACAGAAGTCACCTGAACGTCCTTAACCTGGCAAAGCCCCTTACAGGCCATTGAACAGTCGCTCCTGCACAGTAGATGCAAGCAACCCATTTAAGGAGGCATGGTTCCCACCCTTCCGCACCACCCCCCCCCCCCCCCCCCCCCCAAAGACCCCAGACACACACACACTCCCCGCCACCATCAGACGGATTTTCCAATTTCACAAATGGCAGGGAACTGTCTTTAATCACAAGTCCTTCCCTTCCAGATGTTGCTCTATCCCCACAGTAATCTTCCAAATGTAATCGTGGTGGAAACCGCCCCGAGAAGTAGGTCTGCCTACTGCTAAGTTTGTATGCAGGTGAAAATCATATTTTGCAAGTGTCCCCCAAATTGTGAGGGATCCCCTCAGAATGCGAACCAGTAGACTGGTATAGGCTAAGTCCCCCCACAATTTTTAGAAAGAAAACGCCCATTCCCCTTAGAATGAGGAGAACGGAGTCTGAGGTGATGATTATATGGCCTTTGCATCTACTTACATGTGCTAACAGTGCAAGGCATCACATGCGTTTTAGCTGCGGTAGAAGGATGTTCAGGGAAGCAGTATCCTATTTATTTGTGAGAATTATCCCTGAGGTTGTTATCTTTGAATCACTCAACTGCTCACCATTAACTCTTTCATTACTAAAAGAAGTTTAAATGTGAGGGAGTTTTGTTCTTTAAAATTGAAAAAATGCCAACAAAAGACTGAGGCATGAACAGCAATGTTTACTCAGTAAATTAAGTTTAAGTTAGCAAGTTCCATTTGCACATTTGCGGGAGCTACTTTTAAACGTGGGCTTTCTTTAAAAAAAAACGTATCTCTTTCTGCCTCTAAACCTTTTTAATCGATGTTATGGATTATTTTTGTGACATTTGTATTTGTTTGAAACAGACAACTATTTGTATTATTTAAACTGAATTGGAGTGGGGGTAACTCACCGGAGAGAGGTGACTGCCAGTTCCGGTAGGTCCCTCGGTACTCTCCGTAGCTGGCGCATAGAGCGACGTCACTTTATTTATTTATTTATTTTTAGATTTTTATAGTGCGCAAACTTGACCCGTGAGGGTATCAGAGCGCTTTACAAGAATTATCAGTGTACAAACAAAGTCAATGTGCAGAAGTATACAGAAACTGTACAAAGGGGTGTGGAGAGGCAGGGGTGTGGGGAACATGGGATAATGGGGATACCAAAGTAATATTGTAATCAAAAAATAGATTTAGTAAAGAGATGAAAAGCCCCGTAGATTCTCTGCGGAGAGGGATTGGTGATCTGAGGAGAAACGATAGTCTTAGAAACATCAGATCTGTGGTCAGGCATGGTGGTTATTAGGCAAGGAATTTTCCCATGAGGAAGGTTTTGGCCTCCTTCTTGAAGCGTGCTAAAGAAGGGATTCTTCGGATGGCGGGTGGAAAAAAGTTCCAGATTCTGGGTGCTGCCCCGGTGAATGCCCTATTGTAGGTTCTTTTTTTCTGAAAAAAGGCAGGTTGGAGTACAAGGTTGCTGGCAGACCGAAAGTTTCTGCTTCCTCCAGATACCACTAGTTTTTGTGCCAGATAAGCAGGGGAGTTTGAATGAAGAGCCTTGTGTGTGATGCATGCCAGTTTCAGTTGAATTCTGGCCTCTAGGGGGAGCCACTCTGATGCACTACAGGGAGCCAATTACATGCATAAAAATGGTGGCGCTGCGTGGGCGCGCCACTGGTACGCCTAAGGCAAGCCCGTCTACACCAGTCCGCGCCCGACCGTGGCTCGGGTCCAGAGATCCTGGTCAAAAATTGATTTACTCCTTGGAAGAACTTTATGAACTAAAAGGCCCACCCCTCACACCGTCCTTCTCAGATTCTCTAGTAGAGAGGCTCCTTTACAGGTAATGTTTTAGTTGACAATGGGGAACCACAGGCTAGTGGTGCTCAGACTCAGAGGGTTAAGGACGTGGGGTCAGATGAGCCCTTTGGCTTAATGGCCGCTTTGCTAAACACTCGGTCCCTTCAAAAGCACAATTTGGAAATTTTCACGCTGCTTCAGGAGAAGGAGTTTGACATCCTTGCATTAATGGAGACGTGGTTAGAGGATGCCTCAGGTCCCGAAATAGTGGCCTCCCATTCTCCAGACTATGTATCCTGATTTATAGTCTGATGGGGAATAAAAGAGGGGGAGGAGTTGCAGTATTTGGCTGCATGGCCCTGACCACTGAGAGAATAGTTGAGGAGAGCCTAGATGGGGCGGATGGTCCTAGGGATTAAGCTCAGGCTCAAATCTTCCTGTCTGATAGTGGTAGTGGTAGTGGTAGTGGTAAACCGCCCTCCCCGGTCAACCCCGTTGTTTAACGATCTGTTCCACGAAGTGGTTAGTGATCTATGCTCGAGATACCAACAGGTTCTTGTATTTGGGGACTTCAACTACCACTGGGATCTGATACCAAGAGACTGTGTGTCTGGTAGGTTTGGAGAAGCTATGACAATGCTGCGGTTGAAACAAATTGTCGAGACCCCAACTCACGCGAAGGGTCATACTTTAGACCTCATTTGGACTATGTCTCCAGCAATGCTACAAATAGAGTGTAGACCCTGTAGCTGGTAAGATCATTTTCTCATCAGCTTTGAGATCCCTGTGTGTAGCGGACCTAATCACCTACCTCCAGTGTGGAGGGTGGTACGGAATTGGCGCAAGATAGAGACACTAGGCTGAGGGAAGCATTGAAGGAGACAGTATACCCAGTACACACAGTCCGGCAATCCGGACTTGGAGTACGAGATATGTACATAGTGGCTGAGGACAGCCATTGACACCATGCCTCCTGCCCGGAGGGAAAGGAAATGAAAAGATTGAAGGGTGCCCCATGGTACATGGAAGAGCAAAGAGGGGAAAACAGGCCGTCAATGCGAAAGGCATTGGTGGAAATTATACGATCCAAAGGCCCAGGAGACATACAAAGCAAAATTAGCCCTTTACAAAGCATCAATTATTACAACAAAATCTGCGTATTACAAACTGAAGATTAGGGAGGCCACGTACACTCAGAAGGAGACCTTTAACGTACTCAGGGAGCTGAGTCAAAAGAAAGAACAGAGGACGGTCGCCACCCAGGATGACTGTGATAAGATGCAGGACTTCTTTCTAGTTAGTCATTATGGAAATAGGCAACACTCGTATAAGCCCCTGCCCTCTATCAGTGGTGGATGCACCAGATTTTCAGGGCGGCACTCTCTCAGTCTTTCCTGGTGTTGTCTCAAATGGCTTAGCCCATATTGTGGCAAAAGTAAAATCTGGGTCACCAGAAGATCCCTGCCCTCCTAGGGTGTTTAAAATGGTCCTTCCTGCGGTAGCACCAGAGATGCTGTCCCTACTAATCTGTCCTTGTCAACGGTGCCAGCTGTGAAAAACGTGGGTATCGGGCTAGACACCAAGTTAACTCTGAACAATCAGGTCTCTGCTGTAGTGGGGAGTTGTGTGGGCTTTATGAGACAACTCCGGAAACTTGCAACCCTATTGTCATTTTCCACCATGCGTACCGTTGTGTCGGCACTATTCTTGTCACGCTTGGATTACGGTAACGCAGTATAAATAGGGCTTCCTGATAAACGTTTGGGGAAACTTCAGGTAGTCCTAAATGATGCAGCAAGATTGATTTTTAAATTGCAAGAACAGCACGGGCCGTACCCCTGCAACAACAGCTACACTGGCTCCCTATTAAGCGGAGGGTCAATCAATCAATCAATCAATCAATCACGGCATTTATAAAGCGCGCTACTCACCCGGGAGGGTCTCAAGGCGCTGGGGGAGGGGGTGTGTTACTGCTCGAACAGCCAGGTCTTGAGCTGCTTTCTGAAGGAGAGATCGTCTTGGGTTCGCCGAAGGTGGGTGGGGAGGGAGTTCCAGGTCTTGGCTGCCAGGTAGGAGAAGGATCTTCCTCCGGCGGTGGTTCTGCGGATGCGTGGAACGGTGGCGAGGGCGTGGCTGGTCGATCGTAGCTGGCGGGTGGGCGTGCAGAAGGTCATGCGGTCGTTGAGGTACTTGGGGCCCAGGTCGTGGAGAGCCTTGTGTGCGTGGGTGAGGAGTCTGAACGTGATTCTCTTGCTGACGGGGAGCCAGTGCAGGTCTCTCAGGTGTCCGGTGATGTGGCTGTGTCGGGGGATGTCCAGGATGAGTCGTGCGGAGGCGTTCTGGATGCGTTGGAGTCTTTTTTGAAGTTTGGCTGTGGTTCTGGCGTAGAGGGTGTTCCCGTAGTCCTTCGGCTGGTGACGAGTGCCTGGGTAACGGTCTTCCTGGTTTCAGTGGGGATCCATCTGAAGATCTTGCGGAGCATGCGCAGGGTGTTGAAGCATGAAGATGAGATGGCGTTGACTTGTCTGGTCATCGACAGGGAGGAGTCCAGGATGAAGCCCAGGTTGCGTGCGTGGTCCGTTGGCTTTGGAGCGGTGCCCAGGGCCGGGGGCCACCAGGAGTCGTCCCAGGCGGAGGGTGATGATCCCAGGATGAGGACTTCCGTCTTGTCTGAGTTCAGTTTAAGGCGGCTGTTCCTCATCCAGTCGGCAACGTCTTTCATCCCTTCGTGTAGGTTGGCTCTGGCGGTGGTGGGGTCGTTGGTGAGAGAGAGGATCAGCTGGGTGTCGTCGGCGTAGGAGATGATGTTGAGGTCGTGTTGGCGTGCGATGGCTGCGAGGGGGCTCGGGTAGACGTTGAAGAGGGTTGGACTGAGGGAAGATCCTTTTGGTATGCCGCAGATGACTTCGGTGGCCTCGGATCTGAAGGAGGGAGGCGGACTCTCTGGGTTCTTACGGCGAGGAACGAGATGATCCACTCCAGTGCTTTCTCTCGGATTCCGATGTTGCTGAGGCGCTTCACTAGGGTGAGGTGGCAGACAGTGTCGAACGCCGCAGAGAGGTCCAAGAGGATGAGGGCCGCTGTTTCCCCGTTGTCGATTAGGGTTCTGATGTCTGACGTCCGCGAGGTCGCCATTTAAGGCTAAGTGGGAGGGAGGAGCAGCTGGGAGGCGGGAGCGGGGAGGAGATGGAGCAAAAGGGGGCGTGGCCGCGTGAACGGCGGCGGGAAGCAAGGAGCGGGGCGGGAAGGCACAGGGGAAAGCCAACACTCAAAACAACAACAGTTTAACAAATTAGGCACAAAATACTACGAAATACAACACCTAGATACGGTGAACAGCTGGGGAAGGCAGGCAGGCAGACGCCACAACGAGGCTGCGAGCAGCAGCGAGGGGCACACACACAGCTGGTGGCCGTGCGGCGCGGGGGTGTCCCGAGAACAGGTCACACTCACCTGCGCCGCGCGGTCGCCATTTAAGGACAAGTGGGAGGGAGGAGCAGCTGGGAGGCGGGAGCGGGGAGGACACGGAGCAAAAGGGGGCGTGGCCGCGTGAACAGCGGCGGGAACCGGGGAGCGGGGCGGGCAGGCACAGGGGTAAGCCAACACTCAAAACAACAACAGTTTAACAAATTGGGCACAAAGAGTCCGATGTAGGTAATTCTAATTTACCACTTCTAAAATACCGAATCATACCGATTCGGTATTTAAGAAGTGGTAAATTAGAAGGGGGGAAATGTAGGTATTTCAGATTCGGTAAATACCGAATCGTTAAGATTCGGTATTTACCGATTCTGTAAATACCGAATCGGTAAAGCCAATTGATTCCTATGGGCATTGCAGCCCATAGGAATCAATGGTCATTACCGAATCGGTATTTACCGATTCGGTAAATACCAATTTTTACAAGGGTGCAGGGGGTGTCACTTTGACACCCTCTTGCAACCCAATTCCGGACTTGTGTGCCATGTGGCACACAGACATGCCCTAAGGGCATGTCTGTGTGTCACATTGCACAGGTGTGCATGCACAGATGTGCATGCACACCTGTATTCGGTATTTTAGCACCCAATTGGATTGGGTGGTAAAATACCGATTCTTAAAGCCCTGTGGCACTCTGACATGTGCCAGCTACATCTGCATTTACAGAATCGGTATTTTACCGAGTCTGTATTTACCGATTCGGTAATTTTACCGAATCGGTAAATACAGAATCGGTAAAATACCGACTCTGTAAATACATGCCCTACATCTGCAAACCGTAATACTGGTCGGAAACGGCCGAATTCGGCCGTTTCCGACCGGTATTAGGGCACCTACATTGGGCCCAAAATACTACGAAATACAACACCTAGATACGGCGAACAGCTGGGGAAGGCAGGCAGGCAGACGGCACAATGAGGCTGCGAACAGCAGCGAGGAGCACACACACAGCTGGTGGCCATGCGGCGCTGGGGTTTCCTGAGAACAGGTCAGGCTCAAAGGCCAGTGCATTGCACATAAAGCACAGTATGGAGAGGCGCCTAGCTACATCAAATACTGGTTGAAGCTTTATGTGCCTGGACGGTGCCTCCGTTCATTTGAGTCAAGCCTATTGGCCTGCCCGCGCTTTAATAGAGCCACCTTGGGGGGCGGGCCTTCTCAGTTGTGATTCCCCAGCTCTGGAACAAGCTATCGGACAGTATACGTGGGGAAGCCACCTTACTCCCGTTCATGAGGAAACTCAAGACCATCTTGTTCACTGAGGCATTTGGATAAGCTCACCCTAAACGTGCTGAGCCCAGCAGGAATAAGGAATTCCTGGGTTCATGGTCTATGCTGTAAGCGCTTAGAGACCTTTTGGTGAGTTGGCACTCTACAAATATAAACTAACATAACATGTCTTATAAACAGTGGAAACGTTCTTCTGGAGTCCCATAGCAGACAAGGGGTACAGTCCTCAGATTGTTCCAATAAGAACCTTTCTCTGGTTAGGTTACACCTATGGCATTAAAGCCTAAATGTCACCAGAAGACTGCAGCACTTATTGTGCCATACATTCGTGTGACAAGGAAAACTACCAGTTAACACCTTGGCTGCTAAGGGTTTTCCCGCTGGGTGCTGATCATTTACGAACCCCATTGTTTGTGACAAGGTCAACTCGTCATAAGCACAGGGCAGGTAAAGCCCATGACGAGTTGACCTTGTCACTAGCATGGAAGTGGTTAATCCTTACTGAAGCAGTTTAAAAGTGCAGCCTGACCATTTAAAAAAACATTTTTTGACAGAGGGAAAACATTTCCCATCAAATATTAAAAAGGTATCTCTGTGTAGGTCTAGTAGCCTACAAGGCAGTGTGCATTGTATTTAAAAGTGGGACATGTAGAAATTTAACGTTATCATGTTACTGCAGTGACAAAACCCTAAAATATATTTTTACTATGGAATTCTCAGGCTGTCCTATAAGGAAACTAAAGTATAGATTAAAATATTAATTCTGCTATCTTGCATTTGAGAATAGCTAGAAAAATAATTCTACAACTCTTTCTAATAAGTATTACAACCAAAGTCAATTATGAAGTTTGGTTTTTAATAAACATTTAGGAAAACTAACTTATAGAAATGTGAGTTTTCCCTGCCTGAAGTTCCTGAGGGCTAGTTTACATTAGCTCCCCAGCAGTTGTCAATCAGGTGCTTCACTTTAATGAGGTGTGACTTTCCTCCCAGGAACCACACAATATTCCACTTTGATTGATATGTCGACCTGTATGAGTGGGGTTGATGACTGTGAGCTCAGCAGTATGCCAATGTCTGCTTGATAGGTCTATCTGATGCACATGTAAAACTTTTGCTCCCTTGAAAAGAATCAAACGGGCATGGAGAGCAATTTTTGTGTATTCACTGCCTGGTTGCTGATGCACTCTGCTTTTCTCCAACCAGGCTTCTGTCTCCTAACGTGTTGTGGTTCTATGGCCTGCTTCAGACTGGAGTTTAGTGTTGGATGTGGGAGGATACGTGTAATTTCCAAAGTACAGTCAAACACACACCCCCAACTCTCAGAGCCTAAATTTAGTGTGCCTGAAGACTTCTGCAATTCTGATGTTGCCATGTCACATGGAATTTTGGTTGTTTTTATAGTAGGCAACCTGGACCTACTGACACAGTGTGTAGGGTGTCCTCTAGTAACTTTTATCCCATTGGTTAGGGAAGTCACCCTACTTAGCTAGTGCCAGGCATAAATGTGGTACCACAGGGCACCCTTGTTAGAACACTCTCTGGTCCTGTGGAATAATAAAGGATGAACTACACCTGCTGTTCAGGATCTGTGAGGGGTAAATGAAGGGCTGGTCTTGCTTCCCACTTGTATCCAGGGCAAAGAGTCAGTTGGCAGATCTCTGTGTGGCTACAGGGACACACATGATGTAAGAGCCATTTTACCAGAAGTGCACAGCTGACCAGTAGCAACTGGGGTCTGCTGTTTACCTTTTCCTGTCCACCCTGAGAGTCTCTAAGTGCCTCCCCTGAGTTCCCATGGGACTTAGTGATATACCTGCATGGTTGTTTGGGCACCAGAAGGAAGTTTGGAAACTTTCTAAACCCATTGTTCCAGCTTCAGCAGTATCGGACTGGCAGTTCCACAGCATTGGATTGAATTTCAGCTTAACCCAATACAAAGATTTCTGCACTTCTGAGAAAAGCCCAAGTTTCTTTCTCCAAATCTCTAGTGCTTCAGCTGGACCAACCTGCTTCAGGTATCCGGCCTTTGGTTCCTCTGCAGTGGCTGCAATTACAGTGGTGATCCATACAGGACGTTTTTCTACTCAGAAAGTGACAAAGTTCCATTGTGAAGTGAATCTTAGATTTTTTTTCTGATTTATTGACTTGCAGTCTTTCACCGGGACTAATCCACTTGGTGAATCCGACCCGTACTCCATTGTGTTCAGCCTGAAATTGAAACCTGGTCCTGGTCTACCATGTTCATTGATTCACATTGGGAACATTTTTCTTGGCTCCTTAGCCACTGTGATATTTAAAAATGCATATTCTCGGTTCCCTTTATGTATTTCTAGTTGTTCTTTTTTTGCTTTTATGCTAGTTACATTTTTAGTACTCCAAAATGACTCACTCATTTTAAGATAAGCCTGTCTGCCATGTGCCATAGCTAGCAGGGTCTTTGATCAGGTATAAATTACTGACATCTTTGACTGGACCTAACAGTTTAGTTTCTTTATATCTTATGGTAGACTATAATCCATAAAAGTTAAAGTCAGTGCTGTTTTTTTAAGCACACTTTGCCTGTGTTCAGGGTTAGGTCCTTCGATAAAGGTAAATACTAGGTTTTATATTTTTTCCCTACCTATTACTACTTAATTAAAGTGATACCAGTTAAGGAAAACTATCTGAAGGTTTCTATATATTTTTAAAAGCACCAGTTCTTTTGTACCCAGATGGCCACATCTTCTTAGCAACGGAGGAGGTCCGCTTCCACGACGCCACCTTTGTGGACAGCTTTGTACTGGGCCAGATCCACTCGGCGTTTCGTGCCACTCTGCTTGGTTTCCCGACTCGTTCTCTCGCCTCTCGCTTGTCATTGAAAACGAGAGTGGAGTTCATCTCATCTCAAAACTATATAAGGCGTGCTCCAAGATGATACTGGTCAATGATGACAGGATCCGTAAGCTCTGGGAGGAGGATTTAGGCCGACCCATCACAGACGACCAGTGGGCTAAGTGCTGTGCAGTAACCAAAGAGGTGTATTCAGTAGCAGGCATAAGCTGCTACACTTTAAGTTCTTACGCAGAATCTATATTACCTCGGCCAGGGCCCATAGACTGGACCCGTTCGGACCCCATACCTGCCGTAAATATGACTCCCCTTATGCTGATTTTGCACACCTCACATGGACCTGCCCTAAACTACAGTCCTACTGGGTGGGGGTACACAAAACACTTTGCGCTATGACTGAGCTATCACTGGTCCCCATGCCTGAAGTGGCACTGCTGGGATATGTGGTCAACTTCCCTAAAACTACTAGGAGGTTTGCAGCTATCTGCCTGCTGCTAGCCAAAAGAGAAATTGCTATTCACTGGGGACGTAGGTGAACCCCCACGTTGCAAGGCTGGATGAGCAGTCTGGCCTACTGCAACATCAACAGTGAACTATATTCCGTTACCCTGCCTGGCTCCTCTCGCCCAAGGACATCTGGGGTCCATACAGATTCTATGTAAAAAAAGTTTGACAGGCCACTGACTCCCAACTGGAACGGGGCATTGTCCCTACGGGGGTTGGGTGACTTACTTTACCCTTTCCATACAATTGACTTTCTCTATTCTGTGGACCTCTGCAATGATCCTGTCCTTTAAATTATGTTATTTTATCTGCGATGGTTGAGAACAGGTGGGCATGTGGACTCGCTGATGGGGAGGGGGTATTTGCTCTTGGTGTGGAATTATGCCCTTAAAGACTGAGTTTTGTATATCTTCCTTGTTTGTTTTCCCTTACAGCCTTTATTCAGTCCGATTACTGTATTGACGCCTAATGCTCCATCTAATCTTTATCTATTGTGATGACAATGACAATTACCACCTATGACTTTTTCTATATGATGTAACAAATGGTAAATAAAGTTTTTTTTAAAAAGCACCAGTACTTTCTACAAAGTACTGTGGTACTTTAAGAAAACATAAAACGATTAATAAATATGGTAAAAAGTAAAAAATACACTGTACTACACTATATTTCACAAACAGTGTACTAAAGTGCATTTTCAATTTTTTACATATTTACTTTTTGTAAAAAAAATGAATGCAATACCGTTGTACTACCACAAACGTACTGCGGTACCTAGAAATATAAAAAAAGATGTAATTTGTCAAAAAATAAAATACACTATAGGATACTATATTCAACAAATATAGGGTACTACAGTTTATTTTTTATTTCTTATATTTTGTTTTAGTTTTCCTGTAACTTTTTTAGGTACGAGCGCTGTAGTGCTTAATCCTTTTTAAAAATATATGGATTTTTTTTATTTTCCCTACCTATTACCACTTTAAGAAAGTGGAAATAGGAAGGGAACAACAATACAACCTACTACTTGCCTATATCTAAGACATTAATCCAGAACTAAGCTAAAGTATGGTGAAAACTACATTGGTGAGTTTACTTTTATCAACACAGCCATTAGCGAATCATTTACTGCCTTTTAACTGATAAACACCTCAATATATATCGCAGCACATTTTATAACTAAGGGGCCGATTTCAATGTCAGGCGGAATTGCTTCTGACCGACACCGACTTGTAAACGGGACCAACCAACCCGGGACACGGACCCGACCGCCTGATTTGGATGCGACCAAAAACTGTTCAGTCACATTATGGCCATAAACCGGCTGTAGTACATGCTCTCATAGAGAAATGGGAGGTCGTGTTAATCCCTGCACCCTGTGGCAGGCACCTCATGGTAACTGCCACGGGTGCAGGGATTTACAGGGGGCACATTGGGGCCCCCTCTGGCCACAACAGAGTCCATGCACACAAGGGGGTCATGCTGGGGACCCCAAACAGGTTTTCTGACATGGTTTCCTTTTCGGACGGGCCAGCATGGAAACCATGCATCATAATCCCAAGGGCGGAAAGGCCCGCCCTTTGGGATTACGAGCCGGTCCGTCGGAAGGCAACTGGAATTACTGAGCTGTTTCAATTCCGATCCGCTGATCCATAATCAGCCGGTGAGAATTGAAACAGATGATGGCGCTTGAAAAGCCTCCGGTCGGAGGTTTTCCGACCACTATCATAACAGGCCCCTAAGTACTTTAGCATGTATCATTGTAGTACCACTTAAACAATTATTTAGAACTAATATAAAAAAATATTCTTCCTTTAAAATGTTATCTGCATTCATTCAGCCACTTTCACATTATGTCTCTTTACTATACCACACACTACCCCACATTATGCAATTCCACTGTAAACAAATACACTCTATGTCACTACACCACTCCAATCTATGGTATTCCAGTTTATGCGAATCCACTCTATGGCTCTCCACTCTCTCCTTTCCACTGTATACCACTCCACTCTCCACACTCCACTCTATACCACTCCACTCTATGCCACTCCACTCTATGCCACTCCACTCTATTCCACTCCACTCCATGCTATTCCACTCTAGGGCACTCCACTGCATGCCAGTCCACTGTCCGTAAATCCATTATATGCCACCTCAAGTGTTCCACCCCTCCACTCTTCGCTATTTCACTATACGCTACTCAACTCGATGCCACTACACTCTATGCCAGTGGTCACCATTACACTGTACACCACTGTACAGTACGCCAATCCACTGTATGGCACTCCACTTTACACCACTCTACGCTATTCCATTCTACGTCACTCTACTATATGATACTCCACTGTATGCCAGTCCACTCTACCCCACTCCTCATCTACAGGCTATTTCAATCCATGCCATTCCAGGCTATTTCACTCTACGCCATAGTATGCCTTTCTTCGCTAACTATTCTACTCAATGTTACTCCTCTTTATGCCACTCTTCTGTGTGCCACTCCACTGTATGTAATTCAACTTTTCACCACTGCACTCTACTCTATTCCATTCTACACCACTCGTCTATATTCAACTCAACGCCACTCCACTCTATGATTTTTCACTCTGCGCCTACTCTCTACTCCATGCCACTCCACTCTACGGTATTCCGCTCTATGCCACTTGACTGTATGCCACTCTATGCCACTTTTGCCGTTACAATGCACGGCTTCTACCCCTTCATGTTACATCAATTATAACACATGAAATCGTAAAATTCAGAACAACACTTATGACATCATTTATGACAACACTGTGCACAGTAGAGTAGCAATTTATAGTTATTATAGTGTGGCTAGCGAGGTGACAACACTGTGAGGGGAGGCGCTAGAGTTATAGTAATTTGGAGTTGGTACTTAAATTATAAATGTAAGGTATGGCTAATACTTTAGAATGTCTAATGTTGGAGCAGTTTAAGTTTGCTTTGTATTAAAAGATAATGCTTTCCTAACTATAACTGTGTTAAACTTGATATATATATATATATATATATATATATATATATATATATATATATATATATATATATATATATATATATATATATATATATATATATATATATATATATCTATACTAATATAATAAAGAGAGAGCCCAAACCTTTGAGGCGCGTAATCTCAGGAACCACAGCACCGATCACAACACCCAAGACAGCGTTGGAAAGGGCAGTTGCAGCAGAAGGACATAGGCTATGCAGACGCCCACCATATACATTTAAAAGGTAAAAGAACCGTGCCAGCAAAGTAGTCCCTTGTGGGCGCGTCTGTGTTGTGCTGTGGGCGTGTGCTGGGGCGTGACAAACACTGGGGACATGTGGTACGTTCCGCTCTTCATGCCATGTCTCATATTGTGAGCTGTGGGTGTGTGCTGGGGGCCTGGGCATGTGCGGGGCGCGGGATTACAGAAAAAAAGCGAGCGTTGTGCCCAATATTTCATTGTTTTTTCTTCCCAGGTTCTGTACATTCCAGCTCCGGGTGTGCTTACCCCGCGCTCCCAGTGACGTGCACCTGCTTTACTGTATGGAGGTCAGTCATGGCGCTATTCCCAAGGGCCGGAAGGAGCGCAAACAGGGGCCATTGTGCAGGATATGTAATCTCGCCTTAACTTCCGGTGACGCCTGAAGCGCACACTGGAGATTTTCCACTTCTGTTGCGCACAGGCCTCACGCCACACACATCCGGACACAAGGCCCGCCTCCACGGAAATAGCAGGAAAGGGACTATCCCTCCCCCGGTAATATGTGATGATATTCCGCAAACCAACATCCCAGCATACCATCACTCCGCAATTTTTATAACGCAGGACTATTACTCCGCAAAGACATAATTTCTAAAACTTTTACAACGCATATGACTTTATCACGCATGCCATTAAAATGCAAATGCATGTGTGGTAAAGTCATATACATTGTAAAAGTACATTATTAAAACATCAAATATACGTTTGTATATATGTGTATTTATATATATATATATATATATATATATATATATACACGTTTTTTTATTTAATTAAAACATTTATTCTTTTAAATTGCATTATTTATATTATTTTTATTTATTATTTCATTTTATTACCCTTTACACCCTAAAAACTAGTCCCACCCTGCTCCCTTTAAATACCCCTGCACCCCATAATCATAACCCACCCTTACTCCTTAAAATACCCCAACACCCTTAAACACTTAACCCTATAAATATACCCTGTACCCCAAACCCAAACCTATCCCTAAATATACCCCTGTACCCTAAAACTCAAACCTAGCCCTGAACCCTATAAATACCCCTGTACCTCAAAACCCAAACCTACCCCTGAACCTTAAAAATACCCCTGTACCCCAAAACCCAAACCTAGCCCTGAACCCTAAAAATACCCCTGTACCCCAAAACCCAAACCTACCCCTGAACCCTAAAATACCCCTGTACCCCAAAACCTAAACCAAGCCCTGAACCCTAAAAATACCCCTGTACCCCAAAACCCAAACCTAGCCCTGAACCCTTAAAATACCCCTGTACCCCAAAACCCAGACCTACCCCTGAACCCTAAAAATACCCCTATACCCCAAAACCCAAACCAAGCCCTGAACCCTAAAAATACCCCTGTACCCCAAAACCCATACCTATTCCTAAACCCTAAAACTACCACTGTACCCCATAACCCAAAACATTATCTGAAACCTTAAAATGCCCAAACACCCCAAAACATATACCTCAGTACCCCAAAACATATACCCCTATACCCATACTTACCTTATCCAAACATTTAAAAAAACATGCTTTTACCATTCATGCATTTACAACGAATTTCGTTGTAAATGTATGCGTGGTAAAAGCATACAAAATGTAATGCCATGCGTTATAATGGCATTGCGGAGTCATGGTACTTTCGTAATGAAAGTATGCGGAGTGATGGTATGCAGAAAGAAAGTTGCGGAATTATAGGTGTTTACCCCCCCCCACGGTAAGTACATTGGTGACACGGCGGCCCACATCTCCAGCAACATACTCATATTTTTTCACCACCGATTTAAAAAATGCACAGGTCTCTCTCATTGATGACCAGCACCGACATACACTTTTAGACACACCTCCCGCCACAAGTTCTAGAATTGCGAACCATAGAGCTGGGGAGCTACGTTCAAATCTCGGCATCAGCTCAACATCCTGTGATTCCAGGCAAATCGCTTTGTCTCCCCGTGCCTACCACAAATGAATGTGTTCTTCTGTAATGTAAATTGTGCTCATGCCATGTTGTCGAGTTTGCGCTATATAATATTGCAAGGAAAAATAAAGTAGGGAAACTCGAGTTCACACACTACTGAACGCGCACTCTTAAGTGCATCAGCAGTGCACTGTGAATCGGAGCGTTTCACAGGCCTGTCACAGATAAGAAATGCTATCTAAACGAAATCCTACAAAACAATATACTACTGGCCGGCAGCAATTCATACCCGGACAACGTCGGGACGGGCTGCTAGTATATATATATATATATATATATATATATATATATATATATATATATACAAGGTTTCAAGGACGTTATAGTTAGGATCATATGTTACTCATACAAATCCAGAGGTATTCAGCTGTTATAGTTACCTGAGTTAACTAGTTAACTATAACTCTTGCCCCTGCAAACCACTGCTTATGACCTCACATATTACATCACTCATGACATGGCCAGTGACATCACTCATGACATTGCAAATTACATCAGTGATGACATCATCCACAGCATCGCTGATGTACCCACTCACATCCCCATATAACTTTTCATACGCCCACTCCAACTTCCACACTACCATTCTCAAACCCATTCACACACCCATACCAGTACTTAAACATAAGCAGTTAGTCAATGATTCATAGATCAACACTCAATACTCACATCCACTCACTCATCCATACAGCCACTCACTCACTAATACATCCTCTGGTGTATTCATTAATACTCCCCTACATACACTCACACACTGAGTCAGACAGCAATAGAGTTACGCACACACCTACTCACTTACCCTTACAGTCAATCATATAGCCTCTTACACATATAGTCACACACACACACACGCTCGCTCACCCACCTATACAGGCACTGACACAAGCACACACTCACCCATACAGCACTCTCACATTCAGTCACTCAACCATACAGTCACTCACATACCCCATCACTCACCTATATTACCTTTCACATACCCATTTACCCATATACCACTGACGCATCCATTCACTCACCAATATAGCCATAAACATACTCACTCTCCCATACAAACCCTCACATACACATTCACTAAACCATACAGACACTGACTCACCCATATTCTCCCCCATACAGGCAGTCACACACCCCCTGACCCACCCATACACTTATAAATCCATATATGTCCTCAGACAAGCAGTCAAACACCCATACAGCCACTTATGTACTCACTCACCAACCCATATGTACACTTAGAAATCAACTGACAGACAGGTGCCCTCATTTACATAACCAGTCACCTATACATTCACTGAGACACCTAATCACTCACATATAGTCAGTCATGCACAAACTGAGTCATCCATACAGACACTCATATACCAATTGATTCACCAATACACCTTAGTGTATATATATTGAACACTCATAAACTTTTTAAACACAGTCACTGGAGGATGTCATCACTGATGTCATCAGTAATGTCACTGACTTTCATGAGTGATGTAATATGTGAGGTCATAATCAGTGCATTGCGGGGCATGAGGTATGGTTAACTCGGGAAACTATATTGGCTGAATTTCTCTGGTTTTGCATGAGTAAAATCTGATCCAAACTATAATGTCATGGCAACCTTTGTTTTTTGTGTGACTTTCTATGTTTTTTTTAGCTAGCAGTCTTGTTTGCAGAGTGGTGGAAAAAGGGGGCTGGGCCTCCGACCAGCTCTCAGAAATTCCGCTGTGTAGGTCTTACAGGAGGTACCAGGAGGGCTTCTTGGCCCCCAAGGTCCCTCTTGAGCCAAGGGGACTTTATCCCCCAACTAGTAGTGCAACAGGTGGCACTTTTGTAGGGTGGTGAAGAAAGGGGGCGTGACCTCTGGCAACTTCTCAGCAATCCTGCTGTGGCAGACTTAGTGGAGGTAACAAGAGGGGTACTTCCCCGAGCCTGAACATGGAGCAGGAAGCGGCACACAATCAAGGTGACGAAACTTCCTCTTCATTTTGTTTCATTCAGCACATCAGCATTTAGTGCAAGTGGTGGAGAAGATGGCCGGCGCGTTTCGCCGTTTTCGCCATCAACTGGACCATAGAGTCCTAGCGTGTAAATACTCCTTTTAGCATCCTGTGTACAAGTCCATCTTTGATTTCTATTCAAAAGAACAACTTGAGTGTACACGCTCCTTATTTAAAGTTCACCATCAGTCCCAGGATGCTTGTTTCTGGTCCAGGGAGGATCTGGACTTGCAGATCGGGTGGGACTGTTCCCATGAGCAACAAGGTCAAGACTGATTTGCATATGGCTGGGTCCAAACTGAAGTGGCTTAGCAAGCAGAAGAATGATGATGGATTAAACCCAGATCTGTGACTAGGGGTGAGTGCTTGGAAAGTTTCAGCACTCCGTCTATCATCTGCTATGTTTGCCCTATTTGGCCAGGGTATGCCCAGATGTGGGTTCCTTCCTCACTTTGTCACTGGATTCAAGCTATCCTGGCTCATGAGAGGTGAAACCCCGAAACCGGTCTGAGGATGCGTGGTTCCTGACCAGGGAGGACCTGGCCTGGCATTTTTGGTTTGACTGTTCCCATAAGGAAGAGTGTCAAGACTGATTTGCATACGGCTGGGTCCAAACTGGAGTGGCTTAGTGAGCAGAAGAAAGATGATGGGTTCAACCCAGATCCTTGACTGCGGGTGAATGTCTGAAAAGTTTCAGCACTCTGTCTATCATCTTATTGTGTTTGCTATGTTCGCCCTAATTGACCAGGGTATGCCCAGGCGTGGGTCCCTTGCTCACTTTGCCACTGGATTTAAGCTAGCCTGACTGATGAGGGGCAACACCCCAAAATCTGTCCCAGGGTGCTTGTTCACGGTCCAGAGTGGACATGTCCCGGCTAGATTGTTTCCATGGGGAACAGGGTCAAGACTGAATTGTATATGACTGGGTCCAATCTTGGGTGGCTTAGTGAGCAGAAGAACGATGATGGATTCAACATAGATCTGTGACTGGGGGGTGAGTGTCTGAAAGAATTCAGCACTCCTTCCATCATCTTATTGTGTTTGCTATGTTTGCCCTAAGTGGCCAGGTTATGCCCAGATGTGGGTCCCTTGCTCACTTTGCTATTGGATTCAAGCTAGCCTGGCTGATATGGGGTGAAACCCTGAAACTTGTCCCAGGATCCTTGTTTCCGGTCCAGGGAGGATCTGGCCTGGCAGTTCAGGCTGGACTGTTCCCATGAGGAACAGGTTTACGACTCAATCAATCAAGGGTTGGTAAAGCACAACTGTTCACCCATGAGGGTCTCAAGGCACTGGTGGGGTGGGGTTGGAGCATATCTGTCTGAGTGCTCGGGTCATTCAAAGAGACAGGTCCTGAAGTCCTTTCTGAACTGGGGTGGCGTGGGAGATAGTCTGAGGTGGAGGGGTAGGGTGTTTCAGGTCATGGGAGTGAGGAAGGAGAAGGACTTTACTTCGGTTCTGGTTTTGCGGATCCATGGGACAGTGGCCAGGTTGAGATGTAGAAGGAGAGGCGGCTGTTCAGGTATGCTCGTCAGGCGTTGTGGATGGACTTGTAAGCCTGGTGAAGAGTTTGAAGGTTAGTCTTCTTTCTGCTGAGAGCCAATGGAGTTCGTGGAGGTGTTGAGTGATGTGGCTGTGCCAGGAGGAGGCCGAGGTCCAGTCTGGCTGCGGCATTCTGGACATGCTTGAGCTTGAAGAAGTTTTTCTGTGTAACACCAGTGTAAAGTGTGCTGTTGTAGTTGAGTCTGCTGCTGATGAACACATGAGTGGCGGTCCTTCTGGATTTGGTGGGGATCCATCTAAGGGTCTGTTGCAGCAGGTGGAGGGTATTGAAACAGGACGAGGATACTGAGTTGATCTAGTAGTCCATAGTGAGCGATGCGTCTAGTAGGATGCTGAGGTTTCGTGCCAGGTCCATAGGGTGGGGGGATTCTCTAGCACAGAGGGCCACCGGGTACTGTCCCATGTGGAGGGGGTGGATCCCAGGATGAGTATTTCTGTCTTGTCTCAGTTGAGCTTAAGGCAGCTATTCTTCATCCAGGTGGTGACGGCTTTGATCCCTTCTTAAAGATTGTGCCTGGTGACTTTGGGTTTGTAGGTGAAGGAGAGGATCAGCTGGGTGTCGTTAATTTGCATATGACTTGGTTCAAACTGGGGTGGCCTGGTGAGCAGATGAATGATGATGGATTCAACCCAGATCTGTGACTAGGGGTGAGTGTCTGAAAAGTTTCAACACTCTGTCCATCATCTTATTATATTTGCTATGTTTGACCTAAGTGGCCAGGGTATGCCCAGACGTGGGTCTCTTGCTTACTTTGCCACTGGATTCAAGCTAACCTGGCTGATGAGGGGTGAAACCCCGAAACCGGTCGCAGGAGGCTTGTTTCCTGTCCAAGGAGGACCTGGCCTGGCAGTTTTGGCTGGACTGTTCCCATGATGAACAGGGTCAAGACTGATTTGCATACGGCTGGGTCCAAAATGGGGTGGCTTTGTGGCCAGAAGAAGGATGATGGGTTCAACCACAAAAAAAAGAAAAGCTATAATAAAAATTTTATTTTCGCAATTAGATTGATTTGATGTTTTTGTAAAACACATATACAGTCAGGAGGCCACCTCAGAGTGCTGATAAAACATGCATATGATCACAAACTTTTGGAACATATATGTTTTTTAATGCAACACAAATGTTGGGAACTTTGGGCCCAATTTATATGTTTGCCGCATGAACAGGCGACAGAGTTTACACACCACCAACATAATGGTCCGCCTGCCCAATTTAATGGTGTGTGGACCTTATGTTTGGCTACGGTGGTGACTACTCCAACTCCACCATAGCCAAACTTCTCCGACGGAGCCCTGTACCAAACAGCAAGATGAATTGACAGAAACCCCTGGGACATAATTTACTCCATCTCCATGGCAGAACGGCAGGCTGTCCATCCTGATATAATTCTGGCCTTTTTTCAGGAGTTTAAGGGCAGAAAGAGGGTATTGTATTCCATTTGAAACACTCAGCATTTTCCCATTGGCGTCCTGGGCCTTTTACCTGCTGTTGAGCTCAGCGCTGAGCACCAAGTGCATCTCCTTTAGCAGTTGACCCTCGGTGTAGCAAGGTTGAGCACTCATGGGCTTACTCAGGGAGTTGGCCTACCAGTCAGTAAATTAGGGACTGGCCAGTGCCTTTACTTATTCTATGCTAACAATTGGATTCAAGGGGATTTTGTGCAGTAAGATACCTGTGAACAGAGCTTTGAAGCAAGGATGTGTCCTGGCTCCCATTCTGTTTTACCTGTTTGTTGTCCATATAGAGTTGATGGTTGCATATCCAGAAGCATGTCCGTCCAGGATCAATGGTCATTCATTATGTGTTTTGCAATTTGCTGATGATACAGTCATCCTAGATTATACTCCTATGTGTCTCCAGTAGCCCCTAAACAACCTATATACGTATTACAAATGCAAGAAACTTCAAATAAATCAAGAAAATATCAAAGTGCTAACTTTAACAAGCATTGGCATAGCCAATAGGTCTCGCCTTTGGGACCTTGTAAGTAAAAAAAAAAACTGAAGTATAAGACTTCACGTTTACATTTACTTCGTATTTAGGATGCAGTAAATGTAAACGTGAAGTCTTACACTTCAGTTGTTTTTTTAACTTACAAGGTCCCAAAGGCGAGACCTATTGGCGTTGCCAATGAGTGTTGGAGCATGGTTCTGCACTTGGGTCTGTAATTCACACGTTGAAGCATGACAGCTTTCTAGAAATAAACATTTCCCACCGTTTTAAAATATGTGCTGCTGCCTCAGGGACAGGCTTGTTGGGTTGCTCCCGCTAGTCAAATCCTGTCAGTCAGGACGTCACGTCACATGAAGGTTCAGTCCTTTTTACCACCCAAATGACCCAGTTTCCTAAGCTATGCTGACAAGCCTGAATGCAGATAGGTGGGTGGCGTCAACAGTGAGAGCGCAGACGCCATATTGAAGAAGGGTAGTTTCAAAGTTCCCTGTAAGTATGCCTAGATAAAGGGTTACTAAAACAAAAGACAACAAATGTTTGCTTGGGACAACACAATAACTTTGTCAATACAATACATTTTGTGTATTAGAATTAAATACTTATAAACAAACAAAATCCCGTATAAGGTAACTGCCTGTTGTCTATGGTGCAATAATAGACTTTGCATAATTTGTCTTCATTTAGTGGCTTAAGTGGTGCCCTCGCACTACCTGCTGTCTACAAGAGTTAGAGTTTCAAAATGGCAGACTAGGTTGCACCTCCAGCAGACTGCTCCAACGCAATTCTCTAGAAGTCTCCACAAAGAGACTGGCTTGGGAGCCACTGATTGGCTTGTACGGGAGGAGACCTGAAGGGAGGGAGGCTTGTGACGTCAGGCCTTTAAACCGGCTGGCTGGGGTGCTGCTGAGCCGTGATTATGCACGTGCTGTGTTACTGGAAGTGTTTGCAGAGCAGTTCCACGTTTTGCAAGAAGTGACTGTTGGGTGCGCGTGAGACTCGTGCCTCCACCTTTAGCACCCCATGGTACCTTTAGGAGCCACTCAGAGCCTTCAGCAGTAGCCTCCACCCCCAGGAGGAGGCCAGTATGAGCTTCAGTATGTGTGCTGAGAGAAGCCAGGTACATAGGGGTCTGGTGACAAATTTAAACAAGTGCGCTCGCCGAGTAGAGGAGGAGGCAGCAGGGGAGGGGAGAGAGGAGGGGGCCTGTGCCCGATTTCCTTGCGGGAGCGAGCAGGAACCATCTGTTACTTACAAACAGATGGTTTCAAAGCTCGCTCCCGCAAGGGTATCGCCAAACGTGCATGCGTTGCCATTGAAACCAATGCAATGCATGCATGCTTTCGGCCCAAAAAGTTAAGCAATTACTAAAGGTTTCCTCCTAAGCAGCGCATGTGCGCTGCATAGGCGAGACCTAAAAACAAAATCTCAGCACTAGACAAAGTTAGGCCCCAACTTCATTTGTAGCACAACATCTTATAAATATCAAGGGGTGGAATTCCAAGCCTCAAGACATCACAAACTACACATGCAGGACCTGGAAAGTAAAGCTGTGAAGGTAAAATTCGCTCATGTCAACACTGAACAGCACTTCACAGATAAGGTATTGAAACTGCTGTTCGGAGCATTAAATGCAAATTTTTCACCAACTTTAACCTATGGTTAGAAGCAATGCCCGGTCAAGTAAACTGCTGGTTCAATCAGGAATAGACTAAACTTTATAAAGTAATATTACGTTTGTCGAACTCAGTCAGGCAAGACCAAATTTGATTAGAATTTAATTTTGTAGAGCAAACACTGGCACTAAACGCGACACTGCTAAGGTATTGGTTTAAACTAAAACAAACAGAAAAGAGCTTTTTTAAAGGCCAACTTTGACAATAACGTGAGCGTGGGAAACGCACCCAATGGCATTTAATCAATGACACTATATTAACGTAACTCCAAATGATATCTCTCTGGAATTGCCATATATCCTACAGTACCTTCAATCACATACTGAAGAAGACAGTAGACAGTAAATCTAGAGACACTGACTTGGAATCTTGTAAAACAAAGCAACACAACTCACTTATAGCAAGAACTTATGAAAAACCAACTCAGCAAACTTATTTTGACCTTGTGCTTTCATGAGAGACAAAAAGTCAGTTTTTAAGAATGCTTTTTGGACTGTTTGATGCGGGAGAGGCAGCACACAGGTGGGAACATAAGAGAATAAATACAGCCTGTCTTTCTATTCCTATTAGAAAGAGCCCATTTGCACACATACCTTGTGGTTCTCTGGCTTTTATAATGTAAATAAAAAGGCTTTTTAATTCAAAATTACGAGAAAAGAACTTAAGAAACCATTCATCTGCTATTTTTGCCGGTTTTTGTAAAATATAGAAATGTGATTTCAAAATGCATCGACTAACTCTCTGCCACAGATGAACTGGACTTCAAAACATATGATTTTAATGTATGCGGTTGAATTTTTCAGGGTGTCATGAATGATTGACTGGTTTAATGAACTATCATTAAACGTAAACGTGTTTACTAGATAGAGTGCCTTTACTTAGAACAGTGTAAAGCTGGGGAGTTAGGTCCATGTGGGGCATGGGGTAGGCTGGACCCTATTATATCAAAACAACAACAAAATTTGCCTACACCAAACTTATTTTCAAAGAAATCTTAGCACATGGATCAAACCGAAACTTCTTTAGTTTGAACCAGTATTTTATTTATACCCATCAATTTTATAATTCTTTTAGGTCTATTTTTTCATATTTCAAGCACAAAAGGGAAAACTGTACATTCAATCAAATTACATTAATATACAATGCTATTTACAAACATATATTACATTCCAAAAATGTCAATTAAATAAACATCATACATCCCAAAAACAATACATTATACAAACAAACATCATACATTTATGTTTTTTCTTTATATTGAATAAATCTATATCCAAAAGTAAAAGACAGAGTCAAACAGGAGCACAATCGCCAAATAACGACAAATTTTTGGACTAGCGAATGCTAGTTTACACTATTCGTGTTATTATTTGCTCCTGCAGGTGTGCCGACGCGTTTCAAATCCAGTAAAACCAGTTCCTGGACTCTCATCAGGGCTTTGTCACTTTTCTGTGTAAGATGCAAAAAACAATAACGTTTTATTTTCAACCTAGAAGACTTTGCCCTATCTCGCATTGCACTACAAGATAAATATATGTACCTGTAACGAACTGATTCCCTGAACCTTCCAGGTTTCAAAAGAAGGCACAGATCGACCTTTCTGTCTCCTTATTATGAAGGTCGCGGCTCATTAAGTTCAGCAGGGTTACTGTTCCCTGCAAAGGAAGAATATTGTGTGCGTCAAGACGCTACTTATTTTACATGAGGAAGCAACGTGCTTGGGACAAATCACAAAAATAGTGTGCTCACACCTCTATTTAACCGCTCGAGGTATCTCTTTGAGGCAAAATTTATCGTGCCAATCGATAGTTCACAGCGGATTCTGCCAGAAAAATGTACCTATTAGGGTTATGCTATTTATCGATGCTATTCTTGCAGCGTCTAAGCGTCAAATTGCGTCCGAAGAGCTGACTCGATAAACTATATTTTGGCCGGCACAAAGTGTCGTCAACTCGTGTGTTGCTAGCATCACGTGGGAGAGCTGAATATATATATATATATATATATATATATATATATACATATTTCTCCTTGCTTAGATTAGAGCCGCCGTTGCTCCAGAGCAGAGGGTGCGTCATCGTGAACGGACCACCCAAGCAAGGTCCGGTAACATATACAAATACCAGGTACTCCAGTGAATGACGACGCTGTGTTCTGGCCAAACTTCATTTATCAGTCAGCTGATAGGACGCGTTTCGCCTGTCTAACAGGCTTGCTCACCAACAATTTTTCTTAAAAATGTAACCATTTTAAATAGATTTGCTCGTGACAGGTCACGTGTGATGACTACCAAACAAGTGTATTGAAAGAAAGACTGGTAGTTTTTACGTACTTTCATAATATAAACGCACTCATTGTTGCATCTCGATTTTGATACACTTTATTTTCAAGGCACATTTGCACTACAAAAGTTCCTTTCAAATACATTTACATGTTCCCAAAAGGCTTCCTGAATTGAATTTATCTGGGAAGATGCATTTCAACAGCAGAGTACCCAACAGGTAACTACATTGTTATGTGTCGTGGCTCAATATGTGACAAAATATACATAAATACCTTGACACGGTATCTTTATATTGTAAATTAACGTTGCATTTCGGGAAAACTATAAGGAACTAGATGCTAATCTAACCCGAAGACCGTGATTACCCAAGTGGGTCTATTTGCATACTCTGTTCCAATACGCGCAAAGTTGGTGCAATCATTGGTACAATAATGCATGTTTCATGCCCAAGTGGACAATTATCATTATTTACAATAAGTACCAGTTTTCAAATTATTGTGCTTAAAACCCAGTGACAAAATTAATAAAAGAAAAATCAAAACGGCTAAAAACAGATTTGAGGAAACTGCCTTTTATTACTCCATAATAACCTCAATAAACACCTTTTAGAGAATTCTTATAAATGTGTAATTAAATCCTATTTAATATTTAATCCTATTGGGGTACGTGTGTTCAATTCCAAGATGTAAAATGACTCAAGTTTTCTGAGCTTTTTTTCCCGGTTTCCACCTCGAACATTAGGTAGAATACAGTTAATTACAAAAGTACGCTAGACCTTGTGTCTTTTTTTCATGATGTGACTCAAAGTGGCGTGCCAATGGGTAAGACCTGTCCCCATTATGAATTGCTCTTAGATGCTGCAGCACCCTTTTATGTTATGGGGTGACTTGTGCTGCCCACATACCTCATGCCACAAGGGCACTGGAGGACGTAGACTGCATAGTCTGTTTTATAGGAGAAGTACCCCTTAATCTGTTTTCTCTTCTAGAGAGACCTAGTACATGCAATGAAGTGTTTTTACCATACCCACAGGCCTTGCATTTGGTACATTTGATAAAACCCCCCTTTCTTTTTAGCCAAGTAGTGACATGACCAGCTTGTTGTTTCTTTGACACCATGTTGCTGACTAACATGTGTTTTAAAGAGCGTGCTCTTCTGAAATTTATTTCAGATCTTTTCTGTACAAGCTTGCCTAGTAGTGGGTCATTGCATATTAGATGCCAATGTTTAGATAGAATATTTCCCACCTTCCCATGTTGGCGATTAAAGGAGGTGATCATTCTAACTTGATTACTTTTGGTTTGTTCTAATTTAATTTTACTCTGACTTTTATTAAAGAGACTATTTTCTCTGGATCTTTTTTTTTGCTCTATGGATGGCAGTTTGTACATTTTCCTCTGTGTAACCTCTTGCTTTGAAGCGGGTTCTCAAGGCGTTTAATTCTCTATCTAAGACATCCTGTTCACTACAGTTGCGTATTGTTTTCAGGCACTCGCCATACGGAATGCTTCTTATCAAATTATAGGGATGGAAACTAGTTGCATGAAACAACGTGTTGCCTGCTGTTGGTTTCATATAAAGCATTGTGTGCAGTTTGGAGTCTTTGACATAGATAGTTAAGTCAAGTTAAGAGGTGTTGCTGATTGTGCTGGTAAATTTCAGAATTAAATCATTTATTTGCAGCTTTTTAATGAATTTTCTTGCTGATGAAACAACTCCAATGTAGCACATTCTCCTCCCATTCTGCCTGGTAGATGACCCGGACCACCTGCTCCTCCCACCAGCCCATATCCAAATTCGCATAGCTGGGGGCAAAGCAAGTGCCCATTGCTGCCCCGCAGATTTGGTGAAACAGCTCGCCATTGAAGAGGAAATAGTTGTTTTTCAAACAGACAGAGACCTTGATAGCAGCATCTGTGTATGCAGCCATAATTTAATTGGTCGATTGCTCAGGAAATGCTTGATAGCCTTTAGGCCATCTTCATGCCTGATGCTGGTATATAAAGTGGTGAAATCAATTGTTACCAGCAGCAGGTTTTGGTCCCAGGGAAGTTCATACATTTTCTTCAAAAAGTCCCCCGTATCCTGAATATAGGAAGGGAGCACCTTTAAGAAAGGACACAAAAATTAATCTATGAACTTTGAGGTGTTTTCTAAAGCTCCACCAATGGCGGAGATAGTGGGGCATCCTGCTATATTCTCAAGGCTTCTGTGAACTTTCGGTATTAGATAAAATACTGGCACCACAGGATAATCAACTTTCAAAAAAAGCAGTTCTTCATGGGTGATTAGGCATTGATTATACCATTCCTGTAGTTGCTCACTGTACATCCTAAAACTAGTATGCATAGTTGTTACAGTAATTTTAGCATAATTACTCCGAATGTTCAATTGCTTATAGGCTTCATTAAGATAGCTAGCCTAATCCCATAAAACGACATTCCCACCCTTGCCAGCATTACCCACAATGCAATTACTGTTCAATGCAAATTTAGTAACCAAAGCAGAGTACTCTTTTTCATGCTGTGATAAAAGTTATGCTTTATACTTGTGCATTTTTTCCGAATTTTTCAGACCATTAATTACTAACTCATTGAAAACATCAACTGAGTCTCTGGTGGTCATTGGTATGAATCTGGAAGCTGGTCTAAAATTCGTAGGCGCTTTGCCGCCAATATCCACTTCTTGCTCCTTAGCACCTTTAAGAACCTGGCTGGCAGACATCTGAGTGTCCATATTAAGACTAGATGGATCCATTCTCGATAGTGTTTTCCTTTTTTAGACTAAGTGAGCTTGTCTCACTTGCATTGTCCATTCGCCTTAAATTTAATGGAAGATCCATATCGACCACTTACAAATTTCCTGATTGACTGGCAGCCATAGGTGGATTTCTTGATTCAAGTGTTCTTTGATGCTGATTCAAAGCAAAGTGTTTTTTTTCCCAGAGCATAGTGTTTTCTTACAAACTTAAAAAGGTCCACTTGTGTCTTCACATAATCAAATTCCGCTGTGGGACAATACGATAAGACAAGTTTAAGGATATTTCTTTCTTTATACGATAGTGTAATGTCAGTCAAATTGATTATTGTTGCTTCACTTTCTGTTACTATATCTGTACTTATTTTATCTTTTTCATGTTTGTTGCGTTGCCATTGTTTGGACCCCTTGCGCCTCTGTTGCCTTTGCCTCTTCCTCTTTGTGCTCCTTCGCTGGTCGCTGGTGGTCTTGGGTGGAGATTGAATCTCCTCTCCTACTCTAAAAAACCAAACTCTTCGATAATGGAGGGTGCTGCTGGAACGCCTTGTCGCTTTTGCCCCTTCTCTAGGTCGGTATCGACCTCAGAGCTCTGAATGCTGCTCAATTCAGATTGCGCATCCGGTCTAGATTGGCTTTTAGGGTTCATTCTCTGTCTTCTTAGATTTTCGAATTTATTAGCAAAGGTGTAAATCTGGCCTCGTTCATAATCATTTTTGTCTGATAACATTTTTTGAGCCTTTCTGTCTCTAATCGTTGTTTCCAATTTTCTGAGGCGCTCTTTCATTTAATTTTTGAACTTCTCAATTGGTTCTTGATTGGTTAGTTTATCTAGCTTCTCCATGATTTGAGCACTTCTTCTGCAGGTCGATATCTGCATATTTTACCAGTATTGCAAGCATCCTGCGGGATGACTCAGGATGACTCCTGGTTGTTTTCTTCCCATTCGCAGAGCATATTGGGGGTAGGTTCTTCGTACGTGGGAGCCACCATGATGCAGAGTCCTCGTGGTATTCGTTTCACCTCCAGATAACGTTGGAGGGATTTTGACTCCCACCATTTAGATAATTTACTGCGCTTCAGTTTTTCTAAGCGCCTTAATGGCAATGTGACATCTGAGATTTTTTTCATTGCTCGCAACTGATCCTTTTTTCCTGACGAAAACGTGGGTGTCAATGAAAATGGAGTGCAGCCTCCTCTCTTTATTTTACTTCAGCAGCCAACATTATTATATAGAATTATGGCTCGTCACCGCAGCTAGAAACCGCCAGTCTCTACCCTGCACACTGCTAGTAGAATAAAATGTTTGTAACTGGCTTCCCCTCTTCCCGCACTTGCATCCAAGGTGTCTCCTACCTGGATAACTCTGGCGTGCTCCGTGGGTCCGTCAACTCTACAGGTTCCGCCGTGGGTTCCAAGTACACCTTCTTCGTCAGAGGAATGCAATCTTGCTTCGCCCCAATTTGCACTGCGGAGGGGGGGGGGGGGCGATCTTAAACCTCTCTATCTCCGTGCCTAGGTTACAGCCGCCGCTGCTTCAGAGCAGAGGGTGCGTCGTCGTTAACGGACCACCCAAGCAAGGTCCGGTAAGTACTAGGCAAACTAGTACAGAAAAGACCTGCAATAACTTTCAAGAAGAGCACGCTCTTTAAAACAAATGTTAGTCCGCAACATGGTGTCAAAGAAACAACAAGCCAGTCATGCCATCACCTGGCTAAAGAAAAAAGGAGGGTTTTATCAAATGTACCAAATGCAAGGCCTGTGGGTACGGTAAAAACACTTCATTGTATGTACTAGGTCTCTCTAGAAGAGAAAAAAAGATTAAGGGGTACTTCTCCTATAAAACAGACTATGCAGTCTATGTCCTCCAGTGCCCTTGTTTCATGAGGTATATGGGCAGCACAATTAACCCCATACACAAAAGGGTGCTGCAGCATCTAAGAGCAATTCATAATGGGGACAGGTCTTACCCAGGGGCACGCCACTTTGAGTCACATCATGACAAAAATGCACAAGGTCTATCGTACTTTGTAAATGACTCTATTTCACCTAATGTTCGAGGTGGAAACCAAGAAAACAAGCTCAGAAAACTTGAGTCATGTTACATCTTGGAATTGAACAGACGTACCCCGATAGGATTAAATATTGAAGAGGAATTGATTACACATTTATAAAAATTCTCTAAAAGGTTTTTATTGAGGTTATTATGGAGTACTAGAAGGCAGTCTCCTCATATCTGTTTTTAATCATTTTGTTTTTTCTTTTATTAATTTTGTCACTAAGTTTTAAGCACGATAATTTGCAAACTGGTACTTATTGTAAATAATGATAATTGCCACTTGGGCATGACAATATGCATTATTGCACCAATGATTGCACCAACTTTGCGCGTATTGGAAGGGAGTTTGCAAATAGACCCACTTGGGTTATCCCGTTGATCGGTTAGATTAGCATCTAGTTCCTTATGGTTTTCCCAAAATGCAAGTTGAGTTTGGTCCCCATTAATGAAATATTAAAGTCAAGGGAGAAATCCAAACACAACTTTAACGTTAATTTACAATATAAAAATACTGTATCAAGGAATTTATCTATATTTTTTCACCTATTGAGCCACGACACGTAGCAATGTAGTAGCGTGTTGGGTACTCTGCTGTTAAAATGCGTCTTTCAGGATAAATTAAAGTCAGGCAGCGTTTTGGGAAATGTAAATTTATTTGAAAGGAACTTTTTTAGGCCACATGTGCCTTGAAAATAACGTATATCAATATCGAGATGCAACAACTAGTGCGTTTTATATTATGAAAGTACGTAAAAACTACCAGTCTTTCTTTCAATACCCTTCTTTGGTGGTCATGTCACTTGACGTGTCACGAGCACGTCTATTTAAAATGGTTACATTTTAATGAAACATTGTTGATGAGCAAGCCTGCTGGACAGGCGAAACGCGTCCTATCAGCTGACTAATAAATTAAATTTGGCCAGAAATATATATATATATATAGATTCGATTGATGTGTTTCATGACTGTGTAACTAACGACATAAAGAAGTTGTATCATTCTATTAATAGAAATAAGAAGAAAAAGAAAAATTTACATATGACACGAGAGTATACAAAATTGATAAAAAAAACTTTCAGAAAATAGTGAAATTGTTGTGAAAAACTCTGACAAAGGAGGTAATCTGGTGATCTGGCCTAAAAAAGACTATATCGATGGGGCCAATAGACAATTAAATGATGAATGCTGCCATGAGAAGGCAAATCAAAAGGAATATACAAAAGCCAAAGAGACTTTACACAATATGTTAGGACAGTGGGGTAGGGAGGGTTTACTCTCATTTGAAGAACTCATAATTGTTGAATTTCCTGTCCTTCCGACCCTATACTTAATTCCCAAAGTACATAAGCTAATAAGTCCCACCCCAGGCAGGCCAATAATATCTGCTATAAATAGCATGGGGCAACATATAGGAGAATATGTTGATTTTTTCCTTCAAGACTATGTTAAAGATTTACCTAGCTATGTACGTGACACAAGTAATTTCCTTTATAAAATCAAGGATTTAGAATGGAATACTAGCATGCTCTTGATAACATTAGATGTAGACTCTCTCTATACTAGTATCAGCCATTCTCACGGGCTCATAGCTGTTAAGCATTTCTTAGCCAATAGAAATATTGTCTATTATGAACATAACAAAATGATTGTTGGTCTAATTGAGTGGTGTCTCCATAATAGTTTCTTTATATTTGGTAAAGACTTATTCAAACAATTGAATGGAGTAGCAATGGGATCCTGTTTCTCCCCCAGCTACATGTGTTTACACGTTGGCTGCTGGGAGGAACAGGTCCTAGCTACTGAACACAAACATTGGGTAGATAATAACATTTGTTGTTATCTCAGATACATAGATTATATTTTCATCGTGTGGAGAGGAGATGAACAAAAAGCACTCAAGTTTGTAGAAGACATTAATTTAAATCCCCTCAATTTACACTTCACATCATATATTCACAAAACTAGAATACAGTTTCTTGATGTAGAAGTGTATATTGAAAATGAAAGTATTAAGTCTACGCTGTACAGAAAATCCACCGCCGGAAATGCAACCCTGCATGCTAGCAGCATGCATGCGAGACATTTAATATCAAACATTCCGTACAGGGAGATGTTAAGACTAAAAAGAATTTGTAGCTCCACCGCTGATTTTGATTTTTGTCTTGAGGCTATGATCTTACGATTTAAAGCACGTGGCTACACGGATAAGATTTTACAACAAGCTATCAATAAAGCTAAATTAAGATCAAGAGGTAGTCTGTTCAAAACTAGCAGTTTGGAGGGCAATGTAGCAGAAATATCTGAAGTTACAGTTAATCCTATATCTGCTAACATATGTCCTCGACTAATAACTACTTTTAGTAGTGAAGAAAGGCAACTAAAAGCCATTGTAAAGAAAAATTGGCCTATTATTCTATCAGATTCAGTATTATGCGGCAGACTTCCAGAAAATCCCACCATTACATTTAGACGAGCCAGGAACATGGGTTCTGACTTGGATCAAGGAGCCCCAGAAATGAAGCAAAAATTGTCCTAGTTGCAGCCCAGTAATGGTTTTAGCAATTGCAGTAGCTGTCGGGCTTGTAAATTTGGTCTTAACGCTACTCATTATTCTACACCTTTTAGCACACGGGAAGTTCCTATTAGAGGAAACTTCAACTGCAAAACTGAATTTGCTGTGTACGTTCTAACATGCACCTGTCGTTAAATTACATCGGAAGCACCAAATCACAGGTGCATGTTAGAATCTTACAACATTTGAGAGCCTTATTACATAATGATACGGCATATCCAGTGGCTCGACACTTCAGGAATGTTCACAAAAATGATGTGGCATGTTTGAAGTATTTTGTTGTTGGTGCAATCCCTAAATTAAGGAGAGGAGGGAACCATGAGCGTTTGCTTAGACAACTTGAGACCAAAATGATTTTATAATTTGATAGCAAATATCCTAATGGATTAAATAATACTGAAGAAATGCATAGCTTTTTGTAAATATTTTAAATTTACACTATCCTATGGAATTGTTGCCGTTTCTCATAATTTGATCTCTCTTTTTTTTATGACCTGTTTATGAATCTTATCCATGAAACCTTTATCTAAATGATTCAATTAACTTCTGTAGTACGTTGTTCATATGTATATATTGAGTGTTTTTAATACTGATTTTTTATATGAATGGAATATATTACATTTTGTATTATTTTTTGTACATATTTATATTCAGTTGATGTATTACATTTATATTTAGTTTATTTTATCCTCTATCCCTTTCCTGTTTTTTAGCACTATTTATACTTGTCACAAACTAGGCAGGTTGACTAACCTTAAGATTCCGGTACAGCAGGAGCGATGTAGTAGCTAGTTTCCTGCCCCCCTAGGAGCGGCCCCCCAGGTGAGTCATAGATATAACACTCCTCTAGGAGGACCTCCCCCAGGGAAGGGGAAAAGTGGAGAAATAAAATATAACAGACTGGCAGCCAGAAACCATCTACTGCAGGCGAAGACAGGTTAGGTGTTCCTCTTTAAGTCTGCATACTGTTTCCTGCATGGAAACACAAAAAAACACTTGTAAATACTATCCCCCTCCCCCTCACTAGGACCAATATAATTAGAGGTATGAAGAAGAGGAAAGTACTCAATGATCTAAGCTGCCACACATATCCAAGAAGAAATAAGCTCAAAAAGGGAAAAATAAAGAAAAAGAAAAAAGGAACACAAGGTTCAGAACAGCAATTCCAGAGAGAGAGCAATAGTCTTAGTCTCTTATGCACATACAGGAAGCTAATGTGCTCTCTCACTGATGTCTCTTCGTTATTCAATAAGCCTGCTCCAATTCTCCTTATTTCCACTGGATATGAATACACAATTTCTATTGTCCTTTGCGAGTAGGCATGTACATAGTTCGAGCCTCTCGGCAATCCAAGGAAGACTGATATCCAGGCTGGATTAAACAAATTCAGGAAAATGAGAACGAGAGAGAAGAGAAGCAATACTAACAAACCCGTTTACCTCTTTTAAGTACAGGGAGGAGGTACTGATACGGGTTGACGTTCCTTTACTCTCTCGCTGACTCTCATCCGTGCAAAACAGAGAGCACAAAGTTACCACGGAATCTGCGGGCGTCGCCGACTCTCAGCGCGGCTCCCGGGGTCAAAGGGCACTGACGAGCCGTGGAGCGGAAAAAGATTTCAGCGCGGCTCTGCTCGGCTCCGCTAGTGCCGGACAACCAAATCCTCAGAGGAAATTAACCACTGGCCCCGTAAGTCCAAAACAAGCACTCTGGTTCAGGGAAAGGCAGGCTCACAGGTGACAAGCACCGGAAACAGTGGGAGAGAGAAAGATATAGCGAGAGTGAGAAAGGACTGATGGAAAGAACAAACAACAGACTATGGAGCAGGCATTCTGGGAAATGTAGTTCCCATAGTAGTGCCTAAAACGTGACAGAACCCCCTCTCAACGACCGACGTCTCGGCGGTCCACCAGGCTTAGAAGGGTACATGGTGTGAAAACGCCGCAGAAGACTAGGGCAGTGGAGATTTGTGTGAGGTTCCCAGGAGCGTTCCTCATGCCCATACCCTTTCCAGTCAATCAAGTACTGCAAGACACCTCTCACTCTCCTTGAATCGAGCACAGCTTTCACTTCATATTCTGTGTCCCCATCTATATCCACAGGCTGCGGCCTCCCCAAGGCCCTGGTACCCTGCACATATGGTTTCAATAGAGACACATGGAACACAGGATGTATGTGCCATGTAGGGGGAAGTTGAAGCTTCATGGCCACCGGATTGATAACACCAACAATGGTATATGGGCCAACAAATTTGGGTTGCAGCCGTGTGTTCCCCTTTAGTTTCAAGTATTTAGTACTCAACCATACTTTATCTCCTGGTGTATACACCGGCTCAGGGGTTCTTTTTCTGTCTGCCTGTTTTTTGTCATGGTCTCTGGCTGCCACCAGCTGTTCTCTAGCCTCCTGCGCTATAGTAATAAGGTGGGCATGGTGTTCCTGTATAGAAGGATGGGATGATACACCAGGGTGGTCAAAAGGCAGAAAATTGGGATGAAAGCCATGAAGACAATAGAAGGGTGAGCATCCCAAATATGAATGGGTAGCGCTATTGTAGGCGAACTCCGCCATCCACAACAACGTTCTCCATTCCTCACTCTGTTGAAGAGTAAAACACCGTAGATACTGCTCAAGTGTTTGATTAAGCCTTTCAGTTTTACCGTCTGTCTGGGGATGATAGCTTGTTGACAGACGAGCATCGATGTTCAGGATGTCATACAAAGCCTTCCAAAACTTAGAAGTAAACTGTGTTCCCCTATCCGTAATAAGAACAGAGGGAATACCGTGTAGCCTTGCCACATTTTTCAAGAAGACTAGGGCTAATTCCCCTGAGGTAGGCAACTTGGTCAAGGCTATAAAATGACCCATTTTGGTTAGATGGTCTATTACCACTAAGATGGTATTGTTGCCGTGACTGAGAGGCATCTCCACGATGAAGTCCATGGAAACTGTGTGCCATGGTGCAGGGGGTATCGGTATAGGGCGTAACAAACCGCTGCTTCGTTGATGCTGTGCCTTGGCCTGAGTGCATATGGGACACTTAGCCACATAGTCTGCAATGTCCTTCCGTAATGTCTCCCACCAAAAATACCTGGAGGTGGTTTGCAAGGTTTTCTGAACTCCCAAGTGTCCACCTAATGTAGAGTCATGAGTCCATTTCAGAACTTGATTTTGTAGTTCCGACTTAGGCACGTACAATTGTCTATCCCTGAAGAGAAGTTTGTTTCGAAATGTTCTCTGCCGTGGTTCTTTAGCTATCCAAGTTTGCACATCAACCAGTTCGACTTCCTCTTCAACTCGTTTCAGAAAATCAAGGGAGCACGAAATTGCTGAAGCCGTTGGACTGAAGGATGCCTCTTGGAGAATAACAGGTGGATCCTCGTTGTCTGTAGAGAGATCCCTCACTGCTGATTCCGGTCTTGAAAGCGCATCGGCTTTACCGTTTTGGGGACCCGGACGGTATTTAATCACGAAATCAAAATCCGAGAAAAACAAAGACCACCGCAATTGGCGTGGTGTTAATGCTCTTGCGCTTTTCAAGAAAAGGAGATTCCGGTGATCGGTGAAAATTTCCACTGTGTGTCTAGCCCCCATAAGATGGTGTCTCCACTCCTCCCATGCTCTTTTAATAGCTAGCAATTCCTTATCCGTGATGCTGTAGTTAATTTCACAGGAGGATAATTTTCTAGAGAAATATGCCACCGGATGAAGTTGTCCAGTGTCTGGATTTCTCTGTGAAAGGATGCCTCCTATGGCATAGTATGATGCATCCATCTCCATTATGTAGGGTTGACTGGCGTCTGGATGTCGGAGAATGGGAGCAGTAACAAAACATGTCTTCAGAGTTTGAAAGGCACATTCTGCATGGTCAGTCCACTTGAAAACGGCTCCTTTCTTCAATAGATAGGTTAATGCCTGTATGATCCTAGAGAAGTCTTTGATGAATCTCCTGTAGAAGTTTGCAAAACCCAGGAAGCTCTGCAAAGCCTTTACAGAAGAAGGTGATTCCCACTGAATGATGGCTTGTGTTTTCTTTTGATCCATCTTTATTCCATTCGGGCCGATAACATAACCCAGGAACTCCACTTCTCTGGTGTGAAACAAACATTTCTCTAGCTTGGCATACAACTCATGTCGTTGTAATCGTTACAGAACTTCCATCACGTGCCGAACATTATCCTCTCCAGTAGAGGAATAAATCAAGATATCATCTATATAGACGATACATGAGACATCCAATAAACCCCTCAACACTTCGTCCATGAAAAATTGAAACGCCGCGGGGGCATTACATAGGCCAAGCGGCATAACTTGATATTCGTAGAGCCCATATCTGGTGCGGAAAGCAGTCTTCCATTCATCTCCTCTGCGGACTCGCACCAGATGATATGCACCCCGCAGATCGAACTTGGTAAATATCCTAGCATCTTTTAACTGATCCAACAGGACTGGAATCAAAGGCAGCGGGTACCTGTTCTTTCTGGTAACTCTATTGATAGCTCTGTAGTCTATGCACTTTCTCAACCCCCCTTCCTACTTAGGGATGAAAAACAGGGGCGACGATGCAGGAGATGTAGACGGACGGATGAATCCGGATTCCAACAATTTCTTCAGATATTGTTGCAAGTACGTATTTTCTGCTTCAGTGAGAGCGTATACCCTGCTACACAGAATGTTTGCTCCTGGTTCCAGCTCTATGACGCAGTCATATTCCCGATGTGGTGGCAGCTTACTGGCTTCTTTTTCACTGAAGACATCCTGGTATTTTCGATAAACATCCGGAAGAGTATTGATTGCATTTACCCTCAACGTTCTTCCTCCAGAAGCTAATGTACTCGCAGGCGTTTTCATTCTGATTTCCTCATGAGGATGCGTTGGAGTGCAATGTTCAGCACAGTATACAGAGCTAAGTGTGATAGAACGAGCTGCCCACTTAACTACTGGGTCATGTTGTGTTAACCACGGCATTCCCAAGATCAATCTAAACTGAGGAGCGTCAATTAAATCAAAGGAGATATGCTCGTAATGTTCTTGTCCTACTTACATCACCATTGGACGGGTATGATAACACACTGGCCCCGAAGTCAAATCCGATCCATCTACAGCTTTCACTACTTCAGGTACCTCTTTTTCTATGCACGGAATTCCCAATCTCCTAGCGTATTGTACATCAATAAAATTACCCGTAGATCCCGAATCAAGCATGGCATGTACCATCATGGGCATTTCTCCTGGCCATGTAAGGGTAACACACAAATTCATGTGGGGCACAGAAGGTTGCATGGTGTTAGCTATTGCATGAGAGACCACTTTCACCTCGTCGTAGCTCAAACCAAGGGCCTCTGGTTTGTTTGAGCCTTCTCGTTTCCCGAATCCTGAGAGGGATAATCAACAGCAGGTATGTTTCTGGCACTCTTTGTTTTAGCTTTACAGTCCCTGATGAAGTGTCCAGGCTTTCCACAATACATGCAAAGCTTCTGGTTGCGTCGGCGTGTTCGTTCTTCCGGACTCAAGGGACCTCTGACTCCCCCTATTTGCATAGGTTCTGAAGAATCTGTAGTAGATGCACCCTCCGATACTACTCTAGGTTTTGTTACTGGAAAAATAGCGGTGCTTATCGCCTTTACATTCCTGTAACCGATGATCTAGCTGTATCGTGAGATCTATCAATTCTTCGCAAGAAGTAGGCATGTTCACCACCTGAGCCAGAACATCCTTCAGCTCCCCTCTTAAGCCTTGATAAAACAAGGAAACTCGCTTGGTAGATTGCCAATCAGTCTCGACAACAAGACGGTTGAAGTGGGTAATATAGGTCAATAGATCTAGTGATCCCTGTTTAAGCGTAATGAGTTCCCGGTCCAAGGACAACATATGAGCCTTGCGGTCAAACAACTTACGCATTTCTTCACAAAAATCATCAAAATTAGCTAACACAGGATCATTTTTATCAATTAAAGGGAATGACCAGCTCGCGGCGTTGCCCCCCAGGTAGGACAACATAAAGGCGGTCTTAGAATGGTCATCAGGGAAAAACAGAGGTTTTGCACATGAAGTGCAGTTTACACTGCCCTAAGAATGTACCGAATTTCCTAGGATCCCCTAAAAACCTTTCAGGCGGTGCCAAGGGTAGTTGAACAGGTTGTATAACATGAATGGTAGATGGACCATGCACTCCCGGGGCTAAATGGGTGGGTACTTGAACAGGGGGGGGTAATGTAGCCTCCCTAATATACTGCTTTCCCCTCAATCCGGTAGACCTAGACTGGGCCAATCCCTCAACATCATGTCTAAGGGCACCCATCTCACTCTGCATATCATGATTCTCCCCTCTTACTGCATCTACCTCTACCCGTGAAGCTGTTAAAGAATCCAACACGGTTTGCAATACAGTGTTGGTATCCATCGCTCGGGCCGAAAGAGTATGTGGGCTTGTCACTCTGTCACAAATTAGGCAGGTTGACTAACCTCAAGATTCCGGTACAGCAGGAGCGATGTAGTAGCTAGTTTCCTGCCCCCCTAGGAGCGGCCCCCCAGGTGAGTCATAGATATAACACTCCTCTAGGAGGACCTCCCCCAGGGAAGGGGAAAAGTGGAGAAATAAAATATAACAGACTGGCAGCCAGAAACCATCTACTGCAAGCGAAGACAGGTTAGGTGTTCCTCTTTAAGTCTGCATACTGTTTCCTGCATGGAAACACAAGAAAACACTTGTAAATACTATCCCCCTCACTGGGACCAATATAATTAGAGGTATGAAGAAGAGGAAAGTACTCACTGATCTAAGCTGCCACAAACATCCAAGAAGAAATAAGCTCAAAAAGGGAAAAATAAAGAAAAAGAAAAAAGGAACACAAGGTTCAGAGAACAACAATTCTAGAGAGAGAGCAATAGTCTTAGTCTCTTATGCACATACAGGAAGCTAATGTGCTCTCTCACTGATGTCTCTTCGTTATTCAATAAGCCTGCTCCAATTCTCCTTATTTCCACTGGATATGAATACACAATTTATATTGTCCTTTGCGAGTAGGCATGTACATAGTTCGAGCCTCTCGGCAATCCAAGGAAGACTGATATCCAGGCTGGATTAAACAAATTCAGGAAAATGAGAACGAGAGAGAAGAGTCAAGGTGTACCCAGGGTGCAATACTAACAAACCCGTTTACCTCTTTTAAGTACAGGGAGGAGGTACTGATACAGGTTGACGTTCCTTTACTCTCTCGCTGACTCTCAATCCATGCAAAACAGAGAGCACAAAGTTACCGCGGAATCAGCAGGCGTTTTCTCCCTCGCCGACTCTCAGCGCGGCTCCAGCGCGGCTCCCGGGGTCAAAGGGCACTGACGAGCCGCGGAGCGGAAAAAGATTTCAGCGCGGCTCTGCTCGGCTCCGCTAGTGCCGAACAACCAAATCCTCCGATGAAATTAACCACTGGCCCCGTAAGTCCAAAACAAGCACTCTAGTTCAGGGAAAGGCAGGCTCACAGGTGACAAGCACCGGAAACAGTGGGAGAGAGAAAGATATAGCGAGAGTGAGAAAGGACTGATGGAAAGAACAAACAACAGACTATGGAGCAGGCATTCTGGGGATGTAGTTCCCATAGTAGTGCCTAAAACGTGACAATACTGTTATAATGGATTTTAAAAAGGCTATTTATACGATTTTAGCAAATTTCATTTCAGGGCTCTGAAGTGAAGTATTGTTATAAATATTGATATGCTTCTTAAATCGGACAGTTTGGTGGCACTTTATATAAGCTTCTTCTTTTCCGCATTTTTGCACAGCTTTCTGCTCTTTAAAATTGGTTGCTGCTTTGCGAATTTTGCACAAATTGATCGTATATTATATTTTGCATTTAATGTGTTTTATACTAATTTTAATATAGGACAGTGAGGTTTACAATATGCGCTATGATGTAGTATCCTCCTTCATAAATGTATTTTTACTGATATATGCAACCTCACTTGGGAATATTAGCATGTTAATACATATGCAGTTTAAGATTTGATTCCTGAATTCTTAGATTAATGTGAAAGAAAAAAAGTAACATATATTTAAAATGCATTTTTTTAAATTATTCGGAAAGAACAAAAATATAAGTGAATTACTAAAGTATTTTTTCACTGTTTATGATCATGTGCTTAATGACATCACTATTGTGGGTTAGCACTTTTATGCATTAAAAAGCGACAAACTTTATTGACACTTGCAGTGTGAACAAGGGCTCTTGTAGCCCGAAACGCGTAGCTGTTGCTGTTGTGAAATACATTTTCGTACCTGAGCCTGTGGTCCGTCTCCTTCTTCGCCAGTGTTGCTGGCTTGCTTGCCGGAGGCACATATATATATATATATATATATATATATATATATATATATTTTTTATATATATATATATATATATATATATATATACATATATATAAATCAGATTGGCAAAGGCCTCATCAAGGCCGAAACAAGTCTCTCTGGTGTCTTGAGGTTGAGGGTGACCTGTTTTAATAAAAGGAAGCCTTATACCGACTGCCTGATGTCCGTGGCCTTCTTCATTGGAGTTTCTTTTGGAGTTGGTGTTTGTTCATTACCATTCAGCGTCAGTGGTCTGGACTCTTTCCAAGGAACACTGGTTGTTTGTGGCTTCCTCTGTGACCAAAACTTTGGAGGAGTACGTGGATGCTAGAGAGGGAGCCTCCGTTGAGGTGTTCAGGAAAAGGATCAAGGATGGCAGCAGTGGGAGATTGCGACCATGAGGCGTGGGGGCCTTTTGCGGCTACCAGCCCTGATTCAACTGTTCCCCGCCAGAAATGCCTCACCTTGGCGTCTGACGCCCTTTGGTTACCCGGGCATTGCTGAAGCCTATGCCGATGCAATGAGGTTTGTCCGGCATATTCGTAACTTTTAAGCACCGGTCCCCCTCGACCCTGAGTTTTGTACCTGTTCTATTTTTCACGCTGCGACTGGTTAAGGACATTGGGACTGCTTCACCACCTTACAACTATTTCCAGGGACCCTCGATGTTATTTCCAATTTTGGCTTAATTTTTTTGGGTTCCAGCAGTTCACTGTTAATGACGCTGACTCCTGAATTTGAATTTTGTTCTTGTTTATGCAACCGCCCGGGTGCAGTAGTTTTCTGTTTCGGACTTGTGTGCGGGTTGGGAAAATAGGTATTTACGCCTTGCACAACTTAAGTTAAATGCACTTTGCTCCCTGTCCACTTCTTGTCCGAAAACTCTGTCCTTCTGTTTCTTGGGGTTAGAATTGAGTTCGTATTAACGCTAGCAATATTCACATGGATATTGTCTATAACAGGAGTTGATTGCCAATTATGGCATTTTAGATAAATAGGGTCTATGGTACTTTGGGGTGTATTTGACCATTTGCAATGTCAAAAGCAGGGTGTTTTAAGTAAATGTTCAGTTATGCATTTCAAGCAGGTGATTCACTAATGAGCGGTTGGTGTCGTATGTGTTTAATTTTTTGTAAATCTCCCACCTAGGCGTGTTCATGGAGTCTATGCATTTACATGTCATACTACATTTGGCATACCGTAATATGAGCTGTATATATCTTCAATTACTTCATGTATTTTAAACATTTAAATGTCAGTACTCCCATTTTAAAGTTGTAGATAGTTCCATTTCCAGTCCCTGTATAGCTCCGAGCCGGGAGAACTCTCTGCTCCCATTGAAATGGAGAGGACGGGTTCTAGAGGGGATCCAATAACATTAGGTGAGGTTACTGCTGCCATCTCAGGTTTGGCTTCGGGGAAGGCGCCGGGACTGGATGGGCTTCCTGGGGACCTGTTTAAACAGGAGCCCACCGTCTGGGCGCCTTACCTTGCGGCTCTTTTTAATAGTGTCCTCGGCGGTATGGAAATCCCTACTACTTGGCTGGGGGCTGAGGTGGTCCCTATTTTCAAAAAGGGATCGCCCCTCCTCCCAGCCAATTACAGGCCGATTAGTCTGATAGACGTAGCACAGAAGCTGTTCGGCAGGGTTCTGCTGAACAGGCTTCAGGACTGGATGGAGGAGGTGGGTGCCCTTAGTCCCTATCAGGCAGGATTTAGGAAGGGGGTATCCACAGTGGACCAGGTTTTTAGACTAAATTTAATTTACTGGAAGACAGCGAAATTCGAGGGCGGAAGTTTGTACACAATTTTTGTGGACCTTCGGGCCGCCTTCGACCTGGTGCCCAGGGGGAAACTGTGGAGTGTCCTAGCAGAGATGGGTGTGCCCCCAGATATCCTACTGATCTTGCAGAGGCTGCACCACAATAACTACGCCCGTGTGAGGTGTGGGAGGGCGGGGGAACTGACGGAGAGATTCCCCGTTGGCAGAGGGGTAAGACAGGGCTGTGTGCTGGCGCCAACCCTGTTCTGCCTCTTCGTCAACGGGGTAATCGCCCACCTCAACGCCTCCGACTACACTGACGCCCCCAAACTAAATGGCAACAGGGTGCCCGCAGTCATGTTCGCGGACGACACTCTGTTGCTATCTAAAACACCCATGGGCATACAAAGGATACTTGATTCCTTTGTGGCTTTCTGTCAGGATAGAGGGCTAGAAATCAACGCCACAAAAACCAAATTCATGGTTTTGAACCCAACCCTGAAACAGCGCCCGAATCCACAACTCGGAGCCGCGCGGCTGGAGAGAGTAGCCACCTTCGAATATCTGGGTGTGACACTCAACGAAACCATGACCTGGGGATCCCATCAGAGTAGGGCAAACCTTAAACTAATACAAACTACTGGGGGTATTGCCCGGATGATGACCGGTTCGACCTACCGCCCATTGGGGGCTTTAATCCAGATATACAAGGCCCAGGCTAGGGGGGCAATTATGTACGGGGCTGAACTGTGGGGCCATACGCCATGCCGGAACCTGTCAATAACAGAAAACAAGTTCATAAGACAGATAGCCGCACTTCCCCCCAGCACTCCACTTCTACCCGTGAGGCTTGATCTAGGGCTAAGACCACTCGCTGATGAGATAAGCTTGAGACCCATTGCCTTTTGGCGAAGGCTATGGAGCAGCAACGATCTGGCCGACTATAGGGCAGAACTGGTCGAATTATTAAATCATCCCAAGGCGCTTAGCATTCCCTGGGTCAAAAACATCCAAGCTATCTGCACTGATCCGGGACTCCATGAACTGTGGACCGAGCCGGCAAATGCAGCACCTAGCATCTCCAAGAGATCCCTGGCGAACTTGTATTATGAGCACAAAAGGGCAAGGGCCCAAGCCACCCTGATAGAGGGGTCCCTATCATCTGTGTTCCTCCAAAGCAAGGATCTCTATAGATTTGAGAGGGCACTGGACCCTATATATCACACACTTGCCAGGAAGTTGTTCCTCCAATGGAGATATGGTTCATTGCCCTTTCGGTCCTTTACAAGCTCCTGGTCACCGGCCCCCTCTACTAAGCACTGCCCTCTTTGTGATGATAAAGAGGAAAATGATTTGCACGTGATCTTTTTCTGCCCAGCCTATAAGGCAGCCAGAAAATACTGGCTCCTTCCTCTGATTAAGAATTTGGGTGGCAGGGAATATGCACCCATGTATAGGATTTTAAAATCCGATGTTTCCGGCCCAACTGTTTTTGCACTTTCCAAATTCTTTACGAATGTGTGGCATACGCGTAATCGCTTTAAAAAAAATGCTGGGTAGAACCTAGAAATGCCCCATTTCTCTTAAAGTCGCTGCTATGTCTGAGTTTTTTTTTTTATTCATGTACTGATGTTTTATCTGTGATGACAAGTTTCATGTGATTTTATGTATTATGTGTATCTTTTATGACCGAATGGTCGAAATAAAGATTGGAAAATGAAAAAATGAAAGATAGTTCAATCCAATGCATATGCCCGATAGTATGTCTTCCATGCTTATTCATACCTTGAATGGGAGGGACTATTTATTGCACATAGATAATGACATTAATCAGATTGACAAAGGCCTCATCGAGGCTAAAACGTGTCTCTCTTGTGTCTTGAGGTCGAGGGTGACCTGTTTTAATAAAAGGAAGCCTTATACCGACTCCTGATGTCCATGGCCTTCTTCATTGGAGTTTCTTTTGGAATTGGTGTTTTGTATATATATATATATATATATATATATATATATATATATATATATATATATATATATATATATATATATATATATATATATATATATATATATATATATATATATATATATATATATATATATATATATATATATATATATATATATTTTACCTACTGGCAGTCGCCAGTAGGTAGTTATAGTTAGGATTATTTTCTATAGGAAATCCGCAACATTCTATTGAGAATAACTTTGGTGCCGGTTGAGGAATCTGCCTGTGATTTTCCTTAAATTTGCCTTGCTGCGCTCCGCTCCTTCCCTGAAAGTTTGGGGGGGATTCGTCAAGCGGGGGCTGAGATAAAAGGGGGGTCCCAAAACGTGTTTTCCCCATGTTAATTTCCATAGGGCGGTTGGACTCACTTTTAGCCCGAATGGCTTAATGGATTTCCACAAAACTTGGCAAAATTGTAGGGACTGGTAGCCCGATGTGCCTTTGCTATGTCTCAAGATATGTGCTCCAGTGGATTTTGAGTAATTTAGGTTCAATAATATATATATATCTGGGCGGAGCCTAACCACACATCTGTAGCGTAACAACACGACAGGAGAAGAAGTGTTGTCAACCTTACGATTTATTGAGCATACAAGGGCCCGCGGGGAGCGGGAAATAAACTGCAGTCACCACGGGCGACAGCTGTCATCTGTCACACAGATCACAGTGACTTCACCTAAATACAATCTGAACATTCTATGGTGACACAGTGTGACGCAAATGATGAAAAGGGAAAACATACTGTGAACATAACCCTTTGCTCCCGCAACAAGTATAACGTGTACGACATCTCCCTTCCTCCATCAGAAAACACAACATGAAGTTTTATTCCATAACATAGTCCTTAAACTTTGTCGGCAAGTTGATAACTCTGCCCACTCTGGAAGACAACCCCCCATTGTGATTAATTTCAGTGTTCCTCGCGCCTGTTACAGTAGACCCAATTCCGTCTACATTGGATTCAAGCATAGAGTCCTCCTGAGCCAGAACAGTGTCCCCACTACCAACAGAGCAACTTCTTGAACCATCTCCCAATGCCAAAGAACCTCCTTGGCTGACATTGGAATGCAACCGTTCCGTGCTACTAGACATGTCTTCCCATTCAAGGACACTTTCATTAAGACTTACATCTTCTTCTTCCACATTCCTCATTATTATCTTTTCTTGCCCATGTTTGAGTCTTACCACATCGTCTTTACTGCGCCATCCTTCCCCTTCTATGAATACAGCACCACCTGACGCTTTACCAATTTTCATAGGTTTGCTGAGCTTAGATTCACCCTTACTCACCAAACCTGGCTTCTTTACCAACACCCAATCTCCAGGTGCTACGCTTTTGTCTTTAACTCTGTTTACCTTATCGGAATACGCTTTGTTTTTTATTTGTTTACTGTTTATGTTCTCCTTCACCTGGAGTTCTTTCTCACACACTTCTCTCACTTCGATTGCTGCTCCTTTCCATCCACCTATTTTTGGTGTTATGATGTTGTTACATGCTCTTCCTCTCATCAAGAAAAATGGGGTATACCCAGTGGCTTCCTTTGGCGTGTTGTTGTACGCATTGATTTTCACCTTAATGAATTCTTTTACATTCATATCATTTGCAATGGCCATTTGAATTCCTTCTTTAAAGAACCTGTTTATTCTCTCCACTTGGCCATTACTCTTTGGACTGTATAAAGGTGTCTTCTCCTGAACAATTCCACGTTTTTCCAAGAACTCGACCATTACTCGTGATACTAATTGTGACCCATTGTCTGATACTATGACCTTAGGCTGTCCCTCACTTTCGAATACTTTTTCAAGAAATTTTATGACCACTTCCGTTGTAACAACATTTACAAACTTGTAACACACCCACTTAGTATAGTAGTCTGTCAGAACTATTAGGTACTTGCACCCATCTGGCAATATGTTGAAAGGTCCTGCAAAGTCTATGGCTACTTTGGCCCATGGCCCATCTGGGATTTCCACCATTTGTAGTTCGTTCCTTTCAATTCTCCAATGTTTATCTGACTTTAAACATTTCTCGCATTTGTCCACATGACTCCTAATTTCGCTGTCCACACCTGGCCACCAATAGTGCATCCTTAGAATGTTTTTTGCGGCCGTGGTACCTGGATGCCCTCTGTGAGCCATCTTTATAATCTTTTGTCTGTGTTCAAATGGCGGCACAAAAACTTCTCCCCTTTTTAAGTAGCCATTCTCCACCTGCTGGTAAGTTTTTAGTTCATTTGGAAGGTTCCTTATATGTGGCCATCCAGTTTCCACATACTTTTTCACTTTGGTTAGGATAGTATCTTTAGCCATACTCTCCTCCCACTCCTTGTCAGTTATTGATCCTTCGCACATAACTGTGGCATCAATGTGCGCTACTACGCACTCCGTGTCGTCTTGCTCCTCCTCTTTTTGTTCCTGTACAGGCAACCTGGGCAAACAGTCCGCTCTACTGTTTTTTCCTCCTTTTATGTGCTCCATCCTCAAATTAAATTCCTGTAGTTTTGACATTAGCCTTATCAGTCTAGAGCTTGCGTTTCCGTTGCCTCGACCTTTGCCATCCATCATATATACTAATGGTTTATGGTCGGTTACAAGTGTGAAACTCTTCCCCCACAGATAGTCCTTGAGTTTGTGCACTGCCCACACACAAGCTAAAGTCTCACGTTCGATTGTGCTGTAGTGGACCTCTGTGTCGTTTAGCCTCCTGGAAATAAATGCAATCGTTTTCTCTTCACTTCCCTTTTTCTGGCAGAACACAGCGCCAATTCCCTCATTGCTTGCATCTACAGTCACAACGTTGTCCAGTTGTGGGTCATAGGGTTTCAGTGCAGGTGCGTTAGCTATTTCCTCCTTGACTGACCTAAATGCTTGAACTTGCTCACCCTTCCACTCATATGCTACATTCTTTTTCAATATTCTCCTGAGTGGTTCCACTTTTTCAGCATATTTCTGTATGAACTTCGCATAATATTCGCTGAGGCCAAGGAATGACTTGAGGGCTTCCTTATTCCTAGGTTCTGGGGCCTCCCTTATTGCGCGTACTAAATCGTCTTTTGGCAAGATACCTTCAGCTGTCAGGACATGCCCTAGGTACTCAATCTCCTTTGTCATGAATTTGCATTTATCCTTTGAGACTGTCATACCTTTCTTTTCTAAAACATCTAGTACCTTTTCAATCAATTTTATGTGCTCTTGTTCTGTCTTGGAATGCAAAAGAATGTCGTCTTGAAAGGCTTCCACCCCTTTCATCTTCCCAAACAGAACGTCCATGAGTTTCTGGAAAACCCCTGATGAGGATGCTAGGCCAAAGGGAAGTCTCACATATTTGAACGCTCCAAATGGCGTGATGAAAGTTGTCAATTTCTTAGACCTTTCTGACAGACATACCTGATGATGCGCGGCTCTTAAGTCAATCAGTGAAAAATATTTTGAGCCTGATGTTGACTGAAGAATGTCTTGAATTTTGGGTAGGGGATGGCAGTTTACAATTATGTTTTTATTAAGCGACCTTAGGTCTACACACAACCTAATGTCCCCTGTTTTTTTCTTCTTTGATACCACAATAGCAGAAACCCATTCAGACTCTTCTGCTTCTTCAATCACACCTTCTTCCTTTAACTTCTCAAGCACTTCCCTCAACTCATTTCTTATGGATAATGGTATTGTTCTCACTTTGTGCTTACATGGTATGGCGCCCTCCTTTAGTTTGATGTCATGGTTGAACCCCTTTACACAACCAATTTCATTTTTAAACACTTCTTTATGCTTGTCAAAAACGGTATCTAAATCTCCATCATCTTTCTCTATGCATATGCTGTTCATCCATTCCTCTCTTAAAATCACCGGGTCTTTCGCCCCAGGCACCAATACCACCCCTAGTTGGGCCAGATCTCTCCATCCTACTAGTATCCTCCCTTTCTCTGCTACATAAATCTTTGTATCAATTACTCTTCCCTTGAAACTTAGTGTCATTGAAATATCCCAGCATATTTATTTCCTTCTCCCCAAATGCTTTCGGGTTTATATCAGATTCCGTTAGTTGTACATTTTTCCATTTCTCTTCAAAAAGAACATCAGATATGGTTGCTATGGGCGCACCTGAATCTGCAGTAAATTTCAGTTCAACCTCACCAATTTTCACATCACTAACAGGACCCTTTATCTTCCCTTCCTCCATCTCTACATATAAGACTATGTCCGCACACATTTCTTCATCAAAACTGCCTACAGCGTTTATATTCATGCTATTACTCATTCTTTTGGTTTTACACAAGGTGGTATAGTGACCATATCTTTTACATCTGATGCACCTATTGCCTATTGCAGGACAATTTTTGAAATCAGCTAAGTGCTCATTTGATCCACACCTGAAACAGCATAACTGCTTACCTCCTACCTTCCTTTCACTCATACTTTTTTCATACGCTTTACCATCAACCTTCTTCTTGTCCTGTAAATAAAATACATTAGTGTTATTCCCCGTTGAAGACAATTCTTTAGTGGAGATTAGAGACCTCTCGATACCCCTAGCAATGTCTATGACTTCCTGCAAGGTCGGTCTTTTGCATGCTAACAGTCTTTCCTGCACCTTCTTCGTATAGCAATAGAAAACAATTTGGGGCCAGATGTAGGTAGGCATTTACTGGTCGGTAACGGCCGAATTCGGCCGTTACCGACCGGTAAATGCAATTTGAGATGTAGGGCCCTGTATTTTACAGAATCGGTAAATTTACCGATCGGTAAATTTACCGATTCTGTAAAATACCGAATCGGTATTTTTTCCGATTCGGTAAAATTGATATGTAGGTGGGACTCTTCTGAGTCCCACAAGCATTACAGAATCGGTATTTTACCATCAAATATTATTTGATGGTAAAATACCGATTCTGGTGTGCATGCACATGTGTGCATGCACACCTGTGCCATATGACAGGCAGACCTGCCCTTAGGGCAGGTATGCCTGCCACATGGCCCCCGAAGCTTTTTTGGGGGTGCTAGAGGGTGTCAAAGTGACACCCCCTGCACCCTTGTCAGAATCGGTATTTGCCGATTCGGTAAATACCGACCGGTAATGCCCCATTCATTCCTATGGGCTTCAAAGCCCATAGGAATGAATGGGGCATTACCGGTCGGTATGTACCGAATCGGTAAATACCGAATTTTACCGATTCGGTAAAAGGGAACATCTGGATTCCCTACATACCAACCCCTCACATTTACCGAATCTTAATTACCGAATCGGTAAAATTCGGTAATTTTCGGTAATTAAGATTCGGTAAATGTTACTTACCTACATCTGGCCCTTGGTCTCTTATGTACACATCTGTCATCTCCTCATATTCACATTCCACTGCAAGAACCCTTAGACATGCAACATATTCTTCAACAGTTTCCCCTTCTTGTTGTTTCCTTTGAGCAAATTTATGCCTTGCAACCATAATATTGTTCTCCTCATCGAACTGTCTTTCTAACCTTTTCAATGCCTCCTGATACTCATTCAATGGCACAAATGTTCCTGGTGGACTCTCATATTCGGGCAGGCTGTCAAAAATATCCTGTCCCGCTTTACCTAACAGTCCAAACAACAATGAACATTTCCTTTCTGCATCAAAGGCTTTCCCATCTATTGACACGATGTAATTTTCGAATGCCCTCACCCACTTCTTCCATTTCATTGTGGGCTTACCAGGTTCGTCTAGGAACCGAGGAGGTGCACATATGTTATTACATTCAGCCATGTTATGCTCAATATGGTTATTTTATATTTCTCCTCACAGCGGACTTATAGCTCAGGTGGCTTTGCTGTTTACTATTTTATTTATCCGTTATATGGTTCGTCGGGCTTACTTGCGTCTCTTAATGTTTCATCGTTAAGTTCTTTTTATTCCCTTCAAACGTGATGTTTCTGTTGCGAGTGTTGGCTGCCTTGCATTCGTTTGAACTCTGTTGAAATCAATTTCAAAGATGGCCGCACGCTGTACACGTACGATGGCGCGTGTTGCCCTGGACCAATCAGCCTACGCTCCCGGCATGCTTCACGCGGCACAGCTGAGGTAACTGACTGACGCCTCAGCTGTTGCGCTGTCAACGAAGCGCGCCAATTACTGAGGCTACACAAGACTGGTTCCACAGGTACAGCGGCGATCTCAGGGTTGTCTCATTGCTCGTTCATTCGCTCAGTCAAGCTGCTCATTCTTTCCGCATAGATCCTTTCTTATGTTAAAGTCTTTTCATCATATTTTACGCGCTGCCGATTTCCTATACGTTATATTATATCTTCATTAAAGTTCGTTACTCAATCAGCGCTCGCCTTATCCCACAGTGTACTCACTCCGTTCGACTTTTTTTTTATTTTCTGCTCGATTTCCTTTCCACTTTAGTGCTCCTTGGTCCGATCACAAGCTTCATCAATCAATCTTGCCGATCCTCCGATTTATGTCTGCAGGCCCTTGTATCACCAGTCCTCGTCGCCAATTGTAGCGTAACAACACGACAGGAGAAGAAGTGTTGCCAACCTTAAGATTTATTGAGCATACAAGGGCCCGCGGGGAGCGGGAAATAAACTGCAGTCACCACGGGCGTCAGCTGTCATCTGTCACACAGATCACAGTGACGTCACCTCATCTGATCTGATTGGCTGTCAGCACTCCATCCAAGAAGTGTTGGCAGCCATCTTGGGACCAATATACATGATAGCACCTCATTAAAAAGCATTGTAGTTAATAGAGGGTTTTAGGACTTTAGTTACATTATACATCATTTGTTGATGGTACCATACTCATTTTAGGAACTGTGGTGTGTTCTAAGGTGATTTTACCATGTGAAAAAGCCTTCTGCTGTGATATCATGAATCATGTTTGAAAGAAAACTAATATCTCATGATTTTCCCACAGTGGTTTGGAAGGGGATCTATAAGCTAAACTGAAAGCATATTTTCTGTAAATTCACATTATCTTTCTCAGTCATGTGAGAATAAAGTCTGACATTCTCAGTAAAACATGTACATCCAACAAGTACAGAGACTGCCAGTTGAATCCTTTGTGTTCTGCTGCAGCCTCCTAGAGTGTTCTAAAGAACAACTAGAGCGCTAACAGTCCTACTTATTACAAAGGTATAGCACACCTGAAGCCATCGTGATGGGAATAAAGTTGTAACTCCTAAAACATTTAATTTAAAAAGGAACAAAATGAGGGGGTATATTATGCCATAGAAAGTATTATTAGTGCTGCAGAAAGAAAAAGTAGGGCACATTGTGAGTGACTTCTCAAATCCTCTTCTATTTCATTAAAAAATTCTGACATGCAGTCTCCCAAGATGGCCACCAGAGACAAAAGAGCCCAAATGTAGCCCAAATATCACCCAGATGTAGCCCAAGTATAGCCCAATGACAGAATGTCCCAGAGTGTTCTAAAGAACAACTAGAGCGCTAACGGTCCTACTTATTACAATGGTATGGCACACCTGAAGCCATCTTGACTGGAATAAAGTGGTAACTCTTAAAACCTTTAATTTAAAAAGGAACAAAATGAGGGGGTATATTTTGCCATAGAAAGTATGATTAGTGCTGCAGAAAGAAAAATTAGGGCACATTTTGAGTGACTTCTCAAATCCTCTTCAATTTCAATAAATAATTCTGACATACAGTCTCCCAAGATGGCCACCAGTGACAAAAGAGCCTAAATGTAGCCCAAATATCACCCAGATGTAGCCCAAGTATAGCCCAATGACAGAATGTCCCAGAGTGTTCTAAAGAACAACTAGAGCGCTAACAGTCTTACTTATGACAAAAGTATGGCACACCAGAAGCCATCTTCATTGGAATGAAGTGGTAAGTCTGAAAACATTTAATTTAAAAAGGAACAAAATGAGGGGGTTCATTTTGCCATAGAAAGTATGATTAGTGCTTCAGAAAGAAAAATTCGGGATCATTTTGAGTGACTTCTCAAATCCTCTTCTATTTCATTAAAAAAATTCTGACATGCAGACTGAAACATGCACTTTGAATACCAGCAGCAGACTTCCCTGGTGAGCAGTAGCTTTACTTACTACAGTGATCTAATGAGCAACTAGAGTGCTAACATTCAGAATTTATGGCAAATGTGTGACACATCTGAATGCTTTCTTGATGGAACCAAAGTAAACAAGCATTGAAAATGCAATAGATCTCGCCCTCGTTTAAGTTAAAGCCATTCTGTTTGTAATAAGGTGGCTTTTTAGCTTTGCTTTTATTAGTGTTTTTTAAACTTTCATGTAAATAGCATGCATCTGTATGCATATATGTATATGTATGCATGCGTTTATATTTGTATTTATATAGATATACAGATTATATATGTTTATATATATATATATATATATATATATATATATATACACATACACATACATATATATAAATGCATATATATGCATATATATATGTGTATATGTGTGCGTGTAGAGAGAGGTAGAGGTGTAGAGGTAGAGAGGTAGAGGTAGAGAGGTAGCGGTAGAGAGGTTGAGACTAGTAGAGAGAGAAGTAGAGCGAAGTAGAGAGGTAGAGGGTGAGTAATAGAGAGTAGAGAGTGAGTAGCAGAGAGTAGTAGAGAGCAGTAGAGAGAGTAGCAGAGAGTGAGTAGTAGGGAGTAGTAGAGTGAATAGTAGAGCGAGTAGTAGAGAGTAGTAGAGAGTGAGTAGTAGAGAGTAGTAAAGAGTGAGTAGTAAAGAGTAGTAGAGAGTGAGTAGTAGAGAGTGAGTAGTAGAGAGTAGTAGAGAGTGAGTAGCAGAGAGAAAGAATAGTAGAGAGTAGTAGAGAGTGAGTAGTAGAGTGAGTAGTAGAGACTAGTAGAGAGAGAGTGGTAGAGAGTGAGTAGTAGAGAGTAGTAGAGAGTGAGTAGTAGAGAGAGTAGTAGAGAGAGAGTAGTAGAGAGTGAGTAGTAGAGAGTAGTAGGGAGTGAGTAGTAGAGAGAGAGTAGTAGAGAGTAGTAGAGTAGTAGAGAATGAGTAGTAGAGAGTGAGTATTTGAGAGTAGTGGAGTAGGAGAGAGTAAGTAGTAGAGAGTAGTGGAGAATATTCCAAAGTTTGGCACAGCACCACTTGCACAATAAGTCCAATCAAATCATATCAGTTAGAGTCCTTATTGAAGCGCTGAATCTTGGTGTATATTCAAATGCTTTTATTTTCCTTAAGTTTATGTACCACAGCCAGCCGAAACGTTTCGTTCTGTACAACAGAACTTCTTCAGGGCGTTCTTATTTCCTTCAACTTATGTCGGTATCCTGTTGTCATATAACTAGATATTTCTTCCAAATGTTAGACGAGACGTAAGTACATTCTTATTCAAAGTGATTAGGTATCAATTTTACTCACACAATTCGGGCAGACTTGAGTAATTTATAGCATCCTCAAAGTCAGTCTTTCAAAAATTCCAAAGTATAGGACATGATAATCCAAATCCAAATGTTTCTCAAGAAAAGTCATTTTCAATCGTTCGGAATATCGGTGTTTGGGCAGATATGACCCAGGGACCCCCAGTATGCAAGGGGAATTAGTCCACCCTCTGCAAACGCGCCAGTGGCCTGCGTTGCAGGGAGGTGTAAAAAGGGGCATAGCCTCATTACACCTCTGTGCAATGCAGCCCCCTGGTGCATACTGGAGGTTCCAGGTGGGCTAGTTGGCCCCGAGGGACCCCTAGTATGCAAGGGGAATTAGTTCCCCCTCTTCAAACATGCACGGGGGCTGCGTTGCAGAGAGGTGTAAAAAGGGGCGTGGCTTCATTACACCTCTCTGCAATGCAGTCCCTTGACGCATACTGGAGATTCCTGGTGGGCTTTCAGGTCTTATATAGTTAGGAATTAGCATTAAAAAAAAACTTTGAAATTCACTGAAAAAAACATAGGTTTCAGACCTTATATAGTTAGAAATTAGCATTTAAAAAACCTATGAAATTCACTGAAAAAACCATAAGTTTCACACCAGTTATAGTTAGGAATTAGCATTTAAAAAACCTATTAAATTCACTGAAAAAACCATAGGTTTGACACCAGTTATAGTTAGCTGGAAATTTTACTGACATAAAACCATTGAAATTCCCACGTTATAGTTAGTTGGACTCACTATAACTTGCGAGCCTGCAATGCACTGCTGATGACGTCACATATTACATCACTCATGACATGGTCAGTGACATCACTCATGACATCACTGATGACACCATCCTTGTGATAGAGTGACAGACCTCCTTTCAGTGTAATTTAACCCTTGAAACACATATTCAAAAATAGAAACTAAAATTTTCAAAAAAAGAGAGATACCCATACCAGTTACAACAACCAATTCAGTAATACCACCATCTATATACACATCCACTCATTCACCAACAGTTTTATATAGTCACTCATACATATATTCACTCATCATATGTAGTGAAACACCTATACATCCAGTTACACACCGACAGTCATCCAAAAGTTACTCACACAAATAATCACACATGCAAATAAACTATTGAACATCCATTTATTTGCATATACAGCTATACACACACTACCACCTTACTTCTAAGGAAACTTACACATACTTACTCTTTTAAACAATCACTTATAGAAACACATACTTATTTTAACAAGAACTCTTTCAATCTCTCACTCTCACATATACTCACTTATATACATCAATACTCACATATACTAGATTGAAACATATGTAGTTACTGATAAAGACACTAGTGAGACAGACATTCACTCACTAACCACACATATACACACTCATCCACCCATACAGTCCTGCACATATGCTGTCTTCAAAACACATACAAACAGTGAGTCAGTCATTGATGCATCTATGTGCTAAGTAACACCCCCACCAAACCATACAGACACTCATACTGATACTAAAAAAAACATCTAATAACCCATATACACACACATGTAGCTACTCACCAACCCATGCAGCCACTTATACACAAAGTGAAACACTGATACAAACATTTAAATATTTAAACAATACTCGCTAATATATTCACTAAGATACACTTAACCCCTTGCGTGCGGGGCGTATTTTCCGCCTGTGCTGACTCCGCCTTGCGCGGGCGGAGTCATGACGGAACGGTTCCGTCATCAGCACAGCTCAACCGATGCTGATGACGGAACCGTTCTGTCATCAGCATGGAAGGGGTTAATAAGCCAGTTAACCAATCAATTGTTTTTTAAAAAACATCCATTAAGACACTTATTTAAACAGTTATTCTTCCATCGACCTTTACATATACATATATAAAACATATTTATTTTTCAGAAAGACACACATTCACTGGATGGTGTCATCAGTGATGTCATGAGTGATGTCACTGACCATGTCATGAGTGATGTAATATGTGACGTCATCAGCAGTGCATTGCAGGCGTGCAAGTTATAGTGAGTCCAACTAACTATAACGTGGGAATTTCAATGGTTTTATGTCAGTAAAATTTCCAGCTAACTATAACTGGTGTCAAACCTATGGTTTCTTCAGTGAATATATATATATATATATATATATATAGTACCCTTTCAGAGTGTAACGTGATGTAGTATGCTCTATACCAGAGGTACTCTCCACTTCAATTCAATTCAAAGAATCTTTATTCGGTGATTAAAAAACACCATAAAAGCACATTCATATTTACACAATAAAAAAGCATTAAACATTTCAGAATTCTTTGTTAAATAAATTTACAGACATAACTGCAGCAGTATGGCCATATTTAACATTTAAAAATGAGAATAAAAGATTTCAATCTACACCTCCAGTGAGCCTTAGTCTTAGTGCTACTTTAATAAAATTCATAATGCTACACAGTGTCAAAGGGTCCTCGGCTTTCTGTAAGAAAACTAATGCCTCCCTAGCGTGGACCAAATTAGCTTTTTTCAAGATATTTACAAGGTATTTACGCCGGGGCATAGAGTAGAGAGGGCAAAGTAAGACCAAGTGAAGGGAATCCTGCGGAGACCTATTGTCGCAGCCGCAGGGCCCCTTCTGGTCTATTGTTGTGACGAACCCCGCTGGTGATGCCAACATGAATGGGAGTAAGTTTAGTCTGAATCGGCACATCAGGAACCTATCCTGGGCGTTGTGCATGAGAAACAAGTATGGCTCCATACCTTCAACGCTTTTTACTTGGCAATGGGCCCTCACAGTCTTTTTACATCCTTCAGCCTCCTCTCTGCACATGGTTTTCTGTTCCAGGAATATTCTCCCCACTTGCTGTTTGTCCTGGGCTACAATCGATGCAGGGTGAAAGAAGAGGTTCCCAAGGCCTAGCTCCTCTAAGATATTCTTCACATAAAGGAGCCAAGGGATGCGCATACATTTGTCCCTCTTTAGACAATCTGATAAAATTTCTCTGCTTAGTGTCGCCTCCGGGTTCACCCAAATTTTTAACCAGGCTATGATTGGCCTCAGTTTTATCAGATCTTCTATGTATGATCTCCCTAACTCTCTGTGGACAATCAAACCAGCAGTACATTGTGGGGCCCTCAGAACTGATTTCAAGTATTTGTTTTCTTCTCGTTGGATGCTAGTGGTATTAACAAAGCCCCATAACTCTGCCCCATAAATTACCTTGGAGCATGATACAGAGCTATACAGGTTTAACACCTGTTCCGGGGACCATCTTCCTAGCCTCCTGCCATAACTAGCAATTGCCCCGTTAGATGATACCATTTTACCACAGTGTTCCTCCACCAAGGTATCAAACCGCAAGGCACCATCAAATGTAACACCAAGGTATGGAAACGTTTTAACCTCTTCCAAAATGTGGCTCCCTATTTTGTAGGTAAATTTAGGTGTTTTTTTTTCCTGCCAGGAGCACATAACATTTACTGAGATTTGCAGAGAGATCCAGGGCACTCATAAAACTGACAAATCCGTCAATCAGGGTTTGAAGGCTCCTCGGTGTGCGTGCGATCAAAACCGCGTCATCTGCATAAAGCAGAATGGGAATGTGACGCGACCCCACCCTTGGGCAATCTGTCTTCAATCCTAGCAGAAACTGTTCTAAGTTGTTGATATAAAGGGAAAACAAAAAGGGAGCGAGAATGCAGCCTTGACGGACTCCACTCTTGCAAGGAAAAGAACTAGTCAGCCCCCCCTCCCTATTAAAGCGGACCTTGGCAGTAGTATCACTATGCAGTTCTCTCAAGATGTTAATTAGTCCGCTCTCTATCCCCATGCTGAGCATCATGCCCCACAGTTTTTCCCTGTTCACGTGATCAAATGCTGCTGCCAAGTCCATAAAACCCATATAAATGGATTCATCACTAGCTATGGTATACTTGGCAGTCAGCATATATAGATTCAGACACTGATCACTAGTGGACCTCCCTGCCCTAAAGCCGTATTGGGTGTCCGAGAAGATGTTTCTTTCCTCGGTCCACTCGGACAATCTATTGAGGATTGCCCTCCCCAAAAGCTTTGCTGACACATCAATCAGGGAGATCGGGCGGTAGCACTTTGGGTCATCCCTATTGCCCTTTTTAAAAATTGGCACAATTACTGCCGTGGACCAGGATCGGGGCAGGCCATAAATAATAGCAGTGTTTATTACCCTTGTCATAAGGGGGGCCCACAGTTCGATGTTACTCAAAAAAAGATCAGGGGGGATTCCGTCAGGCCCCGGTGCTTTGTTTTTGGTCAGACCCTCAATCCCTGCAATTATTTCCTTGATGGAAAATTCCACCAGTGTGGCCTCGATAGAACTGGCCGGGGAGTCTACAATGGAACCTGGCTCGTGATTATAGAGGCCCCTAAAGTGGTTAATCCACTGCTCTGGGAGAATATTAGCCCCTATATCCGGGGAATCTTTTTCCTGGAAGGTTGGGTTATTAATTATTTTCCAGAAACCCGCTAAGTCCTTTTTTTCCCCCGCTTCTCGTAAATCTGCCCATGCTTCCGCCTGCAAGGCAAACTTCCTCCTCTTAATTTCTCTTTTGTAAACGTCTCTACACTCTTTAACTTTGTGGGGAACCCTTGGTTTGGCTTTAAGGCTGCTTTTCAGCTCCCTCAGAGCTTTAGAGCAGTCTTTATCAAACCAACGGGGATTCCCGTCAGTCTTGAGAGGCACACTGGTTTTTAATAAACCGTCGACCAGCTTAGCAATCTGGTCGAAGGCTTCCATTACCCTCTGTCCATGGACTTCGGTGTCCAGGCAATCATTAATAGCTAGTTTCCCTGCGTCCACCAAGCCCTTATAAAACTTTTCCCCATCTATTTTAGCCCATTTTAATCTCCTGCCCTGGTCTGTTGCTCTCTCGGTGATAGTAGGGTGGGCTCTAGTTCTTGGGCCTGCCAAATACAGCAGTTCCAGGACAAGAGGGTTGTGGTCGCTAAAACCACTCCACTCAATCCCTACACTGATTGTCTTATTCATTAGTGCCCTAGAGACCAAGATATAATCTATAAAGGAGGAGCATCCTCTACCCTTAAATGTGGGGGGGAGTGCACCACCCTCCTGCATCCCTACCATGTTAATGGTATGTCCAAGATCATATTTAAGCCGTAACGTCCTGAGGGCTAAGCCCAACGGCGTGTGAGAGAAATGCGGTCCCTTCTCCATTGGACATCGGGACCAATCTATGTTTGTTTGGACCAGTGCTGGGCACAAATGGCAGTTAAAGTCTCCCATGACCACTAGCCCATATGGGAGCCCGTTTTTTTGACCTGTTAGTACCTGGCCCAACCTGTTATCTAGTTCGATGGCAAGGGGGGTGTTAGATCCCGCAGTCTCATTATTATAGAGGTTTACAGCGACGAATCTAAGTCCTTTCCCAGTGAACCTAACAGCCTGAATCCTGTGGGAGTTGCACTCAAGGCAAGCATAATTTCCCGGTAGGCTCAGATCTGTATAAATAGCCAAACCTCCCATAGCTCTCCCTGATCTTGATTTTTGCGCAGGTACAACAAAGGACTTATACCCTTCTAGATGAAAATTATTCTCCAGGGCCCAGGTCTCCTGCAGGCATATTATGTGGAATTTCCTGATATATTCAAGCCACTCCTTGTTATTGACTTTCCCAGCCAAACCGGCTATATTCCATGAAATAATTTTTAGTGCGTCCCCCGCCTGGACCCCACTTCGTTGCATCCCACCTAGAGGTTCTCGCCCTTCCTCCCCCGGGACTGATCCTTGCGCATCACCCATGCGTGCATTGTCTACGACCCTAAGTTCATCCAACACCTGGCTCCGGGCACTACCTGTTGATAGGTGGCTGGGAATCTCCTGCTCTACATTTTGGGCACCTCTGTCCCCGCTATCCCACCTGCAGTGTTCTGTTTGTCAGTCCACCCCCTCGAGTCCATCCAAACAATGGAACCGATTAAATGTTTGGAAGGGTGGTAATGGCCGGTTAAGTGGTGGCCTGGGATTGAACTCATGATGCTGGGCGCCCCTTCGGCCCACCCTTTCCCAGTAGTCATAAGAACGGGTCCCATGTGTGCGAACCGGGACAGGAGGAAAGAAAAAGGACACATGGAGTGTTTGGATTGTTGTCACTAGTAATCTATTCCTTCCCTGGCATATGTGAGCAACTGTTCCAGTATCCCTGAAGCTCACCAGTATGCAGTCCCCTATGATGGATTTACGTGTTCTCCCTATCCAGGGTACCCTTCTGACCATTATTATCTCGTTGCTTAAGTGTACAGGTAAGGGTCTATTCTGATTTAGCCACTTAATCACCCTAGTTTTTAAAGTGCAGAAATCCTCAGCTTCACCCTCCTTTAATGGGGGGACGCCCGCCATAACTACTGTGAAGTCATTCGCCTCTGGTGGTAAGTTGGGTCTGCGTGGCCTAGGGGGGGGCTTCATTGATGGGGTAGGTGCTACACTTTCTTTCGGCTGTACTATGGGAACGCTGTTTACCTTTGCAGGGGGGCTAGATCCTGTACAGTTGGATGGTTTATTTAAGGCAGGATTGTTCCTCTGAGTTTGTGGTGGGATGGTCGTAATGGGCGCCTGTGGGGGAGCCAGGTGTAGTGCGCTATTCGGGGCTTTTGAACTGACTGTGGGTTTAAGGACCTTTTCATGGGATTTGGGCGGGTTTTTAATGCTACTTAGTGTGGCCTCAAGGATGTTTAATCTTATTTCCACTTTTTTAATGCTTTCACTAATAGGTAGCAAAAGTGACCTAAGCAGGAATTCCAGGTTGCCCAGCGGGGCAACAGAAAGAGGGGCATTGGTGATGTTACTAGCCATCTCGTTAGGCAAAATGGGGGCCCCACCGTCCTGAGCCGTGGGTATGGGGTGTAAATCACCCGCCACAGTCACAGTTGGTGTGGTATGTTTAGGTGGCTTCCCAAAGTCAGAGTGGGAGATCTTGGGTTTATTTTTAACCTGGGCACCCTTCGACTTCCTCCTACGTTTATTTGGGGGGGGGTCCAAATACACCCTGCGCAGCGATTTGTTTGGGTTTAGCTTTTCTAGACTTTGATTGTGGTGGGGGTTGGGAAATTAGATCAATCGTCTCCCTGGTTGGGCTTTCGCTCCTCACTGGAGTTGAGGTCCTTGGTGTTTCTGGGGGCGTTTTTGTGACATCCCTAAGCAGGATAGGGACGTCTTCCAATAGTGTTACATCTGAGGTAGGTGTAGGGGGATAGTCTCCTAGGGGTCGGCCTTTCAAGTTGTCTATAGAGCGTCTCCGCTCAGACCTAAGCCGACTTAGCATGTTTTCCTTGTCCCCTTCTCCCCCCGCCCGTGGGAAGTAGTTATCTAAGGTCATGTTTTTTGTTCCTGCCTGTCTTAAGGGGGTACATTCCCTTGCCGGGGACGGCATAGTTTCTTAGGGTGTAATACAAGCAATAAGGTTGTTTATCAGCTTCTGTACCTGGGGGTGGGCGGCGGAGCCAAGAGAATAGGCCCAGCCCGGCCTCCTTCGGCCCCTGACGGCCACAGACGGTCCCGCCCTTGTCCCGGGCTTCTCCCGGCGCGCTCCCGCACGCTCCCGCGATGCGGAAGCCCTGTACACTATTATACACACTCCTACCTTGTGATAGGTTGATAGGCGGGGGGCGTGGCCAGCGGGGAGAGCAGCCCAGGTGTGACCAATTGGGCGCGCAGGGACTCCTGGACGCTGGAGTCCCTGCCAAGAAGCTCGCAGCCCCGCCGGCTCACTTGCCTGACCCGCGTTACTCAGCCAGAGTCCAGAGTCAAACTTGCACAATCCGAGGACACACGCGCTGCGGGACCCGCGAAGCGGGTCCGGCGAGGCGCTGCCTTTCTCCTCTGCACCAACAGGGCACGACAGTCCACACGCTTCCCTGAGGCAAGGGTCCGCTCCACACAGCTCTCAGAAGGATCCCAGGTAAGGGCAGGGCAGGTCCGGTTTTACTTTGTTGGCGGGGGGCGTGGCCAGCGGGGAGAGCAGCCCAGGTGTGACCAATTGGGCGCGCAGGGACTCCTGGACGCTGGAGTCCCTGCCAAGGAGCTCGCAGCCCCGCCGGCTCATTTGCCTGACCCGCGTTACTCAGCCAGAGTCCAGAGTCAAACTTGCACAATCCGAGGACACACGCGCTGCGGGACCCGCGAAGCGGGTCCGGCGAGGCGCTGCCTTTCTCCTCTGCACCAACAGGGCACGACAGTCCACACGCTTCCCTGAGGCAAGGGTCCGCTCCACACAGCTCTTAGAAGGATCCCAGGTAAGGGCAGGGCAGGTCCGGTTTTACTTCGTTGGCGGCGGCGTGGCCAGCGGGGAGAGCAGCCCAGGTGTGACCAATTGGGCGCGCAGGGACTCCTGGACGCTGGAGTCCCTGCCAAGGAGCTCGCAGCCCCGCCGGCTCACTTGCCTGACCCGCGTTACTCAGCCAGAGTCCAGAGTCAAACTTGCACAATCCGAGGACACACGCGCTGCGGGACCCGCGAAGCGGGTCCGGCGAGGCGCTGCCTTTCTCCTCTGCACCAACAGGGCACGACAGTCCACACGCTTCCCTGAGGCAAGGGTCCGCTCCACACAGCTCTCAGAAGGATCCCAGGTAAGGGCAGGGCAGGTCCGGTTTTACTTCGTTAGCGGGGGGCGTGGCCAGCGGGGAGAGCAGCCCAGGTGTGACCAATTGGGCGCGCAGGGACTCCTGGACGCTGGAGTCCCTGCCAAGGAGCTCGCAGCCCCGCCGGCTCACTTGCCTGACCCGCGTTACTCAGCCAGAGTCCAGAGTCAGACTTGCACAATCCGAGGACACACGCGCTGCGGGACCCGCGAAGCGGGTCCGGCGAGGCGCTGCCTTTCTCCTCTGCACCAACAGGGCACGACAGTCCACACGCTTCCCTGAGGCAAGGGTCCGCTCCACACAGCTCTCAGAAGGACAACCTCCACTTAAACTTGGGACTACCCAGAGTTCTCTTCTTATTGTGTGTATATATATATATATGTGTGTGTGTGGGTATATATATTTAGGGCCAAAAAAATAAAAATAATAATCTTCCGAATTCACGCTTAAGTCGCGAATCCGGGCAAGAAGAAAAAAACGTAGTGCAGGCTCCCGCACTTCGTATTCTTAAACCCCCGAGTGGGCCATATCCCGGGGACAATGCCTATTTAATTAGTGGGGGCCCGCAGGGGCCTCCACAGCCTGGGGGACCACCACCTACCTGGGGCTTAGTTTTTTGAAGGCGGGGGGCTCGCAGCCCCCCGCAAGACCCGGGGACCTCCACCTCCCAGGGCTTTGTTTTTAAAAAAAAGTGTGGAGGTCCTGCCCCCAACTCTGCCCCGGGGACCACCACCTCCCCAGGGCATGCCTAATTAAGTGCGGGGGCCCTTGTGGGCCCCCAAGCCCCGGGGACTGCCACCTCCCCAGGGCTTTCTTCATTAATGGGGGGCTCGCTGCCCCCCCCCCCACCCCAAGCCCCGGGGACCACCACCTCCCCGGGGCTTTGTACTTGATGGGAGGGTGGCTGGGTGCCCGCCTCCAGGAGCCCTTGATGGCCCTGGGGACCGCCACCTCCCAGGGCCGGCTCCTGCAATGTCCTGGGATGCCCAACCCCGGGACATTGCCGTTTGCCCTTTGCATAGTGTTTTGTAAATTTTGCAAGCTTCATAAAATGGAAAGCTTGTGAAGCTTTTTTGAGGACGACAAACTGAGCAATGTCAGCAGCCCTTCACAATTGTGTGAACAATTGCTGCTGAGGGCTATGAGGAGCAGTGGGTGACTGCCACTTCTTGCCAGCTGGCTGCTGTTGGGATCCCTGTCAATCCCCAAGAACACTTTCTCGAGGTGGCGGGTGTCCAGCATCAGCACTCAATTCCTTTCCTGAGAATGCCTTTCCATCTATTCCCAGAACATTCTGTATCAGGAAATTGTCACCAATAGAGGATCTAACCTCAGCCAGGGTAAAGTCATGAGCCTTTGTCTACTTAGATACAGTGGTGCTGGAACAATTTTCAGAGTGGCGGTGCTCCCATCAATAGTACAGTAATGAACTCATAAGGACTTTGAAAAGTCCAAGTGGTGCCCAACGAAGTGTAGCAAATGATGCGCCCATTCAGCAAGAGATGTAGTTTGTAGGTGTAGTATGTAGCTGGTGGTGAATTTTGGAGCACAACGTTGCAAATACATAACGAAAGCATGGTATGGTAGCTCATTGTCATTTACAGATCGGCATCACATTTTTTCATGCAATGGCGACTAACTTTGAACAGACATAGTTTTACTGTTAAAACTATATAGCGTGCAATGTGTGAACATTTGATTTCACTGGCTATTTGTCACTTGGATATCACCAATTAAAGTGTCTTGAAATGCTTTGATCCTTTTAAAATATTTGTTTCCATCAAACTTCAAAATTACAAAAAAGCACTTTATTTGTGATTTCCTAAGTGTTGAAATATTTTGAAAAATGTGTAATTTTCTGTTATACGTATTTGATTTTTGCTGTGTTAGAGTTAAACTATAGGCTTCAGCCTTTTCTTTCACACGAGCAAGACTGCCACATTGTTCACTATTCTAAAACCTCTCACTATGCAATTAGAGAAAAAAAGTAAAACACCAGTCTCCATGTTAAAAGAAGAAGCAGCATTTTGCCAGGAGACATAGACTGATATTTTACCACTGTCTTTGAACATGCAGAAAATGTGACAAAAGTAAACTTTAAAGGCATCTTTATTACTCATTCACATGCGGAACTCCAGCATGGTTATTTGGGGGATACAGCAGCACCCCCTTGCCCCCTACTTTCAGCACCTATGCTTTTGTAAAGGATCCCAACACCGCACAACCTAGTGGTCAGAGTGTTAACTTCTTTCACCACAATTTTAAAGATAATTCACAAGTAGCTTGAGTATCTGGGGCCTGTCCTTCAAGTACTTCGTTTGTGGCAAATACTGTGTTAAACGCGTTGGGTCTGTAGCATTAGTGAAATCAAAATTGCACTTAAATGTAATTTTAGTGGAGTGCAAAAATGTGATAATTAGTGGTGGATGTATTGAATGAATGTGATTAAAAGCACCAGCTAAAACTCCATGGATTTTAAAAGCAATATAAAAAAACCAGACACAGACATAGGGGCCGATTATGATTGCGGAATTTCCGCATTCTCTGGGCCGGTGGAAGCCACCGCCGGCCCAGAGGATGCGGAAAAACCGCAGCGGACCCACCAAAGACCCACCGCCACATGGGGATGGCTGGTGGGTCCTGGTTTCCGTCCGCAGCTTTTCCGCCCCGGTTGGCTTACAACCGCGGCGGAAAAGCTCTAATATGGTGGCGGCGTCTCTCAGATACCGTCCACCATATTAGGATGGGCTTCCAAAGATGATTTTCCGCGGCGGGTTTTCCATCGAGGAAAAGCATGTGTATCTTCACTGCGGGGGCCCGTTGCGGGCCCCCTAGGTGAAGGGGGGGTGGGGGGTGCACATGGGGGGTACCTATGGTACCCCCCTGCATTTGTATGCAGAAATCGGCAGGCACCGCGCGGTGCCTGCCGCTTTCTGCTTACAAATGCATTGTATGCATTTTTAACATTGCGGCGGGTGCAGCTTGAAGTTGCACCCGCCGCAATGTTAAAGATATAGGATGTGACCGCCACCCTGGCGGTCACATCCTAATCAGCACAGAGGGAACGCCGCTGCCCATGCGGACATTCCCTCATACTCTGGGGTCGCGGACGGACTCAAGTCCGTCCGCGATCCTAATGACCCCCATAGTCCCTTATCTATACTAATATAATAAAGAGAGAGCCCAAAACTTTGAGGCGGGCAATCTTAGGAACCACAGCACCAATCACAACACCCAATACAGCATTGGAAAGGGCAGTTGCAGCAGAAGGACATAGGCTATGCAGACGCCCACCATATACATTTAAAAGGTAAAAGAACTGTGCCAGCAAAGTAGTCCCTTGTGGGCGTGTCTGCGTTGTGCTGTGGGCGTGTGCTGGGGGGCGTGACAAATGCTGGTGGTACGTTCCGCCCTTCATGCCATGTTTCATATCGTGTGCTGTGGGCGTGGGCGTGTGTGGGGCGCGGGATTACGGAAAAAAAAGCGAGCGTTGTGCCCAATATTTCATTGTTTTTTCTTCCCAGGTTCTGTACATTCCAGCTCCTGGTGTCCACCCTGCTCCCTTTAAATACCCCTGCACCCCTTAATCATAACCAACCCTTACTCCTTAAAATACCCCAACACCCTTAAACACTAACCCATCTTAACCCTATAAATATACCCTGTACCCCAAACCTATCCCTAAACCCTAAAAATACCCCTGTACCCCAAAACCCAAATCTAGCCCTGAACCCTAAAAATACACCTGTACCCCAAAACCCAAACCTACCCCATAACCCTAAAAATACCCCTGTACCCCAAACCTAGCCCTGAACCATAAAAATAACCCTGTACCCCAAAACCCAAACCTACCCCTGAACCCTAAAATACCCTTGTACCCCAAAACCCAAACCTAGCCCTGAACCCTTAAAATACCCCTGTACCCCAAAACCTAAACGTACCCCTGAACCCTAAAATACCCATATACCCCTGTACCCCAAAACCCATACCTATCCCTAAACCCTAAAACTACCCCTGTACCCCATAACCCAAAACTATTTCTGAACCCTTAAAATACCCAAACACCCCAAAACATATACCTCAGTACCCCAAAACATATACCCCTATACCCATACTTACCTTATCCAAACATTAAAAAAAACATGCTTTTACCATTCATGCATTTACAACGAATTTTGTTGTACATGTATGCGTGGTAAAACATATAAAATGTAATGCTATGCGTTATAATGGCATTGCGGAGTCATGGTACTTTCGTAAGAAAAGTATGCGGAGAGATGGTATGCGGAAAGAAAGTTGCGGAATAATGGGTGTTTACCCTCCCCCGGTAAGTACATTGGTGGCATGGCGGCCCGCATCTCCAGCAACATACTCATAATTTTTCACCACCGATTTGAAAAATGCACAGGTCTCTCTCATTGATGGCCAGCACCGACATACACTTTTAGATACACCTCCCGCCACAAGTTCTAGAATTGCGAACTTTAGAGCTGGGAAGCTATGTTCGAATCTCCGCATCAGCTCAACATCCTGTGATTCCCGGCAAATCGCTTTGTCTCCCCGTGCCTACCACAAATAAAACAGTTCTTCTGTAATGTAAACTGTGCTCATGCCATGTTGTCGAGTTTGCGCTATAGAATATTGCAAGGAAAAATGAAGTAGGGATACTCGAGTTCACATACTACTGAACGTGCACTCTTAAGTGCATCAGCAGTGCACTGTGAATCGGAGCATTTCACAGGCCTGTCACAGATAAGAAATGCTATCAAAACGAAATCCTACAAAACAATATTCTACTGGCCGGCAGCAATTCATACCCGGACAACGTCGGGAGGGGCTGCTAGTATATATATATATATATATATATATATATATATATATATATATATCCTACTGTGGTCGCAAGTAGGTAGTTATAGTTACAACAATACCACACTATATAACCCGTAGTCTCAAAGAAAGGCAACACATGAAAAAAACAAACCAAGACTTCTCTCAAAAAAATACAACATATTTGTATGGATTCCCATCACCTCCCCAACGGCTTAGAGGATAGCCTGAGGTACCGACGGAAAGAGCGGTGCCTCCTTTGTCATGAGCTTGTTGCCAGGTGGGGTGAGGCCTTTCCTCCGTACTCTTGAGATCGTTCAAGAGGTTGAAGGAACTGTCACAGTGGAAAGTCTATTCCACGGAGTATCCTTTCACAGTATTCATTTATTTATTTTTTCACAAATTGCAGTGGCAGCTTAATTATTACTTGGGTCCTGACGAAAGCACTGGTGTCCTTCTCACCATCTAGTGCTGAAACATGTTGACCAGTATATATCTAGGGATGGCTATTTATAAAAACTATCCATCTGCACTGTTTTTAATGATTGTACGTTGCAGACAAGAATAAATGTGGTATCTGATAACGCTTCAATTTTATTGTTCACTTCATATATAATTTTTTGCACTGCACGTTTTTCTTCCCATACATTACATGAACAATATCTGCGCACATCTGTAGTAAAAAACCTTAAAACATCCTTGTGCTCCTCCATCATTAGGGTGGAGTGTTAGCCCTGAAAAAGGAGACCCAGATGATGAAGCATATCACCTGGAACGATGAGTAATGGGAATCCATACAAATTTGTTGTATTTTTTTGAGAGAAGTCTTGGTTTGGTTTTTTCATGTGTTGCCTTTCTTTGAGACTAAGGGTTATATACTGTGGTATTGTTGTTAGTTGTGGGGCTGCTTATCCCGTTTAGTCTATGAACTTTAGGCCTCTGACCCTAATCAAATATTGTGTGTATACAGCCTTGTTTCCATAGGAAGAGCACTTTTTGTTTTGCCAATAACATTGGCGCCCCTTCATGAGATTTTCAAAACGTATACTTTAGTCGATTCAGCTGATGTGTTTAACAGTTTCAGGGTGATGTGTCAAGCGCAGGTTAACAGTTTCAGGGTGATGTGTCAAGCGCAGGCCGAGGAAAAGGGGGTCCCGAACTGCTGGACGGAATCACACCAGATTTGGCAGAAAAGTAAATTTGGTTATGCAAATGATGTTTTATATGACTTGGTGTAAACTTGTTCAGTAGTGTTAGAGATATGCAAGGTAAATATATATAATTATATAGGGACATGGATCTTTCGCTGATCAGGCAGTCCCTTTGCTGAAATCTGAATGGCTGTCAACAGTTCAACCAGGCTGCATTTTGGAAATCGGCTTGAGCCGAGTCCCACAAAAAAAAATTAAAGAAAAGAAAAGGGGCCAGGGTAGACACCATGAGCCCCTAGCCGTGGTGCAGGGGTCCCCCAGAGACCCTGCCATGGCTAAAGTTCTTTTAAAAAAACATAAACTAGAAAAATCCGCAGGCGGATCAGTATATTTCTGAGATTTTTTGAAAAAGCATTTACAAGGCAGGTGCCTTGTAGAAAACGTTTCAGGGCAATGTATACATTGGGCATCTATGCTGAGAATTTGAAATGCTTTTCCATCACTTCCTGAGATGGTATTATTTTCAGAGTTCATTTGATGTCACTTCCTGTGGCCATATCAAGCTGACCCTGAGTACTGGAAGAATTTACGAGCTGTGACAAGGACGCTGCCACATTGATACTGATCCATCTCAGCAAGGGACCTTTATGTTTAATGCAACAGCACAACTTATCACCATGCTTGGAGGTTAGGTTCTTACAAGACAAGAATATCAACATGTCCCAATAGGTCCCCGAAAATGCCTGGGCAAGGCTGATGCAACTGGAGTTATGAAACAGCATCAAAACTCCTCAGCACCACTGCTGTACATTTAAGGAACAGAAACAGCTATTCTCAGGAGAGTTTGAATGATTGAAAGAGAAATATTTGTATTTCTTAGCTGGATATCTATATCTTTTATTGGAATATTTTCATCATTGCTCGACAGGGTGTTTTTTCTTTTAATTCATAGTACAGGGACATCTAAAAAAGATTCACTGTTATACTGAGAGGGCAGCACCTACATTTTCAGCAGCGCTGACACATTTTAATGAAAGCTACTTACTAGCAAACATGTCCTACTGTATGTTATCTATGTGTTATCTTTTGCAGGAGTGTCAATAAGTAGTCAAACCAAACGAGAAGTACTTAATTCCGTGTAGCAAGATGAAGCTGGAGAAAACTGGCTCTTTTTTCATCAGTTTGGCTTTTACTTTTTAACAGTCCAAACAAATGTACTGAGTTGAAACGAAGTAAGAGGAAAAAGTTGAAGAGGGGACTGCAAGTACAAAACGGTAATATCAAAGGGCGGTGCCCTGAGAGTGCAGAGAGAGGTGAAAAGCAGCAATGTCATCCTGGATACAGGGATGTCACACTCTGTTTAGGGGGACCACTGGGCAGCCAGGGGCTACTGGGCCCTAACTATGGTGGCTGAGATCCTTTGCCTCTGTGCCCTAGGATCCATGCTACTGTGACTGCAGATTGGTCGAGGTACACCCTTTTCACAATTGGCTCTCAGGGTAACGAGGGCGAGCGGCCATGGCGGCTCAAGGAACTAGTTTTGGGGATAGATACGCTGGCCCCAAGCAATCACACAATATATCTAAAATGTACTGTCCAGGCTGAGGCTCGACTTTTTGGAAAGAATACGGGGCATAATAACAAGGGCCTTATCTCTACTTTCTTGGTTTTAAAAGCCATAAAAGCGGAGATAATATTATCGCCCTCTCTACAAGGGGATGCTAACACGCATTAGCGCATGTTAGCAGCCTTTTCCCCGACGCCTCACTCTGCTCTCTAATGAGATGCAATGTGGGCGTCACTGGGCGTACCTCACACAGGGGGACATGTAAAATATCGCTAAGTGCTCATCGCGATATTTAGAAGGCGGCCCACAGCATGTTAGCAGACGTTAATTTTTGGCGCCTAGATATAAGGCATTCCCATAGTCAATTTGAGACAAAATAAAATCATCAGCTTTCTGGCCAAGAAGGGAGGAAGGGGGAGCATTTTACGGAGCATCCTAAGGATGCAGTAGCAAGAGGCTGCACCGTTCCTGGCCTGAACTTTAAAACTGAGGTCCTGGTCCAGCCAGACACCCAGACTCTTTATCTCTGTCTTTGGAGCAGGGGCCAGGCCCATACAGACAGTCACCTTGTGCTTGCTTTAAAGCAGATAGTATCCCCAAGAACCATAAGCTCGATCTTGTCGCCATTCAATTTCAAATGTGACAGGTTCATCCACTTGGTGACTTCCTCAAGGCATGGGCGAAGCCCCATGGACACCCGGTCGGGATGATTCAGTGTCACAACCAATTGGGTGTCATTAGAAAAGGTAACTATGTGAACCTCAAAAGGAAGCACAATATCTGCCAAATTAGCTATGTAGACATTAAAGAGAGTGGGGATCAGGGACGATCCCTGAAGAACTGCACAATGAAGGGGCAGGGCTTTTGAGATAGCCTAGCCCTTAAACACCTGGAAAGATCTTTCCTCCAGGAAAGACTGCAGCCACAATAAGGCTGTGCCAGTTACCCCCAAACCTCTGAGTCGGTGAACCAAGATTTGGTGGTTGACCATATCGAAAGCTATGCTCAGGTCTAAGGGAATCACAGCTGAGGATTCTCCTGCATCAAGGATCTTTCTGGACTCCTTGACTACTGATAGTAACGCAGTTTCCGTGCCTTGGCGTGGTTGAAAGCACGTTTGAGACGATGGAGAAGTGTATGGGATTCCAGGTATGTGGAGAGTGTGAGGTTGACATGTTTCTCAGCTATCTTGCTGGTCCCCGGAAGGAGCAAGATGGGACAATAGTTGCTCAAAGAATCGGGTCCAAGTTAGGTTTCTTCAGGAGAGATTTTACCATTGCCCTTTTCCACATGGGAGGAACTATATCCCTGGAGAGCGAGGCATTGATCATGTCAATAATGGTTGGGGCAACTGTGTTGGTTGCCTGCTTCAGAATATTGGGTGGAGCCGGGTCATATGGCGACCCACTCCGAACCAGTGTTGAAATAACCTGGAACGAATCCCGGTTCATAGTGGGTAAGGCATCTAAGATATGTCCAAAATCCAGCAGGTCAGTATCCTCCTGGTGGAGGTTAAAATAACTGTTGATCGAGGGGAAGGAGGAGTATTTGATTTGGATTTTGTGATAAAAGTAATCTGTATGTTCATTGCATCAACGGCATGACGCATTTGGAATGTCTGGAGTAAGAGGGGCTTTAAGTAATTTTTTCGCAATGCGAACGTTTTCCTGTGGTGAGTTGGAGGCCAGGGAAATCCTCTCCTCATAGTACGAAGCCTGGGCCCTTTTGATTTCTGCCTTATAGGTTCTAACTGCCTCCCCATAATCCAGTTTCTTGCTGGGAGGTGGAAAAAAATCTGCCCAGTTAGAAGGGCCATTAGCACACTAAAATGTTACCTATGATGGCCCTTCTTTTGACCTTCTGGACTGTCCCTATTATTTGTGACCAATCTGTGGGTCACGCAAGATGGCAGCCTCTAAAAGCCTTATTTATGAAGGTCTTGCGGCGCCGGTGCGTCACTTTCAAAATGGGAAAAAGTGACGTACTAGTGGCGCAAGGTCTTCACAAATGAGGCCCTAAGTATCCTGTGCCGCTTTGTACAAAAGTAGAGGATTAAGCTGTTTGTTGCCTGCAGCCTGCCTCAGATGAGAACCAGGCCCTGCACACACCACCCACTGGCTGGAAGGCCCAGCTCTGGATAGTCTAGTGACCCAGGCCCTCCTCTGCCACAGCTTTGCCAAGTTTCCCAGGTCCATGTATTGTTACTCCTCCAGTCCAGGTTTTTTTCTTTGAATTCTGGAACTTGTAGTCTTGTTTATTTCATTACCCCCAACTGGAGCATGTCATCATAAATGTACCTGGAAAACTTGGCAGATATGTAGCCCTACCCTGCTTGCTGTCTTGAATTCAAGCTACACTTTGAAAAAAGGGCTCCATGCCTGCAGACTGGCCCTGCCAGGTAGGAGATTCTTGTTTTAATGTAACCATGCACTGTCCAACACTGTGTGAAGTGTAAGCAGAGGGTGATGCAGTCCCTGTTTAACCGTTTTTAATGCATAAAAGCATGAGATTTGCGATCCTAACTACAATGAAGTCTGCATCAGAGATTAGGTAAAATATAACGAAATATTATTGAATCATTTTGCTGGCCTTTGACTTACAGATCATTTGTGAATACAGGTCTCTTATAAACCCAACTGACTTTGTACCCAAATGTCAAGGTTCTTTTTTTTCTGTTTTATAAAATATTTCATAAAAATATTCTGATTTAAAAAATGAGTTGCTGAAACCAAAGAAAACGTGTTCATCCTCGACTTAAATTCAGCATGCTTCTTTTCTATAAGTGGCTGCCAGAGCCTCCTAAGCAAGGCCCATGGTGTCTGTGCTATTCCATCATATGCCAGGACCACGCATCCAGAGGTGGAGGTGCTTCTGTAAAGGAATCCACTCCCTGAAACACAACATTTTTAACTCCCAAGTGGTAAGATCTTCAGGCTTCTGCCTTGAAGCTTTGCCATTCTGCTACCTTTTGCCAGCCATGTTTCCCATTCTTCAGTTTTTTAACATTTATTGTTCAAAGATGAGAGGGGAGAGGAGTTGGCCTAAGGGCTAGGGTGGTCTACCTTGAATCTGTGGAACTGGGTTCGAGTCTCGGCAACGACGCTGAACATTCTGTGATTCTGGGCAAATCGCTTAATCTCCCCGTGCCTAACAAAAAAAAACACAAAAAAATGAATGTGTCCTCATGTAACATAACTGGTGCTAGGTAAAGCTATGATACCCGATACCTTCGGGTCAAGTTTGTGGCTATAAAAAACTCTGATAAAAAAAGATGTCATTTGCTGCTTTTGGAATTGATTAAGTGTCACCTGATGGTGACTGCCTTATATATCAGATTGAGCACAGCTGGTTTAGACAAGTACTATGGTACTGTGTTGTGCTGATCTTTTAAACACGTGGGCGTGGGCCAGATTGTGACTTTTACAAATACCCTGTTGAGCAGTTCACCATGAGCATGGCCACTGGAAAAATGTGATTCTGCAGGTTTTCTGTATAATTATGGATTTGCCACAGCTGTCCCATAATTCGCCATCTGCTGCAAAATCTTCAACATTTAACAAAAAAATTGTTTCTAGCTTAAAGCTGCAAGAAGATTGTTTAGTTGTCACCAAAGCCTGTTGTAAATGAGTGTAATTACCTACTTCTGCTTCACTTGAGTCCTCTGTTGCACATCCTGTGGACACTGTCAATGTCTAACCTTGAGCTAGTGATGCCAATACCAAATGTGTTCTGTCGGCTCCTTCCATTCAGAGTCCCTTTAACTAGTACCAACACCCAATGCTCATCGATAATGCTGAGCAGAATGTCTCTTCAGGTGAACTACAGCAAGCCAATAACCATTCAACATCAGCACCCCAGTAGACTCTCATGTTAATAATTAACCTGCATGCTGACAAGCCAGTTGTGTCAACTTATATGGACATTCAGGTTGCAATAGTGCACTGTAAGGCTGAGTCAGCAAAACAGCCACAAGGGTGAGTGAGCAGTCTGTAGCATCACAGCCAGTAAATCTGCTAATTGCATACGTAGAGCACAAAGCAAATGTAAAATGCAATTGGTATGTGCTGCCAGCATGACTCCCTCAGAGCAAGCAATTTCTTCATGCTGAATGCAAAATATCATAGACTGCATAATCTGCTCATGGCGTTTGCAAACTAAGTCAGTGATCATGTTGTGAAAGTCAGTTAAGTAAGACAGGGTTATGCAAGAAATGTGGCCACCAAATTTAACACAGGTGATTTATACGAGAATAGGTTCATCGCATGCATTCTATCCTGATTATGAACAAACTAAGGACAAATAAAACTATAACTCAGCAAATGCTATGTTATAAGGATTTGTAGAGCATGACCAATCACACGTGGGGTATCCTGGTGCTGGAGTAGGTGTGAAGGTCGTCTGCGAGGTCTTGGGGTCTGATGTAGATCACGGAGGACGCGTTACTCCGTCACAACGGTGACAGATATCCCATCTACCGAAATATAAATCCCATTATATCCTGTGGGATTTATATTTAGGCAGACGGGATATCCGTCAGCATTGTGACGGAGTAACCCGTCCGTGAGATCTAAATCAGACTCTTAGTTGAAGATCCAAGTCTTCAGTTTTCTGCGCTGTTCCGGAAGTGAGGAGGAGGCTCTTAGGTGTAGCGGGAGGTCGTTTCATGTTTTGGGTGCAAGGGTTGAGAAGGCTAACCCGCCTGTTCTGCTTCTGTAGATGCTGGTGGGTGTGTGCGAGAGAGCGGGCAGAGCGTAGGTGTCTTGTGGGTATGGTGGAAGTGGAGGCAGAGATGAGATATGCTGGTCCGATGTTGTGCAGTGCCTTGTATGTATGTGTGAGAAAAAACAAACCTAGAGGGTTTGTATTTATTTGGTGTTGAAGGGGCTTATACAACTGTCATAAGAATTGAATTGAATTCAATTAAGCTTTTAAATAGCGCATCTGCCACCCTACGGGTATCCTGGCGCTCAGACTTAAAAAGGTCGACCTAAACACAGACCAGATCCGTAGTAGGGGCAGGCCTAGAAGTCAGTCCTGGGGAAGAGCCATGTTTTCAAGCTCCTCATAAGCCCCTCATGTCTTTAAGTTGAGGCAATGTAGGTTCATTTATGCACCCTCCCCTCTCTTCTTAAAGTCTGGAAAGAGTGAGCTTGTCAGTTGTCACAGAGTTTCCCTTACTTCATCTTAGTAAGAGACATACTGAGTCTGAGCTTTGGAGTGTTGCATGCTTGTTAAAGATTTGCTTGTAAAGTATTATGTGCGTTTTGCTTTAGGAACCCAAACGTCTACGTGAATGGCTGAGCTACATTACCATCTGGACCTCACCTTTCTTTCTCTTTCTCCACTGACCCGTCGTTTCCCCGGGGGGGTAGTTATCTTCAAGGGTGTTCTTCCTCACTCTGAGAGTGCATTCCTTAGGGAGAGAGGTGCATTCTCACCACTCCTGAGAAACTAAACCAGTCTCATGTTTTGTCAGGCTTTCAGGTCTCAGAAACTCCATCTAATCCAGGAATCTCCCCATCGTCTGCAAAGTGGCCTGCAGATCCATCTTTCTCCAGTCATATTTCCCCTCCATATGGAACCCATTGCAACTCTACTCGTTGATAACGACATACAAATCCACCAATATCTAAAGGACACCTTCTACATGAACATTTCATTAGCTCTAGAAACCATTGTTTCATGCACTGTCTCCATTTCATCCAGACCTGAATGTCCAGCACCTTCCTGAAACTTTAACTCACCATAACGTCATCCTCCTTACAGCCAACAGCAAGCAACAGCTAGTTCAAACCTTACTTGATAATATTAACCTATATGGATAGAAACTCCAGCTTTTGGCCAACACCAAGTCACTCAGATCCACCCTTGGCACGGAACGCACCCTCAAGAAACACACCGCCAAGTAAAACAATATGGCCACCACTAAAGAAAGCTAAACTGTTCCTTCTGTTGCGACTCCAAAACTGATGTTAATGGTCTCGTACTCTCACATCTGGATGTTTGCAATGCACTACTCCTCATATTCTACACTGGGTCCCTTGTAACCTATTCTACTTGTCACAGCATGCCTCATCAAGAACCTAAGGAAATATGACCACATCACTGCCATCCTAATGGAAATCCACTGGTTTTCCTTGAAGCCTGCACTACACCCACAGCCAGGACATCATCGAACTGGAGACAAAGAAGTGCAATGAAGAAAATCAAAGTAACAGCCATTTTCTATCTAAGTATCCAGGGTTAGGGGTTAATCATTCAATCAGGGTTGGTAAAGTGCAGCTACTCACCCGCGAAGGTCTCAAGGCACTAGGTGGAGTGTGGCTCTGTTGAGTGCTGGGGTCATCTGAAGAGACAGGTTTTTTGATCCTTCCTGAACTGGAGCAGGGTAGGGACTTGCCAGAGGTGGAGGGGGAGGTCGTTCCAGGCCTTGGCTGCCTGGTAGGAGAAGGAATTTCCTTATATTCTGGTCTTGTAGATGCATGGGATGGTGTAATAACCGACTTTTTTCTGGCCCTTTTTAGAGGGAGGATGATGGAGAGTGACTCCAGTCTATGACCTTTATAATATAGGGATGAGGACTATAAGTAGGACCTATTCATAGGGCACAGTAGTGCATTTTCGTATCCTTTTTATTAGATCAGGGCTTATGAGCTTAAGCTATTGAATAGATATACAAGTGCTACTGATGATTCATCCTTTTGCTAGAGTATTAGCATATTTTCCATGGTGTTATGTGTATTTTGGGCTTGGTAGGCCTTAAACGGGACAGACTCCATCTTGCCTTCTGCCCAGTAGCTGGAGAGGCTTTTTAGGTCAAGTGTAATGTTTTAGTTTCAAGGTGTTGTTCGCTTGGAGAGAACCGGCTCAGGCTGGCCCTTATCGAAGGAATGTATTTTTCTCCACTCCGAAGACACAACTCCAGGCCGGCCGGCTGGGAACGTGTCCTTGGTACGGGGAGGTACAAGAATTTGGTCGGCGGCAGGTTACTGGCCGTAACTTTCCATGAAGGGACAGGCTTTGATATTAGCGGAAGTGTTAGGCAATGAGTGAGTTAGTTCGTAGGCGGCAGCTAGCCGTTAGCATCTATGCTATTAATTATCTTCACGGCGGACAGTCGCCATTTTGAAGTCCGAGAAATATTCTGAGACCGAGACTCTCTGAGAAAAACTGGAGGAGAAATAGTGCATAGCGCATAGTGCCAGAGAGAGAGAGAGACGATAGCTAATAGCGAGCGAGGTTCCAGTCCCTTGGAGGGAAGCAGAGGAGGTTGAGCCTAGCGGTGCAGACGTGTACTTGTGACGGCTGAGGCGTGACCCCGAGACGAGCCAAGACACAGAGACGAGAAGGGAACCTAGATGACTACCGAGCCCCGACTTCATATTAACCAGGTGACCTCCGCCCTTTCCCATATTGAGCGCTCATCCTAACCCCTTTTGTCTTTTTTCTTTGCAGAATGTATACATATCGCATAGTATTGTGCTTGTGTTAATTGCTAATAAATACCCCGAGTTCTTAGTGAACTGACATGTGCCTTGTATTCTTGTTCAATCGAGGTAACCGCACTTTCTAGTCAGGCATTGTTTGCATGAACGGTTGTGATTCCCGATCAGGTAAGGAATGAATGAACAATGAGGGAATGAGGGTATGTTTGATGTCAAGAGCAGAAGGTACATATATACACATCAATTTGACAAGTCGTACTGATTTCGATTATTGTAGTTTTATCCCGAGTAGACAAGTGAGAGATCTCCTTCTTAAGTACTCATAGGAAAGTGGTCGTCGTTGGTGAACGGCGTTAGTGAGAACACTGGGGGGATACAGTGTGGAGGTTCGCCGGATTGTGAACCGTGTGTATAAGTGAGAGCACTGGGGGGATACAGTGTGGAGGTTCGCCTGATTGTGAACCGTTTGGAAAATGAGAGCGCTGGGGCTGCAGACCTATGCGTGTAGACACGCCAGATTGTGTGTCGAGTGAGCACTGATAGTGATCAGTGTGTAAGGATATATATATCCAGTCTGGGCCGAAGGGGCCGCGAGACTAGGTGGTATAAATAGGATATTGTAGAAAACCTATGCATGTTTATTGCTGTCTTCCTCATCCTTAGGTACGAGATGTACATACATATATGTCTATATCCATTGTAAATACGTCCTGAGGTGGGAGGTGATCACGTTCCGGCTGGGTTAGAGGGGCCCCTAGGGGCTGATTCCATCTGAGCGGAAAATCCGGTCGTTACATCTGGCGTCACGAACTGTTTACGAAGCCTGTGTGCGCTGTATTGTTTTCATCTTGCTGGTTTGCGCTCGGCTCGTACGTATCAATTTTTGTGTATAATTGTGTATATATATATATATTTTTTTGTATCAACATGTTTACGAAAAAGTCGACATCCGTTTTCAAGTTGCCTCTCCAGATTCCCGGCTGGGAGTCTACGCCTTACGAGGCTTTGGCCCGTGAGTGGGCCGATTCTACTGGTTTGAGCGAGAATTGGACTTCTTGTTTGGAGCAGGCGGAGCCTGCTGAGGTGGTTTCTTGCTTGCAAAAAGCCCCGGTAGTGAAGGGTGATGAGCTTCCTATTTTGGGTCGCAGAGGTTGGATTGTGCTACATGCATACCGGATTCTTCATGAGAGGTTTGTTCAGTTGCGAAAGCAGTGCAAGGATATGGAGGGACAGGTTGTTGAATTGCAGAATGCGCATACTTTGATGCGGTGTCAGAATAAATTGCTTGCCGACAAACTTGAGACTTATCAAACTATTGCCGAAAGGGCTGCAGTTCGCATTGCGAGGTATAAGTACAAACACCGTCGTGGTCGTGTGTCCACACGGAAAGTGCGTATGGTCGTGGCGAAAGCTGGAATGGATTGGAACCCTGATGAGTGGGATGGTAATATCTGGGATTCTCATACTTCTGACTCCTCGGCTGAGGAGGGTGACAAGCACGAGTCTTCTCGCTCCGGACGTGACTGTAAATCTGCTTCTTGTGGCAATGATGTTGTGTCTAGCGACCGTGGTCGTTTTTCCCGTTCCGATGACGTGTCTCATCCTGACTGTTCTTTTAAATCTAAGGACGGGGCTTCTTTGGGAGCTCTGCCGGAGGTTTCTGCTCATCCTGTGTTTCGTCGCAAGTTACAGCAAGCTCCTGGTAATCCGGGTGGTGTTGCCCTGGATAGTATTGAGGATTTTACTCAACAGGAGGTTAGTGATATTTTACAACGATTTCGTCAACGGCCCGGTGAAGCTTTGCTTACGTGGATGGTGCGCCTTTATGAACTGGGCGCTGCCGGTATCATGCTCGATGCTGTTGATTGTTTACGGTTTTGCTCTTTGAGTTCTGATTCTACCATTCAAGATCATTTTCGGAACTATAATGGTGCTGGTCAAATTACTTTGCTCCAGCTTGCGTCTGATGGCTGTAGCCAGAAGTACCCTACTGAATCTGATTGGCCTGTCAATGACAAGCCGTGGTACACTTTGCATGATGCATCGCAACGTCTGAAGGAGGAGGTGATGAAAACCGCGATTTTTCTTAGTACTTCTGACAGGTTGTTGGACGGTCTTTTAACATCTTCTGTACGCAATCGCATTATCCGTTCTTCCCCTGTTGCTTACAAGCAGGTGATGATGACTTTATTGATTAATCAGACTGGCAATCCTTTGTCTGCGGTGCTTGAATCTGTTCGTCAGCTTGGTGAGTTGGGTGAATGGTTTAAACCTGAGAGACAATCTCGCCCCGAGGGTCGTGCTGCCGGGGATTACAAGTTCTCTAGACGTGATATGTTTCTTGCACTTTTGGCTGACGGTGTGAAAAGGGAGGATATTGACGGTGAGCCTAATAATCGCTTGTGGGACATATTCCGTAAGCGTGGTTTGGATCGGAAGGAGGGTGCCCGTCGTGTCCGTAAGAATGATTGTGGTCGTGGTTCTGATGACAGTGGTGATGAGAGGCGCCGTGTGGATTCTGATCGCCGTGGTGATCAGCGGTATGAGCATGATGTGTCCCCTCGTCATGACAGAGAGAGGGAGAGAGAGGGGGAAAAAGTAAGGGGGAGAGATGATCGTGTATCCAACCGGTATAGAGAGGAGAGAGATTATTCCCCTGAGTTGAGAAGAAGGGAGGATCGTCACAGGCTTGCTGATCGTAATTCACAGTACGAGGTAAATGACAAAAATCCATTTCGCAATGGAGATGGATATGAACAGGAGATTCTGATACCCAAGAAACATGAGAGTATTTATCCTGATTTGTCCTGGTTAGCGGAACGCACTAAAAATGACTAGGAAATAGGTCAAGCTCCAGTACGAAGGTGGGCTCACAGAGACAATAGACCCTATGTAGATATTGAGATTTTCTGGAAACATCGTAATATCCAAAGGGCCCGAGCATTAGTGGATACAGGAGCGGAGGCCACTTTAATTCATGGCAAATCAAAGAAATTTAAAGGACAATTCTTCACAATTACTGGTTTAGGTGGAAAAGAGACCCCCGCAGTGCAAACTACGCTTGAGATGAGAATTGGTAGGATTCCTCGTAGAGAATATTCTGTGTTAGTCGTACCACTCTTGGAGTATATAATTGGAATTGATATTTTGAAAGGGATGACCTTACATTTGGATGATGGTTGTTATCAATTTGGAACCAAGCATTACATTTCGTCCAGACCTGTACGGGTTGGCCGTTTACGAATGCCCCCCATTACAATTCCTCAAGCCACGAAGGTAGTTTCTCAAAAGCAATATCGTATCCCAGGTGGCCACGAAGAGATCAGTGCCACAATTCAGGATTTGGTTGATGCAGGAGTTATAACTCCGGTTACTTCTGCTTGGAATAATCCCGTTTGGCCCGTGCAAAAGAGTGATAACTCTTGGCGCATGACGGTCGATTATCGAGAATTGAACAAACATACACCTCGTTTGACCGTTGCTGTACCAGATATTGTTACTCTGATTCAGAGAATTCAGAAGCATCCAGGTACATGGTATGCGTCTATTGATATTGCTAATGCTTTCTTTTCGATTCCAATTGCCCCCGAGTGTCAGGAACAATTCAGTTTTACCTGGAATGGACGTCAAATGACGTTTAGGAGTCTTCCTCAAGGCTATGTGCATAGTCCTACGATCTGTCACCGGCTGGTGGCGGAACATTTGTCTGAGGTGCCCGTACATCCACAAATACAGGTGTGTCATTATATTGATGACATTTTGATCCAAGGTGAGACGCAAGATCAGGTCCAGTCCCATTTAGATCAGATCCTTGATTGCTTACGAGCAAAAGGTTGGGAAATCAATCCTGATAAATTACAAGGTCCATCCCAAAATGTTAAATTTTTTTTTTTTCACAACCAAAAATGTTAAATTTTTAGGCATTAATTGACATGAAGGTCACAGAGAAGTGATCCCACAGGTGAAGCGGAACATTTTAGATTTTGCTGTTCCAAGGAATAGAAAAGAGGCTCAGAGTTTCATTGGTTTGTTTGGTTTTTGGCGTCAGCACATTCCCCATTTGAGTCAGATTTTGGCTCCCTTATATCGAGTCACTCGCAAAAAGAATGCGTTTGAATGGGGTGAACTACAACAGAATGCATTTAATTTGGCGAAAGAAGCCATTCAATATGCCTTGGATTTGTGGCCTGTGGGCGAGGGTGATGTGGATCTGAATGTGTCTGTGGAAGGTCCGTATGCCAATTGGAGTTTATGGCAAAAGCAGGGCGGACAAAAAGTGCCATTAGGTTTTTGGACTAAAAAGTTACCTGAAGCTGGTGAGCGTTATACACCTTTTGAAAAACAGTTGCTTGCATGTTACTGGGCTCTGGTGGATACCGAGCAATTGACTTTAGGTCATGCTGTGATTTTGAGACCCGAAATTCCTATTATGCAGTGGGTTTTGAGTTCGCCGAAATCCCATCGAATTGGACATGCTCAGGAGGCGAGCGTAATTAAATGGAAGTGGTACATTCAGGACAGAGCGCGTGTGGGTCCGAAAGGTGTGGCTGTGTTGCATGAGCGAGTGGCGCAGGCGCCATCAAATGAGACTGGAAATTATTGTTCGGTACCTGTAGTACAGGAATCTCCCGTCAAGTGGGGTAAATCATTTGATGATCTGTCCGTGGAGGACAGAAAACATGTGTGGTTTACGGATGGTTCAGCGAGATTCATTGGTGAGAAACGACATTGGAAAGCAGTGTCTTACAATCCGATTACACAGAAATTATTGAGTACCACTGGTGATGGAAAGAGTAGTCAATATGCTGAATTGTATGCGGTTTACCAAGTGTTGAAACAGGAACTACCTGGCACATGTCACATTTTCACTGATTCCTGGTCCACTGCTAATGGACTGGCGGTATGGTTACCAACATGGCATTCTCATAATTGGGAATTGCATTCAAAAGAACTGTGGGGAAAAGAACTATGGCAAGACATTTGGGAATTGCTCCCACAGAGCACTGTGACAATCTTTCACGTAGATGCACACACCCCAATAGATTCTCTTGACAAATTTTTTCATAATATTGCAGATGAAAAGTCTAAAATTTCTGAGGCAGTGGTGGACATGCAAGATTCTGATTTGGCGGGATTGGCGAAATGGGCCCACCAGAAAGCGGGACATTTTGGAGAGAGAGCCACTAGCAGGTGGGCCACTGACCGAGGGATTCACATTCCTCTAAATTTGATTAAAGATGTTATTCTGCATTGTCCCATTTGCCAGCATTCTAGAAAGAGAGAAGTGCCTCACATTGTTCAAGGCCATTTACATCGAGGAAAATTGCCCGCTCAAATTTGGCAAATTGATTATATTGGTCCGCTCCCTGTGAGCAGAAATTGTCAGTATATTTGTACCGCTGTTGATACTTATAGTGGCCTTTTGGTCGCTTTCCCTTGTAAAAATGCTACCCAAATCAATACCATTAAAACATTGGAACTACTCATTTTATATTATGGTGTTCCATTCCAAATTCAATCTGATAACGTATCTCACTTCCGTGGAAGATTGGTGCAGGAATTCTGTGCGGAAAACCACATTGAATGGGTGTTTCACATTCCATATTATCCACAAGCTTCGGGTTTGATTGAGAGAATGAACGGTTTGCTAAAAGAACAATTACGTAAATTGACAGATGATCGATATAAGAATTGGAAAGATATTTTGTTTCAAGCATTATTGATTTTAAATAATCGCCCTTTGTTACATGCTGAATCTCCTTTAATGCGTTTGTTCCCTCCAGCTGTTGATGCAAAACCGAATACCCTTGTTACTACCGTTATGTATTGGGAAATTACCCCCGGAGCTCTGGCTCCATGTAGAGCAACCCCAGGTTCCGCAGGCTTGGACCTGCATGCTATGGAAGACATTGTTCTAAAAAGTAGGGACCGAGTCATTGTTGAAACTGGCATTGGTGTCTGTATACCAGCCGGTAGCTTTGGACTGATTGCCCCTAGATCGGGCCTTGCCTTAAAAGGTATTCAAGTTCTTGGAGGAGTGATTGACAGTGATTATCAGGGAGAGGTTAAGGTCCTCTTGCTTAATAGCAGTGAGGTGGATTTATCATTCAAGAAGTCTGACCGTGTTGCTCAATTGTTGATTATGCCTGTCTTCAGTGGTGAGATCAAGAAAGGCTCTGCCCCGACTTTGCTAACGACACGTGGCCAAAAGGGCTTCGGCTCCTCCGATAATCCCGGAGCTAAAATATGGGTGCAATCGCCTAAGCATCCCCCTGAACAGGCTGAAGTTATTGCGACCGGTCATGACAACACCATTTTGGTGATGAAGCCAGGGAAAGATAGCTGGGAAGCTGTCCCAGCTGACAAATGTTATTTGCGAGAATGATTAAGGCCTGTGTTTGTATTCTTTCAGATCATTCTCTGGACTGCTGCTGCAGGATGTGTCGGCGTTGGACTCCTTTTGGTCTGCTACGCCGGGAGAGGAGAGAACCCACCGACTTTGGTTGATTGGAGGACCCGAGTTCCGCGTTCCTTTGCTGCGTGGGACTCATCAGCCAATTTCTGGATAACACTCGCAAAAAGAGTGACTAATTCTCCACATTTTTGCCTCACTCCCATGAGGTCTGTGACTGACATTTTAGCGACCTGTTTGGTTGCCGTCCCTGCTTCTATCGAGACTTTACGACATATTTTTAATATCTCGAATGCCCGACCAAATGTTATTCTGGGCGATTTTGCGGCCCACGAATTTTGTCCCTTATGTACTGCTCTTCCAGACCTTGATATCCCTATTCATTCCCGGATTACTACTTTTAATATTACCCCTGGAGATCTGTGTTTTGTGATGACATGTGATCCTAAAGCTATCACCGAATGTATTAGGCTGAAGATACAAGCTGCAACTTCTTTTTCAGCTCATCAACGATTGCTGTGTTTGAAGAGACTTCCGAATTCGTGTCTTTCTGTTAAGAATAATATGACATGTAAACGTTTATTAGTTGCCCCTAGTTATTATCGTTCCATGTTATTGCCATCTGGCTGGCTCTTCTCTTGCGGGAATTCATCCTGGCCTTATATTCCGCAAATATTTCCGGAGGTCCTTGTGCTATCACTAGATTAAGTTTATTAATGTTTTCTTCACACCCTAGTTCACATTCCCGTATGGTGCGAGACTCTATGTCGTTACACGAAGATTGTGATTCCTCTGTACACCTCTACTCTAAATCGGAATACCTTGGTTTAGCTTTTTCTATTATTGGTGTCCCAGCGTTGGCCGTTTATAATGCAAAAACGATTGGCAAGATGGCCTGCTGGATGGTAAAATCTATTAATCAAACTTCTACTGTATTATCTGACCTGTTACTAGATGCCCAGGGTGAACGTCGAGCTATTTTGCAGAATCGTGCAGCGATCGACTACCTTTTGTTAAAACATGGACATGAGTGTTCTGATTTTGAGGGCCTGTGCTGTTTTAATTTGTCCGATCACTCTAAATCAATTCAAGCCCATATTGACAAACTCCACGATTTGACTGCAGAGGTTAGACAACACATTGATCAGGTCTGGTTTGACTGGCTCTTTAATTGGTTACCTCACTTACATTCCTTACGACAGATTTTAGGGGGTATTATACTTTGCGTTTGTGTTTTAGTGGCTATCTGCTGTTTTATTCAGTGCATTCCTTCTCTACTCCAATTTTGTAGAATTAGCGGAGGACGTAGATCTGTTAATTTTGTTTCTTATTATTCCTCTACTGATGTTAGTTCTATATAGTGTATAGATAATAGACTGGAGTCAAGGGTGAAATGTAATAACCAACTTTTTCTGGCCCTTTTTAGAGGGAGGATGATGGAGAGTGACTCCAGTCTATCACCTTTATAATATAGGGATGAGGACTATAAGTAGGACCTATTCATAGGGCACAGTAGTGCATTTTCGTATCCTTTTTATTAGATCAGGGCTTATGAGCTTAAGCTAGGGAATAGATATACAAGTGCTACTGATGATTCATCCTTTTGCTAGAGTATTAGCATATTTTCCATGGAGTTATGTGTATTTTGGGCTTGGTAGGCCTTAAACGGGACAGACTCCATCTTGCCTTCTGCCCGGTAGCTGGAGAGGCTTTTTAGGTCAAGTGTAATGTTTTAGTTTCAAGGTGTTGTTCGCTTGGAGAGAACCGGCTCAGGCTGGCCCTTATCGAAGGAATGTATTTTTCTCCACTCCGAAGACACAACTCCAGGCCGGCCGGCTGGGAACCTGTCCTTGGTACGGGGAGGTACAAGAATTCGGTGGGTGGCAGGTTACTGGCCGTAACTTTCCATGAAGGGACAGGCTTTGATATTAGCGGAAGTATTAGGCAATGAGTGAGTTAGTTCGTAGGCGGCAGCTAGCCGTTAGCATCTATGCTATTAATTATCTTCACGGCGGACAGTCGCCATTTTGAAGTCCGAGAAATATTCTGAGACCGAGACTCTCTGAGAAAAACTGGAGGAGAAATAGCGCATAGCGCATAGTGCCAGAGAGAGAGAGAGACGATAGCTAATAGCGAGCGAGGTTCCAGTGCCTTGGAGGGAAGCAGAGGAGGTTGAGCCTAGCGGTGCAGACGTGTACTTGTGACGGCTGAGGCGTGACCCCGAGACGAGCCAAGACACAGAGACGAGAAGGGAACCTAGATGACTACCGAGCCCCGACTTCATATTAACCAGGTGACCTCCGCCCTTTCCCATATTGAGCGCTCATCCTAACCCCTTTTGTCTTTTTTCTTTGCAGAATGTATACATATCGCATAGTATTGTGCTTGTGTTAATTGCTAATAAATACCCCGAGTTCTTAGTGAACTGACATGTGCCTTGTATTCTTGTTCAATCGAGGTAACCGCACTTTCTAGTCAGGCATTGTTTGCATGAACGGTTGTGATTCCCGATCAGGTAAGGAATGAATGAACAATGAGGGAATGAGGGTATGTTTGATGTCAAGAGCAGAAGGTACATATATACACATCAATTTGACAAGTCGTACTGATTTCGATTATTGTAGTTTTATCCCGAGTAGACAAGTGAGAGATCTCCTTCTTAAGTACTCATAGGAAAGTGGTTGTCGTTGGTGAACGGCGTTAGTGAGAACACTGGGGGGATACAGTGTGGAGGTTCGCCGGATTGTGAACCGTGTGTATAAGTGAGAGCACTGGGGGGATACAGTGTGGAGGTTCGCCTGATTGTGAACCGTTTGGAAAATGAGAGCGCTGGGGCTGCAGACCTATGCGTGTAGACACGCCAGATTGTGTGTCGAGTGAGCACTGATAGTGATCAGTGTGTAAGGATATATATATCCAGTCTGGGCCGAAGTGGCCGCGAGACTAGGTGGTATAAATAGGATATTGTAGAAAACCTATGCATGTTTATTGCTGTCTTCCTCATCCTTAGGTACGAGATGTACATACATATATGTCTATATCCATTGTAAATACGTCCTGAGGTGGGAGGTGATCACGTTCCGGCTGGGTTAGAGGGGCCCCTAGGGGCTGATTCCATCTGAGCGGAAAATCCGGTCGTTACAGATGGTGACTAGAGAGAGGTCAGTTGATCAGAGGTGTCTCTTGGGTGCGTGGAAGGAGATGCAATTGTTTAGGTATGCAGGTCTGATGTAGTGGAGGGCCTGGTATGCATGAGCAGAGGAGCTTGAAGGTTATTCTTCTTTTGATGGGGAGCCAGTGGAGGTTGCGGAGGTGTTGGGTGATGTGGTTGTGATGGAGGACGTCTAGGATCAGGCTGGCTGCGATGTTCTGGAGGGTGTTGCCGTAGTCCAGTCTGCTACTGATGAGGGTGTGCTTGACCATTTTTCTGAGTTCGGATATGATCCATCTGAACGTTTTTTGGAGTATGCGGAGGGTGTTAAAGCAGGCCAAGGGTACGGCGTTGATCTGGGGGTTCATCGTGAGTGATGAGTTAAGTATGAGGCAGAGGTTTCGTGTGTGGTCTGTCGGATTGGGGGGATTTCCAAGTACAGGGGCCACCAGGTGTTGTCCCACGTGGAGGGGGTGGAGCCAAGATTGAGGATTTCTGTTTTCTCAGAACTGAGGTTTCAGGCAACTTTTCTTCATCCAGGTGGCAACAGCTTTCATCCTTTCCTGGAAGTCGTGCCTGGTGATGTTGGCTCCTTTGGTGAGGGAGAGGATGAGCTAGGTATCATCGGCAGAGGAGATGATGTTGAGCGTCGTGGTTTTTGACGATGGTTGCGAGGAGGGCCATATAGATCATCACTGTATCCATCAGGACCACTCTAACCATGCTCGAATCTAGGAAACAGCTGAAGATGCACCTCTTTAAAGAGCACCGCAACATAATACAATCACACCTCACTTCTGCTCTCAGATTACACCTACACTTCCAGTCACTTGTTGCTGTGTCTCTAACTTTGCGTCCGTAAATAGCTATATTGCCTTTCGACTAGGTTCATGCCATGCAAGTACCCCATATGTAAATACATACATAGTTGTCAAAAACAAAATAAAATAAATGGCGGTCTGTACTATGTTGGGCTATCCATTTAGCAGTTGGGAGCAACCTGGAATCAAAATTATTCCTGTGAGATAGTTAACTTGATTACACAGAAAAGGCCAGCCGGCTCCTAATCTGTTGGGACTCGATGTGCTCATAACCCCATCCGATTAGGCTTAGAATGATCCAAAAGACAAGTGTGCCTACCACGGGGAGGCTTCTTCATAAATCATTAAATGGCACCATTAAATTGCACAATGAGTTGTCCGATTCAATCGGGACACAGATTCTTTGTGATACAAAGTATCTATGGACGTCTCCCTGGGTAGCGTAAGGGCTGTGCATACCTCCTTTCTGACTTCTGAAACTGCATTTGCTAGTGACAGGGGAGGCAGCTTCCGAATCAGAAAGTGGGGATGCACAGCCCTCACACAACTCTTTAAAGCTCAGAAAGAGCGGAGTACAAACTCCCCCCCCCCCGGTAATCCTTCTCAGGAAAGCATCACCCTTCTCCCCACCCCATGCCTCTTTGGGGCAAATGTAGGTAGCCGTTTGCGATTCGCAAATGCCAAAATGCGGCGAATTTCGGCGCTTGTGAATCGCAAACGGCGTTTTGATATGTAGGTGCATATTAGCAAAATAAGGAATCGCAAAAATTGCGATTCCTTATTTTGCTCAAGCATTTAAGGAATCACAATTTTGCGATTCCTTAAATGCTATGTAGGAGTCAATTAAAAAATGCAATTCAGGCTTAAGGAATCGCAAAATACCACCTACTCCAAGTAGATTGTATTTTGCAATTTCCTTTACAATTGCATTTTTTTTTTAAATTCAAAGTGCCATGTGGCGCACAGACATGCCCTTAGGGCATGTCAGTGCGCCACATGTACTTACAGGCACATTCCAGGGGTGCAACAAGTGTCCTTTGGACACCCTGGCACCCTTGGAATTGCAATTCTCAAATTGCGATTTTCTCATAGAAAGTCGCAATTTGAGGATGTATCCCCATTCATTCCTATGGGCCTCTTGGCCCATAGGAATGAATAGGACACTCATTCCTTAATTGCGATTCGCAATTTGCTAATCGCAATTAAGGAATATTAGGTAATCACAAAAATATTGCGATTTATTACCTACATTCCATTTTGCGATTCGGAAATAGCGACTCCTTAAAAATCGCTATTTCAGAATCGCAAAATGGAGATTACCTACATATGCCCCTATGTTCCCTATTTAGAAGGAATACACATCACACCACAGGAGAGCCATTATCTGTTATCTGACCCCAGACACTGGCAAAAAGGTGCTTTGGTTTAGGCACAAAAATGCCAACTTCTAAATGTAGCATTTTCAGACTAGTAATTTAAAATCTGACTTTACCATTAAAGAGGATATTACATCACAATTAAAATGAATGGAAAAAGTATTTTTATATCTGATGCCAAACTAAAAGGTTCACATATCAAGTATATTAAGGTTACTCAGTATTAGACTATGGGAGAGATAGCTTTGAAGCAGTGAAAAAGGACTTTCTCAGTTTTTCACTGTAATGACATATAAATGCATGACCTCCTTTTGAAATATTGTGCGCTCATTTTGGGCTTACCTTAGAGCTGAATTATATGTATTTGGTGAACTTTACCGTCTATGCAGGGTGACCCCAAACCTTTTGCGTTCACCCCTCCCGCTTCTGAATTTCGTCTTAATAGGCATTAGTACTCTGTGCACTTTACCACTGCTAACCAGTGCTAAAGTGCTTGTTCTCTTTCTTTAAAACATGGTACAAATTGTAAACACCCGATTGGCATATTTAATGTACCTTTAGGTGCTGCAGCCCACTAGTAGCATTTAATTTACAGGTCGTTAGTACATGTAATAACATTGACTAGGTACTTACAAGTAAAGTGAATGTGCTAAGCAGGTGTATACCAGTTTTACCATGTTTAGAAGGGAGAGCACAAGCACTTTACCAGTGGTTAGCAGGCATAAAGTGGGCAAAGTCCTAAAAGCCCACAAAACAGGATCAGCAATGGAAGATAAAGATCTGGTGTGACCCTGCAGAAAAGACCCAGCCCACCATTACGACAAACAAACATTGCCAGTTGCAAGCACAAATTCATGCAATCTCCTTTATCTTGCAAAACACCTATGCAGCATGTCTTTTCAAGTTTAAAACTGCCCCGATTTGAAATTTTTTAACTATCTGATTCGTTGATGCGGATGATTAATTTGGTGGACAAGCCTACTTTTTGTCCCAGTCTGACCCTGCCAAAGTCAGAGTTCTTCCTCAGCAATAGTGCCACTTACCTTTCCACTCATTCTCCACTTGCCTTTGAAGTGGAGCAACACACATAATTCTGTAAATGCTCAATGTTAGGCAAGAATCAGTACTGCAATGGTGTTGTCCAGCTGCACCGCGAGCTCGTTAGCCACTAGTCGCCATTCTCAGAGTGAAGAAAGTTGCTCCTCAGAAATAGATAGAGGGCGATTTATAACAAGATGTAGAGGTAAGGAGTAACAAGTACCAGCAGCAACCGACCATCAGACAGCCACGCTACAACCGCCCACATTCGAAACTTCACATTCTACTCCCACCTTCCATTCTACTCGCACATTTGTAGTATTGCGTAATTAGTAAATGTATGTAACGATTATACTTTGTTCCATATAGAATGTATTGTGTCATAGCTGAGTATTCCATATTCCAAGTATAAGTAGGGGTAAATGGAATGTTACTGGTATTCTTGTATTGGGAGCTGATGCTGCTGTCAGGATGTATATGGTTAATAATAAAGGAGACTTGATCTTTCGAATGATTACTGTCTTAGAATATTTGTGAAGATATTACACAAATTTTGCGACAAGATAGTTGACAGCGCCTGAACACATTGGCTTTATACGGAGTTTGAAGATTTGCATGCAAGGGTGAGTGCATGCTTTATGGAGCTATCTTCGATTTTCAAGAAATTATTCTACATGTTACAGTGAGAATTCTGGGATAAATATATCATGAGCCTGGATATTATCTTCGGTACAGTAAGGTTGTATGATTTGTGTGATTGCGTGTTACTTTCTGTGCACCATTACCTTTCTCCATTTTACCTTGTGTATATTTTAAAGCTCTGCAAGCACTATGTCGATTCTCTCAGGGGCGGCCCTATGCATGTGCAAGCTGTGCACCTGCACAGGGCCACCAAATCCCAGGAGCCTCCATGACATTATATAGCCTTAATATAATAATCCTCTGAGGATGGATACATATTTGCGTGGTGGCTCCTGGCAGGGATTTGGCGGTCTCCGGCTCTGTTCCACTTCCAAACACCCTGACCCCGGTCCTCCCCTCTTCACTGGCCTCAGTGCCTGCGCTCCACCTGGTTCCTGAGCTCCGGGGGTTCCGCCCCGCCCAGACGCCCTCTTCCAGGGCCCCCTACCTACGCTCCCTGCCCAGGGCCGCCATGAGCTTAAAGCCGCCCCTGATTCTCTGTGCGGCAGCACACACTCTGCTACCATTCAAAGTTGCTGTGGGCATTCAGCTGAATCCCCGTGAGGTTGCTTAGCAAGTCGTGAAATCCAGAGGCAACACAGGGTGTCAGGAAGTATTGCTCTGAACTCTGTGTACTTCTGCACTCTACGATGTCACGCTGTGTGAGCATTACAGGACAATATTTTGAATTGTGGAAATCCAACACTCAAGTTGTAATTTGACAAATATACGGAGCATCAAACGGACACACTAATGCGCATTTCGGAAATCGGAGCATCAAGCACGCACAGTGACTCGCACATTTAGGAAATCGGGCAAACAAACCCACACAGTGGTGCGCACTTCATGAATTACATAAAGCATTTACCAACATGATTTTTATACAAATTAGTACAGTATGACTACATGTGTTGAATTTTGAGCAAGTAACAAGTAAGACAGTGTGTTTATTTATTACAAGGCTTTATTGTGTCAGATCTAGCCTTACACAAGTAAAACTCAACTATTTAACATATATACGGTAAACAATTCAGTCGATATTAAAACATTTTAAAGGTGTTCAACTGAAATTAATACTTACCATGGATAACAATGCAACCAATTCCAGTAATGTGAATATGGGAATTAACTTAAGTACACCCAAAGTGGTTTTAACGGATCCAGGAGAGCCTAATCTTAGATAGGCAAAGTGGAAGGAAAATTTTTTTAAGTACATTGCTACATTAGAAGACAATGGTAGCGTTTTGTCACCAGAGAGGATAAAGAGAATTCCAATGCACTGCCTAGGCCCAGAGGGTTTACAATCAAATGCAAAAAGAAAACAAGATCCGAATGAGTCAATCAAGGAGTATTTGGCTGTTCTAAAAAAAAACTAGCTGCGATATGCAAATTTGGCAAACTACATGAGGAGATGATATGGGATCAGATAGTTATGTGCACAAGCAATAAATGAATTCAAGATATACTATGGATTAAAATGGATTACAATTAAAAAGATATAACAACACTAGTAAAGAAAGCTAAACTGTCAGAAAGATTTGGCAAAGCATTTATTCCACAATTGGGAAACCCATCAGTAAACAAAATCTCACATGGGAAAAGAAGAACAAATCTGAGCCCTAGGAATAATTACGACCTTGCGAGTATTGGCAAAAACACAAGTGAAGAGATCAAAATCAACCAAAGGAAGACCAGAAATTTGACATGCTACTTTTGTGATGGCAGTGCACATAATGGCAGATTTGACAAGCGCCTAGCAAAAAAGGCAAAGTGTTTAGAGTGTGGTATCTTAGAACAGTTTGCTAGAGTATGTAGGAAAAAGTGAAGAAAGAAAAACAGAGTTGCATGTCTAAAGGAGAGTGATTTAGGTTCATCAGGGAATGAATTAGAAGAGGAGTTAGAAGAATTGTTTCCAAACAAAGATTATAATAAGACAAATGGTGTATTGAATATTAATAGCAACAATAGGAACAAAGCACTATGGTCATTAAGTTTGGAAGTACTCTTTTACATTTTGCTGCTGATTTGGGATTTCCTTTTACCATTATTGCATGCACTGTATAGGATAACAAGTTTGCAAATGTTATTGGTCCACATCTTGAGCCTACTGATGTAAATCCAAAAGGTTTCACTAGAGAAAATAATATGTTGGAGTATGGCTTACTTGTTGTTTGTTTCAAAATTCAAGAGCCACTTGTAAGCTGTATGTTGCAGCTGATTGTTCTTCCATATTGGGATAAAGAGACCAAAAAGCTTTACACAATATACTCGATCCTAATAGCCCAGAGCAGGTCTTGGTAGCTTGTGATAGTGACAACACTAAGAAATGAGTTATTAAGGAATTACAGGATATTTTTAATGGACAAATAGGTAAACTCAAAGGGTTCACCCACCAAATAAATCTTCAGCCATACCTAAAATACAGAATGTGCGTAATGTTGCAATCATTTAGGAGAGGATGTCAAATTGGAGCTTGGAAAGTTACAGAAATCTGGAATTATCGAACCCATTAAGGCATCTGAATGGATTGCTCGAATGGTTAAAGCCAGACGATCCAATGGTAAAATTTGTCTTTGTGGGGAGCTTAGATGCCTCAATGGCAATATAGGGGTGGACCAATATCCTCTTCAGCGAATTGATTAAATGCTGTCATTAACCAGGGGTACAAAGTGGTTCTCCACAATCGACCTTTCCTCTGCATATCTCCAAATTTCTGTACATCCGTCTAGTATAAGTTTTTCTGCATTTTTTATTCCTTTTGGGTGTTTTCAATTACATCGTATGCCTTTAGCTTAGCCCCTGCTACATTTTCGAGGCTCATAACATAGCTATTTGATGATATGCCGGTGATTGCGTTTTTCCAAGATGACATTCTTATTGTTGGACGTTTAAAAGTGTTAAGTCAAAAAGGATTAACTGCTGAACTGTCAAAATTCAGATTTGCAGGAAAAAAGTCACTTACCTTGGACATGAAGTTAGGGGTCGGGAAATGGAACCTAAAGAGAAACTAGAATTGTTGATGCTCCTTCACCCATATTCAAGGATGATTTGCAATCATTCTTGGATTTGACTGAGTTTTTTTCAAAATGTGTAGATATTTTTTAGATAAAACTAATGCCTTGAGAGCATTATTAAATAACAAGGTAAACTTCTATTGGTTTAACGAGTGTCAACAATCTTTCAACTTGATTAAAGATTCTATTAGCAAAGCACCCAATTTACAAGGATTTTATCTCAAGCCCACCTTTGCTACTTTGCAAGTAGCAAAGGTTTAGCTAGTGTTCTCACTCAGATTGATGAGATTAAAAATTAAGTGGTCATCGCTTTTGCTTCCAGATCGATAACTCCTATAGAGGAAAAGTATTCTGTCATAGAGAAGGAGACTCTTGTATGTGTTTGGGCATTGGAGCAGTTCAGAAAGTTTTTGTGAGATAGGAAATTTACCTTGAGATGTGATCACAAACCTTTAACAAAGTTGTTGACTACAGAGGATTCATTTAGGGCTACAGCTAGGTTTGCCAGATTTTCAATGAGATTACAGGATTTTAGATATGAAGTCAGGTATGTACGGGAGCAAAGAATTTCACTGCAGACTTTCTGAGCAGGATGTCATCACCTTTACAAAAACAGACTTGGATCTGTGGCATGAGTATTCAGTAGCAAGTATTTCACAAGTAAAAAGTGTGCAGCACAGTTTTGACCAGAATGAATGGCAAGAAACGGAAACGAGGGATGCGGTATTTGGCAAAGTGAAATTGAAAGTAGGCAATGGATGTAGTGTTGTAGAAAATAAAGAATAACTGATGAATTGAGACGATTTTGGGAAGTCCATGATGAATTGAGTCTATCTCATTATTTCCTATTACAGGGAGAAAAAGTTATTCCACCCAAAGCATTAAGAGAGACGATAATACCCTTGTATCATGAAGGACAGTCAGGCATCACTCATACTAAAGGAGGACTTAAGGACCTGTATTGTTAGCCAGGTGTGGACACTGCAGTTGAAAGATGTGTGAGAATGTGTAAAAGTAGTGAGGTAGCTGATAAATCTCTGAAGACTTTGAATGCCCCATTAGGTGCTTTAAGTTGTCCAAACTCGCTTTGGGATGAGTTAGCTGTAGATATAAGGAGGCCAATGTGTTTGCAAGATGGAAGCAGTAAGAACATTATAGAGTGGCACAGACATGTTTTTCAGATGGTTTAAAATATGTATAGTTTATAAGGTAGATACTAATTTAATAATTGATTTTCTAGAGAATGTACTTTTTGAGAGTAGGTTTCTCTGCAGCCATTCTCACAGACAATAGGCTGCAATTTAAATCTAAGGATATTAATGTGTTTCTAAGAGTATCAGACAAAAATGTACAGCTCTATATGATCCCAGTGGAAATGGTGATCTCGAGAGAGTTGATAGAATAATCAAAGGTATATTACAACTTGAAAAAAAAAAGTAATGTCTCATTGGAAGGTGAATTAAAATAAAATGGTGTGGACATATAGAGTAACTAGTTATGGTTCTACTGTTAAAAGTCTATTTTCCATTATGAGAAGTATAATTCCATTGTCTACGGTTAAACCAGGTTGGATGAGAAGAAGTGGCATGGTAGAATGGGATGTTATGGAAATGAAGAAGAATCTCACATAAAGAAGAAGGTGTATCATGATGTAAAGCATGGTACCACGCCAATCAATTTAAGTGTAGGAAAATGGGAAAAAGGGAAAAATGCAAGGAAAGTAGCTAAAGGGGAGAGCAAATTTAGTGAACCAAGAAAAGTTGCACAAGTGAAGAGCAACAGAGTAGTGTTAGATAATGGAGAAGTATGGCACATGGGTCGACTCACGTTAGCGGGTAGTGAGAAAGAAGAAAAGTAAGAAAAGATCGCCCCTTTTCATAATTACTGGTGGTTGGATGTGCATGAGTGAAGACCAGCAGTATACACCGATGATGAATTTCATGAAGTGAGGTAACACAATATTGATGAGGAGTGTTCCAATTTGGAAGCAATGCTAATAACATAAGCAAATACAAATCTACACAAGGGTGCAGTAATGATCGTCATGTTTCTTCGGAACAATAAACATCTCGAGGAAGGATTGTGAGGAAGCCAAGAAAGTATGATGTATTTCAGTGTGTTTAGCATATGTAAATTTAGGGATCCAGCGGATTTGATCTCGCGTGACTGGGCCCTCACACTATTGCCGTGGAGTAGGACAGGCCATTCCCCTCTGTCATTACTACATCTAATACTACTACTGGATCATGAACTCTAACTTACTTTCTACTTGGTCCTCCGATGGACCTTGTTCATACGCTTTGAGGGGCGAGAGAGCTAGTGGTGCATACTCATTTAACAGTGCAAACATTTTGCTACACAATGAGGACCAGGAATCTGAAATGCCGAATGTTTATTTCAGGTTAGAAATCAAATTAAGGTAGATCGCTCTTAAGACCATACTATACGAATACAAGATAGCCATATGAAGGCCTATCCTCCTAAAGAAATTTAACCAAACAAGGATTACACAAACAAACAACTCTGTGGCGGTGATACAAAACAATAACATTAATACCTGATTCTCAGAGAATATTCTCAGACGACCTTTACTATACAGTAGCAATCTAAATCTTCCAAGCACAGACTAGGGCTTAAGAATGCTCAGAGTTCAAGCGCTCTATAGAAAACGATAGGGATCAGGCACAAGAGTATAAGTAACACCCACAGAAGCATTTTTAAATCTCAGTCAAGAGTCTTCAATAGATCTGTCTAAAGCACTCCTTGTAGGAAATAACGGGTCGTAAGGTTAACTGTCTCTAAGGGTCTGATTACGACTTTGGCGGTGCAGCGCTGAGTTTTCCCAGTTGCTGCACTGCTAAAGCTGTGGTCGGGCAGGCTTTTTTCTGGCATTCCTACGATGACGCCTCTAAAAATGGACACCACAATGGGAATGGCAAAAACAGTTCCTGCATGGCATGGACTGATAAGTCCATGCCGTGCAGGAACTTGTGTGCATGCACACAGGGGGGCACATGTTGTGCCCCCCTGTGTGCATCCACAGGACATGAGTTACCAGGTAGCCCTGTAGAGACCCCTTTTTGTTTCCTCTTTGCCAGGATTTTCATGGAGGAGAACCTCCTCCATGAAAATCCTGGTGGGAAGGAAACTCCTAATATGCTTGGCGGGACCGCAGTGGTCCTACCAAGCATATTGAAGCCTCTACACCACCGCAACACTGCCAGCAAATGGAAGTTCCCTGGTGGCTACTGCGGGCAATGGTGACCCGACCACACTAATTGTAATAGGACAGTAGGGAAACTACCACTGCCGCGCCCCCATGAGTCTGGCGGTCAGTGGACTGCCAGACTCGTAATTAAGCCCTAAGAGTCCATTCAAAGGGCAAATTTGGTTTAAGGAACGGTTCGGATCGGAGTCTAAGGAAGGTCCTCCCTCGGGTCTGCAGAAAAGGGGTTTAGCAAAAAGAGTTCAGCATATAATCCGCTAGAAAGTCCAAAGTCACCTCCTCTCCTGACCCAGGGCAACAATAAGTTAGTCCGTCGGCAACTCCCCTTTGGTTGCATCATCAATAAAAGTCCATTCCATTTGTTTCAGTCTCTGTGTGGATTCATATGGTACACACTGCAACAGCAAAGAATAATCCCATATTGGACATCGTCTCAGTCTCACGCTCAGATTTAAGTACAACCGTCCATTGTTCGTCCACAGGCTTCTCTTGTGCTCACACAGAAATTCCCTTCCCAGACATATATCTATTCTAATTTAGTACTGTGTCTATACAGTGGTGCACGTTTAATATATGTGTGCATTTTAAACATGTACGAGTATAATATTCTTTAGAATTTTTGAATACTCAAATTTCACACTAGCAAGCATGATCTAGAAATACATTAGGAAAGTATTTCCAAATGTGTAACTGTAATGTATACATTTAAAATAATCTTTCATTTGACTCAATTTTGAATGCCAGACACATAAAGATTGTTAGGAACGAATAACAATATCTCTACGAGTTACATGGACAGAGTAGCACACATTAAAGATCACGAATTAATGGTTCGATAATATCCTGGAAGAGGATGGTTTGAAAATTACTAATGCCCATTCTTGGAGTATAACACGTGTAATTCAAAATCTCTTAGCTAAAGTGAAGCTTATACATTTATAATCAAACATTGGTCACTTTATTAATCAGCAAAAATACTATTATTCTAAAACATTTGTTTATTCAATACTCTTTGGTTTAGTGTGAACAATTCCTAAGTTAAACACTTAAAGGAAGTTATTTTCGACAATAGTAGTCATTTCTATGTGAGAAACTAAATTCTATAATATGGACGCGCCACAATAGGACTATCAGGCACAACGTGTGCACACACCATGGTGTCATGTAAAAATCTTGTGCATGGTGAATGTGCACTTTATGTGTCAGATCAGTATTGTCATGTTTTCTGTGACGTGTAAAGAGTGGGCAACTTTGCACTGCATCATTAGTTAGACATGGTTTTCTGTATATTAATTTGTGAAGTAAAGTGTCATTTTTTTATATAGAAATAAAGGAAAAAAGGGGAAATTGTGTAGTATTGTGTAATTAGTAAATGTACGTAGGGATTATAACTTTGCTCCATATAAAATGTATTATGCCACTGCTGAGCATTCCATTTTCCAAGTATAAGTAGGGGTACATGCAATTTACTGGTATTCTTGTATAGGGAAATAATGCTGCTGTCAGGATGCAAAGGAGTTTATAATAAAAAAAAAGACTTGATCTTTCATATGATTACTGTTTTGGATTACTCTTGAAGATACTACAACATTCAATGATACTCCAAACATTCCTTTGATCCCTGGCCAGATCTTTGTATATCATTCAGATATCAGATTGTGTTTCAATCATGGATCAAAAGATCAATCAATCAGAACATTTGTAAAGCACACTACTTACCCGTGAGGGTCTCAAGGCGCTGGAGGGGGGATGCTGCTACTGCTCGAATAGCCAGGTCTTGAGGAGGCTTCTGAAGGTTTGGAGGCCCTGTGTCTGACATAGGGGGATGGGGAGGGTGTTCCAGGTATTGGCGGCAAGGTGGGAGAACGATCTGCTGCCAGAGGTTGCTCTTTGGATGCAGGGGACTGTGGCAAAGGCGAGGTTGGCGGAGCGGAGCTGGCGGTTGGGGGTGTAGAAGCTGAGTCGGCTGTTGAGGTACGCTGGTCCGGTGTTGTGGAGTGCTTTGTGTGCCTGGGTGAGGAGCTTGAAGGTGATCCTCTTGTTGACGGGGAGCCAGTGCAGGTCTCTCAGGTGGGGTGTGATGTGGCTGCGGCGAGGGATGTCAAGGATCAGGGGTGCGGCGGCGTTTTGAATGCGGTGGAGTCATTTCAGGAGTTTGGCTAAGGCTCCTGCGTAGAGGGCGTTTCCGTAGTCCAACCTGCTGCTGACGAGGGCCTGGGGGACCGTTCTTCTTGTTTCTGTGGGGATCCACCTGTAGATCTTGCGGAGCAGGCGGAGGGTGTTGAAGCAGGAGGAAGAGACGGCGTTGACCTAATTTGTATTGGAGAGAGTAGAGTTGAAGATGACCCCTAGGTTGCGTGCATGGTCGGTGGGTGTTGGAGCTGTTCCCAGTGGGGTCGGCCACCAGGAGTCATCCCAGGCCGAGGGGGTGGAGCCGAGGATGAGGACTTCTGTCTTGTCCAAGTTTAGCTTCAGTCAGCTGTTCTTCATCCACTCTGCGAAGGCTTTCATTCCTTCGTGGATGTTGGTTTTGGTGGTGAGGGGGTCCTTGGTGAGGGAGAGGATCAGCTGGGTGTCGTCGGCGTAGGAGATGATATTGAGGTCGTGCAGTCGGGCGAAGTGGGCGAGCGGTGCCATGTAGATGTTGAACAATGTTGGGCTGAGGGATGAGCCCTGAGGTACGCCGCAGCTGATCTCAGTGGCTCCGGAGCGGAAAGTGGGGAGGCGGACGCTGTGGGTTCTGCCGGAGAGGAAGGAGATGGTCTAGTCCAGAGCCTTGTCTTGGATGCCAGCATCGTGGAGGCATGTGCGTAGGGTGTGGTGGCAGACAGTGTTGAAGGCGGCTGACAGGTCCAGGAGGATGAGGGTCTCGGTTTCTCCATTGTCCAGCCAGGCTCTGATGTCATCGGTGGCTGCGATGAGGGCAGTTTCGGTGCTGTAGTTGCTGCGAGACCCGGACTGGGACGGGTCCAGGATGCTGTTCTCCTAGAGGTAGTGGGTCAGTTGTCTGTTGACGGTCTTCTCGATGACCTTCGCCAGGAACGGGAGCAGGGAGATGGGCCAGAAGTTCTTGAGGTCCTTGGGGTCAGCCTTATTTTTTTTTTTAGTAAGGCGTTGATCTAGGCATGCTTACAGCTCTCCGGAAAGGTTGCTGTCTCGAAGGAGATGTTGATGGCTTTCCGGAGATGGGTGAGATGGTGGTGCTGGCTTTGTTGAAGATGTGGTGTGGGGATGGGCCTGATGGAGAGTGGATGGTGTTCATGATTTTGATGGTCTCGTCATCGCTTAAGTTGGTCCAGGAGAGCGGGGGGTCATTGCGGATGGTGGACGTGGGGATGGATGTCTCAGTGGTTGCCGGGGCGGTCAGGACGTTGAAGCTGTCGTGGATGTCTGAAATTTTGCAATGGAAGAAGGTGGTAAGGGAGTCGCACAGGTCTTGCGAAGGTGAGATGTCGTTGGTGTTGGAGCTGGGGTTGGAGAATTCCTTCACGATGTTGAAGAGCTCTTTGCTGTTGTGTGCGTTGTTGTCAAGGCGGTCTTTGAAGTAGGCCCTTTAGGCGGATTTGATGAGGTGATGGTGTCTGCAGGTGGCGTTCTTGTGGGCTACGTAGCTGTCCTGTGTCTGTTCACTGAGCCATTTCTTCTCTAGCTTTCGGCAGGTTTACTTGGAGGCCTGGAGGTCTTCAGTGTACCAACTGGCTTTCTTGTTGGCGTGTCTGTTGGAGGGTTTCTTAATCGGGGCGAGGGTGTTGGCGCAGTTGTCGATTTGTTGTCTGAGGTTGCGGATCGGTGGGCTCTGGGCGAGGGTGGTGGTTAGCTGGTCTTCGGTGACTTTACTCCAGCAGCAGCGGGGATTTGTTGGGTGTGGTGGTGTGTGGTGGGTTTCTGGAAGGTGAAGAGGATGCAGCGGTGGTTGGTCCAGTGGAGTTCAGTGGTGTGGTTGAAGGAAACGTGGGCGCATGTGGAGAAGATGGGGTCAAGCGTGTGGCGGGTGGAGTGGGTGGGTGTTGTGACGAGTTGTCAGAGTCCGAGGTTGGTGAGGTTGTCCATCAGGGTGGTGGAGTTGCGGTCGTTGTCGAGGTGGAAGTTAAGGTCTTCGAGAAGGATGTAGTCTGTGGAGGCGAGGGCGTGTGTACTGACGAGGTTGGTGATGGAGTCGCTGAACTGTGGTCGGGGCCCAGGGGGTTTGTAGGCGAGGGTTCCTCTGAGGGTGGTGTTGGGATCGGTGTGGATCTGGAAGTGCAGGTGTTCGGCAGTGCTGAGGGTGTCGTCGGTGTTGGTCGAGACACTGAGGGTGTTCCTATGGACGATGGCGATACCTCCTCCTGCTCCGTTGCTGCGGTCCCTGCGGGTGATCTTGTAGCTGTCCGAGATGGCTATGGTGATGGCGGGTGCCGAGGAAGGGTTCAGCCAGGTCTCTGTCAGGAAGGCGACGTCTGGGGAGGTTGAGTCGAGTAGGTCCCAGAGTTCAACGGCGTGTTTGCGGTTGGAGTGGGTGTTGAGAAGAATGCATCTGAGGTAGTTGGGTTCTTTCCTGGTGGGTGGATTTGCGGCTCGGATGCTGATGAAACTGCAGTTCCGGCAGAAGAAGGGTCCTTGGGTGCGCTTCAGGGCGGCTAGGAAGCAGGTGTGTGATCGTCCAATGTTGAGTGTGTGGAGGGTGCTGGCATCGGGTGTCGTGGCGTTTGCGGGGGCCAGGGGTTCTGGCGCTGGGCGCCGACCAGGCGCGGGCGGGCGCAGACAGGCTGGCCTTAGGCGCGCCTTAAGAAGGGGTGGTGGAAGGGAGGAGCAGCTGAAAGGTGGGGACGGATGAATGGGAGAGCGGTGGGGCGGGGCGGCAGGGGGCACAGTGGCGGGAAACTGGAGTGAGGAACGGCGAGGGGTACAGAGTGCAAAAAAGGACACAGGGCACAGAATGGCACAAGAGGGGAAAAAGGAGGAATGAAACGAAGGCAAAATAAACAGCAACAACAAAAGCAATACAATTATGCTAAGGCAAAAGTGAAGCGAGCGGGCCGGGCCGCAGGGGACACAGCGGCTGGAAAACCCATGGGAGGAATGGCAAGAAGGAGAGAAAGGGCACAGGGCACAGAATAGCACAAGAGGGTGAGAGGAGGAATGAAACAAAGACAAAGTAAACAATGACAACAAAAGCAATACAATAACAGTGAGCAACCTACGGCCTACCACTGGCCACCAGAGATGAGGCGCTGATGGTAGCCTGCAGGTGGAGGAGGGCCTCGAACTTCCGTCAGCAGCAGCGGCAGCTGGGCTAAGGACATGGGCACACAGGTGGTACTGGGCGGCGTGGGGAGAGACCTGCCTAAAAAGGGTCAAGGGTCGCTCCTCCCCTATGATGACCCTGTAAAGGGACCCGATATGTTTTGTATATTAAATATAGTCTGACCTATTAAATGTGCGCACCAGACTCAATAGGGGCGGAAAAATGCTCTCTTGAGCCTTCTGGGCTTCCTGCATTTTTTATCACTTCCTATTTAGGTACAGTGTAGAGCTTGGACACGTAAGTGTAACCGGCAAATTCGTTGAAAGCATTTCAATACGTGCTCTATTGTATGTTAAAAAATCATCAAGAAATAGTGGCAGAATGTGAGTCTTCCTGAATATTTAATGTTCGCTGTAAATTACATCTATTTTCCGGGCCTTTGCTGTGCCCACTCAGAATGCTGATTGCAAGGAAGACATTGAAAAAAATATTTCCTACAATTATTTTTTTTCAAATTCTAAATTTAACTCTTTTACATTTTGTGCTCAATATCAAGATACAAGAAATCGAGGACCACCTTATAATGGCACAATGTACATTTTGTTAACATTCAGGCTGCCATCTCAAGTGTCCAGTCACCTCTGGGTCACCTTTGCCCTTCAGAGGTGGTAGAATCGGGTCTCTATAGGTCATAGAAGAGAATGGTAATTAATCATCTTTTCCAACATGTATTTCTTAACCTCCAGATTCAGTCAATATCTAGAGATGGTTTCTAAATGTTGGTTTTATGACAGTGCACATACTGCAACGAAGAGATTCACTTGCATGATCACATGTGATCACACACACAATTTCACACAGTGCTCAGATGATTTAGAGGCCACACCGAGAATTCACATGCATGTTATTGGAAGAATCCAGACAGAGTAACAGTTCATGTGCTCTCTTTTACTAAATTGTTCAGTAGTACCATGTTAATGTTTCCTAGCTTTAGTAAAATGACTGAAGGTTAATGCAGATTTAATTTTAATTTGTGGGTTTCTAACGCGCTAGAATCGACTCCCGAAGGAGTATCTCTGCGCAATAGATCGCTGGGGAACCCGTCCTGGCTTTCCTTGTGCGATGGTCCCTACTGGGTATCTCCAAGGTGAAACCAGGCATCCCCGGTGTATGTGGGGGGCCATTGTGGAGATGAGGCAAGCTAATGCCCAGAGTTGCCGAGTGTGATCCCTGGTTAGAGTAGGCACCAAGGTGAGAATTATCGAGTCCACTGACCCTGGTCCACGACCCTGCCGCGTCGGGAATCGAACCCTGGTCCCGGGCCGTCTTCTGCTCCCAGCTCTGCCGCCTCTAACCAGTGAGCCACACCACTCCACGCCAGATGCATTACTGGCTTCCTTCATAATAGAGATGGAGTTTCACAGTCCCATGGCCTGGTTTACATGTATGTGGCAATAGAAAGTATTTTGATTAGTTGTGAAAATGATAAATTGGGAGGGCAATCCACAGGTTTAATTTACTCTGTGATTGGGATGGGATGGAGGAGGGAATTCCGCAATGAGATTATAGTAGAAGAAAGGAGGCTCATATTATGCAATCTCTTTCCTTGCTGTTTATTGAATGGCACCTTCAAAGCTCTACATATCCCATGATCCTACTCCCCTGGGCATGGTGTAACACCATAAAGAACTTACACCCATCTACTGTAAATAGAGTCAGTCTAACCAATATGTCCTTTGTACTTGCAGCTTAAGTGCATGGTTCAGCCTCACAGCCCTCACATATACTGTGTTATGTGTTTTTAAACGCACTAAGGGGCCTATTAGGATGGCGGTCGGACCTGGGCCCGGCCGCCATCCTAGCGGGAACAGGACCGCCCGCCAGGGCCAGACTGGGAACCAAAACCGGCCCTGGCAAAGTGCTCGGCCGGCCCCGCCCAGGGGGTTGTGGGTGCCGCCGAGCTCTTTGCCAGGGCCGGTTTTCGGCCGATTTTGTTACAGGGTCGATTTTGCAGCTATGCTGCGAAAATGGCCCTGTAACAAAAAAACGGCCCCCAAGCCACGTAGCGGTCCCACACCCCTGATAATGATGCGGCCGCCACCGCGGCGGTCGCCTCTTGCATTTTAACATTGCGGCGGGTGCTGCTGACTGCAAACCCGCCGCAATGGTAAAATGCCATGTTTTGTTAGAATACAGTGAATAATCATGGCACCGCGCAGTGCCTGCCATCTTGTGCATGGGCATGCAGGGGGCTACCATGGGTACCCCCAAGTGAACCCCGCCAGCCCTACACCTCCCGGGGGTCCGCAACAGGCCCACAAAGCACATCTCTGCCAATCTTTCATCATCGCCGCCATGCAAAGGCCCAGAAAACCAAACATCATAATATGGATGCCGGTGCCTGCTAGGCAACGCCACAATATATGTTCCCAGCTCCACCCGGCCGGCAATTGTACCAATTGCTGACTGGCCGAAAAGCGGCAGATGGACTTTTCGTCTGCCGCAATACCCACCGCCATTGTAATCTGGCGGGGGGTAAATCATGTTACAGTGCGTGACAGTCGCCGGCACGGCGATGGCGATTGTTACGCCATCCTATTCACCCCCGAAGATTGTTCAGAAAGAGCAGGGGCTGTTTGCGGGTCTTTCGTTAGTGAATGTGCTTTTGTTAAATGCCTGCTGTTTGCAATGAGGGCGGCGAGCGGAAGGAGTAGTAGACACTGGGGCTTATTTACAAGCCCCATGCGCCGGCCGTAGTCTCTTTTTCCCATGTTCAAAGTGACACTCCAGCGGTGCAAGTGGCTTGTAAATCATTCCTACTGTTTGGTTCGTGAGCCCTCCTTCTGGGTGCGTTTGTTTGTTAGAATATTGTTTATTTGAAGCGTGGTCAGCGCATCAAGTATTTATTAGTTCCTCTCGCCAGGCGGGTCCTTCAAAGCACTCTGCTGCTTAAACTGAAGCCTGTGTATTTTTCACTTCTGCTTGAGGGGAGTTTTCTGTTTGAAAAAGTTCAAGCTTGCTCTAGTAGCAAAGGGCTGATGGCTTGAGTGTTAAGGTCTGAGGTTCTCAATTGGAAGCTTGAAGGTTCCTTCCTGGTGGAGTCTCAAAGACCTTTTGATCGGTCCATTATGAAGCGGTGCATTGTTAAAAAAAATCTAATGAGAAATGTTTTAAGGCATGCACTGTCTAAATGAAAGAGTGGTAAGATTTGTATTCTTATATTGAAGGGGTTCAAGTCCTGTTTCTCAAATTGTCATGAGTTTTCCTCTAAAAGCTGAGCATTTGCATAGCTATTAAATGTATAAAAATTACCATGAAGTGAATGATAAAACTGACCTTATACTGTGTGCAAAAACAATGCTTAAACATACTCTGGTGAGCAAAAATAAATCCCCTGTGTAGGTGCAATTATATTGTGGGGTTCCATTTCCTGTTTGTAGAACATAATTTAAAAAAGAGTAATACCTGCACTTCTAACAAGGATTATGAGGAGGACGAAGCTTTTAAGAAATACGTGAGTGACTGTATAGATGTGTCAAAATCAGTTCAGAAAGTTGTCTCCCCCTCATTTAACCCTGTGGCTGATGATAGTGGGAGTTCAGTAGCAAACCCCAAAGCCTCCTCCTTGTCCTCACTGTTGGGGGCAAGAAATGATTGTAAAATACACATAGACTGATGGAAGAAAATTTCCTGGGGTTTCAGCATAATGCAGATGGTTGGGGTTCAAGTACAAAACAGACTTCCTGTCCCTACGGGAAGTCTCTATTATGGGTCCTTGTGTGGGCCATATAAAGGGCCAATGATTAAGTAAATGTTATGTTATGTTATTGGTTATTTATAGAGTGCACAATCACCGGGTAGGTCTCTTTGAACTAGGTAATGGAAAGTGATGGTTGTCTACTATTTATAAGCCTGTGTAAACAACCACGTCTTAACCAGTTGCCTAAATTTGGTGTAGACAGATGCCTGCCTCATTTCCAATGGAAGTGTGTTCCAGAGGCGAGGGGCTGCAATAGAGAACCTACAACCTCCAATCCTGAGTTTCTTGTAGGTGGTGTGACCAAGTAGTGAAGATGACTAGATCGCAGTTCTCTCTTCGGACAAAATTTTACAATGCGAGCTTTCAAAAAGCCTGGGCATCTCAAATGCAGCGCCTTGAACACCGTGCAGCATGCCTTAAATCTGCATCTCTGTGTCACCGGCAGCCAATGGATGTCATCACTCACCTTCGTGATAGAACTCCCTTTTGGAATCTGAACTATTAGCATAGGAACCTGGTTTTGAATTAACTGAAGCTTGCGCAGGAGGGATTTCGGGAGGTCCAGATAAAGAGAATTTGCGTAATCGAGTCTGGACATGACCAGTGTCAGAATAACTTGGATCAAGGCCTCTCTCGTCAGGAATTTCCTGATCTTTTTTATTCAGCGAAGTTGCAGGAAACAAGCCGAGGTCACCGCTCTGACCTGCTGTTTACATGATAGATCCTCGTCCATTATCACTCCCAAGCTTTTTACTGCCCTTTTTGAAGAGGGCGGGAAGCCCATCTCACTCGGCCACCACCCCGGATTCCAGATGATTTATATGATGTAGATACTTTCATCTTTGTGGTTGAGAAGGTAAAGTCTACAATCAGAATTGCAATTGACAGAGCCTAAGGTCTAAAATGAGGGCAAAATGCCTCGCACCAGTTATTTTAGTTAAAGCGTTGATATCCCTGATTTTAGACTATAAAATAGTCACTTTCTTAAGTAGAGGTGGTAATGATCTATAAAGGGGTGTGGGTAGAGCATTAGAGATACATTTTGTACACATTGGGTGCATTGACAAAAGTGTTGTGCCCAGCTGTAGAAGCTAAAAAATACGGGGAAACACTGAACCCAGAAGTAATATCCAGATACGTCCAAAGGGCAGCATGTTCATGGTAATGCAAATGATAGACTGTCTTATGAGAGATGCAAAAGATTTTCCTGAAAATTGATAAAGTTGGGGGAATTGTCTAATTCTCAAGTTAGATTGAATATTCAAGGGTGTTTGTCGGAGACAACTTTATCAAGGAAATTGGTTGTTATGTGCAAGCATTTGCTTCACTGGATAAAGCCCACTCTTCACTGATGGGGGTGTTTGGTCAGGTTGGGGCTGGTGGACACAGCCTGCCTTAGCTGGTCATTACTACTACTTCAGGCACTCCAGTTCAGACTATATTTCCTACTCCAATTCAGTTTTCCAAGGAGAGGATAGAGCTTATTTCTTTGGAGGTACAAGATTTTCTCCAGAAACGAGCTCTAGAGACTTGTTTGGTACATTCAGAAGGTTTTGTAAGCGATATATTTTTAATTCAAAAGAAAAGCAAGAAGTTCAGACCAGCAATAGATCTGGAAGATCTCAATCAGTTTGTCTGTTATCGCCATTTCAAAATGGAGTCCGTGGTCTGTCTTAGGGACATACTGCTTCTAGGGGATTGGGATAATGCATCTGAATATGATGGATGCATTTTTGACAGTGCCAGTTTGTCACACTAACAATAAGCATCTCCAGGTCCTTTTGTGAGTTGAGACATACAAATTCAAGTCCCTTACATTCAGCCTATCCTCCACTCCATGGAGCGTTATCAAGCCGATAAAACCAGTGGCAGCAACTCTCAGGTACCAGGGGGTGAGGATGGTGGTATACCTTGAATATGTGATATTTCTAGGCAAGGTAAATAATCTCTTGCTGAAGCAGGTGCTGATGGCCCTCAAAATTATCCACTCACTGGGCTTATCTTAAGTGTGGAAAACTGGATCTGGAACCACCAAAAAAAATGGAGTTTTTGCTGTTCTTAGTAGTCTCAAACAAGGAGGTCCTTTTACCCCTACAGGGAAAGTTAAAGCTAATAAGGAAAGATTTGAGGATGATGTTGGCTCACCTACAGGTTTCTCTGCCGCAGTTAGCGAGGCTGGTGGGCGTTCATTCATCCTCGATTCAGGTGATCTTTCCAGGACCTCTTTATTATAGGGCTCCCCAATGGTAAGAATAAGAAATTTAAAGCAGGTCTAGAATAATCAGAGATGGTTCTGTAAGTACAGATATGGAAGCAAAGAAGGAGATAAATTGGTGGTTATGCCATATAGACGTATGGAACCGAATGGCTATCTTTCTAACTTCCCCAGATCTATTATTAGAATCAGATGCAAGTGTCTGTGTTTGGGGTGCCAGGTGTTCCCTTCTTTGTGACTGGGAGAAGATGGTCCATGTGGGAGTTGTCAATATACATACATTGTTTAAAGCTTCTTGCAGGCATCTGTGCAGTTCAGAGTATGATTAAAGGCAAGGCAATGAACCTCTGCGATGCCAGCAACCGGTGTCTGAATGGGCAGATCTTCACAGCCCTAAGCGTGTTTTGGGGTCCAAGTGACAGAGTACTGTTTGCCTGCAGTCTACCAGCTCAACTTCAGAAGTATTTCAATTTGAAGCCGGATCCAGAAGCTTTATCAGCGGACGCTTTTCTTTAGGAGTGCTCTAATGGAAATCTCGGTGCTTTTCCACCTTTTATCATGATACCCGGGTGGATGGGCGCTGGAGCGCAGGCAGACAGTGGGGGTAGTCATAATAGCACCAATCTGTACAGCACAGCCTTGGTATCCATCCCTTCTGGAACTTGAGGAGGATTACCTAGGTCACTTGTCTGTGTTTGCTCAATGGTAGAGGGGTCTTCAAGGGCAGTATCACATGCTTGCTCTGGATGGCAACCGGACACTGGTGGCATGGAACCTCTCAGGTTGCTTACATGTCAGGACTTTCAGGGTACATCAGGGCCTCTGGGCTCAAGTAACACATAAGATGTATAATTCAGCCTGGGAGGTTTGGAAGGGCTGGTGTATGAAACGGGGTATGCATCCTCTTTTATCAGGAATTTAAACTTTTTGTGGTCTGGTCTCTCGGGTGGCTCGTCAGAAGTCTTAGAATACTATCAATGGGTAAGGGTCGGCAATATCTACAGTACATTAGAAAGTTGAAGGTTAACCAATTAGGCGATGCCTTTTATTTGCAGTTTGATATAGGGGATTAGCTATATGAGTCCTCCTAAACCCAGGTATTCTGTGTTATGAGATATGAATTTGGTTATACAAACGTTCCACTTAGGGGAAAACAAAAATAGCCTTTCTTTGAAGTTATTATCTGGCAATTTAGTTCTATTTCTGGTGTCATTTAGAAAGGTTTCAGATGTTAGATCTTTGGATATTTCTGCAATGAATTTCTTTCCAGTGCTGGTCCACTTTACCATTACAAGGCATACTAAAAATTCCTCTATATAGAATTTCCTTCCTTTCCTGTGCCCACTAAGTTAGGTCAATTGGTGAAGGAGAGTCCTGATTTTCGTAAAGTCAAAGGAGGCAGATCTTATTCTGCTGCTGAAATGTATTCCTGCATTGATAATGGTGATAATATGTTTTTTACGGTTATTCCTAGTTCCAGTCTTGACCAACTAGAAAAGGTGGTGGTATTGTTGAAGGAAGACATTCCTTTTGGATGAAGGATACATTCCACATGGACGTTTGTCATAGCAAAGAGGAAGTCATTTGCTTCTTATAGAATTTGTGTTACTTTTTGTACTGTTTAGATTTTTACATGGACTTTGAACTCTGCCATCAAGAAAAGAGTACATGTTGTTTGGACTGCCCCTATTTATAGTGGAGGGATGTGTTTTCTGCATGTTATTACTTCCTGCCCAGGACAGCAGGATCATGGGAAATGTAGTGCTTTGAAGGTGCTAGTCAATAAAAAGCAAAGAAAGAGATTGCATAATATTTGCCTCCTTTGACTTTAATAAAATCAGGACTCCCATTCACCAATGGGCTAGGAGCATCTGTGACATCTTGATTTAGTTGGATTGGAGAATTATTCATTACCATCCAACTCCGACGCAGGCCCTTAGAAGAACTGCTCAAATATAGGTGTATATGAAACGAGCATTTGCAATTCAATAGATCTCACATTTGCGAGAGTTTGAGCTATTGGTCTTATAAATGAGAATGTCTTTTACCTATGTGTTTTGGTTAAGAGTGTAGTGGATGTATGTGGTGTGGAGTGGAATGAAGTGGGTTGTATTGGAATTGTTGGTTGTGGAACTGTATAAGGTGTAATTGGGTGGTGTGGACTGTTTTTGTATACTGGAATTATGTGGCATAGTGATTAGATAGAGTGAGAGCTGCTCAGAATAGATCAAAATAGGAAGATAGAAAGGGATTGTTAATTTGTGAAGGAAGTGGAGAATTAACTTGAGACACAGGAGCAGAAAGAGTGTATGAAAAAGATAGAAAGAAAGGGAGAGCAGGCCACAAACGCATAAAGAGGGAGGACTTGTGTACGCAGAAAACACCCTAGGAAGAGGCAGAGAGCGTGGGCTTTAGGGACAGAAACCTTGAAAATGCATGGGACAGAAAATGTGCTTCGTATGTGTGAGCAGGCAGTATAGAGAGGAGATAGGGAGTGGGAGGGATGAGAGGGGGTAGTGGGATTGCGGGGTGAGTGGGGCAGCGTGTGTGTTGGGAGAGTTGACAGGATTGGTGGAAGTTCAAGGGACAGATACAGCATGAACTAAGGGACAACACGCCCGTAGAATGCGCACATGGAGCAAATGCCCACTTGATGAGAAACAGCAAGTTTAAATAGGTGGATACACTGCCAAAGTGAGGAGCCTGCATCAGGAGAGAGACACCATCCATAGAGCAGAGGTTGTACCAGCTGACAGATTCCACCAGTGAAATCAGAAATATAGTTCACAAAAACAATAGCAAAATCTTGTACATTATGCCATAGCAATCCCATGTTTGACCATAAGCAGAACTGTAAGAACGTATAATTGCCAACAACTGCGTGTTGATTACATTCAAAACATGCTTATACAGAATGAAACAAAAGAAATATGACACCATACAAACACACAAAAAACATAAACAAACAACCAAGAACAATAAAGTTAGTAGTTTTACACACACGGACTCCAGTAGGAGTACCTAATTGTGAGTAAATCTATTTACAAAACTATGCAAAAAATAATTTATATCCGACTATGCTGGAGGACAGTCACCCCCTCCAGACTCCTCTGAATCCGTCAAAAGTCGACAATTATATATGTCGATAAGTCATTAAAACCAGGACTGAGAATCGCGTGCCAATAAAAATGCAGGGGCATATTATCAAGAAGGGCCATAAGAGATTATCGCCGCTTTAGCAGCCGCTTTAGCAGCCGTTTTCGGCCGCTAAGCGGCGATAATTCTATTGCCCTATTAGCAAGCTGTCGCTAACAGCAGTTAGCGACCGCTTGTAGGCTATAGCGAGCGGTTTGGGGCCCACTTTGCATGTCAGCGATATTTATCGCTAATGACATGCAAAGTGGGCGTACCCAACCTGTTACTGACTGAAAGCAGTCACTAACATCGCTATCGCCTATTATCAACGCAGGCGTAGCGATGGAAATATTCGCGCTAAGCACTAATATCTGCAATAACTAATGCCTGCTCAGACCAGTTCTTGGCCATTATATCCAATGGGAGGTGGATATTCTGGCTAAGTCCCCATTGGCGATAATGGCGATAATGCGTGAATATCGCTGGATTACCAGCTATATTCACACATTTCGCCGCTAACGCCGGAAATTTTATTGCGATAAACGTTATCTCTGCGATAAAATCCGGCGATGCAGGGCAGAAAAAATTTCGCTAAGCTTAGTTAGCGATAAATATCGCTACTTGTTGATAATATGCCCCACAATTTTTAAGCCATAACAATTATTAAATTGCTGTGATTGAACCTTAAACGTTTGACAGTTTCAGCATTAGCCTTATCACAGACTTAAAGCTAACTAAGCTGTTTGAACGGATTCACCAGTAATTGCGGTGCTCGGAAAGTCAATGACAAACGAGCACCCATTCAAAAGATGTCCCCTTTGCACACAAAACTTGCATGAGACTAGCTCAGTGAGCTACAGAGCAACAACAAGCCTGCCACTGCCACCAGCTTAATTGATATTGCGACCGGAAGCAGTGAGGATGCCATTGTTGCTGTGCTCGTCTGTACAGTCACAAAATATTTCCTTTGGAATCCTAAATCACCACAAGGAATAATTCATTAATATTCCATCTCACATGAATCTCAGACTTATCCACAACTCGTGCACCCAACCCCAAATGCAATTATAGTGTCACAATGGTTACTGACTATCTCAACGATTTAATTAAAAAAGCATTATTTCATTTCATACACCAGTATACTTGTAATATAATCTGATCCTTCATCAACATAATAAAACATTCATCACATAAAAAGCTTAATGTTTAAAAAGAATTTTCTTACTCTGTTGTCAAAAATTCATAATATCACAGAGATCACATATAGTCAACATGTGAAGAAAAGAAAAGAAAGGAGACCACATACAAGATAATACACTCTGTGGTAATGTGTCTGCTATTTGGTACAAGTAATCAATATAGGCACATGTTCATGACAAGGTTCTTATTATGCCCCCCAGATTTAACACTGTATATGCATCAACGCGTTTCAGTGGTATAAAGCCAATTATGACCACCTTCTTCAAGACAACAAAATTTCTTTCGCCTGTCAATGCTTATCGTTAACACCAGGAAAGCCTCTAACTTGGTCCTCAATCTGTTTTTTTCAATATTGATCCGGATCATATGTGTATATTTAAATGATCCGGAATATGTAGAACAACACGGCCCCTTCTGTAATACCAAAGTGCCTCGGAGGCGCGCAATGCGGGCGCAAACACCTGTTGCAACCCCGGGGCACTTTATGTGATATGGCCCATAAAGTTCATGTGTACAAATGTCAATATAATGAAGCAATATTATCACAAAATATGCTGCCTAATTTGCCTTTCGTTGCTGAATAATTTAGCCAACCCTGCCATATAATTTGGCCCTCTAATGACGCATTGTTCCAGTGGCCCTGCAGAGCAAGGTGAGGGAAGAGGAAGGAGCTAAGAGAGAGGGGGGGGGCAGAAAGGTGATAAGAGCAATCAAAGGTAGGTAGGGAGATAAAAGTAAGAGGAATAAATTAAGGTTCAAGGAGAACTGAAACAGGAGGATAAAATCTGAGAAAAAAGCAAAGGCAAGTTATAGAGGTCAAAGGGAGGAAAGATATAGAGAGGCAACTGACTAAATAAAATATTGGGTTGAGAGAGAAGGTTATTAATAGAAAGAAGAGAGAGCAGAGGGCAAAGCCGAGCTGGTGGCCGCTCTTTCCGAGTACGGGCTGCGGTGTTGTGGAACTCCCTCCCTTCAAAGATCCGTGCTCTTGACAATCTTCTTTCATTTCGCAAGGCTGTTAAGACTTTTCTTTTTCCTTAACTTACTGCACCCTTCGTTTATCACTTTTAGCTGTGTTATGTTGTTACCTTGTCTGGCGCCAGGACGCTCCTTCGCTGGAGCAGCTGTGCACGTTACAAATAATCATAACATAACATAACATAACAAATAAGATTTATGGGAGCCAAAAGAAAGGGTAAAGGAGGTAAGAGTAAAGACGAACAACGAGAGGAGAATATTACAGACACAGATGAAAGGGGAGAGAGCTGAGTCTAGGGAGAAAAGAGGGACAGATAGAATGGGCAGCTTGAAAACAAAACAGCACGCAAAAAAGAGTTGGGGTGCAGATAAAAAGGAAATATTAAAGGGAGGTACCAGGTAGAATCATAAGTATACGGAAAGAAAAAAGGAGAAGCCAGAGACAGAATAATTAGCACTAGAAAGGTAGAACGGAAACTGTGATTTTACAGGAAACACATTAGAATACGGTTGAAGGCGGAGTAGGTAACGATGATGAAAGAGAAATAAGAAAGAGCTAGAAGAAATAAGAATGAAGTTTATAAAAAATGGAACAAAGAAGCAGTAAAGTCAGATGGGGTTAATGAAGAGAAAATGACAGAGAATGCCTTGAGAGCTTGGGCATCCGCAGAAATGTTTCGAGAGGGGGGCAACTTTTTAACTTCATCACCATCCCCCGACATGATTGAGCACAAGTATTAAATACATTTTTAAAAAATCTAATAAGACAAAGAGCTTAAATAAACAAAGAAACCCATAGGGGGAAGAGAAAAATCTTGTGAGGCGCCACAGCAGATGACTTGGCAACTACAATGAAACAGAGGGAAAAACTAAAAATGGCCGGAAAAAACAAAATAATTCTAAATCAGTTTGATGTGGTTCTAGAGAGACCCACATCAGCAAACCTTTCAATGATGGTACAGTGGACGATTGTGTCAAATTGAAGAGCTACTAGGATCAGCCTCGCTAAGCCACATCGTATCAAACAACATTAATGAAGCACCTCATTAAGTACCAAAGCCATGACTGATTCCATCTATCTACCTGGACAGAAACTCACGGAGGAGTGTACAGAGCATTGAATTCTTCAAGATGGTCGGTAAGTTGTTCAGACATTTTTTGCTTTGTCTTTTTTTCAAAAGTGGGTAACAGCACCATGAGATCAGAGTTATAAACATTTGGAACATCCAAACCATCTTGTGAAGGCAGAGGGCTAACAACACTGGATATCCAAACTTTGGGGACAAATCCAGCTGTGAACAATGCATTGATAATATTGGCAATCTCCTAGACACTGGCAGTAGATATTCCTTGTAATATTCTCACACAGCACAAGTCATTGGGAAAGCCAGGTTTCAACATGGACAGAAAAATGTCCACCTCCTATATAGAGTCAGTGGAGAGGGAAATCTCAGTGCAGAAGTAAAGGTCAGGTGCAGGAAAACTGAAACAAGGAAAGCAAGGGATTGATAAATGGCTAGGTTTTAGGTGTACTCTGCAAGTCATTGAAAATGGAAGTGGCGGGGCTACATGTCCTCCAATCTCTTTATAACAGAGGCAGAGACCAAAAGGCAGACAATAAGGATGAACAGAATGGAGGTCATGGGTTTAGTGAGATGGAGACTTGAGAGTTACATTCAGCTAGGAGTAGGGGGGCAAGAAAATGGAGGACGAGCTTAGCCCTATTTTACGTTATTCCGGGCCCTTGCCCATTCTAGGGAAGAAACCGTGTTTTGAGGTCACTTAATAAGAAGCATTAGCATAGCCAATAGGTCTCGCTTTTTGGACCTTATAAGAATTTAGTTATGCAGCACAATATCCTTGGTGCAAGAACATCAACTGTTGCATGGCTACACACTTATAAGGTCCCAAAGGCGAGACCTATTGGCTATGCCAATGCTTGTTGTTCTTGGAAGTAGACAGCTTGTCATGCCCACATGATCGACCAGTTCACACAGTCAGGGTTATGGTCCTGAATGTGATTTTGGTGCACAGGATGAAAGTTCCCTATTATGGGTGCCTCAGGAGAGGTATACAGGCTTGAGATTTGTTGATAGCTCTTCCTTGACTGCACCTTTCTGCAATGGCTATTCTAGTGAATTACTTTAACTGGGTCTACAGGGTTTCCAGAGGAGACACTTTTGCACAACATACAGCAGTTTGTAACATCTTGCACTAGGCATTTAGACACAGAGCTGATATGCTCTCCGAATCAAGATTTTTATATATCCAGATCAATTGAGTGGCCTGTATGTCATTTGAAAAGAACCTGTTCACTGCCCTGAAATGTATCTGAGGGGACCTGGGAAATCGACGGAGGGCAATTAAAAGTAACTTCCCACCCATAGGTTGAGATAATCTGGGAGGCTTCATTCCTTCTTCATGGGTCACCATGGCCTGTTAGTCTTAAGGACTCTTCAATGTATCGCTGTGTCTCTGCATACCCTTCTGGCCTCCGTCTTCACTGGCCTGCTGCTATGGATCCCTACTTGCTTACCCCAGGTAGACAAGGGTGAGGTTAATTGGTGGCTTCCATCCTTTACTCATTTCGTTCTGCAGCGGGGAAGTTGTCTGAGCCTGCTTCCTTTGCCAAAATGTTTTGTTATATATACATTATGTTATGAAAACCTTTATAGATCGCACTATTATCTGGAGGCCTGCTGGCTGTAATGGGACCCTTGTTTTATGAAGAAATCAGATAAATTATCCAAAGATTTAACCGAAAAGCAGAGTTAAAATGCGTCTTAAGAGCAAGTGTGAAAGAATAGATGTGAGATGAAGCGGGAGACCTTGTAGAAACCTCAGAACCAAGGTCGAAGAATTGAATTAATTTATACATGTGCAAGTAATAGGTTCTAGACCTTGCTTCATTTGAGCCAGGGGGTGAGGGGGTGCGCACCGGTCCGGCACTCATTTTTGGGGACCAGTACTTATATTTCTTTGTCAGACTTTTATCCAAAGCAAGAGAGTGGAAAACACACAAGGAGCAAAGGAGGAAGAAAAAGGCCGAAAAAAGTGACAAAGGTTCAAAGGAAGAACATGCAAGAGTGAGAGAACGGGACAGGAGGTTGTGGAACAAGGAAGCAGGCGGCGGAATCAAGACTATGCGCCATGGCTTTCAGCGTGCTGAAATACAGCAGCTCCTTCTGAGCAAAACTGTGAGCACCGGGGCTTCTACTTACAAATTAAGCACCGGTCCTAGAGGAGTGTAGGTTCTTACATAATGAGAAAGAAACGTGGGAACAGTCAGTGGTACTAGAAATGTGGATGCAGGAATTGATGAACCAATGCCACAAAACTTGAAAGATTTTAGTAGGAAAATTAACAGTAGAACCCCTTCGTATGTTTTTCATTTGTCATTATTTAGTATGTTTTCTGACACAGACTGTTAAATATCAGGCACCCTTTTCTGGCAAACTGCTGTAATTATTTTAACATGATGACCTCTGTTTTAGTTTCCTTTCTGTCACTGCCAAGTGAGAAAATGTTATAATTTGAACCGAATCTCCCCGCGTAAGGGTGTATGAAAGGGGAACATTATATCCAGTTCAGAGATTAATTTGTAAAAAAGAAAAAAAGTCCCTGTCCCCAAACGTTTGTTAGTGGCCAGTCTGCCACTACCACTACTTGCGTGGGCTGTTAGTTCATAAGCACCTTCAGATATTGTAACTGTAGCTCTACTTTGGTTGTGGCTGACGATTATGGTGTTGTTTCTCTCTTCAAATATTTAATGTTGTCAATCATAGGAGTGAATCTGTTTTCTGAGTTGGAAGGGAACACCTAGATTTATTTCTTTTTTGCCTGCTCCCCACCGCAGCAAAAATGGTTATATACTGTGTCTGTGAGCTTCGTACACAACCAAAAAACTAAATTGGTAATCGTCCATTGTGTGGCCAGAGACGTGCCATCAGGCTTTGGTGTGTGTGAATGATGCCTTTTGAATTGCCATGACCTGTGGCGTAAGGACGGGTGATGACCAGATCCGTCCAACGTTGTCTGGCACATTCATGTACCATAAGTAGTGCTGCTCCTAGGGAAAATCAGACACAGGCCCTGCTGCACTGAACAAAGAAACCAAAGTAAAATCTCTCCCCTGTTAAAATAACATAAGAGGAAATGCAAGCTTGTCTCTCTGCTTGAAGTTCTTCCTGCCTGCCTTTGGTTTGATTAGACACCTCCTTACTATAATGAGGCCCTTTAGAGGTTAAGAAACTAATTTGCATCTTTCACTTTTGGGTAAAGGGGCACAGCCCGAGCAGGGAACCAGAATTCACCCCCAGACGACAAAAGATGCTAGAGTAAACAAAACAAAATTGTAAGAAAATAAAGAATAACCACCCCTCTCTCCGTGTTCTGCTCTTCTCCCTTTCCCTTCTTTGGGAGTGAGCAGAGCCCATTATCGTGAGGTCACTCTGTTTTTTTTTTTTTCGTGAGCCCTGCAGGATGCTCTGCGTTTCATTCATCAGGGGCAGGGCTCACTTCACACCTCACACCACAAGTGTCTGCCTAACGCTGTTATCATGCAGATGCAGCGATTAAGCTAAGAGAAAGAGATGCAGGCAAAGCTAATCACGGCCACAAACCCTGCCGTGCCCAGTCTGCAGCACCTCAAAGGGATGCGGTGTGATGTTGCTGTTTCAGCCCAATGCAGCCGGCCCAGGAGAGGGCCCCCTGACTGGGCCCGCACCGGCGATCCAGGGGGGAGAAAAGGGGGGGGGCAAGCGCCCCCTCTTGCCCCCCCCCACCCCCCCTGCGGACGCCCATGCTGGCAGAGCACATGTAGCCGTCTCTTCTGCTCTTTTCATCCTTTATTTAAACACTCACCCCGTGCCCAATGACTTGGCCCGGGGAATCATTTTCTTCTGCACGCGGACTTCTCTTCTTGCTAATAGAAGTGAGGTCACTATGACCCAATGGGAGGCTCCTTTTGCGCACTGAAGTCACTTGACGCGCTGCACTCTTTGGAGACCACCGACAGGGCTGACTTTAGAGCAGTGCGACTGGTGCGGCTGCACAGGGCGCTGGCCTGGAGAGGGGCACTGTAGTATCTTGATGAAATAGATGTAGTCAAGAAGAGTTGATAATCCAATTTATTTGAATTAAGAAAGATGCAGGAACGAAGGAAACAAGCAGCTCAAGTGGAGCTGACTGCACATCCAATTCAATAATAACATTCTATGGTACAACAGCAACAGAGATTACATATACAAGGTTCTACAGCTATGCATTCTAACACTACATGTACAATGTTCTACAACATATTCCATAAAGGAATATGCCATCACTACACATCCCCTTTTCTTAACAATCTTAAAAAGAAATAATAAAGACAAAAGGAAACATAAACAAAATAAAATCAGAAACGGACATAATCCTGAAATTTCTTAGGAGTGACTACACGTCTTCCACCCCTAGTGGATTTGTTAACAACCTCACCATCCGAAACATCCATACCTTCATCGAATGTAGACTCCTCTCTAGGTACAAGAGCCTGAGAACCAACATGATGAAAATCACTACTAGGATGGTTGTCATCTCCCACAACACTAAAGGAAGAATCAACCAAACCACCACCAAGAGCAGGGTGAGGATCAACTGAACCCTGCAAGGGAACCAGATCTTTCCTTTGACCCTCTACAGTGGCTCCAGACTCATCCCCTTTCTCCAAAATCGGAAAAGCTTCCAACCACCAATAGTTTCTTTCCTTAGCACAAGCATTCTTCTCTATAACTCCAGACTAATCAGACAAAGCAATACGATTCAAATGATGTATAGTACCATCATCTAATTCAACCCTGTTCCTCATAACTCTGGTAACAATTTTTGGATTGGAGAACTTAGGTTCTAATTTTCCAGACTTCCTACTAGACTTAAATCTAACACACTGTCCCACTTTGATACTCACCTCCCTAGTACCATATTTTGTGTAAAAGTATGATTTATTCTTATATTGAGATTTAATGATGGCTTGTTTAACAAGATCAGGATCCCATTCATACTTCTTATTCCTACCAATCCAACCAGGATTTAATCTACAATGAGGAAATCTACCTCTCATCAACCCGAAAGGACTTTCTCCAACCGTATCATGTACAGTGATCCTGTAAGACCAAATCAGTGTGTTAAGCTCATCATCCCAATTCTTATTTCCCTTCTTTGCCAATTGTAGGAGACCTTTCAAAACTCTGTTCATCCTTTCCACGACAGAATTCCCTCTAGGATGGTACAGGGCTGTAAACTTTTGTTCAATCCCTGTATAACACAGAAATTTCTTCATAAGTTCAGACCTAAACTGCACACCATTATCAGTTAAAATTGAAACTGGAAATCCTTCACTTAAAAAACATTTATCCAAAAAATCGATCACCACTTGTGTGTTAACACTAGTGACTACTTCAACTTCAATCCACCTTGAAAATAAATCCACAAGAACCAAAATGTACTTTGAAATGCCATCTTTCCAGACCACCGGTCCCATTATATCTAATGCAACATGCTCCCAAGGTAAATTTGGACACATTAACGAAGATATGGGGGGATTCAGAGTTTGTTGTGACTTGTCTGCACACTCACACTGGATACAGTGTCGAATACGTCTTTCAATATCCAAATCCACCCTGGGCCACCAGTACAAAATTTTAATATTCCTCTTGGTGCGAGAAATACCTTGATGTCCCTCATGACCCAAAATTACAATACTGTCTCTAAAGCCTAAAGGAGGCACAATTTTCCCAGCTCTACACAAGAATGCACCATCAACACTCAACTCATTACGGACCTCCCAAAAAGGCCTCAATCTAGGATACAATTTACAATCCTTACTCCACCCTTGAATAACCCTGTCCTTCACTGTTTGTAAAAGTTCATCCTTTATGTTTTCTTCATCCCATTTATCTTTAGATAAACCCGGAGTATCTGTAAAGACAGCAGCTACACACATGTCATTCCAAGGATCAGGATCAACCTCTTTGAGAGGCAAAGGAAGCCTACTGAGGAAATCTGCAATGACATTTTTAGCACCAGGAACATATTGTACATCATAAACAAAATCCTGAATCCTCGTTGACATTCTTGCAATCCTCGCAGATGCTTTGGATAAACCCTCCGTGGTAAGCAATTTCGTCAAAGGTTTATGGTCTGATCTCAGTAAAAACTTTTTCCCCCAAATAAACTTCCTGAAATGTTCCATGGCCCATACACATGCTAAAGACTCCCGCTCTATTACTGAATACTTTGCCTCAGCAGGAGACAACGAGCGGGATGCAAAAGCAATGACCACTTCATTTCCTTTTTCTGAGATCTGAGATAAAACACCACCCAAACCTGTTCCACTGGCATCAGTCGTGAGAATATTTTCTGCACACGGATCAAAACCCTGCAGTGCAGGTACATTCGCAATTGCATTCTTGATGCAATCAAAAGATTTCTGACAGCCCTTATTCCAAAGAAAAGGAACCTTGTTCTTCATCAGTAAACGCATCTCATAAGTCTTCTGCGAGAAATTACAAACAAATTTAGCATAAAACTCGGCCAAACTCAAGAATGAACGCAAATCATCCTTTGATTTGGGAGCAGGGGCATTGAGAATGGCCTCCACTAATAAACTTTTGGGTTTAATACTATCGCCACCAATTTCATGGCCTAAGTATGTGACCGACTTTTCTGAGAACTTGCATTTGGTACCCTCAGCTACCAAACCATTGATTTTAAGAATTGACAAAACCTCTCTCAATAAAGCATCATGCTGGACTTTGTCCTTCCCCATTATCAAGATGTCGTCTTGAAAAAAAACAACCTCTTTGATATGGCCAAATAAATTAGACATAAGCCTTTGAAAAACGGCCGCAGCCGATGCCAATCCAAAAGGCATACGTCTAAATCTATAACACCCAAAGGGTTTACAAAAGGAGGTAAACTGCCTGCTATTTTTGTCCAGCACCACTTGATAATATGCAGCAGAAAGGTCCAACGTTGAGAACCATTTTGCACCACGTGTCGAAGCAAGCATTTCATCTATTCTGGGCAGTGGAAACTGGTCAACCAAGATGTTATTGTTCAGATACCTAAGGTCCACACATAAACGGGCCTTGCCATTGGACTTACGGGCTACGACCAATGGAGAAACCCATTCGGCAGCTTCTATAGGCTCAATAACCTTGTTAGCAAGCTAATTCCCCTTTGACTTCATCCCTGACAATGAAAGGGATGTTCCTAGCCTTATGAACTTTAGGACAAGCTCCCTCCTTCAAGCAAATTTGATGTGTGAAACCTTTTAATTTACCCATGCGACTCTCGAATACTTCTGGAAACTCTTGTAAGACCCACTTCTTAGTGTCTACACTTTCACAAGAAACCAGTACTTGCTCCTTGCTATTCGGATTAAGAATTATGTCTAACATCTTCTGGTCCTTCCGTCCTAAAACTGATGGCCCTTCCTCGGATATGTACAGTTTACCAGTGCATTGTCTTTCCTTAAAACGGAAGATCAAAGTTCTATATCGTAACATTTCAATGCTTTTACCAGTATAACCTTCCGCTGCAATGTCATTTGGTTCCAACCATTCTCCTATGTTATTGACAAATTTACTCCTCCAAACATGCTGAGACACAATTGTAAACGGTGAACCAGAATCAGCGGCTAAGTGTATCATAACCCCTCCCAACGAAATGTGACATAACGGTTTAGAAGAAATATCGCCAGTGATATTCAGTACTACTTTCTTTAATTGTACCAAATTCACCTGCAAATCCATGTCACTTGAAGATGAGGAGGAGGAGTCCTGTACATACGCAACTTTACCTTTAGAAGGTTTCTTGCTTTTACGATTGCAAACCCTGGAAAAATGGCCAACCTAACCACATTCTATGCATTTTGCAGCTTTTGCAGGACATCTATCATACGTAGCAGAATGAGAATAACTGCCACACCTGTAACAAATCACAGTGCTAAACTTTTTCTGCCCTTTATTACTTTTCTTGTCAGGAAAATTAATTTTCTTTTTTTCAAATTTTGAATTTTTGTTGCTTTTATACCCCACTTTCTTTTCAGTAATTTTCCCAACAACTTCTTCAGGACCTTTTTTGTCTTGAGAAAGAGTGACCTTTGCACACCTTTCGGACAGTTCAACCTTTTTTACCATGGTAATAATGTCCTTCAAACATTTATCACCGTCCACCCACAACTTATCTTGTAAAGTTTTGTTTTTTGCATACATGACAACCTGATCCCTGATCAGCTCTTCCTGCAATTGTGCAAATTTGCACTTGGCAGCCAGTTTTTTTAAAGCAGAAACATATTATTCTACGGATTCATGTTTCTCTTGTTTTCTGTGAAAGAACGAATGCCTCGTAACACCAATACAGACTGAAGGAGAGAAATGATCATCAAGGTTTAACAAAGCGACCTTAAAAACATCCAAATCCCCATCAGCCCTCTCTTGTGTATGTAAATCATTAAAAATGCGTAAACCTTCAGGACCTAAAGAATATAACAGCATTCTCTTTGTCCTTTCTGGAGAAAATGCCCCATTAACATCTTCTAAATTAGCTAAATAATTTAGAAAGTATTCTTTCCAGTCTAACCACGAAACTGTAGGTTCGCCTGGAACAGATAAAAATTCTTTAGGTGAGTTAATTTGAAGATTAGGCACATTACTATCCCCAGAGGTGTTTGGTCTTGAAGAGGAGCTGTCTGTCGTCATGTTTTTACGTAAAGTCAATGAGCTTACGATCTGTTGCTAAGAGTAGGTAAAGTATATGGTAAAAGTAAGGTTTAAAATAAGGTTCACCACTTCAGGAAAACAAAATATAAATAAGAAAACACCACATCCAGAATTTGATGCTGCAAGTATCCTTCTCCCTGAAATTCTAGAAAGTACCTTTCAAAATCGCCGCTGTTTAAAGATCCATAAGTCCACAACCAAAGCGAAAAGATCAAACTGGAGTTCACTCGGTAAAAACAACTCGCTCGGTTGCTATGGAAACGGAACCTTTTGTTTTCCAAAATGGCCGCTTTGCGTGACCTTCTGCGCGATGACGTCCCTTCTGGCGTGTAGAGGTGAGCGCTATCTCGCGTTGACTACTCCCATGACGCAATGAGTAGAATGCAGGTCAGGAGCGAAGCGCTGCTCGAACCGAACACACACGCGGCAGATTCAAAGGTAAGCATTTAATGATCGCTTACCAACTGCAAGGAACCTCCAAGGAAAACACAAAAATATGCAATTTGGCTCAGAAATGTAGCACAGCGTAGCGATTTTGTGAAGCAGTCAGCCCAATATCTTCTCGCAAACAGTCAATTAAACTGTTGATCTTCAAACACGTGTAGAGCAGTAAAACATGCCATAAACTCGCAGCAAGTCAGAATAACACACAGTGTTTAAATCGATAATAGTCTGACTATTATCAGTGAAGATAAAACAGTAGACACGAAGAAGAATTGGATTTAGTACTCACAAAAATACAAGTCCATGAAAAAAAAACGATTCCAAAGTTTTTTTTTTTTTTAAAGTCCATGTGATCTCATCCTGTCGCCAAAAATTGTAGTATCTTGATGAAATAGATGTAGTCACGAAGAGTTGATAATCCAATTTTTTTGAATTAAGAAAGATGCAGGAACGAAGGAAACAAGCAGCTCAAGTGGAGCTGACTGCACATCCAATTGAATAATAACATTCTATGGTACAACAGCAACAGAGATTACATATACAAGGTTCTACAGCTATGCATTCTAACACTACATGTACAATGTTCTACAACATATTCCATAAAGGAATATGCCATCACTACAGGCACCGACCTCGTATGATTAATGTTCCTGCTAGAGAGAGAGATCGGAGTTCGGTCTAGTGTGTTTCCATAAACATAACATGTGTTTGTGTGAAGCGCACGTTCACCCGTAGGTATCGTAGTGCTGAATAACAGATGTTCCTTGTTACCCAACTCATTTTATCAACCTCAGATAGATGAAAGGCTGAGTGGACCCGCCGGGATTTAAGCCTGTGACCAAGAGGTCGAACACAAGCCCCTGCAGTGGACACATTAGTCCACTGAGCCACCAAACCAGGCTAAAGTATCAGAGAGAGTTAATATGCCTGCTGCAAAGAACAGATATCTATTGTATGTGGAAATATGAGTGGATCAGTAAAGCCAACCTTTACCAGGGCTTTGAAAGAAGTGAAATGTATCTGAGAGAGGGCCTATGGAGAGATGAGTGGCACTTTTGCCGGGTGGCAGTGAGGGAATCAGAGGAGGAGGTCATGGGGAGAGGGGGTGGGGGGTGCCAAAAAAGATTGTTGCACCAGACGCCACCAACGCTAAAGACGGCCCTGGCCACCAACATCAATGGACTAAATAGGGTTACAACTATATGGTTGGGGCTGCCCCAGAGGTGGGCACTGTGCTTTCTAGTTACCAGCTCTTGCTTCTTGAGAAAGCCTCCTGTCTTCTGGGCAAATTGGGATAACATGGTGCATGGTAAAGGTGATCTGCCCCAATGAATCTACAACCTGGGACATGTCAGTGAAAGATTCCCAAGCGCAGGTGTCCGGGTAAGGTAAGCACCAGTCCATAAGCCCCAAGACAATAGGATCACTGAAGAGGGTACTCACAACAGAGGAGCATGACCAGCCCCAACTGCAGTGCTATCTCCTGTCCAAGCGACAAGGGCCAGCACTAGAGTCCATAGCTTGTTACCCGAGCTCCGAGGTGGTTCTTTGGAGAGTGGTGATGCTTTCGAGGGGTGTGTTGAGCGTCTAGGCTGCTGTTTCAAGGTAGGGCTGTTTGCTAAAAGGTTGGAAGCTGCTGTTTGATGGGTGGGATTCTTTTCATGCTAAGGGGCTGTTTCTTAAAGGAGATGGCTGCTCTGTATCTGCTGGTAAGTGATAAATGCTTCCTACTTAGGGGCTACACCTATAAGGAGACCTTTTCCGCATTTAAAGGTTTGAACAGTTCCTTCGAATGTGTACTTGATGCTTAGGTTGGGTTCGCTTGGGTTTGGCCTGAAAGTGAGATGCTTGCACCATGGAATTTTTTCAGAAGGTGTACTTGCTCCTAAATTTGTTTTACAACTTTCTAAATGAGATATTCTGTTTAGTAAGAGCATTGATAACCCAGGTAATGGGAGCACATATGGGTGCTAAGTACATGTTTTGGTGACGCATCTACTACCTAAATTGTTCCAGTCTGGCAGTTTGACAAGACAAGCATTACTGCAGTTGCTTAGCACACTTTGCCAACTTTGACCACTTCCTATACACACATGTAGAAAGCCAACTACGACTTGGAGTCTGTATTCAAATGTGATCTATATACTTAAAAGAAAGGAAATGCACGTTCTGGCTGGGGATACTAAGGGACAACAGCTATCATGGTCTGCACCCTGCAAAGTGAAACTATCAAATAAACACACAGCTGGACATATTCAAATGAAATACCAACCTGCATAGACACGAATAACAACACAAAAGATAGACTGCATGAGATGGTCTTCGAGAAGTGGGTGAAATAGTGGTGCCCATCACGATCTATGTGGAATTCTTTTCCATGTAGGCAATTCAATAATGCAAATCAGAATTCATGGGTAAGAAAAGATGAGATTCATGCTTCACTGAAAGACTCTAATAAACGCTTTGTATTAAGGGACAAGGATAAGAATCATTCATATCTAATGTATGCTATTTATAGGAGCATGCAACAAAACAACATATTGATTGAATGCCCAAAAGTGAACCAGGAAGTTGGTAACAGAAACTACAATTGGTACAGACGATGAGCATCAAGGAGAAATGAAAACAAAGCCCTGCCTGACTCTCCCATTGTGCTTCTGACCTATGTGCATATATTTTGTGTTAGACTTAGCACCATTGGCGTGAGTCTCCCTTCCCCTTTTTGCTGTTGCCTCATCTGTTTTTGTTGGTCTAGATGTTTTGGGCACTTTGCCACTGCTGATCAGTGCCAAAGTGCAAGTGCTCCCTATTGTAAAATGATGTAATGGATTAGTGATTCCTTGATTGATTGGTTATTTTATTTACTTGTCAGACCCTAATACAGTGCACCATGTGTGCCCAGTGTCTGTAAATCAAATGCTGCTGGTGGGCTTGCAGCACTGATTGTGCCACCCGCAGAAGCAGCTTGTAAAATGTGGCTCAGGTCTGCCTTTGCAGAGCCTGTGTGCAATCTGGGACTGCCATGTCGACTTGGCAAGTGCACCCACTTGCCAGTCCCTAAACCTTCCATTTTCTACATATTAGTCACCCCTAAGTTATGCCCAAGGGCAGGGTGCATTGTATGTAAAATGTAGGGCATGCCCTGATTTTTGTGGCATGTCCTGATAGTGAATTACAGCCAATTTTGTTTTTCACTATTGCAAGGCTACTTGTTTCCATAGGCCAGAATGGGCATTTTAATGATAACATCTTATTATCCTAACTGACCCAGGGAACTGGGTAGCAATTCTAGTTTAGTATGCCTGAACTCAGAATGTTAAAATACATCTTTTAGTGAGGGTGATTTGTACACTCTGTGTTTGAAAATACCACTGTTAGAAAGTAGGTATTTTCTTGCCTAACCATCCAGCATGCCTCTGCTAGGTTTGTGTATTCCATGTCTGGGTTGTGAGTGACAGGAGACTGGAGAGGGCCTTGGCTCCAGCAGTCTGATGGGTCAGGGCTGGGCTGAATAGAACCTGCATTGTATAGAGAGGGGGGGGGGGGGCGGAGATTTCCTTTCACTGACCTGAGCCCTCATAGAATAGAGAGGAGGGGGAGGGGATTTCCTTTCAGCTACCTGGGCCAGGTCTGTTCTCAAACAATGCTGTCTCCACCTCCTGCCAGGAAGCTGCACCCACAAGGACAGAACTGGTTTGGACTAGGTAGTGACACTCTCTGCCTTCAGAGACAAAAGATTTGTCTGTATAAAAAGGGGGACCCAGACCCCAGAACTTCAGATAACTTCTGGGAAATCAAGAGGAACATTTGTCAAGGAGAAGAAACCGGAGAAGCTGAAGGAGGATTACTGCCCCTGTGCTGTTTACTGTCTGGGGTTGGCCTGCAGTGTTGACTTATTGCCAAGGAAAGGAGAAATGGACTTTGCTGTTTGCTTTTTCATCTTGAGGAAGATCTCCAAGGGCTTGAACTGAGCTTGCCTCCTGTCTGAAGTCTCAGGGACACCAAGACTTCACCACCAACTCCCCCTGAATTTCCTTGCAGGGAATTCAAACCTACAGAGAGATGCCAGCAACTGTTTAGGACCTCCAGAGACTGTATGTCGCAGGGAGCTGGAAGCGCGACGCAATGAGGGGAAGCGTGCTGCTGCCGCAGCAGTTGCCGTCGCATCGCCAAAGACGTGTGCCGCCGCAGCTGTTCGCTGTTTCATCACAGACGAAGCATGTCGCATCACTGGAGAAGCGCGCCGCCACCGCAGAGGTTGCTGTAGCATCACTGGAGAAGCGTATCGCAGGGCCTGTCGCGGCTCCAAATATCATCGATTATGCTGCACGGCCGCCGGGCGTGCACGCATTGCATCCACGTTGTCGCATTGCATCAAAGACACCTTTTTGTCCCCTCGCACCGGATTGTCGCATCGCGTTGAGGCGCCATCTTGTTGCATCGCACTGGATCACAGTAAGAAACTGACGCATCACCTCCTCTCCGGTGAGGAACAGACGCATCACCGCCCCTGCGCTGCAGTAAGGAACCGACGCATCACCTACCCCGAAGCAAAGAACCGATGCATCACCTTCCCTGCGACCCTTTTGTTTGTTTTGCGTGACACATCCAATGTACTTTGAGAGTAAAGTGTCACTTTCACCATCTATATTGAACTAAGCTATTTCTACAACTTTAAAGTCATTTTTTTTACAGTATTGTGGATTTTTGTCGTTTGGTCTTGTGTTAAGTCTAGTAAAGATTACTTATTTTTCTAAACTGGTGTGGTGTCCATTTGTAGTGTTTTCACTGTATTACTGTATGTGTTCACAAATGCTTTACACGCTGCCTCTGAGATAAGCCTGTCTGCTCGTACCAAGCTACCAAGGGGGCGAGCATGGGTTATTCAGGAGTGTATCCCCCTTATCCTGACTAGAAGCAAGGGTCCCTATTTGGACAAAGGTGTGTACCATTGCCAACTGGAGACCCCCATGTCTAACAGTTCATAAGTGGTAGTCTGTCCTAGTCGGGTAAAACTAGCAAATACAGTAAAAACCGAAGGTGGCGCCATGTGAGGTTGCAACTGTAGGACAAAGCATTTACAGTTTTATTAATATGCAACAACGGATTACAGGAGGCCGATTTTTGACGGTCGTTAATTTGGCAGCTAAAGAATCAGAATCAATATAGGAAGCAAGAACCATGGTAGGGTCGATGACAGCGGACACACACCATTACCGAACACACCCAGTAATGCATTTTGACAGCCAAACCTGAAGTTGAATGCCCTATCACATACAGCACGTTCTGTTATGCAAACCTTATTTCTGTGCCTGTGACAGATTGTTTCATACGAACAAGCATTTTGTTGAAACCCATGCACAAATATGGCCCGTAGACGTTCTACACAAAAAGAATATTATTTATTTTGAAGGCTCTGATACGAAATAGGAGACTATTTAAAAAACAACAAGTTTAATGTAACCATCATACTGTATGTGCCCTGATATAAGTCAGACATTAATACTTATCTGGCTTAAAAGTCTGAAGCATATGTAAAAAGTAAACATGAGCTTTAGAGGATGTTGTACTTTCTTCCAAACTATTGCAGGATTGTTTGATAGATGGGTAGAAAACAATAAATATGCTAGTACTCGCCACTTTGTTTTATGTGCTCTGACCATGTAGCTTTGTTTTTAATATGCTATTGTAAATATTAAATGATGCGCCCACTAAATGAATCCACTGGTGTTCATAATGTAACTGGTCACTCTGCTCTGACAAGGCATGGCGCCAACCAGTCACCCTTAGTGAAGTAGTGTAGCTCACTGGTTAGAGGGAACAGACCCGAGAGCAGAGGACGGCCCGGGACCAGGGTTCGATTCCCGACGCGGCAGGTTTCCGGACCAGGGTCAGCGGACTCGATAATTCTCTCGCCTCGGTGCCCACTCTGATCAGCGATCACACTCGGCAACTCTGGGCCCTAGCTTGCCTCATCTTCACTAACGGCCCCACCAGACCGCCGGGGATGCCTGGTCTCACCCTGGAGATACCCATTAAGGGACCATCTCTCAGGGAAGCTAGGAAGGGTTTCGCAGCGGTCGAAGCGCGGAGGTACCCCTTCGGGAGTGAGTCCTGCGCTATATAAGCACACAATTATGCGCTAAGCACAGACATGGTGTTGTATCTGTAACAGGATATAGGTTCCCACTGTCCCACAAGCTGGGGATCTTTAGATGGGCTTTTTTTTTAGGAAAAGCATGCCATCAAGACTCACAAGAGGAAAAAGAAGACTCTGTAGAGGGACAATTTATGAAGTGTTGTTTCAATGGTATGTATTCTAAAAAACAATGGTCCTATGCAAAAAAGAATTAGTCAAGGAGTTGTTTATAGACTTCAATCAGTACTATAAAAATGATCCAAATACCCAGCCGGGCATGGAATATTTATTTGGTTGATATTCAATTATAGACAAGATATAAAACACACAATTATGAAGGGGCACGAGCCTGTACCCAACATCAAGGGAAAAAGGGGTTTGTATAGGAAAGGGTAGAAATTTAGAAAAGCTTAGAAAATTATCAGGCAATAACTTTGGAGCCAATAATGACTTGCATCTCTTTACACATTATTGCAAGCTCAAAACAACAGTGACCACAAACAATAAACACAATGGTCAAAATGTAGCACTGTGTGTGAAAGCCGACGTTTCGATCCCGGCTCCTACATGAAAGGGATCATCATCAGGACTAATCAATAAAATTGCCTGTGTGATAACATTTAAGCCTTGAATAGACTCCTAGTGAGAAGGCTATATTCAAGGACTTGATTGGTATCAGGTTACGGATTGATAGGATACCTTGGATTCAAGTAGGTGGTTGCAAAAGCCAACAATGTGGCGTTTTGTGCTCCGGGGTGTTCCTCAACCAGGGCACAGGGAGTTAGTTCGGAATCCGCAACGATGGCGGTTGTATTCCGGATTACGAGCTTATGGGAAGTCTCAGTGGAGCCGATCGTGTCCACGGGGTAGCTTAATGGCTGATGATAATTCCGGTTTCAATGGTATGTGTCATTGAAAAGATACAGAAGCTTAGTCTGGTAAGTCAATTCTATTTACTTGTAAGAAGAGATGTCCAGAGTAAACGACCGGCCAGAACAACAGCAAAGTACAACTGCTGTTCTGACCATTCCATATGCCACCATTCCAGTATGGAACAATGGTAATGGTAGCATGTGCTACATTCAAAGGTAAACACTGAAACTTAAAGGTACATAAACTTAAATATAAAAATACACAGAACCCAGCAGCCGTCCATCCATAAATAAACACACACCGTGTCATCAGCCCTGGCCTAAAAAAAACACAAGAGGAGTGATTAAAGCTGTTACGGTGGAAATGCATTCAGAGAAATACTCTAAGTACCGACCGTTCTCACCCACCACCCCTCACACACATACTGGCTGTCTGACATTGCTGTGAGCACTCTCACACTCCTAAATCACTTGCAGTCACATTGTACCAGAAGAAAACTTATACCCATCACTTCACAGAATACTACTCACACAACCCAAAGCATCCTTACAAACCAGGTATACTAGTCTTGTATTAGAAGCTACACCCCCACCTATCAGAGTGGCAGTCGCACACTACCAGTAGCACTCACACCCTGCTCACAGGCCAGAAGTCGCACATTATCAAACATACTCGCACCCCTCAAAGACTAACAGTCTGATATTACTGACAACACTCTCACACCCCTGATACTGGCAGGCTGGGAAACATCCTTTACAACGCAACTTTTACCACGCAGTACCTTTACAACGCAGGTTTTTCAACGCAAGTCATTACAACGACTTGCGCTGGGGGGCGCTTTAGGATAGGTAATAGTTTAATTTACTATCCAACAACTTCCGTACTTTCCACGGGGACTGGAGTTGGAATAGTAAATTAAACGATTCACTATCCAGCACCCCCCAACGCAAGTCGTTGTAACGACTTGCGTTGAAAAACCCGCGTTGTAAAGGCATGCGTGGTAAAAGCATGCGTTGTAACAAGGTACATCCGGCAGGCTCAAATTACTGGCAGCACTATTACAACCCTCACAGACCACAAATAACACACTACTTGTACCATTCTCAAACCTCTCATAGACTAATCATCACTAACTACTGACTGCACTCACACCCGTCGCATAGCTGGTCTGACCACTAACTAAAAAATCTGATTCATGAATTGGTAAATGTGTGTGTGTGGATGAGCAAGGGTGTGAATGCAAGAATGTGTCAATGGATGGATGAATAGATGAATTACTCCAAAGATAAATGACTGAGTGCATGCATACGTGATTGAGCAAATTGTGGGCATGGATAGAAACATCCACACACTTTTATTTATATGCCAGATCATCTGGCTTTGCCAATGCTTTTTTTCCTGTGGCAGCCCATGCAGTTTAGCGCAGTAGGGCAGGGGTGTGGGGTGGGTGCAAGTGACAAACGACGGTATAGGGAAAATAACATTTTAGCTGCTTTTTCCCCTCTGACGACCCCCACATACTTTCCAACTTTCCACTATTTGCTGACATCCCACATTGCCCTTCACTGTCGATACTGTGTGGCTCAGTGCAACAGTGGCACCCTGCTCCCTGCTATTCTCTGGCACAAGCTTGTTTCCTTTCCAGTAAAAGAATTGGCTTGGTAGTTTGGTCTGCCCTGTTCCTATGATGCACTGGGCCAGGGACAGACTAATTTGCACGTAGCCAGGTTCTGAGCTGGGATGGTGCAGTGAGCTAAAAAACAGTGATGGATCAAGCCCTGATCTGTTGACTGGGTAGGGGTGTTCTGCTTAATTCAGATACTCTGTCCATCACCACCCCCTTTTCTGAATCGTTTTGTCCACCATAAGCGTGGAAGGGTATGCTCAGACATGAGTCCCTTGCTCACTGCACCATCAGGATTCAAGCAAGCCGGGCCGAAGACGGCTGTAATGCCAGAAACCGGTCCCCGGAAGCTTGTTTCCTTTCCAGTAAAAGAATTGGCTTGGTAGTTTGGTCTGCCCTGTTCCCATGATGCACTGGGCCAGGGACAGACTAATTTGCATGTAGCCAGGTTCTGAGCTGGGATGGTGCAGTGGGCTAAAAAACGGTGATGGATCAAGCCCTGATCTGTTGACTGGGTAGGAGTGTTCTGCTTAATTCAGATACTCTGTCCATCACCACCCCCTTTTCTGAATCAATCTGAATTTCAGCAAGGGAGCCTTCCTCCAAGTATGGTTTTGATAGGAGGTTCCCTTGCCCTGTAAACATTTTGAAAAAGAGTAAATCAAAAGCGCATATAAAGCTCAATTTTGGAATAAAATTGCTAAAATGACTAATGCATTGAATAGGGACACGTGAAATATTCCAGTGCTCTATGTGCAAATTTGGAGAAAGAACAATATTGGGCTATGTCATTTTTGAGAGAGAGTACAATTGTATGTCATGAGTTCAAAGATAAAACTTTTACATAGCACTGAAGTCAGAGGATTTTGAAAAATCCAAACATCACACCTAAGAACAAGAACAACCCGTCTATGGCCAAAAGGCATGTCCACGATCCAAGGATCACAATGGAAGGCCTGTCAAACACAATAAAAAATCTTGGTCTGTGATGTTTGCTGAGTTGGCTGAGTAAAGCATAGACTCGCAAACAAAGACACACACAAGGACAACTGTAAATATGCCTGCACATGCGCATACACAGATATATTACATTTGTGGATAGTATAGGATGCATGCAGAGTGCAAAAACATAACAATACAAAGGTGTGGCACATACTCAGTGGCAAAGACCAAGGACAGACATTAAAATGAACTAGAGCAACTGAGACTTACGTAGAATCAAAATATGTGCCCTTCACATACGAACACACAAAAACCTAAACCATTCCATACTGAGCATTACCCATCCTCAACCCTCACTGTCCCAAATACACACACACACACTCTCTCTCACACACAAACACACACACACACACACACACACACACACACACACACACACACACACTCTATGCTAAAGGCAGAGAGAACAAGACATTAACATATGTAGAATATGCCAACACATGTGTGGAGTACAATAGCAACACACTGTACTTTGCTGACAAGAGAGTGCAGTGTCTCCTGCCTTTTGATAGATAGTGCTTATAGTGGCTTAGCACTTGTTCCCTGAATTCTCTCTAATACCATCTATCTACACGATCGTGGTGGGTGGATGGATGTAGGTTGTAACAGTGTTGATTGGGTAAAAATGGAAGAAGTGATGTAAATGGAACTCCCTAGTTCAATCTCTGACAATGTAAAGGTCCCATGCTGTTGAAGATGAGACAGCGCCCAGACATCTACTCCATCCCCACACATTGGTCCACCAGTTCCCTTTCACCGCAACAAAATCAAGACACAATCTTTGCAAGTGTCTGGGTTGGCTAAAGATAGCCTTTTGTAACAATAGTAATGGTAGCACCCCATCATTTCCATGTAAAAATATTATCTGTATTTAGTATATTCCTTTCATTCCTATAACAAGAGGGAAGCAAGTTAGAGGCAGTCAGTTGCTGTTAAAGAAATAACTGCTTGCTGCACTGGTGCTCTGCATTCTTGCCAGCGTAAGTAGTTTCTTAAATTGGGCAATAACTGGGCCAGTGATGCACGTGCCTGACACTGTTGTATTTGAATGTGCTTGTGGACTCTTTCTAATGAGAGCTGTTAGAGTTGCTACACATCTTCTTATCTATGCTGTGGGATGCAACCCCATGACTTGCATTGCAAGCAGGGACATCTAACCATACATTTGTCTTTGTTGAATTGACATGTCTCATATAAACCTGAGGCACTGCTGGCAAAGTGTGTTTGCAAGAAAGAGAGCAAGAGACAGAGCGAGAGAGACAAGGGCTTGTTTTCAGTTGCCCTTCGATTGCTCTTCTGTGTCCTTACATGGGCTTCAAATGAGGGCATGGCCCGAATACTGCCTGGATTAGATAGTCATGCTTGTTTGTTATCCTCTCATGTTGAGTGAGCTGAGTGTGGCCCAACATTTGCCACATCAAAGATGTTCCACACTTGCTACAGTGTCAATGCTAGTGTGTGCCCACGCCTGTTTCTCTACAATCACAGCAGTTCTCACTGATCTCCTATGCAAGCTTCAGTACTAATGGTCACAAGCAAAGAAGGGGCAAGTGCTAATAGCTGATTACGCATACTATGGCATGAGCTTCGAATGTGCAGCTATAACATACATGACGATTACTACCCAAAGCACAAAGCCCCGTTTTTCTTTTATACTCTAAACTTAACTGCATCATGCATGACTGTAATCGGGTGATGCTTTCTACAAACTACGTGAAACTAGTGCTAAATTTGAGGCAGTGGTTTCCAATGCTCAGCAACGGCACTTAATTCTCAACTCAGACACTAACGACAGTCCACCACATGGCAGAGCTGTCTGTCTAATTTTGAGATGAGCACAGCGACCGTGTTTAATATGTCAATATACATTAAAAATGAATACCTGCCGCCCATGCCATCCTTATTGTTTGGATGGCCAGCAATAGTCTGAATTGTCACGTTTGTAGGAGTAAGATGGTAAGTATATGTGTTGGTACTATCATTGGCAGCGCTGACAGGGGCAATGGGTGGTGCAGGCTGAAGTGGCCTCCTGAAATGGGCATTGGCACTTACATTTCTTTCAAATTAAGTACTGTATGAAACATAATTTCCTGAAATATTAAAGAGGATCCTATTTGTCATTCTTATGGCATAGCATATCATTGACCTGAAATCTTTAATCAGGGTGCTTTAGTGCACAAAGAAAGTTTCTTTAAACAAGTGTTCTTTTCTGCAGTTTTAGGTGACCTGTGATTAATTTGAGTGGAACTATCTAAGCATCCAACCAGCTAGAATAATCCTGTATATCTTTGATTGGTTTTATCATATTAGACTGACAAACAAAGACAAGGGGTGTGACACAAAGGTGGTATATTCTATGATACCATGCCAACTTTTTTTTGTTCTCTGGATACAAGCTATTAAGAGAACAAATAATATAATGTTTTTAAGGCTCACTTTTGACACCTTGACTGATTTAATGATTGTGAATGATACCCTAATCCAGATATCAGTTTTAGGGTTTTAAATCATATTACACAACATTCGTTTTGGATAGAACATTCATCACCAATGCCTTAGGGTTTTGTTAGAATGTGTATGCCAGTTTTTTATAGCTTGCCCATAACAATGAGACTGTTGTCTGATGGTTGGTGCTTTCCCATTGGCAGGCACAACTCAAGTTTTGGAACCTTCCACTTGTTACCTGCATGTTGTTGTGTTCATGTGTTTAGTATGTATATAGTTTGTTTTTGTTAAATGGTTGTGGTTTTTTTTCATCAAACACAGTTAATTCAGGGTGTATTTTGTGTGACTTTCAGACAAACTCTGTAAGTGTTGTTAGTTTCTGTGCATGCTACTGTCTTGTTGTCCAAGTGTGTCTGACGTCTAACTTTTGAGGTGAAAATTGCTGTCAGCTGTGGTGTAAAAAATATGTCTAATGTAAAATCTTATCTCTTAGTAGTCAGATTTTAACCAGACCTCCTACAGCACCATATGTTTGCAACGCTGCTGCAGACATAAGAATGTTTACTACACAGTGACACTGCATCTTGCAGTTAAATTCATGATACATCAGCTACTTAACATAAAATCTACTTGAGATTATCTATATATTTATATAAACACAATCCCGCCCCTTTCATTGAATCGCACGAGGGCCACTAGCATATGACAAATGTAAAGAATATAGAAATAAAAATGAAATCCATATTGTTTAATATACTTTTATAAATTAGGTATTGATTGGCTGAGGGGGGCACTGTATATGAACAATATGGGTAATATGAAATGCATTTTTCTCTCAAGTCACATGTTATGCTTATGGGGCATTAACTTACTGGGGTTGGAACTTGAAAGTCAGTTACTAACTTCATTCATCCCTTGCTACACAAAGTACACATCAACAACTCTTGCATGCCTCCAGGATCCACAGCAACGCAGATATAAACTATATGAAGGTCACCACTCTCTGCTAACTCTGCACATAGTGGGGGCTCCGGGGCCTCGGGACATAAAGCAAACAACACACACAAGCATGGAAAAAGCCCCAGCAGGGGGAAAACATCACTGAAGCTGATTGTGCACAAGCAAGACTAGCGATGCTAGAATGGCAATGGAAATCATTCTAAAGTTAAACTAACGCAGGATACAGCCAAACATCACCGGCAAACTAAGTGAAGAGGCCATACAGCAAACAGATGCAGTTGCCCAGTTGTCCGTACCCCACAACAGAAATCACCACTGCATGCACAAACAACCTGAGCCACGAGGCTTGATGACGTAGGTGTTGTGTGCTGAATTAATGAGCACTTTGGGCCGCAGGCAGGCCTAACGCTGGAGCGCGGGGGCAGGTAGCGCTCAGCGCAGTGACTCAGTCCGACACACGAGCATTAGTCGGATATGACGTGTGCGAGCGCACGCCCTCCTTTTATTCATCCCCGCAGGCCACGCCTGGCCTGCGGATGTAGGGATGCGTGTGTGCGTGCGGCAACTAGACCGTTGCTATCATTACATCCCTATCCAACTATATATTTTTTTTTCAACAAGGACTGACAACAGTTCTGTATTGCAAATCAGTTCAAACAAAATGCTGAGGTACTTGCGTGTCCCGGCGGTGTTTGGGACACCGGTGCGGACTCAGGCACCTCCGCATGGCCCTCTAGAGGTGCATTGTCTTCTTCTTCAGGAGTCGTCTCCCCGTGTGGCTCGTTGTCTCTCTCCACTACCTCCGGGCATTGCCTGGATCCTGGCGATATGGCCTTGAACCACGAGGCATTTCTTGATACTTCCTCTTCCCCTTTTTGGGCGGTAACCATGGTGCCCTTTGTAGACGTTACTGTCCAGGTGCCCGAATCATATCGAGTTTGAAACCTCCCCCTGCACCGGCTGGCCCTTTGGTTTCCTAGTCACCTCCATTCCTGAGCTTCTTCGGCGGCAACTGGAGATGGTGTCCAGCCCGGGGCATTGGGAAGAAGGTCTCTTCGTGGTCCTTGGAACATGAGAGTCCATGGGCTACTTTGTGTGGTGCAGTGGGGGGTGCCTCTGTACTCCCTCAGGAATTCATGTAGTCTCTGCTCGGGGTCGGCCTGTTCCACCATTGCTATCCGGAATACCTTGTTGAGGGTCCTCATGAACCTCTCCACGTCCCCATTTGCCTGGGGCCATTGAGGTGTGATGCGACGGTGCTGGATCCTCCTTTGCCGAAGGAACGTGGCAAATTCAGCCCCTTGGAAGGGTGGTCCATTGTCACTCCTTATCTCGGACGGATACCCGAACATGGAGAATATCTTTTCCAATGCTGGCCCTACGTGTGTGAATGCAGTGTAAGCTACCCTCTCCACCAATGGATATTTCGAATAGACGTCGATGGCTCCTAGTGTATGTCCTTCTCCCGGGAAGCTCCCAAAATCCACACTGACCTTGGTCCAGGGAGACGTGCAGGCTTCTTCGGTGATCACCGGTGCGGGTGTCTCAGGGTCACTTGTTAGTTGGCAGGACATGCAGCTCCTTACGTATTCCTCCACCATGCTCTCCAGCTCCGGGAACCACACTTTTTCCCTCATGCACGCGTTCATCTTAGTAGTGCCTTGGTGGCCCCCGTGGGCGAGTTGTATTGCCCGGTGCCTCAGGTTCTGGGGAATGGCCAGACGTGGCCCTCTCAGTAACACTCCTTCTTCAGTCGCACTTAGCTCATGCCTGACTCGCCACATCTTCATGAGGGATTCTTTATTTTCCGCAGACCAGGAATTGGGTGGGCGTAGATAGTCGGCCCACGAGCCTTCTCGAACTGCCTGCAGCGACCTCAGGTAGATGTTGTCAGCGGCGGCTGCTTCTTTTATTTCTTCTATTGTCATGCTTTGAGGGCATGACGTGAATGCCACCCACTGGACATATTCATCACAGTCGTCGTCCACTGACTCTGGTTCCGGTTGGGAGGGGTGGCGCGAAAGGTAGTCTGCGGGGTTCTTGGCCACTGGGCGATATATCACTTCCATCTCGTATGGTTGTAATTGAATTACCCATCGTTCAATGCGAGGTGGCGGGTGTGGGGCAGTTCCCTTGAAGAGGGAGACCAATGATTGGTGGTTGGTGACTATGACAAAAGAGTGTCCTCAGAGATACAGATGGAAATGACCACAGGCCCATTTAATAGCGAGAGCCTCCCTTTCGATCTGGGCATACCTGGTTTCAGTTGGAGTCAGGGCTTTGCTTGCAAAGGCTAACGCCGTCCACTGGCCGGGTTCATGTTCCTGGGTCAAGACCGCGCCGAGGCCCACCGGGCTAGCATCGACAATCACCTCCGTACGTTTCGTGGGGTCAAAATATGAGAGAGTGGCTTTTTCCAGGAGAGCATCTGTCAGGACTAGGGTGGCTTGCGGTCTAGGGCTCGCCCCATCCAGGAACTATTGTGGTAGCAGTCACGTATCTTGTCCTAAGTATCTATGTGGTAAGGTACATTACTTTCTGTCAAGGGGGCGTTGTTGGAACAATTGTTCAAAGTCATAATGTATATCTTGTTGTGTAGACCTTTAAATGAAGCTTAATTCCCCCTGTCCGCCTAATGCGTGAGGTTCGGCAACCTGAACGCGTCCGCGAGATGCGTGAGGTTTGGCACGATGTCGCATCCGCGAGATGCGTAGGCCTTCCCAATACACGCGCTTACGGGGAAAACACTGGGCGTTGGCACGTCAACGTGCGCGACCACGCCCAACCCCTTTTGCTCACTATTCTGGGGATTTTGAAGGTGAAGCAGCTTCCTCCTGATGCTCTGACTTGGGCAGAGAGCTTTGGGAAGCATTTTGGATTTCTTGCATAGGTCCAGCCGATTCTTGCTGAAGGTTCGTTTTGAAGTGGCATTCCAAGGTGAAGGTTGCTGAGGATCAGTTTATGTCGCAGTTCCCAGAGGATTCTTCGAGGACTTGGATTTCAGTGGCCACACCCTCCCAATTAGTAGAGTAGGTCGTACTCTACAGGTAGGACTAGTAAAATTATTGATAAGCACCAGTTTTGGCGCTATTTATGAAAAAAGTGAATTGAAAGGTAATTCAAAAATTATAAAGTGTGAAGTTGGAATGTTTTTTGGGAAACTTTGTATTTCATTGTTTAATGTGAATTAACTCCTTTGGAGCCTTGATTAATCCTATTTTGAATAGTTCAAGTCACTATACTTTCAGTCGCAATTCAGTTTAAAAAAGAAGTAGCAAAAGAGGTAATTTTGTTAAAAGAATTTGAACACAAGCTTCTTGAAGTTGAGCAGAGAACAGTTTTCTTAGTCAAGTATGTAAAGATATATTTACAACATAAAGAGTCATAGAATCTTTGTTTTTGTTAAAGAAGGAACAATTGTGTCACAAATGTGTCGGTGAATTCACAACCAAAGTCAATTTTATTTTAAAAGATAATTTGAACAAAAGTCAAGTCTAAAGCCAATTTAGTCTTTGTTTTTTAAGAGAACTATTAGTGTTTTTCATTTGTTGTGGAGTTAGTTTAATTATCAGGAAAAACTCGCAACGTTAACTTTTCCTTTTCAGATCTCCCTCCCCGCAGTTCCCTTCCTAACTCCCTTTTCCCCCCGCTTGATCACTTCAATATTCTGTGTATTTACTACAATCAGAATTGGAGGTATCGAGAGGTGGGCCCTTATATCAACTCGACAGATCCTGAGGAAGACTCCGCTTGACAGCATCCTTGATTCCCTGGAATGCTTCATCTTCCTTCGGGCCCCACTGCAATGTGGCATCCGTCTTGGTCAGTGCTCGTAGCGGCTCGCTCCGAGTGGCTAGGCCCGGTATGAATCGGCCACAGTAGGTGGCCATGCCGAGGAAGCTTCTTTTTTCCGTTGGAGATTTCGGCGCTAGGGCGTCCTTGATGGCCTTGGACTTCCTCGGGTCTACCTGAATACCCTCCTGGTTAAAAATGTAGCCGAAGAATTCTATGGATGGCTGAAAGAATTGACACTTTTCTTTGTGGAGTGTCGCTCCGAAAGTACTCAGTCTCTTTAGGACATCCCGGAGATGTTTATGGTGTTCTGACGCGGTGGCGGAGTGTATCAGAATGTTGTCGCTGACATTTATTACTCCCGGCAGTCCGGACAGGAGTTCCCTGATGGTGTTCTGGAACACCTCCGCCGCTGAGGAGATGCCGAAGTTTAACCGTTTGTAGCGTCGGAGACCAAGATGGGTGCTAAAGGTGGTGATGAACCGGCTTTCCTCCGCTAATGGTAGTTGGTGGTATCCCGGGTTTAGATCTATTTTCGAAAACCACTTCGACCCGTTCACGTCAGCAACAATGTCGTCCATCGTGGGGGTCAGGTGTCTCTCCCTCCGAATCGCGGCATTCGGTAGCCGCATGTCGATCCACAGGGGGATCTCGCCTAGTTGCTTAGGTTTCTCCACAATGACCATTGGCGATACCCACGGGGTGGGCCCTGTGACCTTTTCTATGACGCCTAGGTTTTCCAGTTTTTCAAGTTCTTTCTCCACCAGTGGGCGTAGGTGAAATGGTATCCGACGGTGACGTAGGGCAGTGGGGGCAACAGATCTGTCGATATGAAGTTTGATGGGTTCACATTTTATGCAGCCTAGGCCTCGGAATAGTTCGGGGAATCGTCCCAACAGTTCATCTACTTGGTGTGCTCTGATGCGATTGGCGAATGCTATCAGTTTTAGGTCCTCCGCTGTGTGGCTGAACGGTGGCAACACCCCAGTGGCGGCGTGTTGAAATGGAATGTTAATGGTGGGGGCTGGCGTGTCTTCGTCCGCCATGGTGGCGGTTCGTCCGGACAAATTTCTTACTTTACTCTTTTACTCACAATGTTATTGAGGATTGCGCTCTTGCTGATTGTCCCTCCCAGTTGCGCCGGTTTTGCGACACCACGTGGCAGCTGCGCGGCTCACCTCAGCTCCGTCGAGCGTCCTGCCGGCATCTGTTAGCGTGGGAGCATTGGGGTTCTGGTGGGGTCCTCCTCAGAGCTGTGTAGCTGCATACATCCCCTCCAGGGCGCAGAGAAAAACACTCCTGGTTGTCTTCCACGCCTCACGCGAAATGCGTGAGCATTGGCAGGGCGTTTTCCTGCGTCTCACGCGCAATGCGTGAGCATTGGCAGGGTGTTCCGCGGATCCGCGGCTCACGCGAGATGCGTGGGAGATGGCAAGCATTCACGTCTTCAGCCGGTGTATCGCACCGCTGCACCGCTTCTTCCCAGCAGCCACAGGATCCACCAGGGCCCACACGTGAAGAGGCAGGGGTGAGCAGGCAGGTTTAGGATGGGCCAGTGCCTCGGCAGACACGATGCGCGGCGGGCACCGCGTAGGGAGCAGGTCGCTCCAATCCAGCCACCAGTGCACGGGCGAGGGTTGGGCCCCCTCCGCTCGTCGCCAATGTTGTGTGCTGAATTAATGAGCACTTTGGGCCGCAGGCAGGCCTAACGCTGCAGCGCAGGGGCAGGTAGCGCTCAGCGCAGTGACAGTGACGCACGCCCTCCTTTTATTCATCCCCGCAGGCCACGCCTGGCCTGCGGATGTAGGGATGCGTGTGTGCGTGCGGCAACTAGACCATTGCTATCATTACAGTAGGATAGAAATATCCAGATTTTGAAAGAGAGGACATGCACGGCAAAACAGCATTTCATTTATTTAGAGTCAAGTAAACGAAAATCAAACCTTATTAGACAGAAAGGGGTTAAACGGCAGGCCAAGACCTTGCTGCCCTTCTAGCCTCCTGACCTGACTAGTGTTTATGCACACGGTGCCCCACACGGCGCAGGTCAGGTGGCATGAGTGCTCGGGCCTCAGACTCGGTTAATATCAAGTCTGTGTTACTGCCCCATGGTAACCATCACCACGCTGAAGAAAAAGCAGCGTTGGCTTGGTTTTTATACTTACTGGTTTACTGGTGGCACTGCCTTTATGAAGGGGCCTGCTGCTGGTGCTGCTACAAATGATAGTGCCCGCCTCGACGTCGTGCTACGGTGCTTTACTGACGGTGACGCATGCGGTGCGTGTGTGCCGGATGTGACATTTAATTTTAAAAAAAGGTTACGTAGGCTGACGCAGCCCTTACAAGCAACACAGAACTGAAGGAAACATTGCATGGATGTGGATATATAATCGTCTCTCAGCACAACAACACTCTTATTCAACAGGACACTCGGGAGACTGTAGCAGAGTTTGACTAACACCGCAGTTAGTGAACCAAATATATTTACTTTGACATGAATGAGATGAAGACGTGCCGTGAGTGCAGTCCTGATGTTGATGTGAGTTGGCAGTGTAGACCCGGCCCTGGTAAATAAGTGCCGGTGCTAAGCACCGGAAAGCACCGGCACAAATTAAGCACTGAACGTGGCGGGTAAGTCATTGTACAAAACTGTTGTTTCATTGCCACATATTTCTTTTTGCATAAATTGGTAACAATCCTATAATGTCAGAATGCTATCCCTTTATACATTTCGTGTGATTGAACTGAAGGACCTACTCATCTTCAGGTATGTTCTAGCTCGGAAAATCTTCGTGTCCTAAAATAGTGTTAACGGCAGCAGTCATCCAGAGTCTCACCAATCTGCGCCTCCCAGGATATTCATCTAGTGCAAGGGTGGGTGCAATTTGGTGGGCTGCTCTTCTGGCGGCACTTCAGAGACGTACAAAATGGCCAACTCAACTACACTGCACATCTGCAAGTCATACTGTTCATTTCATCTATACATTTGTTAGGGACATTAACAAGGTTTCTAAATTGACTATGCTTCTGGTTACCAACAGTTCCCAAACAAGGGTTCTGATGTAGGGCCTCAGAAGAGTGGCTGACTTGTGCAGTGTTACTTCATGTGGTAATATCACACTCCGCATTAGTGATACTAGTGGAATCAGCTGATTTCATGGGTATCAGCGTTAGTACTGTACTAAGGTGATTATGAATTAATTCGCTGTAGGCCCATATGGAATGGTGCACTACATGGGCAAATCAGTGCTATATCACTGATTTCTGCATATGCACCAATAATTACCAGTTTTTTTCCGGGGACTAAGGGCGAGATGTAGGTAATCTACATTTACCGATTGTAAAATACAGAATTTTACTGATTCGATATTTCAGAATCGGTAAATGATATGTAGCAAAAAATTCGGTACATTTTACAGAATCGGTAATATTCGGTATTTACCGAATCGGTAAATACCGATTATGTATGTACCGAATCAGTAATTCCCATTCATTCCTACGGGCCTGGAGGCCCATAGGAATGAATGGGAATTAACGATTCGGTATTTACCGAATCGGTAAATACCGATTCGGGATAGGGGGACCATTTACAAGGGTGGTAGGGAGTCACATTGACACCCTGTTGCACCCCTGAATAGTGCATGGTTGCACATGTGGCACTAAGGCATAGGTCTTCAAACTGTGGGGCGCGCACTTCACCCCACCTCTTCACCTTTGCGAGCCGTGTGTCTCAGCCCGGGCTTCTGCAGCTCCAGCTGCTGGTGGCTTGGCTGAGAGTGTCTGGGGTCACAGGTCAGAGGCCAGAGGCGCAACAGTTGGGGCGGGGGGGGGGGGGGTAATTCTTCCAGCAATAGGAAGAGTAGATATTCAGGGGCTCTAAGAAGGGGTGAAAAAAAACAAAGCCTCATTAACGCGAAATGGTCTTTTAAAGACCTGTGAAGTACTCGGGTGCTGCTGGCAGCTCCAAGACTGTCTGTGTGTGTGCCCGGGAAGCTGTCTCATACCGGGCTGACACACATGAAGAAGCCCTTTGAGCCCTAGGGGCGTTGCACACCTGATGTGAAGGCATTTGTATCCCCAGGTCTTAGTCAGAAGACCCTTTATGGGTGGCACCCTTATCTGGTCAAAAAACACTGCCAGGCCCAGAAGCTACCTCATCCCTCTGGTCTTCACAACTGAAACTTGTCAAAAGAGTATGCCTTTGTTCCGGATTTGTCTTATCTCTGATCCACACTTTGGGGACCCTCCTGCACCCACAGGGTGTATCCGAACTGCAACACTTTGCAAGTCGAAATGGTCAGACAGGAGGTCCTGTATGTTTTTTAAGGCCTTTGACATGGCTGCCGCCACCGATTCAGATACTGTCAATTCTCTGATAAAACCCGTGTCAATAACATATCTCACGGTTGTGACCTGCCTCATGTACCTATGCTCTTCAGCCATGTCTGCATGGAGGTGAGTGAGAAAGGGGGACTATGAATTATCAGTGTTTAGCAATGCAATCAGACCCCACGGCCCAGCTGCTGTTGGTACTTGCGGGGAGGGCAGAGATTGAAATGGGACAGCTCACAGGGGAGACTGCCCACTGGAACTCTCCTCGAGCCATGTGACGTCCAAAACCGGAAGCATGGCAGCACCTGGCCGTACTCCACATAATCTATTTTTCAATTGTGTCAGAAAGCATGTTATATGGAACTTCTTTTTCTGATATCTTGTTTAGGGGCTAGGATGTGACATAACAGCCAGAGCTGATGACTGTAGAGCTGGGAAACCAGGTTCAATTCTTGATGTCTGCTCAACATCCGGTGATTCTGGGCAAATCACATAATTTCCCTGTGCTTACAAAAAAACAATGTGTGCGTGTGTAATGTAAAAGATGCTCCTGTACAGCGATCCAATACCTTTGGGTCATGTTCGCATTATATAAAACTGCAAAAAATATATTACAACATTTTGTGAGCACTCCTGTTTCAAGGCACTGCTCAAGACAGGAAGTGGAGCTCAACCTAAGAATGGCAGAAGCAAGAATCAATCCACACATTGTCTCTGTGGAGAAAAACATGCACTCCCACACCTGTGTTTTGGGAGTGTTTTTGCTAATCTATCCTAAATTGTGCGTTTTATGTGAAAAACAAAGCACCAATGTAATTTGTTGTGCTAATTTTTTTCTTGGAAACTTTTCATTTGAACTTTAGAATAAGTACATGGACTACCAAAACTTCAGTTTACTAAACACTCTACCTTTACTAAACACTCTACCTGTATTTAATGTTATTTACCCTATACGACCTGGGCTCTGCAGGAAGGAATGGCCACCAATTATCCAGAGTGCCAGCTTCCTGAAATTTTTTGTCAGGGGGTGGTGGCGGTGGGGGGGCTCGATGTGTAAAAAGGTTTAGATTGGGGGGCTCCGCCCCAAAAAGTTTGAAGACCTCTGCCCTAAGGGCATATTTGTCTGCCACATGGCACAGTTAAAAAAGCACAAAATTGCTTCTTTTTTTTTAAGGTTTTCGATATTTACCACCAATCTTTATTTGGTGGTAAATACTGAATCCTTAACTGCGCAATGCACTCATTTGAGTGCTCCCTACATTTCAGATTCGGTAATTTACCGATTCGGTATTTTAAGGAATCGGTAATTTACCGATTCCTTAAATTCGAATCTGAAATGTAGCCACCTACATCTCAATAGCCTAATACCGGTCGGTAACAGCCGAAATTCGGTAATAATACTCACAATACTCCGAGCTACCTGGCTCAGAAACATGTGCTCTCATGCGGCAACAGATCCTCTAGAAGTTCCAGCAATCTTCTTCTGAAATCACAACATTTTGCCAAAAAGAAGTCATACAACCGTGCCTTCTCTGGAATTGCTCCCAGGATTTGAAACGTACTGGCCCCTGAAAACCAGACGGAATCCCTATTCTACCTCCTTTAAGAAAGAAGTAAAGTCTCTACTACTAAGGAAATTCACATTAACATTTTTTCTAATTACCACTACTGCTGTTCGTATATCAAGACTCAATTTTGAATTTCAGTATTCGTTTGTTTCTTATTGCTACCCCTGTAAAGCACTCTGATACCCGCAAGGGTCTTGTTCACGCTATAGAAAACCTTCAAAATAAAATAAATATTCTGAGCTCTCTTGATGGTGGATGTGCCACCGACAGAGACTCTTTAGGCTAAGTCCTTGAGTCTGACAAACTACAGAAATACAGATCTCCATGGTACCCATGTGATCACATCTGGGTGCTGCATCTCCATTTATAGCAGAGTTAACTCTGTGATACACCCAATGCTTAATTTGTGCAGGTGATTGCATGTGAGGGGGGCCTACAGTACTCAGTTTTGGGATCTGGCACTTATTTTTGCATCATTCTTTGACCTAGAGCAAGTGATAGAAAGGGGCAGAAAAGAGAGAATGAAGAAGGAAGAAAGGAAAATAGCGACAAGGTGGAGAAAGCAGGTATTAAAAAGAACTTGCAAGAGTGAGGTAAAGACACAGGAAGCATGCAGTGCAGGACGAAAGAGGCTTGAGGTTGTATCATGATTAGCAGCCGTGGTATTCAGCGACCCCGGCATTCTGCAGCATCAGCTGCAGACTCCTAAGAAAACTTTAGGCCCCGCATTTGGTGGATCGTCATGGAAAGGGTAGAAGGCTTTTGGTAAAAGTGAAGTGGCCCTTGAATGTTGAGAAACAGTCCCATCATCTTGGACTGATTAAACATGTAGGCTGAAACAAAGGACCCCTATTCTGGGTGCATGCTTTTAGTGCTCACTATTCTGCTGAAACTCCCCTGCACCCAGTGGCGGATGGTGGCAAATCACAATGGAGGGGTACAAAAAATACACACATAACAAATACACACCATAATATACACATTAATGTAAATATGCACATTAAAAAATTCACTTACCATACACTGCCGCATGACGCACATCCTCATTCTTCTGCAACACGTCCTCCGAGCGCAAGCCCAGAGCCAACTCTCTCATCCAATCAAGACGCTGTTCTCATGCTGTTAAGCAGCATGAGTAAAGTGTCTTGATTGATTGGAAAGGGCTGGCTCTATGCTCCAAATGGCACAATAGGTCTGTGCCTGCTCTCCAACCCGGCTGTCCAAGACAGCTGTCATGGAGAGGTTTGAATTGCGCATGTCGGTTTGGGCGTAGCAAGGTAGCTGACCAAACCGTCAAGCATACTTCAAACTTAAGTGGCCTCTCCTCACTGCTGCCAATCATTGGCAGCAGTGACGAACTGGCTCCACCCTCATACTCCGTTTGCTGGCAGAAAGCATCACAAATAAATTGGTAATAACATCATTTTATTACCATTTATTTTTTACGCTTTTTGCCCAGCAGTGTGCGTGGGAAAGGGGGGGGGGGGGGTTAGCTCGTCTGCTCCCACGGAGGAACTGCGGCTGCCTGCACCCTGCACCGCCTTGTCTTTGAAGTGGGTTTGCCTATGACAGAGGCCCACTTTAATGTAGAAACCTTTCCTTTTAGGGTGATGAACTCTAAATCTAGTGGAAATCACACCAGTGTGGTGGTAGCGGCAATTCTGGAAGACAGAAAATCCACCAGCCAACCTCTACAAAGGATCCAGTCTGAATGAAATCCAATCACTACTGCTGCCTACTGGGACGTAGCACAACCTAACATAATATTAACACCAAAATAACCTGGAACTAATCACATCAGATTTGCCTTTGCACTGGATAAAAAGTACTGTTTTGCCAGTGGTTCTCTTTCTCCCAGCGAAGTGGCATCACATATCTGCTCCTAGGCAAGCTATGATGTAATGGTGCATGAACCTTTCTAAGGGAATATAGACTCATTTTCACTTTGGGAAATTGCCAATTTCCTGCAAATGTACAGACAACAGGGGTCAGACCCAGGGTCCTGGGAAACTGCAATATAAAGGCAGTCAGCGCTCAAACACAAAGGCAGTGTGACTGCGCACTCCAAGTCTGGGATTTCTCACTGCCCCTTTCATCCCTTCCGCCTCCATCTTTGTTGTTACAGGATATGGTCCCTGCTCATCGTGGTGACCTCTCCAACACGACATTAGAGAAGGAAGTAGCTCTAATTCTCGAAGCTTGTGGACGATAACATCTGTGTTAAATGTAATGTTGTTTGAAATATTTGTATGGTTTCTGAAGACCCACATTTGTTGCAGTATTCCACCATTGTCAAGTCAAGACACAGGCATTACATTTTTGTTATTTATAAAATGTATACAATGCAGACCTGGGCCAGAAGCACAGATGAACTTTTTTACAGTGGACTGGGGGGCATATGTACAAGCCCCTATTGCCACGGGAACGTCACTTTTTGTGACGTTCCTGTGGCGATAGGGGCCTTGCTTTATGTACAAGGCAGCGTTAATCCACTTAACGTGGCTTAACGCAGGCTTAAAGCTGCCTTGTACATAAGGCACCCTTTCACGCCATGTTTAGCGTGAAAGGGGTGTGCAGTGGGTGTTGTGGTGGGCGTTCCACCTCAAAACCCATTGTATTTGATGCTGCCCCCTATGCCTCTAGGTGGCGTACATAGGAGGCAGCGCCAAATTTAAGACCAGGAAAATCCTCATCTTAATGTGACAAAACGAGGAGAAATGCATTATTTCTCCTCGTTCTTGCTTTTTCCATGTGTGCTGCTTTGTGCAATTCACATGGAAAAAGCAAAATGCCAAGGCTTGTTTATGTACAGGAAGGTGTCCCTGCCTGTACATAAACAAACCTTATTAAAAAATGGCATTTTGTAACTTTCATGTGTGCTGCATGAAGCAGCACACATGAAAGATACAAAATGGCATTTTAGGATTGTTTATGTGCAGGAAGGGACACCTTCCTACACATATTCATTCCTCCCCTGCACACAGATGCCCTTGTACTCTGGTGCAAGGGGTCCTGCGTTGGCGCTAAGTTGTTAAACTTAGCGCCACCGCAGGAGGAAACGCATGGTTGCACCACATTCTTGTAAATATGGTGCAACCTTGAGTTTCCAAAGTGGCGGAGCGTGTCGTTGTGCCCAGGAGGCGATATATCAGGGCACACACAGGCGTTTAATTAGTCCTTAGTATACAAAAAAAATAATTTCAGGACTGGGGTTCGACAGTGAGACGTCAAAAGGGGATGAATTCTTATATTCACACATTACATTCAGGTGGCCCCAGAGACCAGCATGGCTCCCTGCAACTCATGTTTCTCCAAGGCGAGCTGTAAGCGCCCACAGTAACTCCCTACTTCCTTCAAGTGTTTAAGGGCTTTGTTTAGATATGAGTGGTTACGTAAAATGCTCCAGCTTCTGGAAGAAGTGGTTATCCTAGAGGCAAATCCACTGGTGGAATTTACTCCACCATACCATCCCTATTTTCTGTTGGAGGAACTTCGCTAGCACGTTTTCTCCAAATTTACCAACATATTTAATGCATCTGTGTAGGTCTTGTGAAATTTCTATAGCCCGTCTTTATGTAATGGATAAGGCTGAAATGATATTGAGCCTTCCATGTACCACCCATTCTCTTTCTAGATTCTTTACTATGGGGTCCCCAAACCAAGAAAGACCGGTAAGGGTAAGTAAAACTCAAGAAGATCTGCCCAGGACAGCCACAAGCTGCTTGTCTCAAAGATTATTGGCTCCTAAGTGAATGCATGGTCAGAAGTGTGGCCTTGATTATGGGTAGGGAAATTAATGATCTGTTTCTAAGAAACAGGTCACCAGGCCTGAGTGTGGAGGATACATGTGATGGTTAATGTCTTCAGGTACTAAACCATGCTGAGACTCTAGTGTCACAACTGTTAACTTTACCCAAACATATTCTCATGAAATGTTACATCAGAACCCAGAGGACTATAGGCCCCCACCTGCTTTAATTAAGTCTCTGGTCTTTATTCAGACCAGGTCATTTCTGATGTACATGTGGGAATGGGGAATTACCTTTGTGGCTTTCTATTACCATAGATCATCATTCTTGACAGCCTCCCTCAATCTTCCGCAACACCTTCCATCGAAGCCGTCTCCATCGCGTCTACTAGTCCTCAATTTAAAGCGTTTAGCGCTATAACCAGGGAAGACTTTTGCACCACTCTCTCGAACATAAAAAGTGGTTCCCTTTCCGACCCTGCCCCGATGCACATCCTCAAACAGATTCTGAGTACTATAGCCCCTATTGCCACAGAACTTCTAAACATCTCATTTTCCACAGGCATTGTTCCCCCGAGTTGGAAACAGGCCAAAATCAAAGCGCTCTTAAAGAAACCGGGTTTAGACACCTCGGATTTGGCCAACTTTCGCCCCATCTCCCTGCTCCCGGGATTGGGCAAAGTGGCTGAAAAACTGGCGAATAGGCAGCTCTCTGGTTATCTAGAGACTAATAGTCTATTGAGCAGCTCTCAAACAGGCTTTCGCCCAGGCCAGGGCACCGACACGGCCCTCGTAGCGGTGACAGAGGAGGCCAGATGCATCTTAGACTCAGGGGGATCAGCGGCTCTGATCCTCCTGGATCTAAGCGCTGCATTCGACACTGTGGACCATATAACCTTGATCAAACGTCTCACCAACCTGGGCATCACAGGATCTGCCCTCAAATGGCTGGAATCATTTCTGGAAAAACGATCTTTCAGGATATGGGAAAATGGTTCCATGTCCAAATCCACTCCTCTTCAGTGTGGGGTTCCTCAGGGCTCCTCCCTGAGCCCCACACTGTTTAATGTTTACATGGCCCCGTTAGAGGAGATAATTGCCCCCTTTGGGATCAAATCCATCAGCTACGCAGACGACACACAACTTGTCGTCTCGCTGGCACGCCAAGGGGGATGCCCAGATGATCTCTTCAAATGTCTAACTGCAGTCTCCGTGTGGATGACTGATTCTAAGCTCAAATTAAATGGAGCTAAGACAGAGATCATGCTTCTGGGTAGTCAAGCGACATCTTTGCCCGCTGAGCTTTGGCCCCCCTGCATGGGTGAACTCCCTCCACCTAAGGAAAAAATCAAAAGTCTTGGGGTTTGGTTTGAACCTCAATTAACGTTTAAGACCCATGCAGAGAAAGTTGCCGGAGGTTGCTTTGGCCTTCTCCGAGCAGTACGGAAGGTACTCCCTCTTCTGCCTTTCCAATCAAGAAAGTTACTTATCCAGGGTCTAATCCTATCTAGATTGGATTATGGTAACGCCCTCTTTTTGGCTGCACCTCAGGCCTCCATTAATACTCTTCAGCGAGTACAGAACGCCGCAGCCCGGCTGCTCATGGGGGCATCAAGGCGGGCCTCAGCTAAACCTCTGTTAAGAGCTCTCCACTGGCTCCCAATTCAGGAGCGAGTCTCCTTTAAATCACTCTGCATTGCACACAAGACACTGCAAGGTAAAGGCCCTCCGGCCTTGAGAGACATGATCTGCCCCTACAAACCAGCCCGATCCCTGCGGTCCGAGGGAGAAAACCTGGCCACCACTCCTAGAGTGAGGAAAGCACGTTCAGGAGGTCGCCGGTTCTCGCTGAATGCGGCAAAGAAATGGAATGCACTTCCTAGGGAGCTCCGGATGGAAGCCTCCTATCCGAAATTTAGAAAGGCACTTAAAACCTTCCTTTTCCCTAACACATCTTAGATCTTTCCCCTCCTGAGTTCTCTGCAATTATCATTATTGTTTATTATTTTAACAGCGCTGGGACGCTCGAGGGCAGCCATGCGCTTTATAAACCCAATTTCATTTCATTCATTTCATCTGTGAAAGATTTGGCATCTCAGCTCCTGCAACACATGCAAGTGTATTGCATAACACAGTGTAAGAGTGGAGTTGAGTGATTTTATATGGTACACTTTATGCATGTGCATCTCTCAGCCCTGTGCAACTTGGGCTCAGGCTATACAACGGCATTCATAAGATTAAGACCATAAAATGTCATTTTGAAACTCCCAAGTGAAGGCTCTTTTCAAATCTTGAATGGAAATGAGTTTCAGAGAGAGTGATATACCTCGACCAAAAGCCCAAAGCCTGCCCATGCAGATCAGCAGAAAGATGGAAAACCAAACAAGACTAGTCCTTATTAATCTCAGCTCTCTCATGGACTGTGAAGTGAGAATTGTATCTTCCAAGTAGAAGGAGGTTGATTGAAACCGCTCTGTCTGGATGCAAGTGGATTTTCTGTAGCTTTCAAACAAGTGCAGACTAACAATCGCAAACAATTTATATTGACTGAAACATTCCATAAATGCACATCAACAGAAAACCATGATCTATACACGTTAAAAACAAAAGGCAAACATAAGATACAAGGAACCGCCCTAAATTAGATCCAATCCTTTCTGTACGGAAGAGCCCAAAGGATCAGACTCCCTTCCTTCCTCTCCGAACCCACAGTGATCAACTACGGAGTACCCCAAGGATCTTTGCTCAGCCCCACACTTTTCAACATTTACATGCACCCCCCTCACCGCCATCGTCGGACAGCATGAGCTCAGCATTGTATAATACACCAACGACACCCAGCTCATCCTCTCCCTCACGAAGAACCCCGAAGCCACTAAAGTCCGCTTCCAGGAAGGAATGAAGGACGTCTCAGCCTGGATGAAAAACAGCTGCATGAAGCTCAACAAGGAGAAGACTGATGTCCTTGTCCTCTGACCCTCCACCTCTACCTGGGACAAAACCTAGTGGCTCTCCGCCCTTGAGAGCTCACCCACCCCAACTGACCACGCATGGAACCTCAGCATTATCCTGGACTCCTCCCTCACCATGACCCGCCAGATCAACGCCGTTGCCTCCACCAGTTTCAACTGCCTCCGCATCCTCCGCAAGACCATCAAATGGATCCCCCAGAATGCAGAAAGACCGTCACCCACTCACTCATAACCAGCAGACTAGACTACGGCAACGCCCTCTACGCCAGGATCAATAGAACTCTCCTACACAAACTCCAAACCATCCAGAACACTGCGGCCAGACTCGTCCTAGGGATCCCAAGGCACAAACACATGACCCAACACCTACGAGACCTCCACTGGCTCCCCCTCGAGAAGGGAGTACCAAGCTACTCACCAACGCCTACAAGTCCCTCCGCAACATCGGAACCAAATACCTCAACAAAAGAGTCTCCTTCCACGTACCCAAAAGGAACCTCTGCTCTTCTGACCTCGTCCTGGCAGAGACATCACGCATCCGCAGATCCAGAGCAGGCAGTAGAGCCTTCTTCTACCTTTCAGCAAAGACCTAGAACGAGCTCCCAGTCAACATCAGACGCTCCCCCACTCTGCACACCTTCAGGACGAACCTCAAGACCTGGCTCTTTGAATGATCCGGAGCTGCACTCCGCCCCCATAGCGCCTTGAGACCCTCCCGGGTGAGTAGCGTGCTTTATAAATCTCTGATTGATTGATTGATTGATTGAAGTAGGATTGCACATTTGACTGACAATTGGCTCACAGGACCTCAAAGTATAACCATCCTGATAAAGACCAGATCAAAGGGAGTCATGGATAGGTTTGAAATGCTTTGTCAAAACAAAGAGAAGCAGATAAAATAAAAACCAGGCATACTATCTTGGATGCAAAAATAAGAAACATTCAGTGTATGTAATCACATTTGATTCAGATTCCTTTTTCTCCTCTGTCAATATAACCACCATAAGAATAAGTTCTAAAAAGAAGAGCTTGTGTGAGACCAGAGACTAAAAACCAAGTGTATTTCTTCATCCTAGAAGAGCAGTTATAGGGACTATTTGTTTATTCAAGAAAGTGTGATGTTTGCACTGTTGTACCTCAGCATCCATGTTGCACAGACACTTGGGCGATGATTCACAAAATACGTGTTTGTGTTTTTCACTAAAAGTTGTTGTGCCAATGTAAATAAAACCAAAGAAGATAATGATATCTCCGGCATAATCATAGCCAGGACACCATCAGCCTGGAGAATAGTAAAACAAGAATTAGCATAGCCAATAAGTCCCGCCTCTTGGACCTTATAAGTGTTTAGCCATTCAGCACATTATCCTGGGTGCTGTGCTACCAGGGATTGAAGAGCTAAACAATTACTACACACTGGATCATGCAGTCTGATTCAGGAATATTTGCTTGCCTCAGAAAACATTTATGGACACATTCCAAGGCTTTTTAACGCACAGACAGAAACACAAGAGTCTCAAAGCAAGTCAACAGCACTATAACATTCTGTGTGCGATGACATCACTAGAGAATTGAACAGCTTACGAAAAAATGAAGTGAAGTACTTTGTGATGGCGTAGACGTCACATCCTTCCACCCCAGACCTCTATTGACCACGCACCCTTCTCCAGAGTTTTCCATTCAAAATACTGCTCACATCATGCATTTACCAGAAAGCTCCCAGACCCACCTTCTGGCCAAGCCCCCTGGGTAAAGGAGCACTATAAACCGCAAGAACAACATAATGTCTCATCTGTCAGCTAGAGGGGAAATAATGAATAAACAGGGATGGCATTGGCACCACTTAATCTCCAAACACCTAAAAACAAAAAGATTTAGCTGACCCTGCATAATGTAACTGGCGCTTTTGTAAAGCGTTCCAATACCTATGGGTCAGTTGCGTTTGTGCTCTATAAAAATGTCCCCAAAAATTAACTTGACATTCTGTAATGTAACTAGCACTCATTTAAAATGCTCCAACACGTTTGTGTAGCTGGAGTTCACATTATATGATAAAAAATACCTCACAGTCCCTGGGGAGCTGCCATGAATGTGCTTTGAAATTAGAGCTCTGAGAGACGGAGGACGACAGGAAGAGGCAGCGGGGTGGGCATGCAGCGACAAGCGAGGAGGTGTGAGCTACGAATGTTGCTGCCATTTATCCTGTAGAGTGGAAATAGTTAATAAAAAGGGACAGCGTCAGCAGCACTTAATCTTCGTGCACCTAAAAACAAAAAAAAATAACCTGACCTTGCGTAATGTAATTCTCAGATTTGTAAAGTGCTCCAATACCTTTGGATCGCTTTGTATCTGATATTGTGTAATGTAACTAGCGTACATGTAAAGTCCTCAAAGGCCTTTTGGGTCGCCCAAGTTCACATTATATAAACAAGCGTCAGAAAAAATATGACGACAGTTGCCCAAGCCTTGCCCTTAAATGTGCTGCAAGGATGGACTGCTGATGGTCAGGTGACCAAGGCTCGCTAAAGCAGCGAAGCGAGAGGTTTGGGGGGAAATCTTCACACATTGAAGTCAGAGAAAATTAAAGAAGCACCCTTGAAATCAACATCTTAAGCGTCTGACATTTCATCTCGGTATTTGAATGCACAGCAAATATGAGAGCATAACAAGAATTACAGCCCTGTTTTCAGAAACAGAAATCTGAGCTCGCAGGAATGAAAACATTGAGCGCTCGTGTGGAGTGCTATTAGATGATAGAAAAAGTGCTCCCTTTTACAATTGCTGAAATGAGACAAGTGGAAGCCTACAAGTAATGGGGCGCTGCTCTGTGGGAGTGAACAACCGATGAAAAGGAGGGACAAAGAGGAAAGATTAATGATGTGGAAGCAAGGATTTTTAAAGGATACTGAAAGAAAGAAATTAAAAGCAATGGGTGGGCTGTAACCCCAAAAAGTATATCCCACATGTCCTGAAGAGACAGAGCAAACAATGTCGAGGGGTGGGTGAAGAATTCTGCTCCGCCGGTGGAACTCGCTGAGTTTTACCCACTTCGCACTCCGTGCGGAGTTCCGAGAAACTATTAGAGGTGACACGGAGCAGAGTTTTTTCTCTCTCGCGGGTCACCAATGGTAAGTTGGCGAACGCTCATAAGAAAAAATCATGAGCTAGACCTGGTGAGATTTCTCATTGTGACCGGTCGCGGCAGGTCGTGACCGCTTGCATTGAGAAATCTGTCATTCATGTTGAAGAAGCTGCAGTTCGAGTACAATGTCTCCTCGAGCAGTTGAAAGCAGCAGTGCCATCTGGCCTGACGTGGAGTGCCGTTCGCACTGATTTTACAGTGTGGGACAAGCTCCTGGCATTTAAAATCAGTGCAAGCAGCGCAACCTTACATACTCCACTGGTAGAACTCCACAGAGCACGGCAGAGTTTTTCTGTCACTTTGTGGAGTTCCGGAAAAGGAAAACTCCGCCAACTCCGGCCAGGCCTAGCGCTGTCTAGGCTCGTCGTAAAAAGGAAAAACATCTCAACAATCCTTCTCCATATTTACACCTAGCATCTGGAGCAATATCCTTATCACTATCAGAACTGTCCCAGCCCTGCTATAATTTAGGAAATATTTGAAGACTCACCTTTTAAAGAACACTACACGTAGATGCAGTACCAGGCCGCAAATTACCTAACCCTCATTTCACACATTCACTGCGTCCTTGCCTTTAAACTTGTCCAGCACTCTGCTGCCTTTTGGCTAATTTTGTGCTATATAAATACTACATATAGAGATAAAAAATATATAGGATTTTTCTGGCTTATTTTTGTAGGTAGGGGCATTATGGTAATCATTAAACATGTGCCTATTAACACAGCTCATGCATGGTGCCTGGAACTTATCCCTTCCTAATATGGTACCACCATTAGTGAGAGTATCAAGCCACTTACGGGTCACACAAACAGTGATGGTTTCCTGCCTACAAGTGCTTGTCACTAATCCACTTGTCTTAGCTTTAGGCTTCTTATGTTTAGTTCATGCTCGGCTTCCGGTCCGTCTCCTTTATTTTTCCATCCTCTCACATGCACACATGCACATCTCCATTTTCCCCTCTGATACTCCTAAAACCTCTCATGCAATCTGACCTAGCCATGCCAGTGAACACTCACTCTGGGCACTGTATACTGTGGCGACCATATCTCCGCTTGTAGGAATGGCCTGCTCTTTTGTAGTAGGGCATAAGGCCTGCTTTGCAAGCATGTTATGTTAGCATGGCTTATTAGAAGTTTAAACGCCATTTTACCCTTTGCTGCTTTTTCACACAATACTGCATAGCTGTTTTTGTAAGTTAGCCTTCACGAAGGTCTACACATGAGAAACGGTTTTGTTTTCGACATCTCTAGACTTACTTCATGCCCCTAGTCTGCACAGTTACTGCGGAAGCAGTCAAGGTAATTAAAACATAGTAGCTATTTTTCAGAATGTTCGAGTAACGCTTTCTAGACACAACAATTTGTCAGCTGTGAGCCAACTAAGATTCTGGCGCCCCTATTAGTTCACACTCGCCATGATTTCACACACTTGGAAGATTTCTGTTTCCAGGGTTCCAGAGAGCCTATGCTGATCCAGATGTAATTTACTCTTACTGAGAGGAAAGGTAATGGGGTCCCCCAAGCAAGCCTAAGAGACCTTCTTTAGTTTATAATACATAGATCCTATATAGGGAGGATGTCAAAACTAGGCACTATAGGACCTGTTTTCACCATCATTGTAATATGATTTCTCCTTTTGTATTTTATGGAATTGTAACCATTCTGACCATATTATTTGTATTCATATGTCTGCTTATGTTGGCTAAGATACTGCACATGAGATCACGTCGTTAAAATAAATATGTTAACCTTACCGTGTCTCTTATTTACTCCTGTTGTGGACTGGTATGAGAGTATAACAAAAGAGTGTTCTCACTTCCCACCATTCCTGAGATGGTCCTAAGTCGCATGTTCTAGGCTATCTAATCATTGTTTACTTTGCTATAGGACGAAGAGCTAATGAGACACTGATGCTAGCTGGTTGGGGTTTTTCTAGGTACGCAGGTGAGTTTCTGGTACACCACAATTCACTGACGTCCTAGGTCTCTGTACAACGTTCTGTGTATGAGCAGGATCCTTGCAACATGGCGTCCAACATGGGGCCTTATTGTGAGACTCTCGAGTAGTGCTTTTATCAGTCCACGACCCCCTCACTATTGTTTCCGGTTGACAATAGTGATGGATAAAACCTACCAAGAGTTACATTGGTCTATTCAAGCTTGATAATGTAAAACGTTTTTTTATTGAATTACTACCCAGTTGTGCTTTTTTGTATTGCATTGTACTCATCTTTCAGTGTGTCAATATGGCTTCGGTTGAGATCGCGGTTCACAGCCGCTTGGCTGTGCTAAATCATTTGCAGGATTTCCTTATTTCTTTGGAAGGACAGGCAGTGGTTTTTGTTGTATCTGCTGACGCAGCGTACCCGTTTGAGCTGTTTTACTTATGGGTCAGGTTTCCTGCAGTTGATGCTAATACTGGTGTTTTTCACTCTTACACTCCGTCTGCCGTCCCTGCAGTGTACGCTCCATATAGGACACAGGAAATTCCACTTTCTGCTTGGCAGCATGCCGTGTGGCTTAATGGCGTCCTCCCACACGTTATAACGACGGTCAGAGAAGGACCGTTGTCGATTCCAGGCGCTACTTGGCCGGTTTTAGCTGCTTATACCCCGCATCCTAATGTGCTGTGGTTGACAGCTCCTGAATTGAGGCCCCTTTATGCCTCTGTGGTGTCAGTGATAAGGGGTCTGGTTCATTACATTTCCTGCAACCTCCCGGGTGGGGCCCCGGGTGGTGCGGTGCACCCAGCTGGGCCGAACGGAATTCAGCTTAGTCCTGTTATGGGTAATGCGATTATGGTCAAGCGTCCCCACGATAAGTATGAGATGCCTTTTTGGCTTGCCGAGAAATTTGACCTGCTGGAGGCTGTATTCCCGAATGCTTCTCCTGTGGAGAAACACTGGATCCTTACCATTAGTCATTCAGGTCCGGCACTAAGTCTAAAAACAGATCATAGCCGTATTTTATATTGACACTAGGATTATTAAAGACGCCATCCTTCTGACTCATAGAGATCGTTGTAACTTTACAATTTTAGCCCTGAAGAAGTCCTTTCGGACGAAAAGCGTTGGCTACGGCTATGATCTGTTTTTATCGAAGAAGGAATTTTGGAACTAATAAAGAATTTGCCACTACTCCACTGAAGATTCATCATTTGCTGTGAAAAAAAATATTTGTTTGTGTAACATTTAACTGTGCATACTGTGTTGGAGAGTGCTGGGCTAAAGGATATTATGTTTTGATTAAGACTTGTTAGTCTTAGGAGATTTAGGGGTTCTGAATCTCTTGTCCGTTGCACCAAGAATTTAGGATAAAAGGAGATACTAACGGATAGGTGCAATTGTATATTGCCCCAAACCCCTGGGCTCTGTGTGTATTCAAAAGACCAGAGACAGTCTTGCAAAGAAACATTTGCCCTCCACATCTGATGCTGTGTTGCAGATTCCGGTAGTCGGCTGACTACCCCAAGTTGGAGAACTGCTCCGAGAGAAGATCGACAACAAGGAGGTTGGTCCCTCCTATCGAGCTCCAGTTCCTGTGCTTGGCATGCAGGGTACATGAACAGTAATTTTACCTTCTCTTCCTGGTCGAAAGGGGAACAGGTACATCTCCATTGACAATGTCAAACTACACAGGGAGGCTGATTCTTTATAGTATGACACCTGCGTTTCGTGTCCAGCAATGGTGCGATACTCTGTTGTGGTCCAGGATCCTGCCATCGGGCCTAATGTTGCCATCAAGATGAGTACAGTTGTGAACCCTTTATTGAATGCACCTGCTGGTCATCCTCTTAATTATACTGAATATACTTACCCCACTGACTTGTCTATGCCTGATTTGGAGACCTGTGTGGCTAATCAACCCCGTTTTTCATTTGACACTGGCTCGACCACATCCAAGTCCCCTTCAAAAGTTTCGATTTTTGCTACCTGGTTTAAAGAACATTTTTTGATTCCCCCTTAGACTTACATTTGGCTGGTGCTGTTCTCAATATTTTTATTCATGTCCATAGGATTTGTGGTGTATTTTTTTTCGTTTTGTAAATGGACACTACGTTCATGAAAGAACTTCCATTAGACTAATTGATGGAACTTTGGCTCCCCACTCCTCTTCGCACATCATGAAGAGGGACCAAACATTTGTGAATATAACTGCTTGGCCCGTTTTAGATGGGATTTTATGGGATGCTGTAAAGTTCCAAATTCATGGGCCCACAGAGGTTCTTAATGTTCCCAGTGTACTCCGTGTTTCTATGGGGGATGTGGTTAAACAGAATATTTGCTCCGATGATTGGGACGACCAGGCCGTAGAGGCTTTATTTTCTGATTTTAAATAATATGCTGCTTTCGATGCTGAAGATTTATATTTAGAGTCTGCAAACTATGGTGATTTGTACTGTTACCAGCATTTTGGCAATCACTTTCTGCGTAAGACAAATTCTTTTAGAAATGTCATTAATTATACACAGTAGGAACATTGTCCCGCACCTGTAAAAGGCAGCTCCAAAACTCTTTTGAAAAAGTTTTCTTACTTCACTGATTTTGATCAATCAAACCCTAATGCATTTTACTTCAAGATGAGAAGTCCTCTTCCATGGTTAGACTTACCCACTCTAAATGACTGTATTCGAAGTCCTTTATTGACCAGTTGGCTGTTGGGAGCTATGAACTGTGGAAAGATACTGTTGATCTTAAATCTGTTTGGGGTTCTAAAAGTTGGCAAGTACAAGGCACAGAGGCTTTGCATCGTCCTTGTCTTATCCCGAACCATATGTTGTTTTGGTAATGCCACTATTTTACAAACCACCAGCTATGGATTGGCTACTTCTAAAAAATTAAATGCTCCTTCATTTCCTGATTTGGGTGAATTTCCCCATTGGAATAACTACGCCAGCCCTTCCCTAAGTGAATTACAAGCCCTGTTAAGATAATTCTTCTTTTAATATTGCCAGCATTAATCCTGAAGGTTGGTTGCTATGGCAAAAAATTGCAGATTCCTGCCAGCACCGTTTTCTGGGTCTGACCACTGGCTACACAGAGGTTAGAGTAGATCCCTGTTTTCAGAGTCAACATTCAGTCACCACCTATTCTGTAGGCAAATTGTGTCAGAGTTGGCTCGAACACTCCACCTTAGCGTCAGTTCAGCTGCACTTGTCCAAACTTTACTGACGCCGTTGATTTAAATGATTTTGTAAAAGGGCCTGCAGCAGGCAGATCGAAAAGACGGATATATGCTGTTTACAACGAAGTTTGGAAACTGTCTCAGATTCAAGCTTCTTCTAGGCTTAGATCTATTGATCATGCCAATTTAGAAAAAAGTGTTTGCCTTTGTAGATAATAGCATTAACACCCTTTCTTCCCGTATTTACACATTAGATAATATTATTTCATCTGTTGTTGATATTGCACAAGAAGACATTGCAGTTCTGTACCACGGACAAAATCAATTGCGTTCTATTATGCAGTTTGCATGGACTCTTCAAACCTTAAAATCTGTGCGGGTGCCTTGGGATTACATGAACATGACATCGTTATTTTTGCCTTTTAATTTGACTGGTAAACAACAATTTATGTCAATGAAAGATGCCACGCTTTCACTAGTGCATATAGAAATCTGGAACCGTTACCATTTTCAGTGGCTGAGTCGAATTCTGCAGTTTGGCTCATCCATGGGTTGATAACTCTACCTTTCCCCCTGTTTAAATTTGAGTCTTGCATGAAACACTATGCCATAGGCAGATTTGAACCTTTAGGTAGCGCTTTTTTACATGAAGTGTGGAATCTCCCATTTACATATAGGTGCTTGAGGGAAGGAAAAGAGGTTTATTCAAAAGGCGAAGACTGCACTTCCACACCAGATTACTCTTTAGTCTGTAGTAATCTGCAATTGCACGGTTCTTGTTATATTACAGCGCCTCATCTTGCATGTGTTTTAAAAGGCACTCCCGCCCCAGCTATTACTCTAACTTTTCAGTTTTTAGCAAATGGTAGGTATTTGTTATTAAATAATAAAGATTGCTGTGGTATGCTTGCTGGTATTCTGTATATTGTTACAGTTTTCCAGTGTGTAGTTTGCTGTAAGAATGTCTTGTTTCCTCCTCCACATGGGAGGCTCGATGTTTCCATCTGGTCTTCTATCTCGACCTTGAAAGCAGAGTTCAACAAGATGAGTCTAATAAGAGCTCTTTTGTCCCAGAAAGAAGTCGTCCTTACATCTGCGCGTGAGACATTCATTCTTCACGTTGCAAACACTCGTACTGAGGTACATGCCTTATTAAATGCCCCTGCATTTTGGTGCTTTGATTCACACTCTCTTTAATGTCTCGTCAACCACGGGCCTGGCGCACTTTTTTAAAGTAGTAAGTTCTGGCCTTGTGACCTCATTCCAAGCTATATTTGGTGTGATCCCAGCATTTTTTCATTTGATTTTTTTGAGTGTCTTTGGCGGTTTCCCGTTCATTCTCACTTTGGGAGCGGGTGTGCTGCTGTTAATTTGTTTACTCCAAAATGGATGCACATTCTGTGCCCCACAACGATCTTCCCCGGCTGCTCCAGCTTCATAACCGGATGCTAGAATACTATGGATCACAGTCTCTGGCGACTCTGAGTGTGGTGTATGGTTTATCTTTCCGGTTTTGCTACTTCACTGGCGTGCAGCCTGTTTTCCATTGCCTGGATTGTGGATTTGGATGGGCCCTGGATTTGTGTCTCCGCAACACGGCACTAATGAGTCCCTTAGTTGCTCATGAAATAGATTGTCCTATTTTCGGGATTATGGCCTGCACAGCGCCTCATGGGGTTCCAGGCAATTGGAACATATGGACTGCGGGCAATGACTTTCTGGCATGCAGTTATCTCGAAGTAAGCCCGAGTTGTCCTCTGATGGTGCTAGAGGGCCCGCCTTTGAAGAACATGAATGTTCACCTTCGTTGCTTCATTGGATGGCTGAAATGTCCATGGATGATGAAAATGACTTCCTATTGGAGGCAGTGGCAACGTATGGTGCCTATACGCTGTTGGATTGAGGTGTGACATGTTTCTGCTTCATAGACACGTACTGCACTGGTGAACATTTTTTTTTCTATCAAGCCTGAAGCATGTTCTTCTTTTTTAAAGACTTTTACACACCATGGCTACCCATGACTGTTTTCACTGACTTGGTTACTTTTTAATTCTGACTTTGTACTCCCAATTTTAATGTTTGCCAAAAATCCTGAACTTGGTTCTGTCTCATTCGAACTTGAACTCTGCATTCTATGAATCTTGCCCCCTTTATTGTGCGTTCCCCGATCAAGGGAGGGTGTAGTATGGCCTAAGGCCTGCTTTGCGCGCATGTTATGTTAGCATGGCTTATTAGAAGTTTAAACGCCATTTTACCCTTTGCTGCTTTTGCACACAACACTGCATCGCTGTTTTTGTAAGTTAGCCTTCACGAAGGTCTCCACATGAGAAAAGGTTTTGTTTTCGACATCTCTAGACTTACATCATGCCCCTAGTCTGCACAGTTACTGCTGAAGCAGTCAAGGTTATCAAAACATGGTAGATGTTTTTCGGCATGTTCGAGTAACGCTTTCTAGACACAACAATTTGGCTGCTGTGAGCCAACTAAGATTCTGGCGCCATTATTATTTCACACGCGCCATGATTTCACACACTAGGAAGATTTCCGTTTCCAGGGATGCAGAGAGCCTATGCTGATACAGATGTAATTTACTCTTACTGAGCTGAAAGGTAATCGGGTCCCCCAAGCAAGCCTAAGAGACCTTCTTTAATTTATAATACATAGTTCCTATATAGGGAGGGTGTTAAAACTAGCCGCTATAGGACCTGTTTTCACCATCATTGTAATATAATTTTTTTTGTATTTTATGGAATTGTAACCATGCTGACCATATTATTTTTATTCATATGTCTGCTTATGTTGGCTAAGATACTGCACATGAGATCACGTCGTTAAAATAAATATTTTAACCTTAGCGTGGCTCTTATTTACTCCTGTTGTGAACTGGTATGAGTGTATAACAAAAGAGTGTTCTCACTTCCCAACATTCCTGAGATGGTCCTAAGTCGCATGATCTAGGTTATCTAATCATTGGTTACTTTGCTATAGGATGAAGAGCTAAAGTGACACTGATGCTAGCTGTTTGGGGTTTTTCTAGGTACGGAGGTGAGTTTCTGGTACACCACAATTCACTGACGTCCTAGGTCTCTGTGCACAGTTCTGTGTATGAGCAGGATCCTTGCAACACTTTATTCTAAAGTACCAGGATAGTGCCTTGATTGTATATGTGGTATCACTGCAACTATGGTCCCTATTCATTATTTTTATTAATTGCAGCTCTCCTCAGTGTCTGGCACATTCGGAGCCCTTGTCCTTTTCCTTCTTTTTAAACTCCTGTACCCGTATTTGTATATATATATATATATATATTTGCACAATCTCTCTCCCCTCAAGGGCAAGAATATGGAGTCGCTTTAGAAATCAATTCCAGCACTTCACTGCGTTCTGGGTTTCATAGTGATTTATTTATCCATGGGGTCAAAAAAACAACCAACACCAACGCGTTTCGACAGCGTCCGCTGTCTTGCTCACGGTCTCCACTGAAAAAACCATAGGTTATAGACCATATATAGTTAGGAATTCGCATTTACAAAACCTTATTTTACTCACACAAAACCATTGAAATTCCATATATAGTTAGTTGCACTAACTATATATTGTGCACCCGCAATCCACTGCTGATGATGTCACATATTACATCATTCATGACATGGTCAGTGACATCATTGATGACATCACTGATGACATCTCTTCTGACATCACTGATGACATCACTGATGACAACATCCAGTGACTGTAAGTTTCTGTAAAGTTAAAATATGTCTTACATATTGAAGAATGAGTGGATGTATAAGTGTCTGGATGAAGGATTTAGTAGGTGCATGACTGACTGTATGAGTGAGTGATTAAATGTGTCTCACTGAGTGCATGGGTTAGTGACTAAATTGTCTTAATTTGTGCATCATTATGTCTGTTGTTCTGTAAACTGTTGCATGTGTTGATAGGTAGCTATATGAGTAACTATATGAGTTATTGATTGGTTGCCCAAGTATTTGTATGGGAGACTGAGTGTGTGTGTGGGTGGCTGGGAGGTGTATGACTCTGTGCATAGATGTGTGAGCAGTTGATTCACTAGATGTATGGTTTCAAAAGTGCATGTGGAAACAGCTGTATTGGCGGTTGACTGTGTGCATGAGTGTATTGGTGAGTGAATGGATATCTCAGTGCTACATGTCAAAGTAAGTACATATGTAAAACACAGTACATGTGAGAGTTGACATATATAAATAACTGTGCATAAGAGCCAGTGAATGTGTGAGTGGCTGTATGGATCATTGTGAACTTGTATCAGGGATTGTATAAGAGAGTAAATATGTCTTAGTATATGTTTGAATAAGTAAAGTTTGTATAACTGTATAGTTGAGGAAATGGAGGTGTGATTGATTCTTTGCATGACTGACTAGGTGTGTGAGTAACTCCATGGATGAGTGACAGTCTGTGAGTGTCTGTTTACACTGATTGTATCTAAGGTTATATTAGAGTCTGAAGAGGTTCATCGTATTATCACATGAATGATATCATCAGTGATGTGATCAGTAATGTCAAATGAGATGTCATCAGTGATGTCATCAGTAATGTCATTTGAGATGTCATCAGTGATGTCATTTGAGATGTCATCAGTGATGTCATCAGTGATGTCACTGACCATGTCATGAATGATGTAATATGCGACATCATCAGCAGTGGATTGCGGGTGCGCGATATATAGTTAGTGCAACTAACTATATATGGAATTTCAATGGTTTTGTGTGAGTAAAATAAGGTTTTGTAAATGCGAATTCCTAACTATATATGGTCTATAACCTATGTTTTTTTCAGTGAATGTTCAAGGTTTTGTAAATGCTAATTCCTAACTATATATGGTCTATAACCTATGGTTTTTTCAGTGAATTTTCAAGGTTTTGTAAATGCTAATTCCTAACTATATATGGTCTATAGCCTATGGTTTTTTCAGTGAATATATATATATATACATACATTAAAAAAACATATATCATCTGTATATCTATATAAATACAAACATAAATGCATGCATACATATACTTATATGCATACAGATGCATGTTATTTACATGAAAGTTGAAAAAACACTAATAAAAGCAAAGCTAAAAAGCCACCTCATTACAAACAGAATGGCTTTAACTTAAACGAGGGCGAGATCTATTGCATTTTCAATGCTTGTTTACTTTGGTTCCATCAAGAAGGCATTCAGATGTGTCACACATTTGCCATAAATTCTGAATGTTAGCACTCTAGTTGCACATTAGATCACTGTAGTAAAGCTACTGCTCACCAGGGACGTCTGCTGCTGGTATTCAAAGTGCATGTTTCAGTCTGCATGTCAGAATTTTTTTAATGAAATAGAAGAGGATTTGAGAAGTCACTCAAAATGATCCCTAATTTTTCTTTCTGAAGCACTAATCATACTTTCTATGGCAAAATTAACCCCCTCATGTTGTTCCTTTTTAAATTGAGTGTTTTCAGACTTACCACTTCATTCCAATCAAGATGGCTTCTGGTGTGCCATACTTTTGTCATAAGTAAGACTGTTAGCGCTCTAGTTATTCTTTAGAACACTCTGGGACATTCTGTCATTGGGCTATACTTGGGGTACATCTGGGTGATATTTGGGCTACATTTAGGCTCTTTTGTCTCTGGTGGCCATCGAGGGAGACTGTATGTCAGAATTTTTTTATGAAATTGAAGAGGGTTTGAGAAGTCACTCAAAATGTGCCCTAATTTTTCTTTCTCCAGCACTAATCATAATTCATATGGCAAAATATACCCCCTCATTTTGTTCCTTTTTAAATTAAATGTTTTAAGAGTTACCACTTTATTCCAATCAAGATGGCTTCAGGTGTGCCATACCTTTGTAATAAGTAGGACTGTTAGCGCTCTAGTTGTTCTTTAGAACACTCTGGGACATTCTGTCATTGGGCTATACTTGGGCTACATCTGGGTGATATTTGGGCTACATTTGGGCTCTTTTGTCTCTGGTGGCCATTTTGGGAGACTGCATGTCAGAATTTTTTTATGAAAAAGAAGAGGATTTGAAAAGTCACTCAAAATGTGCCCTAATTTTTCTTTCTGCAGCACTAATAATACCTTCTATTGCATAATATACCCCCTCATTTTGTTCCTTTTTAAATTAAATGTTTTAAGAGTTACCACTTTATTCCCATCACGATGGCTCCAGGTGTGCTATACCTTTGTAATAAGTAGGACTGTTAGCGTTCTAGTTGTTCTTTAGAACACTCTGGGACATTCTGTCATTGGGCTATACTTGGGCTACATCTGGGTGATATTTGGGCTACATTTGGGCTCTTTTGTCTCTGGTGGCCATTTTGGGAGACTGCATGTCAGAATGTTTTAATGAAATAGAAAAGGATTTGAGAAGTCACTCAAAATGTGCCCTAATTTTTCATTCTGCAGCACTAATCATACTTTCTATGGCAAAATATACCCCCTCATGTTGTTTCTTTTTAAATTACATTTTTTAAGAGTTACCACTTTATTCCAATCAAGATGGCTTCAGGTGTGCCATACCTTTGTAATAAGTAGGACTGTTAGCGCTCTAGTTGTTCTTTAGAACACTCTAGGACATTCTGTCATTGGGCTATACTTGGGCTACATCTGGGTGATATTTGGGCTACATTTGGGCTCTTTTGTCTCTGGTGGCCATTTTGGGAGACTGCATGTCAGAATGTTTTAATGAAATAGAAAAGGATTTGAGAAGTCACTCAAAATGTGCCCTCAATTTTCATTCTGCAGCACTAATCATACTTTCTATGGCAAAATATACCCCCTCATGTTGTTTCTTTTTAAATTAAATGTTTTAAGAGTTACCACTTTATTCCAATCAAGATGGCTTCAGGTGTGCCATACCTTTGTAATAAGTAGGACTGTTAGCGCTCTAGTTGTTCTTTAGAACACTCTAGGAGGCTGCAGTAGAACACAAAGGAATCAACTGACAGTCTCTGTCCTTGTTGGATAAACATGTTTTACTGAGAATGTCAGACTTCATTTTCACATGACTGAGAAAGATAATGTGAATTTACAGAAAATATGCTTTCAGTTTAGCTTATAGATCCCCTTCCAAACCACTGTGGGAAAATCATGAGATATTAGTTTTCTTTCAAACAATATTCATGATATCACAGCAGAAGGTTTTTTCACATGGTAAAATCACCTTAGAACCCACCACAATTCCTAAAACGAGTATGGTACCATCAACAAATGATTTATAATGTAACTAAAGTCCTAAAACCCTCTATTAACTACAATGCTTTTTAATGAGGTGCTATCATGTATATTGGTCCCAAGATGGCTGCCAACACTTCTTGGATGAAGTGCTGACAGCCAATCAGATTAGATGTGTGGTTAGGCTCCGCCCAGATATATATCTTTTTTTGAACCTAAATTACTCAAAATCCACTGGAGCACATATATTGAGACCTAGCAAAGGCACATCGGGCTAACAGTCCCTACAATTTTGCCAAGTTTCGTGCAAATCCATTCAGCCGTTCGAGTTAAAAGTGAGGCCAACCGCCCTATGGAAATTAACATGGGAAAAACGCGTTTTGGGACCCCCCTTTTTTCTCGGCCCCCCCTTGATGAAACCCCCCCAAATTTTCAGGGGCTGCTCAGAAACAAAATGTTCCATTTTCCTGAAATTTTCAGCCAATTCCGTCCACAAACGCCAAAGTTATTAGACATAGCATTTTCAAAAATCCCATAGAGAAAAAATCCTAACTATATATACCTACTGGCGACCGCCAGTAGGTAATATATATATATATATATATATATATATATATATATATATATATATTTCCACACAATCCACTCCAATTTTCGGCTAGAAGAATGACCAGCACACCGATATCATAGATGATAAATTTTAATCTAAGCCCCTACCCCAACAGACGCGTTTCGCCAGGCGCAGTGTCTTTGATACTAAATCGCTCTTGAGAGCTACACGTTTCTGTCTAGGGAAAGCAGCTGTGCCTATGAAGACCTGTCTGAGAGGTGTTCGTAGCTAAATAAATGTGTGCATGATCAGGGGCTAAGACTGATATCTGAAGGTTTTTCTAGATGTTACTTAGACTTACAAATAGTAAAGGTCTAAATGCACATATGCATATGTCATGGACAAATCACATAGCTGAATCGATGTTTAATCAGACCCTCCAGTATTATGCGATTTTGCGGTTTGCCGAGAAATCAGCACTTTTGTTAAAATGCCGCGATTTTTACAAAAGTGCCCACAAAATCTTCAGTTTTGTAAAAATGTGGTGATTTTTACAAAAGTGCCTGTGAATTTGAAGGGTAGCGGTTGCCGACCCAGGCTGGAGAGGAGGGGCTATAATTTTTTTTTTTTTTAATTTAAATTTGTTTTTATTGTTGCAGTAAAGTATTCCAGTACAGCTTAAACAGTCCGCCGACGTGGCCTCAACATTCAGCCACGAACAGCTATGTGTGCAACATTTTCTGGCTATATAGAACTGGTACACATAAACATGTTTTCGGTGAATCAGTGCAGTATAATCATGTAAAGGCTCCTGTAGGCTGAGAGGCGATGGGACGGTATTGCCATAGGGGCGATGAATAAGATCATATGGGCACTCTCATGCCATAACAGCGCCGGATCTAGATCTGCACTGTGCACATAACAGTGTTACCAGTGAACAGGGGGGTAACAGAACTGTGGGAGGGAAGCATGTAGGCGCTAGCAGGGTCTAAGTAGGAGATTGATGGCGGCGGGTGTCGAGGGGGGGGGGGGGAGGGAGAAGCCCCCGGATGGCCGGGCATGCGAGGGGTTGCCTAGGACGTAGGGGGTTATCGGGGCCCGGCTCTGGGGTGACTCACTTCAGGTGAAGGCTACCGGTCTTCTTGGGTGGGGGAGGGGAAGGGTCAGGCGGGTCTCCAGCCTGCGTGGACTGGCGGAAGCTGTGAAGGAGCATGGCCCATTCCATGGAGATGGGGAGTTTGCGCGCGCCCTTGGCTTCTTCTTCCCTTAAAGCGTCCTCCTCCGCTGCCGCCCATTTGCTAACCGCTCCCTTCCAGTGTGTTATGGGGGGACCCTCTGGGGATCGCCAGCGCATGGTTATACATCTATTGGCTAGTAGGAGCGCTAAGGACACGAAGCGCCTATGCACCGGTTCACGCTTAGATATGTGAAGGATGCCTAATGCACTGGACTCCCAGGTGGCTAGTGTAGTGAGACCCGTGAGTTCCCGCAGTGTGTTATGTACGTCCAACCAGAAAGGTTGAAGATTGGGACAGTCCCAAAACATGTGACGGAAGTTCGCAGCTGGGGAACAGCATCTGGGGCACAGGAATGGCGTGGAGGGGTAGAACTTCTGCAATCGCGCTGGGGTGAGATATGCCCTGTGTAATATATAATATTGAATATTTTTGAAGCGGGCGTTCCTAGAGACGCGTTTAGGGGCCTCGAGAGCTTTAGTCCACTCCGAGTCGTGCAGAACACGGCCTATGTCCTCTTCCCAAGTGGCTCGAAGGGTCGCCAGGGGGTTGTATGAGAGTTCCCGGATGGATTTGTAGAGCCATGTGACCAGGTGGCGACCCACCCCCATATGTAGAATAGTATGTATTACTGGATGCGTGTCTGGCTCGCCATTTTGGAGATTGAAATGGGGTCGGTATCCGTCGAGTAGTTGCCTATACCTGAGGAATTGGCCTGGGGAGAGCCCGTATTCTGCGATCAGGCGGTCCAGCGGTTTCAGTTGACCTTCCTCGAAGAGGGATTCTAGATCTGTGATCCCACAGCGGGACCAGTCGGCGAGTAGTGTGGCCGCAAAGTAGGAATCCTGCTTGGGGCCGCCTATTAACGGCAGCAGCGAGGAGTATGGGGGTCTAGCGGGGGACAGCCGGTGTATCCGCAGCATACATCGGCGCGCGATCGTCACCTGGAGGGGGTAAGTGCGCCGTGGTTTGGTGCCCGGGAGGAGCAGACGGGTGAGTTCCGGAGTCGTGATTCTACCAGTAGGAGTAACCGTCTCCTGAGGGTAACGGTCCGCTGTCCAGTAGGACAGCCACTGGAGCTGTGCTGCGAGGAAATATGCCTCGAAGGATGGAGCTCCGAGTCCCCCCTGTGTTGTGGGGAGTTGAAGAGTTTTCAGGGCGACTCTGTGGCGGCCCGCTCCCCAAATGAGAGTTCCTAAGAGGGAATCAACGTCGCGAAAGAAGGACCTGGGTGGTATCACCGGCAGGTTTGTGAAATGGTAGAGGAGCCGGGGGAGCATCACCATTTTAGCAAGGGCTATCCGTCCAATCGGGGCTAGTGGTAGTTTATTCCAGAAGGCGACCGTCGGGCGCAGACTCTCGAGTACCGTGCGGTGATTGCCTTCGAGGATGTCCGCCGGAGAATGGTATAAGCGGACGCCAAGGTATCGGGGAGCTTCCGTGGACCATGAAAGACTATGCGGTCCGAGGTCGATGTCGCGGGGGGGCAGGTCCGGGTGTAGGGGGTAAACCGCGGACTTGTCCCAGTTGACCTGTAGACCCGAGGCAGTTGCAAAGTCCGCCAATGCGACCCCTATGGGGGTTAGGTCCATTTCAATGTCTCGGACATATATGAGGAGATCATCCGCGTACATGGACACACAATGGGTCCCGTCTGCAAGCGGTACTCCCCAGGCCACACCCTCCCGACGCAGTCGAACCGCCAGCGGCTCGACCGCTAGCGCGAACAAGAGGGGCGACAAGGGGCAACCTTGTCTTGTGCCTCGTCGGACTGCAAACGCCGGTGAGATACGTTTCCCAATGCGAACTCGAGTGGTGAGGTCGGTGTATAGGAGGCGGGTATATGCCATGAGCGTCGGGCCGAGATTAAGGCGTCGCAGGACCGAAAACAGGTAGGGCCAGGTGAGGGTGTCAAACGCCTTCTCTAGGTCCATAATGAGGCAGGCAGCGCGGGGAAATCTGTCGCGCACCTGATCTTGGATATGGAATACTCGGCGGAGGTTCTGGGAGGTATTCCTCCCGGGGACGAAGCCGCATTGGTCGGGGTGGACCAGCGGGCGTATGATCTGCGCATAACGATCAGCTAGGATCTTCCCCAGTATCTTACAATCAGCCGACAGGAGAGTGATAGGCCGGTATGACCCCATGTGAAGCGGATCTCTGTGGGGCTTAAGAAAGGTGACAATCACGGATTCCCGCAGCGACTGGGGTAGTTTCCCCAGGTGGAGTGACGCCCCAAACATCCGTGACAGACGGGGAACCACCAGGGGAGAGAATGTTGCGTAGTATTCTAGTGGGAAGCCGTCCAGCCCCGGTGCTTTATTTCGGGACATGGCGCGTATCGCTCGGTGATGTCAGAGGGAATTATCTTGGCGTCTAGTGTGCGCTTGTCGGAATCCGATATCGTGGGCAGCGTCAGAGGGTCTAAGAACTGATCCGCGGTAAACAGGGTACCGCACGCCGGGGCCTCGTACACTCGTGCATAGTGGCGGTGGAATGCTAGGAGAATCTCAGCTTGTGATTGCACCAGTTCACCCTCCGGGTTAAGAATGTCCGTGATCGGCTTAATTTCGGTGTCCTGCTTCGCCATCCAGGCCAGAAGCGCCCCGGTTTTGTCTCTGTCTTTGTGCACCCGAGAGGCGTATGCCCTGAAATTATACTTACGGAGGTCAGCGCAGGCAGTTTGATATTCCGTTTTGGCCTCTGCCGTGAGTACGGCGTGTTCCTCCGAGTCGTCAGGCCGTTTGGTGAGATCAGCCAGAGCCTGTTCCGTCGTTAAGAGCGACCGTTCTAAGGCGCGGCGGACCCCCACTATCTGTTTGATGCATTCCCCTCTCGCCACCACTTTATACGCGTCCCACTCCACTAGTACCGATGACGCTGTGTTCTCGTTGTGCAGAAAGTAGTCGCGTATGCTGGTTTTGTGCGCGTCTGTGAAGACCGGGTCCGTTAGGCAGTCCCTGGGGAGGCGCCAGGTGGGGACCGGTGGATGCGGGGGGCGCCAGGTAAGCCGTATTATGTGGGCATCATGATCTGAGAGGATCCGTCCCAGGTAATCTGTGGATGTAACCTTAGGAAGGATCGGAGCAGAGCAGAGGAAACGGTCCAGGCGGACCCGAAAGTTGTGTGGTATCGAGTGGAAGGAGTAGATGCGTGCCAGTGGGTGTAGGTGTCGCCATGCATCGGTGAGCGCCCAGTGTGTGGTCCACGCCCTGAAGAGGGCCGCCTGCCGGGGGGCTGGAGAGTGCGCGGGGGGGGATGTGAGCGGTCCAGCGAGGGGTCTAGTGTGCAGTTAAAGTCGCCTCCCAGCACCCATGGGACTGTGGTGAACTGGGCTAGGACGCCCGTCAGGTGATCCCAGAACCGGTCCTGATCCGTATTAGGGGCGTATATGCTGCCAAGAAGTACCCCTTGCCCATCAAGAATTCCCTCCAGTAGTGCGTATCTGCCCTCTCTGTCAACTACTCGCCGGAGCGCCCGGAAGGGAGTGCCAGGTCTCACCCAGATTAATGCGCCGCGCGCAAACGCTGAATATTGTGTGGCGCAGATGGTCCCTCGCCATTTGGTCTGTAGGCGAATGAGTTCAGTGGCGTTAATGTGTGTCTCTTGCAAGAACGTTATGTTGGCCGCCATGCGCCGTACGTAGGAGTATACAGAGTAGCGCTTGCTGGGCGTGTGTAGGCCCCGTACATTTAGTGTAAGGATACTAACGTCAGAGTGGGGGACAGCCATTTCTAGGGTGACGTGGTTGGGGGAGGGGCACCTCTACAATCCCCGTGTGCCGCCCATGTGTGCGTGTCGTGTATGTTCCTGCGCGCCAAGCTTCCTTAAACGTGGGGGGGGGACTGGGGGAGTTAACAACAATTAGAACTTTGGGTGGGCAACTGTCCCAATTCTGAGGATACGTCACTGGGGGCGGCATATCCAAACTAGCGTCCCACTAGGGGAGAAAACCAACAGAAAGTCGCGGGGGTGGCAGCATGTGTCGCTGCTGGGCCTGTGCGCGGGTCGGGCTCTAGCAGGAGAAGTGTGTATCGCTCGCTGGAGCTCGCAGTTATCTGGTAGAGCAGTCTAGGCTTCTAGACGTCGCGCATTACAACAGGCAATCATGAAAAGGATATGTCAGTTGACAGTTCAGGTGTTCACGAAGAGGTGGTAGGCTGGCTGGCCAGGGCAGCGTCCAATGTGTGTGTCACCACCAGGGGGGAAGAGATTGGGCCAAATCCTGACATAGTTCCATCACTGTCCCGGTCTTTCTCTGGGGTGAACAGGTGCGGTTGGCCTTCCAGGTCCGAAGCCGGGGGTGACAGATGTAGTCCGGTGGCCGCCCGTATAGCGTCTCGTCGTTCCTGCATGATTTGTGCGAGATCGGGTGAGCCCGCCTGGGAGGACGCCCGATTCTTGGAGTGGCTAGCTCGCGAGCGGCTTGCACCCCGTCTCCTTGATCGTCCAGAGTCATTGTTGCGTTTCTTCTGGGGTCCTGGTTTAGGGATTATCGGGCAGTGAAATTCGGTCCAGTCCTGCGCGTCCGCTGCCGTGTCGAAGAAGAGAGCTTTCCCTTTGTGGATCACTTTAAGGCGGGCAGGGAACAGCAGGGAATATTGAAGATCATTCGCGCGGAGGCGCCTTTTGACTTCCAGGAACGTGGAACGTCGCTGTTGGACCTCTCGGGCATAGTCTGGAAACACCATAACATGTTGGTCTTCAACCTGCAGGGGACCCGCCGTCCGGGCCGCGCGGAGGACCGCATCCCGGTCTCGGAAGTGCAGGAACTTGGCTAGCATGGGCCGTGGGGGGAGGCCAGGCTTAGGAGCCCGGGCAGGGACCCTGTGAGCCCTTTCGATGGAGAAGTACGGCGACCGGTCGCAGTCTGGGCTAAACGATTTAGTCCAGGATTCCATGTAGGCCAGGGGGTCCGAGTTTTCGATCCCCTCCGGCAGGCCCAGTACGCGAATGTTACAGCGCCTCGAGCGTCCCTCCAAATCCACTGTGCGTTCTTCCAGGGTCGTCACGCGGCGCAGGATCTCCTGTATATCTGCTTCCTGTGATTTCACCGCTGGTAGCATTTCAGTCATGTTCCGTTCACCTTCCTTCACTCTGTCTGCCAGTTTTCGGTGTTCATCTCGAATCAGGCTAATGTCTGTTGTCAAGGTGCCCAATCTCTCTTCCATCGAGAGGCGGGACATTTCTATTGCCGCCAGCACTTGATCCAGCTTTGCTGACAGCGTAGGGTCGGTTTGCGATGCATTAGTCTGCGTCCATGCCCTCGTCTGCGGCATCTTCTCGACAGCTGTTTCCGGGACTGTTTGGGTGGCCCTCGGTTTGCCCATGGGTGCTGCTAGACGAGAGAGTTCCCCCTGTGGTCGTCGTGTGTCTCGAGGGCGGTAGGCCACACAGTAACCCCGGATGAGTGGTAGTTGAGTGCCAGTCAGGTCCTCCGGCCCCTGCCGGGTGGAATGCGAGGCCCGTTCTACCTCGAGGGGCCTCTGCCAGGGGTGCCAGGGGCGGTGCGTAGTTGCCGGGGTCGGCGATTCCGTTCGTGGGGGGGTCCTCTCCCCTCTGCGCGGAGGGGCCCGTGTTGACTGGTAGGGCAGGGTCAGAAGGCATGGGCTGGTGTCGGCTGGAGTGTAGGTAGGGCGCTCCTATCCACAGAGCGGTCGTCCTCGGCGACAGGTTCCTATGGGCGCCATGTTAGGGTCAGGCATCGTTGGTGGAAGTGGTCGCGTTCCAGACACCCTGGTCAGGTGGCGGTGCGTCCCGTGGCTCCCTACAATGGTGGACGTAAGATGGAGGACTTCGGGGCGCGGGCAGGAGGTCCTCGGGAGGGGGGAAAAGCCAGGGCGGCACTCACCGTCCTCGATCGTGACGGCGGGTTTCTGCAGTGTCCAGCTCCGTGTGAGCGGCGCGCTTCTAGTATTCCGCGATGACAAGCTGTCCGGTCTCGCGGGGCTCGATCAGGCTCCTGACAGTGATCCGGCGTCAAGGTGCCGGGGTCCCGGGGTGGTCGCCGCCCTCTTGCGAACCGGAGCTCCGGGGTGGAGGAGGGTGCCGTGTGGCAGCGCAGTTTCTGAGGGATGACGGCCTGCGGGGCCGAGGCCGGGGCGTTACAGTCAAGACCCCCGGGAGAGGGGATGGGGAGATCTCCACTCACCGCTCCCAACAATGGTGCCGGGCGTCCGGGGCTGCCGACTCCGTGACAGTGGAGTACTCGTTGGCTCCCTGTGATGCGTAGTGGCAGGTAGATCGAGTCCGGGAGCCGATCAGGCTTCTGGCAGAGATGCAGCCTCGGTGGACCGGAGCCCCGGGGCGGCGGCCGCCATCTTGTGCGTCGGGGCTTCGGAGCGCAGAGAGACGCTGTGCACCGTGTATCTCGGTGGGTCGTCGTCGGCTGTCCCGCAGGCTCACTGCCGGTGTCGCTGGTTAAGGCTTCTGGGGTCGTCCTCTAGTAAGCCGGATTTCAGCGGATCACTGGTCCGCGGGGCTTAGTAGCGTCCGCCATTTCCCAGGAGAGGCGTCCCTCGGTCCGGTTAGAAAGCTGTCTGGTTCGCGTCGTCCTTTTACAGTAGCTGCCGGTCACTCCAGGGGTGCCCCGGGGTGCAGGGGGATCCCGAGTGTGGAATCGGGTATGCGGAGGCTCCTTGCGATCCAGGAACTGGGCAAGATGCTAGCCCGATCGCGGAGCCTCAGCAGAACACAGCCGCCATCGTGGCTTGCTAAGCCACGCCCCCGAGGAGGGGCTATAAATGATCAGGCTATATGGTTCAACGCACAGTATGGGACTTCATCAGGGCTTGATCAATATCCCAACCCAGTGTTGGCTCCTGTTGATATCTCATAAATCCTCATAGATACAATTTTGTACCACAAGATGGTGTGTTGAGCTCCCACCTTATCTTCATCCTTTCTGTTTCCTGGATTGAATGTCCTATGAGTTCACGCCCGCAGGAGAGATATTGATCAAGCCCTGATGAAGTTCCACTGGGCCGAAACACGTTGGCTGGGCCGACTGGATTACTTATGTTAAATTGGCATTTCTTAAATAAAACTGGATTCAAAGCAACTCGCAAGACTCCTGAATAACTTTTATTTGTCACATCATGATTACTTGATCTATTGCTGGAGAACAGTTTAACCATCTGTTGATTTTGGAACACATGATCCTGTATAGAATTGAACGCTCCTTTTCATGGGTTACTTCTTGACAAGGTATTAACATCACTGCTGGACATTACAAAATGTGAGATTTTTCTGTATTAGTTTTGGAAAAAGAATATGTTGTACTCTTGTGGTAAGTATACAAAACAGTGATGAATGCTTGACGTAATCTCATCCACTGGTAATCAATTGGGCTGCATCCCAATCCATCATTATTTTGCACACCATGCCACCTCAATTTGAGTCAGCTATATGCATATCAGTCTTGACCCTGCTCCACATAGGAACAGTCCAGCCCGAACTGCCAAGCCAGGTCCTCTCTGACCCAGAACACAAACCACCCAGGACCGGTTTTACCCTAGAACCACTGGAAACAAACTGTACCTGGCTGATGAACCAATAACTAGGGTGATACCGGTCCTGGGTTGCTTGTATCTCTGTTCAACGATATATAGTTATAGTGGATATATAGTTGGATCCAAACTGAGGTGGTGTGGTGTGCAAAATAAGGATGGATTGGGATGCAGCCTCGGGTAATTACGAGCTGCTTAGACTAATTCAAGCATTCCATCCATCACTTTTTTTGTATAATTTACTCTTGTTTCCCTTCCTGGCATAAAATCAGTAAAGTATCATTGTACAAAAAACTGTTATTAGTGCAAATGCAAGAGCATATAATAGGTGGTGTAGAGTTGCCTGCTAATTTGTGCTAATCATTGTGCTCTCTATGGTCACCAAAAAAGTTGGCGATAGAATGGAACATATGTGGTAACGCTTGGACACCAATTCTGAGTGGGTTGGAGTGTGGTATTTACCAGACAAGTTAAATACCATCGCCATGGGGCTATTTAACAAGCTGTGGTAAAAACATCCTATTCTGAGTTTTTCCAGGGAAAATGAAACATAACATGTAGCATCAGTGTATACTCAGTGAAATTATGAAGAGGCAGCGGGCGGGAAAGCAGCAACTTGGGAGGAGATGAGAGGGATGAATGCTGCTCCCATTTGCTAGATAGGGGAAATCAAGAATATACAGGGACGGTATCAGCATCATTTAATCACCGCGTGTAAGAACAAAAAAAAAAAGAACCTGACCCTATGTAATGTAACATGCGTTTTAGTAAAGCGCTCCAATACCTTTGGACCAGTCATGTTCATGCTCTATGAAAATGCCTCCAAAAGTTCATTTGACATTGTGTGATGTAACTAGTGCTCATGTAAATCGCTCCAACACCTTCGGGTCACTCGAATTCACATTATATGAACAATTTTCAGAGAAAATGCAACAGGATTTGCCCAAGCCTTGCCGTTAACTGTGCTGCAATACTGGACTGTTGAAGGTCAGGTGACCAAGGCTCACTAAAGCAACAAGCAGCGAAGCAGGAGGGGCTGGGGGAAATCATCGCACTTTGACGTTAGAGAAAATTAAAGAGGCACCTTTGAAAACAGCGTCTGAAACATCTGAAGAAAATGTTTTTCCATTTTTCAGCCCTTTTCTCAATAAATGTTGGTCGGTCAGAGCTTCTGAAATTTGCCAGAGAAAAATTGTGATAGGTGTTGTGTTAAATGCAAAACTCCATTTTGCACAGGGATTGAAATTCATGGCCCTAGTCTCTGCAAAAAGAACAAGTGATGGACAGAATGAAGAACAATGTCATACATTCACCCCAGTACAGAGATCTGGGTCTAAATCCATAATTTTTTTGCTCACTATGCCGTTCCAGTTTGGACCCAGCCATATGCAAATCAGTCTTGACCCTGCACCCAATGGGAACTGTCCAGCCCAAACTGCCAGGCCAGGTCCTCCCTGGACTGTTCCCATTAGGCACACAGGATCAAGACTGGTTTGAATATATAGTTGTGTCTGAACTGAGGTGGCGAAGTGAGCTAAAGTGAGCTAAAGAATGATGATGGATTCAACCCAGATCTGTGACTGGGGGTGAGTGTCTGAAAAGTGTCAGCCCTCCATCCATCATCTCCTTGTGTTTGCTTTGTTTGCCCTAAATTGCTCAGACGTGGGTCCCTTGCTCAGGTTGCCACTGGATTCAAGCTAGCCTGGCTGATGAAGGGTGTTATCCAGAAACCGGTCCCAGGATGCTTGTTTCCGGTTCAGGGAAGACCTGGCTTGGCAGTTTGGACTGGACTGTTCCCATGATGCACAAGGTCAAGACTGATTTGTATATAGCTGGGTCTGGACTGAGGTGATGAAGTGATCTAAAGAATGAAAATGGATTCAACCCAGATCTGTGACTGGGGGTGAGTGTCTTAAAATGTCAGCGCTCTGTCCATCATCTCCTTGTGTTTGCTTTGTTCACCCTTTTGCTTTGTTCGCCCTACGTTGGCAGGGTATGCCCAGACGTGGGTCACTTGCCACTCTTTTTAAGCTAGTCTGGCTGATGAAGTGTGTTACCCAGAAACCGGTCCCAGAATGCTTGTTTCTGGTTCATGGAAGACCTGGCTTGGCAGTTCGGCTGGACTGTTCCCATGAGGCACAGGGTCAAGACTGATTTGCATATAGCTCAGTGGCGAAGTGAGCTAAAGAATGATGATGGATTTAACCCAGTTCTGTGACTGGGGAGTGAGTGTTTAAAAAGTGTCAGCGCTCCGTCCATCATCTCCTTGTGTTTGCTTTGATGGCCCTAGTCTCTCTGGCCCTGCCTCTGCTGACGTCCATCTATTTATGAATCAATCGTGTTATTAGTTTTATTGACTTTAATGGAGACGGGACTGGTTTTCTGATCATTTTCATACTGTAAATTAATTTGTGACTCAGTCTCAGTATGTGCTACTGCAACAAGGCGTCTCTTTAAACATGTGTCTGTCCCTGTTCAGCGTTTTAAACATAATCGGGCGGTCAGTGTAAGCAGAGCGCACTGAAGTGCCCTGGCGCTGACTGCAGGCGCACCTGACGTGTCGCTGGAGAGGAAGGTGTCCGCGCACACAGTGATGCTTAGCTGTAACTGTACAACAATTGCCTGCCTTCCGCTGTGTGCGTCCTGCGCATCTAAGCCCCGCCAAGCTCGCGGCACGCAGAGGTTAAGCGCACACCGTGCGGAGGCTTCAAAAACCAAGGAAAGAAGAAAGCTGACAGAAGCTGCTTCCCGCCCGCCCTAGAGCGGATTCGGCGCCTCCTCCTTCCGCCCGGCCTGCTGAGGGACCCCTGCTGGGCTGACCTGGCTCAGCAGCAGCTCAGAAGTAGGGAAGTGAGGAGGAAGGCATGTGAAACGCGCCTGGGGGCACCGCATGAAGAATGTAGCGCTACGTACACACAGCGCTGCACTCGGACTTGGTGTTCCCTCCCTGCAATGCTCGCGGCGCTGGTGGACAAGAGGGTGCGGATATGCGAAGGGTTAAAAGTACCTCAGCGCGGTGTCCACGTGGCATCCTGCTTCTCATTGTATTTTTCTTTCAGATGCCTTGTGTTTTCTGGTGCAGGAGACCCGTGTTACAAGCCAAACGGTCATCTTAGGTATGCTATAACATGGTGCTCACCAGCAGAGCCCGACACCCTGGCTGGCCCACCCAAAACGGCACCTGTTTTAATGTGTGCGTGGGGGGGAGGGGGTCATGAGGCCGGGGAGCCCAATGGGTGTTGCGCGCCTGATACCCATGCTGTATTGATTCATGTGGGAATGTAGACCCTAAAGTGTAGGGCAGTTGTAGCCAGAGTTAGCACCCCCCCCCCTCCTGCATGCCTCTCTGAATTGCTCCTGAATGTTCCTCCTTAAAACCTGAATTCTTTGCGGTTCCAAGTTCTGTATCCTAACTTTGAATCATCATCCAGAGGAAACACTCTTACACTTAATGAAACTGTGACCTAGCCTGGGACGAGCACCACGTGGGCAACACTTCGGCACCCATAAAAACACGTCCTCCCACCATGCCAATTTCTCAAATGCTTTTCTTTGTGCAGAGAGCAGAAACTGTCTACCTGGAAGCCACAAAAGGGAAGGCGTCAGTTTCACCGACCTATGTATGGTTGGCATAGATGTGAAGCAAAAAAAATGCTATTCAATGCAAATGTTACTCCTAAACGTTTGCTGCAAACTTTGACCTTGTATGGACAACTAGGATGACCCAGCCGTTCTCAGGACAGGACATAAGTTTACCCAACAGCATATCCAGTGTTTTAATCGATGTTTCCTTTTCAGCATTAAGGACTATCAATCAATCAATCAATCAGGGATTTGTGAAGCGTTCTACTCACACGCGAGGGTCTCAAGGCGCTGGGGGGCGGGAGAGGTCATGCTGCTACGTCTTACCCAAAGAGCCAGGTCTTGAGGCTCTTCCTGAAGGCACGCAAGGTGGGGGAACGGCTGATGCTGAGCGGGAGTTCGTTCCAGGTCTTTGCTGTGGCGTAGGAGTAGGCTCTTCTCCCCTTTATGGCTCTGCGGATGTGAGGTGTTTCGGCAAGGGCAAGGTCGGCGGAGCGGAGGCTTCTCTTGGGTGCGTAGAAGACTCTTTCTTTGAAGTACTGGGGTCCGGTGTTGTGGAGAGATTTGTAGGTGTGAGTGAGTAGCTTGAAGGTCACTCTCTTCTGAATGGGGAGCCAGTGGAGGTCTCTTAGGTGCTAGGTGATGTCATGGGACGTGGGATGCCGAGTCTCGCTGCAGTGTTTTGGATCAGTCTGGAGTTTTTGGAGCAGGGATTTGTTGATTCCGGCATAGAGGGCATTTCCGTAGTCCAGTCTGCTGTTTATGAGTGCATGGGTGACAGTCTTTCTGGATTCGGAGGGGATCCATTTGAAGGTCTTGCGGATGGCGTTGAAGCACGTGGAGGAGACGGCGTTGATCTGCCCGTTCATGGTGAGGGATGAGTCGAGTATGATGTGAGGTGTTGTCCCAAGTAGAGGGGGCGGGTCTGAGGACAAAAACTTCTGTCTTCTCTGAGTTGAGCTTCAGGCCGCTGCTGCTCATCCAGGAAGCAACGTCTTTCATTCCTTTCTGGAAGCTGAGTCTAGTGGTGTTCGGTTCCTTTGTGAGGGAGAGGATGAGTTTGGTGTTGTCTTAGGATGGCTGGGAGAGGGGCCATGTAGATGTTGAAGAGCGTAGGTCTGAACGATGATCCTTGGGGTATGCCGCAGCTGATCTCTGTGGGTTCGGAGAGGAAGGGTGGGAGTCTTATCATTGGGTTTGGCCGGTGAGAAAAGAGCAGATCCAGTCGAGGGCGGTTCCCTGTATGCCGGCGTTGTGGAGTCTGGTGGTGAGTGAGCTGCGGGTGACGGTGTCAAAGGCTGCATAGAGGTCTAGTAGGATGAGGGCCACCGAGTTGCCCTGGTCAAGGAGAGTGCGGATGTCATCTGTGTCAGCTAGGAGGGTGATATAGGCGCTGTGGTTTCTGCGGGGTCCGGTTTGGGAGGAGTCAAGAATGGAGTTAGCTTCGATGAAGTTTGTGAGCCGGATGTTGACGATCTTCTCGGTTACTTTGCATGTGAAGAGGAGGAGAGAGTTGGGTCTGTAGTTTTTGAGGTTCATTGGGTCAGCGGAGGGCTTCTCGAAGAGGGGCTTGACTTCTGCACGTGTCCAGTTGTCGGGGAATGTGCTGGTTTCGAAGGTGGAGTTGATGGTACCCCCAAACTGGAAATGGGCTACAGTGAAAGCTCTTCTAAAGAAACCCCATCTGGACCCCCTAGAACTGGGCAACTACCGACCCATCTCATTACTGCCTGGAATCAGCAAGGTGGCGGAGAAATTTGTTAACCAACAGCTCTCCACATTCCTAGAATCCAACAGACTTCTGCACTGCTCACAAACAGGTTTCCGTCCGGGCCAGGGCACAGACACCGCACTATTGGCAGTGGTCGAAGAGGTACGAATGATCCTGGATGCAGGTGGATCTGCAGCAGTGATCCTTCTGGACCTTAGTGCCGCTTTCAACGCGGTTCTATCCTTGTCCACCGTTTAAACAGAATAGGAGTTACAGGCTCAGCCCTATCCTGGCTCAAATCTTTTCTAGAACACAGAACCTTTCAGGTCACCGAAGGCAGTACTCGCTCCAGAGCTGTCCCACTCTAATGCGGGGTACCTCAGGGGTCATCCCTAAGCCCCACACTTTTCAATGTGTACATGTCCCCTCTGGAGAATATTATAGCCCCATTCGTCATCAAGCTGGTAACGTACCCGGATGACACCCAACTACTGGTCGCTCTAACCCAGACGGACCACTGCCAGGAAAATCTATGCTCCTGCCTCTCGGAAATCTCTAGTTGGATGAGCAAATCCCTCCTCAAACTAAACGGAGACAAATCTGAGATCCTAGTGCTAGGCAACCAATCCAAGCTCACCACCAAGCTTTTGTGGCCTCCATGCATGGGACCAGTCCCCGCCCCAAAAAAAGAAATAAAAAGCCTGGGTGTCTGGCTCGATCAGGACCTCCATTTTCTAACACAAGCTAGGAAAACCGCGGGGACATGCTTTCGCCTCCTACATACCACACGCAAAATCCTCCCACTCTTACCTCCCCACTCCAGAAAACTGCTCATGCAGGCCTCATCTTGTCCAGACTGGATTATGGTAACGCCCTCTACCTTGGCGCCCCAAAATCGGTCATAAACAAACTTCAACTGGTCCAGAATTCAGCGGCTAGGCTGCTCACAGGCACAAAAAAATGTTCTTCCGCTAAGCCTGCCCTAAGTTCCCTACACTGGCTTTCAATACAGGAGAGAATCCATTTCAAAACCCTTTGTATCACACATAAAATAGCGCATATTTAACAAGGACCCCCTGAGTACAATGATCTTGTAGTTCCTAGGTCAGGGAAAGTAATATGCAATCTGTTGAAAACGTCCACAGCTATAGACAAATGCCAAAAATATAAATCAACCTGCCTAGTCTATAAGCTAAAATAATTAGAATAGGAAATAATAATCAACCCCCGTCTTTTAATAAATAAATGGCGGTTACAGGTCTAATAACTAGGGCCATGTATATATAAAAATAGCATCCTTTCGTTCTTTAAGAAAAAAACAACGATAAAGAAAACATAGTCTCTTTTCTTTTACAAATGCCCACAAAGATGGACCAAAGCAATAAAAGAAATTACTAAAAACTACAGAATTAGAGTCTTTCTTCCCTCGCAAACGGGACTACATAAACTAAATGAAGCTCCTCCCGCTCACTCATTTGCGTAGCAATTTCATCATTACTTATTTACCTTGGAGTCCTCTTTCTACTCCTTACATCTGATTATCCAAACAGAAACCTAAATAGGTATAGACAATCTACACCTATCAACATCAGTATGTATACGTGACTCACGAACGTGCAACCAATTCTTTCGTCGGTATCACCTGACTGAACCACCTGCCTGAACAAGTGCAGACAATTTACACCAATTAACATTAGTATATAAACGTGACTCACGAACGTGCAACCAATTACCTTTTCCCGCGTTCGTATCGCCAGACAGAACAACCCGCCGCCGGACATAGAGAGCCCTGCCGATCATCCTCAGGTAAAACTAGAAACCAAACAAGTCGCCATCTATGAGAAATTGAAATTAGATCCTTCCGTAAATGAAAACCTGATATACTCCCCCCTTTTTTATCATCCACAGGCAGGGAGATCTTTTAATACTACTCTCTCGTGCTCGATATCCGAAATCATTTAAAATACCGTCTATACTTTGGAACAGAAGACTCCATTATCTTGGGTAAGACTGCTGACAGATAATGCATTTTTTCCCCTATCCTAAATCTATAATACAGAGATAGAAAATGTAGACCTAACTCCCGAATCTTTTTGTTTAAACTAATAGGAGGCTATCCAAAGCGGCTCTTCGTTATCTGATTATATCACAGATCGTAACCTGGGCCCAAGAGTTTGTACAACATATCAAAAAATTATTACTAGCAACTGCTTCAAAAAGCCAATAGGTAAGATTAGACCAAGCTCGGATAAAGAAATATTACAGTATGTTTTGATATCCTAAGAAGAATCGCCTTTAATTAAAAACATTATAGGAATAAGGGAATCATGTACATTTCTGTTTATATACTTCCCATAAAATAGATATCCAGAAATACTTTGGAAGGAACCAACTGTTAATATCAATCAGCGTTATTACGCACAAAGGGCTCCGGCTGGCGGGAATCAACTCTTTTACTTCTAACTAATCAGGTAAACACGGTTGAAAATATGTTAGTGTAAATACCTTAATCAGATATGTGACAACCAGAAGACTCTAAAAAGTTATTAACGAGTATGATCTCTCCTCCCAAAAGCTTCGGCAACATCTAACTAATAGGAATCAAACAAGAGGCTGAAAACTGTATCCGATTATCTTCACAAAAAACTCCTATTAGTAAGTACTATGGATAAACACCTTACCTTAACCGTCTCCTAATTAAAATATAGCAAGCACATGTAGATGCTGCACTAAATTGACTCTTTATTATAGAGTTTTTCTTAAAATTGGAGAAACGGTGAACCCAGAGATATTGTTATGCCTGTTGTAATCATACTCATTGCTGTCAGGTCCACTTAGTCTAATTTAAGACCTCACCTCCATGGACCTAGGTAGAATACCGCAAGGAAATGACATTGATAATGAAGAATAAGAAATAAAAATACTAACTGGCTGCAAAAGTTTGAACTTATAGTGTTAGTATTTTAATCTGTATATAAACAGTATTTTCAAAATGTATAATTATGTATTCTATATATACTTTCATTTTATAGAATTTGCGTGGCTGCTCCAGGAAGAAGGCGCTGGCCGCCGAAACGCACGTAGAGACTCATTGTGCCACCTATCTACTAGAGATACATTTTTTGACTTGTGTTTACATTTAACTTTTGTATAATGTCTTTTACAAAAATGTGTTCTGTGAAATTTTAACCCGATTATTGTGTTATGTGACTGATTTGTTATACTTTTTTAATTGCATAATAAAATACCATGTTTTGTAGCCAGTTGTAGCCAATTGTTCATTTCTACTGTTATTGTGTTTTAAATATTAGTTGCCTAGGTTGTTGTTTTTCAAATATATCACACATAAAATAGTACAAGGCAAGGGACCCCAATTCTGCAGTCCCTGATCAAGCCATATAAAGCCGACAGGAACCTAAGATCTGACCACCTCTCGCTAGCAAACGTCCCCAAAATCAAGAAGGCGCGGTCAGGAGGACGCTCATTTTCATAAAACACCTCCAAACTCTGGAATTTCCTTCCTCTCCACATTCGCAGGGAAACCGACCTTCTAAAAATCCGTAAGCTCCTGAAAACATGGATGTTCCTGTAGGTCTCCTCTGCCCCGAGCTAATTCCATGAGTCCAGCGCAGGGACGCCCCCTGGTAGCTATGCGCTCTACAAATCCATTTACAATTCCAATGGTGTGTCGTAGTTCGGGTGCTATGGCGGCGGCGGCTCTGTGGAAGATGAGTGGTGGGCAGGGATCCATGGCTACTCCTGAGTGAATGCTCTTCATGGTTGTGGCAGTGTCTTCTTTAGTGACAGGAGTCCAGGCGGATTTGGTAGGCTGCCTGGCATTGCTGGAGGTAGGTGAGGTTTCGGAGTCTGGTATCTGTTCGTTGAAGTTGCCTGGAGGGACATGATCTTGAGATGGAAGTAGGAGCCTAGTTTGTTGCAGAAGTCCTGTCAGGGTGTTATGTCTGGGGCTTCAATGGGGGGGTTGGTGAATTGCTGTATGATGCTGAAGAGCTCCTTCGAGTTGCTGGAGTTGGCGAGGATCTTGTCCTGGACGAAGTTTCTTTTGGTGGATCTGATGTGTGGTGGATTTCTGTCATGGCGTTTTTGTAGCTGGTCTGTGCTTCCGGGGTTATGCTGTTTCTCCAGACTTTCCCGAGACGTCTGCAGGTGTGTCTGGATTCTTGGAGGTCCGTGGTGAACCAGGTGGCTTTTGTGGGGCGCTGTTTGTCGGAGTTCCTGACGGGGCGAGCTTGTCTGCGTGGTCGATGATCCATCTGTGGAGCATTGATATCGGTCATGAGGGGAGGGGGCGCGTGGTTGAGGGTGGAGATGAGGTACTCTTACTTCAATTCCTGTGCGGGGGCCTGGAGTATGTTTTTGTGTGGTGGGTTTAGAAAGGAGAAGTGTACGCAGTAGGTCTGTAGGCGAGGGTGCCACGTAGGGTCATTCTGGGGGTGGTCTGGATCGGGAAATGGAGATGTTCCATAGGGGCCGAGGACTATGGGCCACATGTACAAACAATTCTGATTGCGATTTTCTGTGATTCGCTACTTGGCAATCGCAGACAGCAATGTACAAATGTGTGTGTTAGAATTGGTATCTTTTGGCGTGTTTTCCCTTAGTTTTTGCTTTTTGATCTCCCGGTTTTGACTCTGATTTTGCTGGCGTAGTGTTTCTGCACACTTTTCTCACTGCTGATCAGTGGTAAAGTGCAAGTGCTCCTGTGGTAAGTTGTGTTATAGATTGGTTTTTCCATGATTGGATATTTGATTTAATTGTTAGTACCTAGCAAAGTGCACTGAGTGTGCCAGGGCCTGTAAATCAAATGCTACTAGTGGGGCTGTAGCACTGATTGTGCCACAAAAGTGAGTAGCCCCGAAAAGGTAACTCAGACCTGCCATTGCAGAGTCTGCGCGCAGTTTGTAACTGCCATGTCGACTTGGCCAGTGCACACACTTGCCAGGCCCTAACCTTCCCTTTTCTTACATGTCAGTCAACCCTAAGGTAGGCCCAAGGTACCCCTGTGGGCAGGGTGCAGTGTATGTAAAAGGTAGGACATGCCCTGGTGCATGTGGCATGTCCTGATAGTGAATTACAGCCCATTTTGTTTTTCACTATTGCAAGGCTACCTGTTCCCCATAGGACAGAATGGGAAGTTTTGTTTATAACATCATATAAACATAACTGGCCCTTGGAACTAGTTAAGAAACCCAAGTTTAGTATGCCTGAACTCAGAATCTAAAGTTGCATCTTTTAGTGAAGGTGATTTTTACATTCTTTGTTTGAAAATACCACTTTTAGGATGTAGGTATTTTCTTGCTCAGTCATCCCTTGTACCTCTGCTGGAATGTGGATTGCCTGTCTGGGTTTTGGATGACAGAAGGCTGGGGAACATGAGGGGCTCCAGATAGTCTAGGTGGTTCAGGAAAAGGCTGAGTAGACCTGGGCTGCAATTGGGGAAGGAGGAGGCTTGCTTTACACACTGCCTCTAAGATAAGCCTGACTGCTCGTGCCAAGCTACCAAGAGGGTGAGCAGGGGTTATTTTATGAGTGTAACTCTCTTATCCTGACTAGAGTGGTGGTTTCTGCCTGGCTTTGGCACATGTCCTAGCCTACCAAATATCCAATTTTTAACAATGTGTTTTACACATTTTGCCATTCACAGTGGGTCACAAATAGACCCACCATATGAATATTAATAGTGTAGGTCTCAGTCTGCAACCCATTGGGATTCGCAAAAATCACAGGGTTGGTGGCCTGCTGGGGTTTTTCTTAAGGAAAAATGGGATGCATTTCAAAAATAAAAAATAAAATGTTTCATTTTCATTTTTGGACCACTGCCTTCTCCTGAAAAATTATTTTATAAACATTCACAAATGGGTTGGGGGTCCCTTGGGGACCTCTTCCCATTTGCGAATGGGTGACCATCCACTTAAAGTTGGTTTAAGATGCGCGTGTTTTGCGCCCACATTTAGGTCGCAAAACATTCTTGCATTCCACTGCGATTTGATTTTAGGAAGGGACATTCTAAACACGCCCCTTTCTAATATCAAATTGCAGCGACGGCTCGTGGAGGGAGTTACGGTGGGGCAGGAGGGCGGGGAGGGGGAGGGGCAGGGTGGAGGTTGCTAAAAACCGGCATATGGATAATTGCAGGTAAGTAAACAATTTAATTAATAAAACGAATTTCGTAGTGCGCCTTGCATCGCAAAATGCAATGCAGTGCGAGCTACGAAATTCGTTTTATAAATTACATTGTTTACTTACCTGCAATTATCCATATGCCGGTTTTTAGCAACCTCCACCCTGCCCCTCCCCCTCCCCGCCCTCCTGCCCCACCGTAACTCCCTCCACGAGCCGTCGCTGTCAAATTGCAAACCCATTTTGCGATTTGGTAATAGGTTACTGAATCGCAAATGGGGATTTGTACATTTGCAAAAGCCTTTTATGTTCGCCAAAGCTTCGTACATGTGGCCCTATACCCTCTGCTGAGGAGAAACTTTGCTGCTGATAAAGGATCTTGGAGAGGGATTGCTTGTCTGAACGGAGCCTCTCTATTTAACCCGAGATGGAGGTCATTGTAATCTTCTTGTGTGAGAAGGTCATAGATTCCAAGCTTGTTGAAGCAGGAGCTGCAAATTGCTGCTCAGTTTGACCTACACACTGTCTCACGCTCAACATCATTTCTTCGATGGACTGATGTCCCTGCGTTGTCTGTATGCATTGAGCCACATTAGCACAACATCTCCAAAGAATGGCTGCCTGTGCAAGGGCGGTATGCAAGCTTCTGCAATTGCCGCTCATCTTTCCTCCCTATATATGCTGATGCCAGCCAGTACTTAATTTGAGCCGGTGTTTAAACTTTGCTCTCATTTGTGGGGACCAGCAATTATTTTTCCTCAATAGACTTTGATTCAAAGAAGGAGACAGAAAAACACAAAGGGGGAAAGGAGGAGGAAGAGAAAGATGGAATAACAGTGACAAAGGCAGAAAAAGAACCAGCAATATTGATATTAAAAGACAGGTGGAGAATTAAAGAGGCACGAGGTTGTAGCAGGGATTTATGCTCATATACAGAACTGTGCATAGAGACTTGGAACCTCAGTGAATTAGGGTGTGCCAAAACTCACCTCAGCATCCAAAATCCCCTACCAGACTAGCTATCAGTGTTTAGCCCCTTCGATGCTGATGACGAGCTCAGCTCGTCATCACCCACGGGTGTCGTGTGCTGATGACGAGCTGAGCTCGTCATGGTGCCACTAAAATGGCATTTTCCAGCACAGGGGGGGAAAACGCCTAGCATCCAAGTGGTTAGACAACCCAGAACATGGACTTAGAACACCTCAGGAAACGTGGAACACATGAACACTCTTTCGTTATACTAACATATCAATCCAGAACGAGGAGTCAATGAGGACACGTGCGAGTTTGAAATGTTTATTTCTAATGCATTGTTCTCAAACGCAGTATCTTAGCTAATACAAGCAAACATATTATAAAGATCAATGTTAACAGCATGGTTACTATTCCATAAAATACAAAGGGTGAAAGCATGTTAAAATGCTAAAGGAAACAGGTCTAAATAGAACCTCAGTTTACCCTCTCAAGCTAGTATATTATATTATATCTACCTAAGGTCTCTTTGGGTTTTAGAAGGGCGGACCCATACCTTTGGGTTCAGCAGGAATGGATCACATCATCTCCTACACCAACACTGCATACGGATATTCATCAAGTGTGTCTCTCCTGCCTTACGCAGTGCATTATTAATTGCGCCTAAACCCAAAGTTGGCCACAGCTGCATCCATATTATGTCTACTCTGTGCGCTGATCAATTCAAACAATAAGCGCTGTGTTGAAACAACCTTGAAGGCCTCGGCACTCACTGTACAGACATAGCTTACCAAGCAAAGCTGATATTATAAGCAAACATGTTATTCTCGTGTAAAGCAAAATACCTAACTAGGCGAAAAGCTATAATAACAAAAATGTGTCGTGTGCAGAGGTAGCAGAAAAGGAAAAATGGCGTTTAAAATTCTAACTAGCACATGCTAACTTAACCCAGTGCAAAGGTGAAACCAATACACAAGACAAGGTGGAATCAAGACTTCGCAGCCTTGGTATTCCGCATCACGATATTTGATAGAGCTGGCTGCGGGCTTCTAAGCAAAATATTGTGCCAGAAAATCTTTTGCAAATAAAGCACTAATGCCAGCTGAACAGGTGAACTTCTGTACCCACCTCTGCCACTACCTGTTCCCTGGATGTCCCGGAGAGCAACTCCGGCCAATCTCATGAACAGTAAGCTGGAGAACCTGAGCTGCCACAGTGATCCTTGCAGCGAAGAACTACAATGTCTAACTGTTATAAGAACATTGGAATATTGGCCACTCTGTTGAAGACAATGGAGGGTTCCGGGCTTCTAATGGCTGGTAGAAGCCTGGAGCATCAGCATTCCAATGTTTGCCTTTGTTCACAGCTTTTGCTGAGAACAAAGGTCTCCCGAAGTCTAAGGGGTACTTAAGCCCCCTTGGGCTCCGAGAGGGGTTTGTATTTACTAGTAAGAACATCCTGTCCTCTAGGGACAGAATGTTCTAATAGCCTTAGAGCTCTCTGTAGCAGACTCTACCGGCCATTAAAGGCTTGCTCCCTTGTTAAAGGCCTTTAACCCTGGAGCGGGCCTTTAATGACCGGGAGAGCCCACTACGGCGTACTCTTAGGCTATATTGGAACATTGGAATGTTGAGCTCTCCATTGAAGACAATGGAGTGCTCTGGGCTTCTAATGGCTGGTAATAGAAGCCCAGGACATCAACATTCCAATGTTTGCCTTTCACAGCTGTTGCTGTGAGCAAAGGCCTCACAGAGCCCGAGGGGAGTTCAACCCCTACCAGCTCCATGAGACCTTTATTTTACAAATTAGATAATTCTGCTCCCTGGGGGTAAAATGTTCTAATAGCCTTATAGCCCTCCGTAGTGGGCTATACCGGCCTTTAAAGGCCCGTTTCCTTGTTAAAGGCCTGAGCCGGCAGGTCTTTAATTGCTGTATAGCCCGCTAGTGCAGGCTATTATAAGGCTATATTTAACAGTGACAACTTGAACACTTACAGGGAGGCACTGTGCTTGGCTCTAGATTGGGATTATCCTTGTGAGAGGACATCTTGTTCATGTGCTTGACCCTAGAATGCAGTGCGGTAACAGAGCCTCTCAGTGCACACAGTCACGGGATTCTGGATTTTTTTGTAATAAAAAAAGTCTTGTATATTTTTTTTAAAGAAGAGTAACACTGCGTGAACAATCTCTTTATTGCAAGTGATAGATGCGAACTCTGATCTAGATGCTCTACCCCAAGTAACCCTCCTCGGCACCCCCTGAATGTCAAAGCTTAAACAAAGTGCTACTAGGCAGTTATGCCAGCTTGCAGGGGTACCTGGTTGGTGTTATCATAAGGAAGATAGCCTGGGAGTCCTTGAGTCACACTGGCACCAGAGAGCCGACCTGACACCAGGCAGTACGAGCAGCCCAGTTTATAGATTATTTGACACCCTAAAGTCTCCTGCCCTGAGTAAGAAAGTCAGGTGCACATCGCAAGTGTGGCTTACTTGTGCATGCAACCAGATGTACAAGTGTACAACCACGTTTGGAATTCACAAAAGGTAGTTTGCACTAGTAAAAGAGTTTATTTACATGCAGATTTTCCTGTGAGTACTTCTACTCCAGTGCTTGTGAGGGAGCCCTACAGGAACTGAATGATCTGTGAGTTTATGAACATACAGACAACTATAGGTTTGGGGGTGTTCACAAAATCCTCTCACACAATTCCAGCCCTGTAAAAAACAGGAGATTTCATGACAAATGCAGAAGTAAACCCATTTCTTTAGTGGGAAGACAGGGGACACAACACAAAAATTAACGGGTGACAGGGCCATGAATTCCCCATGGAAAAAAGAAAAAAGATCCATTTTGTTTTACATATTAGCACCCCGACTTAAGGAGCTTGAGCGGGTGGTGAGGGGGTGGGATGGGGTTCCAATGAACAGAGTGTGTAATATTAGAGCTTTAAAACACAGTTAATGGCTCTTTTGAGTTTGAGTGGTGACTACTTCCCAAACAGAATCCCAGAAATGCCCTGCATGAAAACAGCATTATGGAGCTGTGGGGAAGAGGACCTAATTCAAAACAAGCATTGGCGAAGCCATTAGGTCTTACCTATGCAAGAGCTTTTGGGTTTGCCAACGTGGTTTAGCCATGTTGTACACTCGTGTGGCCCCTGTTCAGCATGGCTAAAAGTTAATGGTGTAGAGGAGAGTGGCATGGAGTGCCTTAGAGTGGAATGGCAAACAGTGGAGTAGAATGTTGCAGAGTGAATGGCAGAGAGTGTAGTGTATTGGAGTGGCATAGTGTGGAGTCATGTAGAGTGGTGTATAGTGGAGTGGCATAGAGGTGAGTTGGCTGGAGTAGAGTGCATTGGCTCAGAGTGTTGCAGAGTATAGTGGCGAAGAGTGCAGTGGCATTGAGTGGACTGGCATTGAATTTAGAGGCCTACAATACAGCGCCGTAGAATGCAGTGGCGTAGATTAGAGGGGTGCATAGAAGAGTGGAGTGGTGCAGAATGGAGTGGCAAAGAGTAGAGTGGTGCAGAGTGCAGTGGCATACAGTTCAGTGGTGTAGAGTGGCATAGAGCGGTGCAGATTGGAGTGGTGTAGAGTTAAGTAATGCAGAGGGCAGTAGCACAGAGCAGAGTTGAGTGCCATAGAGTGCAGTGGCATAGAGTGGTGCAGAGTAGAGTAGCACAGAGTGATGTAGAGTAGAGTAAAGTGCTATAGAGTGCAGTGGCATTGAGTGCAGGGGCGTAGCGTAAAGTAGAGTAATGCAGAATAGAGTGGTGTGGAGTTCAGTGGCGGAGTGTGCATTGTTGCAGAGTAGCGTGTAAGAGCACAGTGGTGTAGAGTAGAGTGTCGGAGAGAGCAGTGGCATAGAGTACAGTGGTGCAGAGCTGGGTGCAGTGGAATAGAGTGCAATTGTATATAGTGCAGTGGCACAGAGTGCAATGGTTGAGAGTGAAGTCGCTTGGAGTGCCGTGGCATAGAGTGGAGTGGCGCAGAGCGGAGTAGAGTGGCGTAGAGTGTAGTGGTGTAGAGTTGATTCTTTCAGGATAGAGTGAAGTGGTGTAGAGTGGAGTGGTGCAAGGTAGAGTCCAGTTGCGTAGAGTGGCATAGAGTGTAATGGCATAGAGTAAAATGGTGTAGAGGGCAGTGGCATAGAGTGCAGTAGTGCAGAGTAGAAGAGAGTGGCGTACAGAGGATTGGCGTAGAGTGCAAGGGCAGAGACATGAGTCGTACAGATTAAAGTGCATTGGTGTAGAGTGTATTTGAATAGAGAGGCACATTGCGAAGTGGCATAGAATGGAGTGATGCAGAGTGCAGTGACATAGAGTGGTGTAAAATGGAGTGGTGCAGAGTAGGATGCGGTGGTGTGGAGTGTCGTGGTGCAAAGTGGAGTAGAGTGCAGTGGCGCAGATAGGAGTAGAATGCAATGGCGTGCTGTAAAATGGAGTAGTGCAGATTAGAGTGGAGTGGTGTAGAGTGGATTAAGTATGATGTGGTTGCACACTGCCATTACAAACAACACATTTTCGGTTGAAATGGCCATTACATTTGCACAGACATACAGATTTACTTATAAAACTATACAGTGCACAGACAAAATTGCATCACCTCATTGTAATGACTTCTTTTGATCATATTAAAGTATTTGTTTCCAACACACTTCAGAAATAACAAAAAGTGGGCTTCATTTGTGTTCCTAATTCAGATCTATTCTGAAAAAGAAAATGCCTGACATTTGTCCTTGGTCTTAGAATGCACAGAAAATGACAATATAAGAACCAGATCTAAAGGCAAGTATAAAGAAAGTGAGTTCTTGGAAGACTACAGTAAACACAGTTTTAGCAATAGGAGGGAGAAATAACTAAAGCCAGCAAATAGAAAGCCAGAAAGTGAGAGGTCCAAACCACAAAACCAATGGTAATCAACGAGTGAAATGCATCCCAAGGTCAACTTTCTGAAAGTCCACAAGATGTCTTTAGCAAACCAGACATCATAGCTGCAACTTAAAAAGAGGACAGTAGAGAAAAGAAATGAAGGAGGGATGGATGGATGAGAGAAAGATAGGTGAATGAAGTGAAGGAACTGTGGACGGAGAGAAAGATGGATGGGTAAGGAAGGGATGATGGAGCATTTCAGGGAGGGATGGGCGGATTGATTGATGGATACATTGAGAGAAGGATGGATAAATGTAGAGAAGGATGGAAGGATTGAGAGCATCAGGAATGGAAGGATTGGGAGACTGATGGAAGAATGGCGAGGATGCAAAGATGGATGGATAAACTGATCAATTGATGGACCGATAGAAGTGAGGATGGATTGAAGGAGAAAAGGATGAATGGACAGTGGCAGCTGATACATACTGAAAGTGGTTAGGCAGGTAGAGGGAGAGTGGGGGGAGCAGAGGGAGCGTACTGGGGAGGCCAGGGGAATGCGGAGGGGGGAGAGAAAAATAACATACCTCAAATTGCTTTAGCCGCCTAGCGCCTTGTAGCTCTTCTGCTTTCTGGTCCAAGCAAAAGAACTCAACAATGATTGTTCAGCTTAGTGCTATTGCTTTAAGAAAAACTAGTTTATTACACCACAAAGATTCAACAAGAAAAAAACATATAAACGGTCCTTCGCTCTGATATCCGCAAAGGATCTTGTTCGCGCTCTATAAAACTTTCAAAATAAAATAAATAAATAAACTACATAATACAACACTGGGCCAGCAGGAGACTCTCCATCCAATCCCTGCGCTGTTGTCATGCTGCATGAGAGCAGCGCAGAGATTGGCCTGAGCGGGCTGCTTTGATGCTCCGCTCAGATCAGGGAGTCTGTGCTGTTTCTCCATCCTGGCTGTACAATACAGCCAGGTTGAAGAAACCTAACTGGGCATGCCTGTTTGACCTGCCAAACAAGTAGAGAATCTAGTTTAAGTGGGCACTCGCACAGCGTGGGTAAACTTGAGTTGATACGGTTGTAATGGATTGTAGCGTACAATCGGATAAACACTGTCTGACCAAACAGTGAAAGCACAAGAGCTAAGAAGTCTGAAGGTTCCCCTACTCGGAGGGGAACAAACCGATGCACAGCATGTAGACCTTGGTCTTATTCACTAAACATTTTTGATGAAAAACAGTCTGATTGTTGAATTATCAAGTGTTTTATTCTTCACGTGGTATGTTTGTATTCATCTGTGTATTATACATCAAAGGCAAGTTACTGGGTGATCCATAATTCAATCATTATAATCCAAAACACAAATTCCCGATGCATTTCGGGCAGACGCCCTTTCTCAAGGGAAATGCTCTACAAAAAAGAAACAAATTGAACCAAAATCAATAATATGCAGGCGGTTAAATATTCGACCGAATAGCAGCATGTTGAAGCCAGATTTAAGGTGACTAGACAGCAAGTGACGAAGGTTAAAAATGAAATGTGACTAAAAAATACACCGGAGAAGCCAAGTAAAGTATGGTAACCAGAAAGGTGCATGCAAACAAGAAACGGAAATGATAGCAGAAAGTTACACAAAAATAAACAGAGTTGCTAGACCCTAAAACGGGTAAGAACAAACATCAACCTGCTTGGTAACGCTCAAGTGAACTTACTTGAAGTTGTTAGTAAAGTGCCTCGCGGCGTAACAGCGGTGTGATGATACCAATGTAAGAGGTTCAAACGTGTGTTTAAATAGTGTGTAAAACATAAAGGTAGGACCCAAGATGTGCAATTAGTGAACAGTGAAGAAGGACATCGAACAGAGGAAATCGGTCGCCATCTTAGAACGGGTGTAAGAACAAAAAATCAGTGCCATGAGGTACATTATATAAACAATAGTGATAGACATAAAGTTCTTAATGAATCATAAGTAGCACAAAAATTCAATTCGGTCGTTCAGCCCATTTGGTACCATCGTGGAAAGGAAACGGACAACTGTTACGGATCAAACGAATAGTTTCTGATGAGAATGAATGCAAAACACAGATGAAACACACATTGGATAGACTCAAAGCACGAGGATATCCCACACCCATACTGGATCTTGCCATGGCAAGAACTGACAAGAAAAGTAGGCTCGCCTTGTTGCAACCCAAGCACAAAGAACAATCAGAACGCATCGTGGTTGTATCCAAATATTCAAAAACATCCAACCGTTTTCAAGCCATCATTCGTAAACACTGGTCTATTCTCACCCTTGAACCTGATTTTAAGGGTTTGTTCAACCAACCACCCATTTTCGCATTCACAAGAGGTAGAAATTTGAAGGAAATTATATCCAAACCTAATCTTGATAACACACCCAGGATCTACAAAGGACTGAGACCTTGCTACAACTGCTCGAATTGCAACAATTGCATCTCTGGTAATGTTATCTGTCACCCCATGAAAGGGCATCAAATCAAATTGAAAGTAAACGCCACTTGCAACTCAAACAATGTCATATACCTATTGAAGTGTCCATGCGGAAAATGCTATGTGGGTCATACAGAACGAAAAATCCGCACAAGGATTTTAGAACACAAAAGCAATATACGTACCAACAATCTGAAATCCACAGTTGCTTCTCACTTTGCTGAATCCAGACATACAGTTGCACAACTCAAATTTTTGATCTTGGAACAAGTACCAGTCACTTACAACAACAAGAACACTTTACTAAAACGTGAGAACTTTTGGATCCGTTTCCTTTCCACGATGGTACCAAATGGGCTGAACGACCGAATTGAATTTTTGTGCTACTTATGATTCATTAAGAACTTTATGTCTATCACTATTGTTTATATAATGTACCTCATGGCACTGATTTTTTGTTCTTACACCCGTTCTAAGATGGCGACCGATTTCCTCTGTTCGATGTCCTTCTTCACTGTTCACTAATTGCACATCTTGGGTCCTACCTTTATGTTTTACACACTATTTAAACACACGTTTGAACCTCTTACATTGGTATCATCACACCGCTGTTACGCCGCGAGGCACTTTACTAACAACTTCAAGTAAGTTCACTTGAGCGTTACCAAGCAGGTTGATGTTTGTTCTTACCCGTTTTAGGGTCTAGCAACTCTGTTTATTTTTGTGTAACTTTCTGCTATCATTTCCGTTTCTTGTTTGCATGCACCTTTCTGGTTACCATACTTTACTTGGCTTCTCCGGTGTATTTTTTAGTCACATTTCATTTTTAACCTTCGTCACTTGCTGTCTAGTCACCTTAAATCTGGCTTCAACATGCTGCTATTCGGTCGAATATTTAACCGCCTGCATATTATTGATTTTGGTTCAATTTGTTTCTTTTTTGTAGAGCATTTCCCTTGAGAAAGGGCGTCTGCCCGAAATGCATCGGGAATTTGTGTTTTGGATTATAATGATTGAATTATGGATCACCCAGTAACTTGCCTTTGATGTATAATACACAGATGAATACAAACATACCACGTGAAGAATAAAACACTTGATAATTCAACAATCAGACTGTTTTTCATCAAAAATGTTTAGTGAATAAGACCAAGGTCTACATGCTGTGCATCGGTTTGTTCCCCTCCGAGTAGGGGAACCTTCAGACTTCTTAGCTGACCTGCCAAACAGACATGAAAAGTTAGTAGTGCACATCACTCCGCCCACTCCCATTTGTCGTTTTATTTTTCGACTGCTGGCTGGGGCGACGCGCCTCTTCCATTGCGGAGGAGCCTGTGAATGGAGAGGAAGGATGGATGCAGAAAAAGGAGGATGGAGAAAGAAAGGATGGATGGCGAGCAGGATTACTAGATGAATGATTACAGTCTTTGAGACTTATGGTGTAAAAAGCATCACTTGGTCACATTGTTTTCAGGATTCCCTCAGGACATCAATCAAATGATGCTCATTGACTCACATGGCTCAAAGAGGGAGGCATTGTATTTTGATGGCTGCTCCCATAAATAGCACAATATAGCCTTGGCTAAGGAGGGGCCATCACCTGACATTTCTCCATTATTCACCCTTTTTGTTTCTAATCTCCCTATCTTGGTCTCTGTGCATGACTTCATTTCATTTGTCTAGATTAGCACTATCGTATTGAAGAACCGGATTAACCCACTTACTGGGTCTCGGCGGCGGGGAAACCGCCCAAACCTTCCATACCCTTCATACTTGGTAAAAGGAGACACAGGAGCCTTCGTCTTCAGGAGGAACCCAGATTTATTCAAATAGCCCGGGCTATCGAACAGAGTCCCAAGCTCGTCTGAAACAAGACAGAGGAGGCTGCTGCATTACTCTGCGGCTTACAAGCCATTTATACTTTTTCATTCTGGTCTTTTGGCTATTAGTTCATTGTTCAATCAGGGCAGTCTTTGCAGTTGATAACCAGTTCCAGACGACGTTTGTAGATGGTGACCTGGTCATGGTTTGGTACACAAATCCTTGTTCACTCGGCTTGATCAAGGCTCAGTCTTTCAGGTCTTTGTTCACTCAGCTTGATCAAAGGCCGGTCCTTCAGGTCATTGTTTAATCACCCTGATCAAGGCCCAGCAGTCAGACCATTGTCCAGATAACCTGATCACGGTGTCAAGGAGGTTTACCAGGCTGGGAGCAGGAGATGGAAAACAAATAATTTACACAGGGTGAGAGTGTCTCGTGGCTTTCTGGTGAACTACAAAGAACAGGGGAGGGTTGGGTGTGTGATAGTTCCTGGGCAGAAATGCAGGCTGCAAGATGGTTTTTGTCGTGTCAGTTAGAATTTCCTCAGGCATCAGCAGAAACGACCAGGTGGGTCGTGTGGAAGTGTTTGACACGAGATGGCAATGAAAAAGAAATGGAGTCCCGGTACAAATGATGCCAATCAGAAGAACACTTTTCCTCAGACCCTCCTTTTGCCATTATGTGGCAAATACTTTAAGAAATGTCAATGTTCATAAGGCCATCGGTTTCCTATTGGAGCATCATCATCATATTGGTGTTGTGAATGTTAGAGGGTGGAGGCTTGATGGTCTGGACACACATTGTACAGAGCACTGTCAGGCACTGAAAGCACAAACAGCAGGACACCAGGACAGTTACTCCCAAGGCAAGGAAGATGAGGATCCTCCACCCCCACTGGGAAAGGAGGCCCCAGATCCAGCCTGTGAGGGACCAGTTGCCTTCATCCAGATGAATTTCGGAAGAAAGGCGATGCAGACGTTGGATGGCATCGTACACTGTAGGTGCGTTGTCTGGGATGTACACGCAGCAGCTGGAGCTGATCAATTTACACACACCACCACGATCTTCAAGGATGACATCTAGGACCATTCGGTTCTGGAGCGTTATGAGGCGGTTCGCCTGCAGTTCTGCAGTGATGTTGGAGAGGGCACCAGCTGTTACTGTGATGGTGGCTTCAAGGACCCTGGTCAGTCCTTGTACAGCCCAACTGTTGGCCATGGGGCCCCAGAAAGGAAGGAAACCTTTAAAGAAGTCCCCGGTTTCCTAGCCTGCTGTATCCTCGGCTGATATGACGCCCCTATGTGAGCGGCACAGAGCGCCCTTCATTGACAGGTGGTAACCTCCATGGGTAGAATACGTTGGTGAAAGGAGGAAGGCCAGATAGCAGGTACCAGACCAGTTACGGGGAAGCCAAGTGTAGGCGGCAGTGCCACAGATGAAATAGGTGTTGGGGGATGCCACCAGCTTCGGAGGAGATGTGGAGTTTAAAGCTTTTGTGATATCACACGTACTGGTACCAACTTTCTTAAACCCTAGCCCATGAATGCAGATACGGCCTTGCACATTTCTGACATTCACAGTGTCTCGTTCATCAGGCAGTATCCTTCTTGTGCGGAATCTGGAAAAATGTTCGTCGATTAGTTGAGTTGAATACTACCATCTCACCGAGTTCATCTGGTGATAGTAGCATTGTGGATGAGCTGGTCGGGCAAAAAGGAGCATTGACTTGGCCAGACTTGTTCCGTCAGAAGTCATCCCGAAATGTTCCAAGGGCAGAATTGGCAGTACCATTGACAGTGTAGGCCTCCTGTATCAACATCCACCATGCAAGACAAGACCCAGAGATGGAAAAGGGGAAGGGAAAGAATGGGACAGGGTGTATCATGGAATGCAGCATCAGTCCACAAACCCAGCAGTTGGAAGTGTTCATGATCAGCTGGTGATGATGCAACATTTGGATGAAGGTGTTGTTTAAGAATTCTGCACGGCGGGGTAATTCGTGGGCTAGTAGTGTGAATTACTGGTGTTCTGCAGGAGTCGGGTAGGAGTTGGTGAGGTAACAGGATGGTAGATTAGCAGCAGCCAACCAAGGATAGACAGGATGAGGGAGACAAACGGCATCACCACGGTGGCCATGAAGCATTTACTATGTCGGAGACTGACATCTTGTTTCTGGATTCGGGTGTTTTGGACGGCTGCCATTGTGCTAAGCCAGTGACCTCTAGTGGCTGTCTGTGATTGGTGGTTGCTTCACTGGGCGCAGGTGCCAAGAGCCATATGGCGTTAGATGTTAGATGTTATGTTAGATATTAGATGTTAGGTTGGTCTTTTATAGCGCTCGGCTACTCCAATGGAGTGTCCCGGCGCTTTAATTAGTGACCAGAAAAGACAGACATCAACAACATACGACAGAACTACTGCAAAGAGTAGAGAGCTCCCGTACCTTAGTCTGACACACCAGCACTACTCTCATCCGGGGAAGATCACAGCCGTACAGCCTATAGGCACTTGGCGAAGTCAAGGGCAAGCCTTCCCTCGGGGCGCAAGTTATATCGGTCAGAAGTAGGGACAGTATGGTCGGAAAACAATTGTTCTTGGTGTTGAACAGAGTTAAGGGAAGGTTCCACCCTTCCTTTCAGTATGCTGTCACACACTGCTTCCATAGATGTCGAATGCAGTCTGGCATCGCTGAATGGAACAAACGTCGGGAATGTTTCTGTTTCTGAGTCTCCTTGTCCTTCCCTCCCCCACTGATCATAGGGGAGGGGCAGAGGCACACGCCGGCAGTGAGATGAATGCACCCAATTCTTCCGACCTTCTACTTTCACAGCGGTGCGGGTGGCCAGCAACACCTGACGGGGCTGTGTTCAATGGGGCTTGAGGCTGTTAGTCCGTAGAAAGTTCTGGGTCAGGACCCAGTCACCAGGTTGGATGACATGTCCTGGGCCCTTGCTTTTGTCAGGTATGGCCTCGTGCACCTGGTGATAAAGAGTACAAAAGGTATGAGTTAGACAGTACAGATAATCAGTTAATACAGGGTATTCAATGTCAGACAGTTTCTTAGGCCGTGGGACACCCCATACATTGGCAGGCCTCCCGAACACAATTTCATGGGGGGATAGCCCTATTCTGGTGTGGGCCGTTGTGCTTGCGGACAGTAGGGCTAAGGGCAGAGCCTCAACCCAAGTGACACCTATCTCAGCTACTATTTTGGCCATTTTAGTTTTTAGGATGCCATTGTACACCTCCACTAGACCTGCTGACTGGGGGTGGTTAGCTGCATGACATTTTTGTTTTATACCCAATGCTGTACAGACATATTCCATAATTTGAGTCATAAAGTTGGTCCCGTTGTCACTCCAGACCAAGCGGGGCAAACCGAATCGTGGGAGGTACTCTTTTAATAGCATTTTGACGGTAGTGATAGCGGTGCAGTCTTTGACTGGGTAGGCCTCCACCCATCGGCTGAAGGTACAGACCACCACTAGGACATATTTCAAATTGTTACATCGGTCCATCTGGATGTAATCCATTTGGAGGACTTCAAAAGGGAAGGTAGGAGGAGAGAATCCTCCCTTAGGAGTAACTGTGCCTTTTCCTGGGTTATACATTAGGCAAATCATGCATGTTTTAACCAGCTTGTCAGCATATGCTGGTATCTTAGAGTTGTACCATGTAGGTTCCATAAGTTTACTTATCCCTTTTGCACTGATGTGAGCAGGACCATCGGCCATCGTAACTACTGGTAGCACGTGACTGTCAGGTAACATCCATTGTCTTTACATAGTCGTACAGACCCAACAACCATCAATTCCCTCCTTTACTAATTGCTCCTTCCACGCCCTTAGTTCCTCAGGAGTAGTATGGGACTGAATATCAATCACACTCTGTACTGTGTTTTCAACCATGCCCTCGTCTGCCACCCACCTAGCGGGACCTTCTACATACATTCCTTCCCTTTTCCTAAGAGCTGTTTGTCTGGCCGTCTGGTCAGCCAGGGCATTGCCTTTCACAACATCATCTGTCACTTTCTTATGGGCCTTACATTTCAGCCACCTTTCTGGGGAGTGTCAGGGAGTCTAACAATCGGTGAATTAGGGGGCCATGTTGAATCTTGGTCCCATGGGAAGTAAGGAAATTCCTTTCTTTCCATAACCTCCTGAAGATGTGGGCCACCACGAAGGAATATTGGCTGTCAGTATAAATATTTACCGTCATCCCTTTGCTTAACTCACAGGCTCTAGTGAGGGCCACTAATTCTGCTGCTTGAGCAGAGCACTGTGGAATCTGAGCTGTTTCTACTACTCGCCCTAATGTCGTGAGGGCGTTGGCGGCTGAGGTGTTACCATCTGACCATCTGAGACATGATCCGTCCACATACTGTGTACCTTCTGGTTCTGCTATCGGGGAGTCCTGTAAGTCAACCTGCCCCTTCGTCTCCTCCTCTGTCCTTATTATGCAGTCATGTGGGTCTAAGTGGGCATCCTGAGTATCCAGTGGTGGGGTATAGTACAGTGCATCTTTTGATGTTAATGTGGCTGGCAAAGAGTGTCAGTTCATATCCTGTTAGTTGTACGCTAGTGAGGTACTGTGTCTTGGTGTTATTAAGGAGGGTATCTACAGAATGGGGGACCATCAGAGTCAGGGGGAGTTCATGACGATCCCCGCACTCTGACGCAACATGAGGGTGGCCGCAGCGGTCGCCCGTAGGCATCCTGGGAGAGCCCTTGCAACAGGATCCAAGGTGGCTGAAAAATAGGCACATGGCCGATGGTGACCTCCGAACATCTGGGTCAAGACAGCGCATGCACAGCCGTCTTTCTCATGCACAAAAAGAAAAAATTGTTAATTATAATCAGGAGTACCGAGGACTGGAGCAGTACACAGAGCCTTTTTTAAATCTTGGAAGGCCTGTGCATACTCTCTAGTCCATGGAAAGGAACTGTCTGATATGTCTTTAGTGGTGAGGGCAAGAAGAGGTTTGACCATGGCTGAAAAATTTGAAATCCATTGTCTACAGTATGAGGTTAGGCCTATGAAGGCTCGCACCTGCTTTTGTGTTCATGGGGCTGTCATAGCATTGATAATAGCTACACGATCAGCGGTGAGCTGCCTTTTCTCCTTCGAGAGGAGATGACCTAAATAGGTCACCTTCTCTTGACAAAACTGAAGCTTTTTTAAAGAGACTTTGTGATTATGGTTTGCAAGATGGCGTAACAAACAGAGAGTAGCTTCTTTACATGCTGGGGCAGAATTTGCAGCAATGAGGAGGTCATCTACATATTGTAATAGTGTGGAATTACCAGGGAGTTCCAAGGAATCTAGTTGACTTTTTAGGGCTTGACTATAGATACTGTGGCTCTCGGTGAAACCCTGAGGGGCGCAGTAGAATCTAAAGCTCCACCCACCAAGGGAGAAACCCCAAAAATGTCTGCTGTCAGGATGTATAGGAATGCTGAAAAAAGCATTCTTCAGGTCTATGACAGAGAAGTGTGTTGCGTCAGAAGGGACCATCGTTAAGAGGGCTGTAATGTTGGGGACAGCAGGATATTGGGAGATTGTTATTTTGTTAAGGGCTCTCATGTCAATCACAAATCTGTATATTTTAGGGGAGAGAGCATCTCCTTTGGTCTTTTTAAGAACGGGAATAATGGGACTGTTACAAATATTGCCACGTTTTTCCTCCACTACGCCCTTGTCCATTAATTCAGATATTATTGTTAAAAGGGCCATTTCTCCTTTCGCGGGCAGTTGATACTGCCGGAGGCGGGGGAGAAGTGCACCTGGCTGGATGCGTACCACATGAGGGGGTATGTTGAGACACCCTACATCAGTGTCTGATGATACCCAGAGGGAGGAAGGTAGAGACTGCAACTCTGGTGGGAGGGGACCTGATAGATACATATAGGAAGCTGCGGTGGGGGATATTGTCAGGGATACACCTTGGGGACTACATGATATGGTCGCATACAGAGCTTTCAGTAAATCCATGCCTAACAAGTTTTCTCTGCAACCTGTAGTAAGGACCAAGGGAGTGTCAACATGTGCAGGGCCAATATCGAGAGGAAGGGGTTCAGAGACCGGGCTGGTCACAGGTGTTCCTGCAAAACCCACAGAGACATTCATATTGCCAGAAAGGGGTGCCTCGGGACAGGCAGATGTGCAATAGAAGACCTGGTGGCCCCAGTATCCAAAAGAAAATTCTGATTATGCCCCACAACTGACATTTGAACATACGGGCCCCTTTGATCCACTGGAATTTGCACTCTGGTAATATCCCTTTCCTGGCTGTCCTATGCTTGGTAGGACCCTGTCTCATCATCTTCATCATAATCATCATTGTAATAAGTGCGTGTTGCTTCGTACCCATCAAACCTATTGGCCGGTGGCTGCCAAATGGAAGCGTCATCCCTGGGCCTGCGTTCTTTATCCTGTGGATGGGGAGGGCCATGGTCCCTAGTCGGCCTCCACTCCCTGGGAGCGTGAGGCCGAGTCTTCCCTGATTGGATGTTTTGAGCTAACACAGGACACTCATGTATCTAATGGCCGTACCCCTTACAATAAGCACACTGATCTGTTTGGAGGGCTCCTGTACGTTGAGGGCTTGAGGGGGTAGACTGGCGAGCCCTCGGAGGGGGTTGGGGTTGAGCTCTGAAATTCCAGCGGGCATCGGAACCTCGGGGAGTGTAAGCCTGCTGCAGAAGTGCCTTAGTCTTAAGATACCTAACCTTTTTATTTTCCTTGTCTCTATCTTCATTCTCCCTATTCTCCTGATATTGTGCCACAGCTGAGGTACCAGTCATATTTTGGGCAGACCAGGTACTTTCAACTTTCCTAAGCCTGGTGGAGATCTCACGAAGCAAGTGGCTGACAAACTTATCGAAAAATACTGGGCCAGAACCAGAAACCACTATGTCCCTTGTATTCTGTCTCAAAACGGGTAAAGAAGTCAGCCACATTCTCATCGTTTCGCTGCCTACAGTCGTTTATTTTATCCCAGTTAATGACAGTTTCCGGCAAAAGTGTTTTCCTAAACGTCATTATTTTACCGGGCAAAGTCAGGATGGCAATTTATGTTTGAGTCCCTCCTACACTTGCTTCTTCCATAGCCTCTAGGTCAGCCCATTTACCTCCTAACCCTACTTCATGGTCAGTATGTCGAATTTTGTCCCAAATTTCAGTGGGGACAACTTTACCAAAAAGTAAATCTATATCCTCAAGAACGAGAGTACCTGCAGATATAATCTGACCTAATTCTCTGTAAAAGGCAGCCAGATTCTTCCAGGGATCTGGTAAGTGTCCTTTTAACTGCATTACTTCTGACCTTTTCCAAGGAACATGAACCCAAAGTCTGCGCCAGTGTGCCTAAACAGCCCCTCTGCCATTATTTTGGGCATCGGTAAGTGCGTTAACAAAGACAGGGGCCGCTTCTCTCATTGGCATAGCTGTTTCTAGAGGGGTGTTGGAAAAAGTGGTCATATCACGATAAGCCATTAAAGCAGACATAGCACCAAACATCCCCTCTTCCTGAACATCGCCTCTTTTTATTTGCAACCTAAGGTCCATTAATCCGGTGGGTATCTGCATGAGCGCATTCTCAAATCTTTGAATGACCAGGGTACACATGTATTCAGCCCAGGTGGTCTGATCCATAATCGTCCACTGGGAAAAGGTGGACAATATTTCTTTAAAGGCATAAATATTCCCGTTATTTATCCAACATTCACACTGTTGCCTCTGTAGGTCATTTCCTCGAAGGGACGAAAAGCTGACTGCAGAGCACAAGGAGGCCAGTCGGGGGGAATTCAACTATTTATATAAATCCTGCTTAACTGTAGACCACAGGGAAGTAGGAAAAGGGCGTGTAGGGGTAAAGCCGCAGAGGTTGGGTGGATGGAGACCTGTTGTCACTCCCGTAGCGAGGACAGGGTTAGCGGGCGTGGTCTGTGTCATAGGAAAAATCGGGAGGATTGGTGTGACAGGGAAAACAGTAAGAGGGGCAGTGGGGGCAGGAGTGGGCTGTTGCGGCGGGACATACGGGGTGTGAGGAGTCAGGGCAGGGTACATTGGGGCATATGCAGGAGGGCTTTCTAGCTTGGCATCAAGCAAGGAATCACCTTCTTCTCCCCCTTCCATATGGCCCTTTCCTTTCTCCTCACGAGCTGGATAACATTTTTGTACCCGGGCCCCATGCTCCCTATAGGCGATTTCTACTGACTTTGTCATTTGATTTTGTACATTTTCTCTGGCGTGGTCGGCCATCGACATACATTCCTGTTTTCTTTCTTGAGCCTTCTGCTTTTTAGTTTTCTGCTCTATCTCTTTCCTCCAAAATCAGACAGATTCAAACATAGACAGGCACGTTTTTCTTTTCATTAATTGTTCCTCTGAGTTGGTGAGAAATTGGGAATTAAAGGAGCCATAATGTGGCCACTGTAATTCAGCATTACGCTGTTTTGTATATTTTACCCAGAATGAGAAAAACATTATGGCAGAAGGGCCATGTTTAACATACATCGTAGGGCATGAGGTCCCTTCTGGAGGAAGTGGACAAGCCGCCTCCAGCTGGGAGTCCTGCGTACACATACAACAACATAATCTCTTGAACTTACTACTGACTGGCATGCTTAAAAACAGATAACAGACACCAGCGGGTTTTAAAACTCACCTCGCTTGCTTGGCTTTTGCAAAAGTCAATAACAGCAGAATCATACAGAACAGACACCAGCGGGTTTCAAAAACTCACCTTGCTTGCTTGGCTTTGGCAAAATTCAATAACAGCTTAGCTTTTGCGAAAGTCAATAACAGAATTATACAGACTTGGTGGGTGATCAGTCCACCCCTACCTTACAGGGGTAGTTCTCTTCTGCAGACGTGGGGCTGTGTTCTTCTCCAAAAATTATTTGCTAGTGGACACCAGCGAGAACGCGGTCATGTGGCCTAGACCGGGTGGGGAGGAACAGCGGGCAAGTCGTTCGGCTTACCGGATTGCAAGAATCCCTCGGTTAGGGTACCTCCGTCGGAGTCTCTCCGTGCACCTCCTCACATTCTCCGGGCCTGACCTTCGTGCTCGTGGAGTTACTGTTCGGGCGCCATTTGAAGAACCGGATTAACCACTTACTGGGTCTCGGTGGCGGGGGAACCGCCCTATCCTTCCATACCCTTCATACATAGTAAAAGGAGACACAGGAGCCTTCGTCTGCAGGAGGAACCCAGATTTATTCAAATAGCCCGAGCTATGGAACAGAGTCCCAAGCTCGTCAGAAACATGACAGAGGAGACTGCTGCTTTACTCCACAGCTTACAAGCCTTTTATACTTTTTCATTATGGTCTTTTGGCTGTTAGTTCATTGTTCAATCAGGGCAGTGTTTGCAGTTGATAACCAGATCCAGACGACGTTTGTAGATGGTGACCTGGTCAAGGCTTGGTACACAAATCATTGTTCACTCCGCTTGATCAAGGCTCAGTCTTTCAGGTCATTGTTCACTCAGCTAGATCAAAGGCCGGTCTTTCAGGTTATTGTTTAATCACACTGATCAAGGCCCAGCAGTCAGACCATTGTCCAGATAACCTGATCACAGTGTCGAGGATGTTTACCAGGCTGGGAGCAGGAGATGGAAAACAAATCATTTACACAGGATGTGAGTGTCTCGTGGCTTTCTGGTGAACTGCAAAGAACAGGGGGTGTTGGGTGTGTGACAGTTCCTGGGCAGAGATGCAGGCTGCAAGATGGTTTTTGTCGTGTCAGTTAGAATTTCCTCAGGCATCAGCAAAAATGACCAGGTGGGTTGTGTGGACGTGTTTGACACGAGATGGCAATGAAAAAGAAATGGAGTCCCGGTACAAATTATGCCGATCAAAAGAACACTTTTCCTCAGTATCTATAAATGCATATGGTATTTCTATAGCACAAACACAGCCAAAAGGCAGAGGAGTTCTGTACATGGTCAAAGGGCAGTTTAACGAGTAAGAGGAGAGAAGGCTGAGTTGTGAACAGTCAATCCATTGCACTGCACTATTCAAGGGCTGGATGGAGGAATGGTGGGGTAACGCATACCCATTGTTTTCATGGTTTTGTTTGAGATCAGGCTAATATAATACATGTTGTAATCAGGTCTCAGACATTACCTAATATCAATGCCCAAATATGACTAAACACAGGAATCATAGGAGACAGTAGCTGCTGCCACCATCATTTATTATGTGAGTTTGAATATTTACGGAGCTATTAGTACAGTTCCCTTTCATTACCATGGTGTACTGCAGCAGTTGAGTGACAATATATACAGCTTAATGGTGATCTTGAACTAATGTCAGTAATGTTCCCAGCATCAAGGAACATTATTACAGTCAGTGTTTAAATTAAAGAAATAACATGTATAAGCCCTGGCCACTTCAAATGTATGACTATTGTTGTTCAATGAGAACCATTACTGTCAATGCTATCAGTCAGAAGTATTTTGTGGGTACCAGAGCATGCAGGAGTTAGTGAGCCATAACTAAGGTGGTTGAGGCCTTTCCCTCTGATGCCCCTGGGCATGCCATATTCAGGATACTGAAAAGTTAACACCAAGGGACCCTTTCAACATTTGACTCTCAGAATAGTGAGGTGAGCAGCCACAGCTTCTCATTGAGGTAGTGTACAGGCACGGCCCGTGCAGGTGAGAATGGTGAGTCGGGTGGATTGGGAATTGACAGACGATGATGAGGGATCCTTAAACAAAAACAAAAAAGAAAACCACTAACTTGTGCTAGCCGCATCACCGAGTGAGCAAAGCAGCGAGTGCAAGGCAAGTGGTTTTCTTCCCTTGTCGTCGTCTGATGACTCAACTCCCCCCCACCACTCTTACTTGCATGGGCTGCGCCTGGTAGTGTACGGAGTGGAGACTCCGATCTCAACTATACCACAATAGAACTTAATAATGATTGTATATATATATATATTACCTACTGGCGGTCGCCAGTAGGTATATATAGTTAGGACCTAGGGCCAGATGTAGGTCGCCAATTACCGGCCCTAAGGGCATGTCTGTGTGTCACATGGCACACAAGCCAGAAACAGGGGTGCAACAGGGTGTCAAAGTGACACCCTGTCACCCTTGCAAAATCGGTAATTTTACAGATTCTGTAATTACAGAATCGGTATTTGCCATTGATTCCTATGGGCTTCAAGGCCCATTGGAATCAATGGCTAATACCGATTCTGTAATTACAGAATCGGTAATTACTGAATCTTACAGATTCAGTATTTTTACCAAATATTTTACCTACATAGCAATTACCGAATAGTGAATACCGAATTGGTAAAATTCGGTATTCACCTTTCGGTAATTTGCTATTACCTACATCTAGGCCGTAGTTACCATAGGAAATCCCCAACATTCTATTGGGAACAACTTTGGCGCCGATTGAGGAATCTGCGTGTAATTTTCCTTAAAATTGCTTCGCTCTGCTCCTTCCCTGAAAGTTTCGAGGGGATTCGTCAAGCGGGGGGCGAGAAAAAAGGGGGGTCCCATGTTAATTTCCATAGGGACCTTTAGACACGCTACAGCCCGAACGGCTGAATGGAATTACACCAAACCTGGCAAAATGGTAGGGCCTAGTATGCAGATGTGCCTTTGCTATGTTTTGTGAAAATCCCTCCAGTAGTTCTTGAGAAAATTGAATTTGAAATGTTTCAAATGGCATTTTCTATGGGACATAGTAGTGCCTTTTCTTCGGTGAAAATCCCTCCAGTAGTTGTTGAGAAAATTGAATTTGAGCAAATTATATATCTATATGCGCTCACCATACGCCCATCGTACGCTCACTGTACGCGCACCGTACGCATACGGTACGCGTACCGTACGTGTGCGTACCCTTACGTGCGCAAGTGAGTTTCTGATTGGCTGGCAGTCGACGGTCAACATTCCAAACTGTCCAAACCCGGAAGTGTTGGCCACCGTCTTGTTTTTCAGGATAATTGAGGCACAAGAGAGCCCAAACCAAGAGTGGAAACACGAAAAGGGGACAGGGTAGAGACCCCCAACCCTCTAGCCCTTCTCAGGGGGTCCCAAAAGGACCCCCAAGGGCAATAAAAAGCACACGGTGCACGTACGGTACGCGTACCGTGCGCATACCCCGCGATTTAAAAAAAGAATAATTTTTTTTGCACTTGGTGGTCATTCTAGGACACCCTGAGAAGGGCTAGAGGGTCAGGGAGTCTCAACCCTGCCCCCTTTTCACGTTTTTCACTCTTATTTTGTGCTCTCTTGTGCCTCACTTCTCCTGAGAAACAAGATGGCTGCTAAGGTGGTCCCAGAAGGATAATAACATATATAAACGTTATCCACTAATAGAATTAGCATTTACAAAACCTTTGAAATTTATTGAAAAAAATATAGGTTTCACGCCTGATATAGTTAGGAATTAGCATTTAAAAAACCTTGCAAATTTACTGAAAAAACCATAGGTTTCAAGCCTTATATAGTTAGGAATTAGCATTTAAAAAGCCTTGCAAATTCACTTAAAAAACCATAGCTTTCAGGCCTTTATAGTTAGGAATTAGCATTTTAAAAACCTTGCAAATTCACCTAAAAACCATAGGTTTCAGGCCTTATATAGTTAGGAATTAGCATTTAAAAAACCATTGAAATTGCTCCTATATAGTTAGTTGTACTAACTATATTTTGCGCACCCGCAATCCACTGCTGATGACGTAATACATCATTCATGACATGGTCAGTGACATCACTGATGACATCAATGATGATATCTCAAATGACATCACTGATGACATCACTGATGACATCTCATTTGACATCACTGATGACATCATCCAGTGACTGTGTGTTTCTGTAAAGTTTAAATATGTTATACATACATACAGTGAAAAAAACAAAGGCATCTGAGGAAGGCACAGAGTGCTGAAATGCATTATGCCGCTTGTTTTTAAACTGCAAATAGAGGAGTTTGGATCCGCTTACCTGTGTGGGCTCTTATCTTTCCGACTGGAAGGGTCACTTGGTTTGGATATATATATATTAATTTCCACAACTTCACACAGGATGGCGAAAACAAGGCGGTGCTTCCGTAAACTGGGGTGAGACCTGTTTTGTTGCACAACAACTTGAAAAACAGGTAGGAGCACTCATGGGGTAATGCAACAGATTTCATTTTGCAGACAAGTTTCGGAGTATTGTCTGCCTCAATGCGATTATATCATAGTAAAACACAGCGCATGATTGGTTTAAAATGTCCAGCTTTTGCTCCTATTGGTGGAAATGGAACCAAGTGGGCAGCACAATTCTTACTCAATTTGCTATGGCCCCCAAGCATTAACACAAATGCATTCGTGTTTCCATCCGATGTAGTTCCATAACATGGGCCGCAATGCCCCATAAGGCATCGTACCCCAATGCACCAGGAAACATTGTTCCGCAGGCCCCACTCAGGAGTTACAGCCTCATGATTTTGTCTGTTAGATCTCTTTACCACTGTGTATGAGCTCCTCGCCTGATGCTGGTTGTTATTTGCAGAAATTGCAGGGGTGTCCATCATCAGCAAGGGGATCCTGGATTTGTATAATCCACAACCTGCATTGTTGACAGGCTCTGGCAGCGGCGGTTCTGGCATTCCAAATAAATTCATTTCGATGACTACACCCATGATGCCAAACACATGACAGGTGCTTCCGTAAACAGGGGGTGAGACCCATTTTGTTGCACAACATCCTGAAAAATAAGTAGGAGCACTCTTGGGGTAAATCAATAGATTTAATTTTGCAGCCGTGTTTCGGTGTAGTGCTTTCCTCAATATGATTAAATCATAGCAAAACATAGCATATGATTACTTTAAAATGTCCAGCTGTGGCTCCTATTGGTCGAACTGGAACAAATATATGTGACCTGCTGGCAGTCGCCAGTTGGTAGGTATAGTCAGGACCTAGTTTCCATAGATGGACCATTTTTGTTTGAAGAATCTTCATAAATGTTTCACAACTAATTTGCCATTTACGTCAGCTGCTGTCTGGAAACTTTCATGGTGATTTGTCAAGTGGGGGCTAAGAAAAAGGGGCAGCCCCAAAACACACTTTCTTCAAACTGTTTCCCGTAGTTGTTTTAAACACGACTACAGCCCGAACTGCTGAACGGAATTACACCAAATTTGGCAGAAAGCTAGATCTTGGCCCCAATAGATTTCTTTTTTTAATTTGGTGTAAATCTGTTAAGTAGTTTTGAAGACTACTGTCATTTCGGGTCTGCAGAGGACTGACAACCGTGGCAGCGAAATATCTATAATGCAGTGTAGGGCTTTGTCCTTGTGCCTCCATTGGGAATGCAACCCACTGGCATCTCTCGTTCTGCCAGTCCCCTATAACCCATCCATAGGAGTACCCGATGTTCCCTGTGCACGTACTATATGTGTGAATGTGTCCGTCTGGATCTTGTACTCAGCGGCCGCTCCCACTCGCTCCCTGCCTGTCCAGAGAAAGTGCCTCGGCGATTTCCTAGCGCCTGGTATCGTTTGCATTGATTTCTTTATTTTGTCCAGAGAAAGTGCCTCGGCGATTTCCTAGCGCCTGGTATCGTTTGCATTGATTTCTTTATTTTGTCCAGAGAAAGTGCCTCGGCGATTTCCTAGCGCCTGGTATCGTTTGCATTGACTTATTAATTTATCTGTGCTCAGTGCTCCTGCGTAGCGGTAAAATAATTAATTAATTTGCGCTTAACTGAATTTAGGCATTTCTGAACGACGACTGTGCCCCTGCTTTGTCCCGCGCTACCCTACCGCCATTTGCTGTTGTTGTTGTGTTTACCCTGTCCCCGTGTCTCCTCCCCGCTCCCGCCTCCCAGCCGACCCTCCCACACTCCGCCCCCCTCCACTATCCATTTATGGACAGATGGACCTACGCGCAGCGACCACGCGCTGCGGCCACGCCGAAGGTGCGCCAAAGGTAAGCCCGTCTACGCCCGTCCGCGCCTGGACCGCGCTCAGCGCCAGACCCCCTGGCCCTCGCTTTGCCCAGCCCTCCCGCATTACCTACGATGCCTCCACCCTCCTAGCCCTTAACCCCGGCCGCTCCCCCAACTGCGTCCAAGCCGCTCCTGGACACACCCATGGACCTTTCTCATGCTACTCCTGCAAATTCAGCGGCACCTACATCTACTCCGCTACGATCACCCCACAGTCTCACGATCCCAACAACCTACAATGCATCTTGCTCAACACCCGTTCGGTCCACAGGCACGCCATTGACCTATGGAATCTACTAGACACCATCTCTCCGGACGTCGCCTTCCTAACAGAAACATGGATGAACGCCTCTTCCGCCCCAGACATCACCATTGCCATCCCAGAAGACTATAAGATCATACGCAAGGACCGTACCGGCCACACAGGAGGAGGAATCGCTATCGTCCACAAGAAATCCATCCACATCTCAACCAGCTCTGACATCAATCTCGCCAACTCTGAACACCTTCACTTCCAGATCCACACCGACCCCAAAACCACACTCAGAGGCACCCTCCTTTACAGACCTCCAGGACCCCGCGCACAATTTAGTGAGGACATCACGGATTTCATCACTCCACACGCGCTCCCATTCAAAGATTACATCCTTCTGGGAGACCTCAATTTTCACCTTGAAAAGAACAACGACCATAACTCCACCACCCTTTTGGACAACCTCGCCAACCTCGGACTTAAACAACTGGTCACTTCCCCCACCCACATCGCAGGTCACACACTCGACCCTATCTTCACCTCCAGCAACCATGTCTCCTTCAGCCACACTACGGCTCTCCTCTGGACTGACCACAGCTGCGTCCACTTTACCTACAACAAGCCCAAACCCAACAACCACCCCCAACCAACCCTGCAAAGAAACTGGAACAAAATCACCATCGACCAGATCTCCTCATCGCTTCTTCTAAACGCCCCTACCTACTCCTCAAACCCCGACCAAGCCGCCACCAACCTCACCCTATGGTTATCCAACAGCGCCGACATCCTAGCACCACTGAAAAAACGACAAATCAAACTTGGCAGCAAGAAAGCCTCCTGGTTCAACGATGATCTTAAAAAATCCAAGAAACTCTGCCGCTCCCTTGAGAAGGCCTGGAAAAAAGACCCAACCACCAGCACCAAGGAAGCCTTCAAAAACGCCACTCGCACACACCACCAACTGATCCGAAAAGCCAAGAAAACCGCCTTCAAGGACCGACTTGATAGCAACGCCCACAACAGCAAGAAACTTTTCAACATCGTCAAGGAATTCACCAATCCCTCGGCCAACTCCAATGACATCACCCCCTCTCAAGCCCTCTGCGACTCCCTAGCCTCATTCTTCCACAACAAAATTGCAGACATCCACAACAGCTTCGACAACCAACCCGGAGACCAACCCACCCAACCATCTGCTGGACCTTCACCACCCTCGAACATCCTTAATGACTGGAACCCAATCTCCACTGAGGACACTATCCGCCTTATGAAATCCATCCACTCAGGATCCCCCACAGACCCATGCCCTCACCACATCTTCAACAAAGCAGACTCCATCATAGCACCGCACCTCAGAGACGTCATCAACTGCTCCCTCAACTCCGCCACCTTCCCGGAAAGCTGGAAACACGCAGAACTCAGCGCCCTTCTGAAAAACCCCACAGCGGACCCCACCGAACTCAAAAACTACCGCCCCATTTCGCTCCTTCCATTCCCGGCCAAAGTCATCGAGAAAGCTGTCAACAACCAGCTCGCCGCCTTCCTCGAAGCCAACAACTCCCTCGACTCCTCACAGTCCGGCTTCCGTGCCAAACACAGCACCGAAACCGCCCTCATCGCAGCAACAGACGACATTCGAACTCTACTGGACAATGGAGACACAGTCGCCCTCATCCTCCTCGACCTCTCCGCAGCCTTCGACACAGTCTGCCATAACACCCTTCTACAGCGCCTCAGAAACATTGGAATCCAAGGAAAAGCACTAGAATGGATCACCTCGTTCCTCACCGGAAGAACCCAGAGAGTCCGCCTTCCACCATTCAAGTCAGAGGCCACTGAAGTAATCTGCGGCGTGCCACAAGGATCTTCACTCAGCCCCACCCTTTTCAACGTATACATGAGACCCCTCGCGGCCATCGCACGCCAACATAACCTCAACATCATCTCCTACGCGGATGACACTCAACTGATCCTATCACTCACCAATGACCCTCGCACCGCCAAAACTAACCTACACGAAGGAATGAAAGAAGTTGCCGAATGGATGAAACATAGCCGTCTGAAACTGAACTCTGATAAAACAAAAGTCCTTATCTTAGGTACCTCCCCCTCTGCATGGGACGATTCTTGGTGGCCAGAAGCCCTTGGAAAAGCACCCATCCCGACAGACCATGCACGGAACCTGGGCGTCATCCTGGATTCCTCACTTTCGATGTACAAACAAGTCAACGCCGTCTGCTTCAACATTCTTCGCATGCTCAAAAAAACATTTCGTTGGATCCCCACCGATACTAGGAAAACGGTCACCCACGCCCTGATCACGAGCCGACTAGACTATGGAAACACCCTCTACGCCGGTACTACCGCTAAACTCCAGAAAAAACTCCAGCGAATCCAAAACGCCTCAGCCAGGCTCATATTAGACATCCCGCGTAAAGAACATATCTCTGGTCACCTGAAAAACCTCCACTGGCTTCCCATCAATAAGAGGATCACCTTCCGGCTCCTAACCCACGCACACAAAGCACTCTACGAAATCGGACCAGAATGCCTCAACACACGACTGTCCTTCTACTCCCCCTCCCGCCAGCTACGATCATCAAACCAAGCCCTTGCCACTGTACCTCGCATCAACAAAGCCACCATGGGAGGTAGATCCTTCTCCTACCTGGCAGCTAAAACCTGGAACTCCCTTCCCACTCACCTTCGCCTTACTCAGAATCACCTAGCATTCAGAAAACAACTTAAAACGTGGATATTTGACAAGTAATTCCCCTCCCCTCCTCAAGTGCCTTGAGACCCTCTGGGTATGTAGAGCGCTATATAAATTCTTTGACTTGACTTGACTTGACTTGTTGATGTGTGAAGAATGTATGTGGAGAGCTAAACAGTTCATGTGGCTACAGTCAGTGTTTCCATTTTGTATTAGACATACTCTGTATGGTACCTCTGTTGGGGGCTCGAAGGGAGCGTCCAGACAGCAAATGTATACTACAGGACTTCTTTCCAGAATATTCCAGTGATCTCGTTCAATAGGTCAGTGGGATGTTGCTGAAATTAAAAAAGGAGAAGGATAGGGAGTTCCCTCTGCCCCTTTCTGGTCCATTGCTCCCTGGGGAAGTCTACCTCTAACAGACTAGTAGGAAATTAGGTGGGGTACCCACCATAGTCTTTGTGCTCTTATTTTGGGTTACTCCTGAGAGTAGGCTCTCACCAGTCCCCACTGTCTTCCTGCTCACACTTGCCACAAAGACTTTGGCTGGGCCGGGCAGGTGGAATTAAAAAAAGTGCAGAACTGCCCACACCTGGTTACAGAATTGACTGCTATAATGCACAAGGACTATCTGCTACTTGGGTTAAATATGAGGCTGAAACTTACAGTCAGTGTGCCAGGATTTCCTGACCAGAAGCCTGGGGTCCCACCCCTAGGATACATTTTTGAGCTCCCAGGTTGGAGTACTGGCTGCCAACCCCCTTTGCCAGGTTGGGAACAGGAGCCTGGAGAAGATTTGCTGAACTGCCTGCATCATACTTTGATGCCGGGAGCTGACTGACTGCTCAGGAGGCACACTGCGCGAAGAAGATGCTGCTCAAAAGAAGCAGAGGCTGCAAGAAGCTGATGGAAGGCAATGCTGATGCAACAAGGTCACGACCTATGATGAGATGTAGAGCTAAAGGTCCAAAGGCTTGGACGCGTCACCCTTTAGAAGGCACCTGTAGACACCCATGACTGAGGGTGCTCCGGAAATCATCTTGAAGAGACTTCCGCTCTGAGGCGTAGCACCTAGCAGGATGGAAGTGTTGGGGTAACTCAACCGTCAACATGGTACGTCTTACAAGAATCTCTGTGTGCCCACAGAAACCAACCAAAGTCTGGAGGAGTGCCAATGCTGTGACCTAGGGTGGGCACCTTCTCTTTTGGAAGGGGGGCGGTTGAGATTGAGCCTATGGAAGGCCATAGCTACAAGACCCCCCAACCCCAGGCTTTGCTGCCTCTCAGGCACCTCCACCAGGCTTGTTCTGTTGCTGCCATGGCCCACCTTTGGTTACAGGTGGTACACATTGTGAAGTGCTAACTGATGATGCCCCAAATGAAGTATCCTCATGGTGTGGGCTGTGCAGACTGCACAACATCCTCTGCGAATGACTGCAGTGCACATGAACAGCGCCTGCGAAGGACTTGCCAAGCTTCACCATCTGGACAAGGAAAGGTATTGTGATATTGTTTCCTGAGTCATGCCACCACTGACCTTGAACAACTCCTACCTTAACTAGTCATAAGAAGGCATGTTTTCTGCTAAAAGAGCAAGGGGCATATTACCAACAACTAGCGATGATTATCGCTATGTTGGTTTAGCGGCAATGTTAATATCGTCGAGCTCCGCCAATTTTTATCGCTTAGGAGCCTTGCTATTATCAAGGTTTATCTCTAAGCGATACAAATCGGCCGAAATGCATGAATATCGCTTTAAAGTCAGCGATATTCATGCATTGCCGAGCAAATGCTCTTAGCCATGTTATCCACCTACCATTGGATAACATGGCTAAGAACTGCTCTGGGCAGGCGTTAGCTTTTGGAGATATTCGTGCTTAGCGCGATTATTTCCAAAAGTTGGTAATAGGAGATAGAGATGTTAGCGACTGTTTCCAGTCGCTAACATCTTGGCACGCCCACTTTGCATGTCATTAGCGATATTTATCGCTGACATGCAAAGTGGGCACCTAAATGCCCGCTATCTCCTACTAGCTGTCGCTAACTGGTGTTAGCGACAGCTAGGTAATAAGGCGATACAATTATCGCCGCTTTAGCAGGAAAAGTTCCCGCTAAAGCGGCGATAAGGCCCTTGGTAATATGCCCCCAAATCCTTCAATTGGTGGAAGGATGAAACATTAGACGATGGATCTGAGCGTGCATTTGCCTATATTGCAGAGAGCGCTCAAAGTCCTATGTATCCGCCATAAATTCTGGAGTACGAATCCCAGAACACAACGAAGAAACTTGGACTGACCAAGCACCTCATGCATAAACCTGGGAAACTGGAGAGCTCTGAAAGCAACTGTGTGTGTACTGTATGTCATAGTTGGTGAACGCATTTGTACTGTTTTCGGTATTTTATGCACATAATTGCTTACAATTTGCAAAACGCAGATTTACAAACCTTATAAAACGCTGGTTCATGTACAGCTTTAATGGCTGTGAAGTATAAAGATAGAATATAAAGCCCTGCAATAGAGCAGGGTGGTCCATTGTATGTACAGGGGTTCATCCATGCCAGATATTCAGGATATCCGCATATAATTCTTTTAATGACAGAGTATCCCAATGGATGTAAGATTACACAATAGTTATCTTGAAAGCATGTCATAGATGTGACCCTCCTGAACCTCTGTTGGAAAACCCTGCAATAGAGAAGATTTAATACAGCTACTACAGCCAATTCATTGTCAGAATGGGCTATTTAAAACATGGACAAACAGAACCAAACTCTTTAAATATCAAGCTCTAGGGCTTGGACTCTGCTATCCCATTGACTTCATTGGAACTCTTCACCTTCCAATGCAGTAGTTGTAGTATTACTGTTGTTTTAATGCCATAAAATACATCAACATATGTAAAATATGTTGACAAAGTCCTCTACGTGATCTTACCAGCATAATCCAACAAACAAATTAATTGATATATTAAATATAATTTGTAAAATTTGTGTCTCACTTTTAGACCTCCTTTCCATGCTTTTTACAAATACATTTGGGGTATGTATACAAAGGCGTGGAAGGGCATCGTACATATATATTCCCAGGATTCTCAGTTCAGGCAGTAAGTGAGGCCAGGATAGCAGGATGGGGTGAGGGGAATGGTCAAGAGGAGGGAAAGTGAGTGTAGATTAGTGGGATCTTGAGTACTCTTAGGAAGGTCAAAGGTGAGTCTTGGATGGAGGGAAAAGGAAACAGAAGAGCAGTAGGCCCATCTTACCTTCTCCTCCCTGGATTTGAAGACCCTCAGACTCACCGGCGTGATACTTGGAGATGTCCAAGTTTGGTCTGAGCAAGAGAGTTTCTTGCTCTAGTAATCAGGTTTGTTGGTCTGTCTGGCCATCATGATGATCTAGAGCATGGGTGCTCACAAACATTTTCCCGGGGGCCAAAAAGTTTGATCTTTGGTGCGAGCGAGGGCCACACTAATGCCAGCGCATAAAGGATGTAGGGTGTAGGGGAAGCGAAGCATGTACATCTAGTGGTTAAACTAAATTGCACAATGTGAAACCAGGAAACCTGTGATGAATCACCAGATTGTATGATGCTATTTCAATTTCCCTCCTTTTTCTTCATTATCACATATAGAGGACCTCAAAATACCTGACTTCAGGATGCGTCCTGCACAAAACTTTCTACTGTGTTTGGATGTAATCACTAATGGCATTTTTGTCATATTTGGGGATGGGAAGCATGAACACTTCTAAATTCATGTTTGAAAACCATCACTTAAAAAAAAACACTTCTGAATGTACTGCTATAATCTTATTTACTAAGGTGAAATGGTAATACAGGTTAATAAAATACACATTTGAAAAGACCATCATATTTGTACAAGTTTCCTCTATTTAAAAATGAAGGCACTCCTAAAGTTAAGGGCCTAGGGCCAGATGTAGGACACCAAATACCGGTCGGTAACGGCCGATTTTGGCTGTTACCGACCGGTAGTTGGTGTTTGATATGTAGGGGGCCTAAAATTTACAGAATCTGTAAATTTACCGAATCGGTAAATCTAGATGTAGGTGGCACTGAAAACAGTGCCACAGGCCCTTAAGAATTCGTTATTTACCACAAAATAATAATTTGTGGTAAATAACGAATTCCAGTGTACATGCACATCTGTGCATGTACACCTGTGCCATGTGGCACACATACATGCCCTTAGGGCGCATGTATGTGTGACAAACATACTTTCCCTAGGGGCATGTATGTGTGTCACATGGCACACAAGCCAGAATCAGGGGTGGGCAACAGGGTGTCAAAGTGACACCCTGTCCCCCTTGACAATTCGGTAATTTTACCTCATCGGTATTTATCGATTCAGTAATTGACATTGATTCCTATGGGCATCAAGGCCGAATCGGTAAATACTGATTCGGTCATTACCGAATCATACCGATTCGGTAAAATTTACCGAATTATTTCCTACATCTCATTTACCGAATCTAGAACACCGAATCGGTAAAATTCGGTATTCTAGAGTCGGTAAAAGAGATTTACCTACATCGGGCCCCTAGTTTCCTCCTTTCTTTAACCAGAATTAACCTTTAAATGAGTACTTGCTGTTTGTTTAAATATATTTATTGTTAATGTTGAGTCAAGTAAACCGCAACCCAGTGCTTCAGCGGCCCAGAGGGCTGCATGTAAAGGTCACGAGGGCCGCATGCAGCCCCCGGGCCGTACTTTGCGAGTCACTGATCCAGAGATACTTGAGTTTGATGAGGGCTGCTAATGGCTATCGTACGAGTGGGGGTGGTTTAGTCATACTACGCGTTGACCAGCGATGAGATGAGCGACTGTTTGGTTGGAGGTACTCAGGTTGGTGATTGTGAAATCTGAGGAGCGGGCGAGTGGTTCTTGGTGTAGAGGCAACTACCTGTCTGTCCTGTCTACTAATTAACTAATGAGTAATCTGTATGCTTTTATGGTTTTTTGTCAAAATACCGAATAAAGCTAATTTTGAATTGAATTGAATTGAACTAATGAGTTAATTAAACTGAGTAAAATGTATTTATTCTTGCTTAAATTATAGGTGACTTTTAACCATGATAAGAAAAAGTATTAATGGCTCTATTTGCGTTGACTTTCTGGCCATTGCGTTGACCGCTCTCCACGTTGCACTTTCATTGAAATGTTTTGACACTAATGCTTGGAATGGTCTGGATACTGCTCTATGGTAGGTTTATTTTATTAATGCTCCATGGAAGGTTTATTTTAATAATGCTCCGTGAAAGGCGTATTATATTAATCTCCCTTGCGTGACAATCTGAAAATTCCTTTCATGTGCTATAATGTTACTACTTCGTAGATTTAATCCTACTGATTATATTTTTTTTAACTTCCGAGTGCCTTTTGTATGTAACATGATGTCATCGTGAACATTTTAATTAATCCTACAGTACATTTCACTTAATTAAACTGAGTGCTTGTGGTGGAGATGGACCTTAAGGGTCTAATAATAATTAAACTAGTAATAAAAACCTAATAAAAAGAGGAAGAAAAAATAATACGTTTATCACACGAGGAGACCTTTGATTAAATGTGAACCCTAAAAAACTCACAGTTACTTCATTGCTCTCTAATTTTGCAGGCATGAGAGTTTAAGATTCCTGTTAATTTATAACTAGAGATGTCTGCTGTTTGACTTGCTCTTCATGGAAACAGTTCCCTCAATTTTCTGCTTTTATTTTTCGTAGAGGATTCTTAGAAAACGACACATTTTCTGGCTCGCAAGTCGAACATTGAGCCCAGTGATATTACGAGGGCCTTTGACGAGCAGAGATGAAATAATCTGAATGGCTCAGACACAGCGCGGGATTAGAGAGATTCTGAGGCCAGAGCTGTCCTTCCAATGATGCTCGCCGCATCCCTGGGAGTGCTTCTGCAGCGCCTGGGCTCGTGCTGACACAGGGAGACTGCCAGGAATCCCATCAAGCATGCTGGACACGAGACAAGATGCCTGGAAAGAAAGTGTTCAAAGCCGCAGCCTGATCACTGCCTGATGTGCATGTGCTGAGCTGTCCGGGAGTCAGACTTTGGGGGAACAGGTGGAGCCAATCAAAACTGCAAGGCAGGAACTGAGCTGCTGTGAGATGCAGAAGAAGAATGAATAACATGCCAAGGTCGATTATGTCTTGTGAGATCTGGAATACATGCAGAGGGCTGGGGTTTCCTTAAGGCGAGGTATAGTAGCAGCCTTTTGGTGCCAACGCAATGGACTCGGTAATCTTATTTGTAGGTGAAAATTCTTTGCAGTCGAAAAGTCCTGGGACTTAAAGCGCGTCAGTATTTGCAAAAAGCAATTGGGATTCTGTCCACAAAACAGCCTGGAATTTGAGAAAACATGCTGCTTTGCCCATGTTATTCCACATTCCACATATGGCCATATCTCCTATTGGTGTTATAGGTGATTCCTGCGTAGACCGCGTTGCCGTAGTCCAGCTGGCGGGTGGCTCGGGCATGAGTGACAGTTTTCCTTGTGTTAACGGGGAACCATCTGAACATCTTTTGGAGCATGCGGAGGGTACAGATGCAGGTGAAGGAGACTGCCTTGATCTGGCCTTTAATGGTCAGTTTGCTGTCCAGGATGATGGCAAGTTTGAAGGTGTGGGCTTTCAGTGTGAGTGTCGGTCCGAGTTCGGAGAGCCACCAGGTGTCATACCATGAAGCGGTGTTGTTTCCAAAAATCAGCACTTCTGTCTTGTCCGTGTTGAGCTTCAGGTAGTTGGTCTTCGTCCAGTGGTGGAGGGGCATTCTGAAAGCGAGAGGGTGAGCTGGGTGTCGCCTGCATAAGATATGATGTTGAGGTCATGGGTTCTGGCGATATCGACCAGGGGGTCGTGTATGTATTAAACAGGGTAGGGCTGAGGGATGAGCCTTGAGGGATGCCACAGATGTTGCTCTTGGGTTCTAAAGTGAAGGGTGGTAAAGGCGCATCCTCTGGGTTCATCCTGTTTGGACGGATGCAATCAATTTGAATGTGTCTCCGTGGATTCCGAAGTGGTGGATTCTCTTGATGAGGGTGTGGTGGGGTGCGGTATAGAATGCTGCTTTGAGGTCGAGGGAGATCAGGGCTGCTGTTTCACCCCAGTCGAGGCGGGCTCTGATGTGGTTACTGGCAGTCATGGCTGTCTTGGTGCTGTGGTTGGTGCGGAAACCGGATTGGGATGTGTCCATCAGGTTGTTTCTTTCCAGGTGCTCTGTGAGTTGGTATTTGATGGCCTATTCAACGAATTTGGCGGTGATGGAGAGCAGAGAGATTAAGTTCACTGAGGTCAGCAGAGGGTTTCTTGGGGAGGGGCCTGACCTGTGCCTGTTTCCATCCATCAGGAAATGTGGCTGTGGTGATGGACATGTTCAGAATTGAGGTGAGTTCCCAGCTGATTTCTCCGGAGGTTGAAGAAGTGGTAGGGGCATGGGTCCATGGGTGCTCTGGAGTCGATGGAGTTCATGATGGCTGTGGTGCTTAGAATGGTTAGCTGTTCTCATGCTGTGAGATGTTGTGGGTGGCATCAGGTGGTGTGAGGAGGTTGTAGAGGCCAGTGAGTTGTGGTTTGAAATTACTGTAGATGGTGGATATCTTGTTGTGGAAGTAGTCCACCAGGGTGTTACAGAGTTGTTGGGAAGGGGGATCGTGCTTTCGGTGCCTGACGGGCAGGAGAACTCTCTGACGATGCTGGGGAGTTCCTTGCTGTGGCTGTAGCTGGCTTCGATGCGGTCTGCCAGGGTGCCTTTTTTTTGTCTTTTTGGAGCTGGGGGTATTTGTTGAGTGCTGTTTTGAGGGCGGCTCAGTCTGCACGGTCTTTGCTGGTGCGCCATATTCATTCTAGCCATTTTCAGTTGCGTTTCATGGTCCTGAGTTCTGGTGTATACCAGCTGACTTGTTTGGTTGCTCCGCTGTTCTTTGCAGGTTTGATAAGGGCAGCTCTGGTTATCCACTTACAGCAGTTGGTGAGCCAGGTGGAGAAATTCTTGATAGCAAGTTCAAGGTTGGTTGCGGAGTCGGGATGGGTGGTGAGGGCTTATCTCCATTGGCTGTCACTTTGTTCAAGCTGTGGTGGGTTGAGCTGGGAGGTTTGGTGGTGGTACAAGGAGATCCTGTAATGATGAAGTGGACAATGGCGTGGTGGATCCAAGTGAGTTTGGTGACATGACTGTACTTTACTCTGTCACTGGCAGTGAAGATCAGGACAAGCCTATGTCCTGTGCTGTAGTTTAAAGTGGAATTGGTGGTATAGGTTATAGGTGCTACCGGGTGTTTTCACTTAGAGTTATTTAATATGTACTCAAATATTGGTGACGGTGCTCTAGGGTTAGGGAGAACCACCTGCCTCCCCTAATCTCTGTGGTGAACCAGCAGATCAAAGCAAAACTATACGTACGTGCGACTTGTTCACGGCTGTATGTATTGTCAGCAATATATGTTTTCATGTGGCGATAATTCCAGGCCACATGGTCCCGTGGCGTGAGGAGAAATCATCAAAATCCAAACTCCAAATCTATTTTTAGGTCCCCTCCGATAATCGGTATTCCAAATCTCTCCCGTGTCTATCGGGCGCTTCCTCGTATCTCGGTTCCTCACGCCGGTAACTCGTGTGCGAGTGCCGTGCTGTGTTTGTATGGTTGGGGGCAAGTCGGGCGAGGTCAATGTTGCTCATTCTTTCCAGGAGGTTGGTGGTGTTTGCGTATTTGGGGTCATCGAGATGGAAGTTGAGGTCACAGAGGAAGACGTATTGCTTGGAGTCAATAGCAAGTGAGGCAATGATTTCAGGGATGGCACTGCAGAAGCTTGGGGCACCAATGATGGTAGTTCTGCCGTTGGTTTGGAGTTGGAAGCTGAGGGTTCCATGATCGGTGTCGTGTCATCCTCTGTGGTGGTACACCTGATATTTTCTTTGCGGATGATGGTGATGTTGCCTCCATGTTTGTTGATGTAGTTTTGGTGTATCATCTTGTAGTCTCCGGGCATGGCAGTTGTAATGTCAGGTGTGGAGGAGGGGTTGAGCCAGTTCTCTGTGATGAAGATCAAGTCGGGGTGAGGGTGGTGATGGTTTCCCAGATTTTGGTGGTGTGTTTGTAGAATGAACGAATGTTGAGCAGGTGGCAGGCGAGTACTACTGGAGCAGTTGTGGTCAGTGAGGAGGGTGTGGTGTGGGCTTCCATGTGGGCGGGAGATCTTGCGTTGCCAGTGAAAGGCAGCAGCGGCAGGTGAAAGGTCCTACCGTTGATCGAGGAGATGCGAGGCAGCTGTTGTTGTTGCAGCATCTGATGTTCAGGTCTCAAAGTTCTGCAGCTGTGTATCTGTGGGTGGCAGGAGAGCCAGGGTTCCTGGCTCTGGGCACAGTCCAGGTGTGGACGGGTGTAGGAAGGCTTTCCTTTGTTGTGGCGGCACACCTGCTGCTCACATCTGCTGTGCGGCCAAGCTGCGGCCTCCATATGTAGGTATTGGGAGGAGGGCAGGGCCCCGGAAGGCGGTGGGAAGCTCAGGCTGGTGGCGGGAAATGGGAGGAAAGGATCGGGGAAAAACAGTGGCAAAAAATTAGGGGGGAGGGCTTACAACAAAAAAACATTTGAGCAACAGTAACAGAGATAAACAGTTACAGTAACAAAAGTAAACAAACAAAGTTACTACAGACATAGATGAAGAAAGTTCACAGCACAAACAGTGTTCATTACAGGCGATGAGCGGCTAATCAATAACAGTGACAGTGTCAGTCAGTCAAAATACTTTTATTCGATTTTGATAAAATCATAAAAAGACATTTCATACAAAAATTCATGATTACATTTACAAATACATCAGGTACATCATGTTAAAAAGAGATTAAAATGCATGACCAAGGCTTTACAATGCAACCTTATAAAAACAGTATACGTATTTAAAAAGCTAAAAAATATCCGCAACAGCATGTACAGTGCAAATAAGCAATTTAGTCTACAACGAAAGGGGGTCATTATAGGCTCGCAACAGGTACATGTTTGTCTTTAATGCGCGCTGCTGCAGTCAAAAAACTTCCCATGCAAAAGATTATACGGACAGTACTCATTGATTGTAAGTATAGCAGTGCCGGTTTAACTTGTCTGAAGCCCGCCTCCCTTAAAATAAAAAGTAAATATTGCCTTCGGGGCACTGAGAACAGTGTGCAAAACAGGACGAAGTGCGTGGTATCCTGTAATAAATGGTTGTCACAAGAGCACAAGGGGGCTGACTCTGGCTTGGCCCATGATGGATAATTTCCCAGTAGGTAAGGGATCAGGTTTAGTCTGAATTTAGTCAGGAGGAACCTATGAAATGGTCTTGTCACTATTGTAAGGTAAAGTTCCATGGAGGGGGAACATTTTGTTAGATAATGAGTCCTAACCGAGGGCTTCTGCAGTTCTATTCCCTCTCGGCTGGATCTTGCCAGGGACAGAAATTGCCTTTTGATCGAAACTATATCCTTGTTTGTAATTCTTTTAGGTGTTTCAAATAGTTCCAATCTTCCTAACCGATGAAATGACCTCATCAGGTAGTCCAACCAAGGAATCTTTTTGTGGTGTTCCAGTGACATGACGTCCTCCATGAGTGATTCAGGGTGACCATGTCTTTAGCCAGTAAATCAATGGGGCCAGGTTTATCCGGTCGATTATATAATCCAGATCCACCTCCGAATGAATTCAGTAGCTTGGGGTAGATGTGGGGACTGACAGTAATGAGCGTAAAAACCTGTTCTCTGCTCTCTGAATAGAATCAAGCTGTGGGAGATACCTTGGATTCAATATGTAAAGGATAACTTTTATAAGATTGGTTTAAGTGATATTTTCGATTACCCTGAGTTAATAGGCAAGGATTCAAACACAAAGACTAAAATTGCTTTCCGCAATACCTTGGGCACTTTAACTCGCAGCAAGTATGCAATGTATGTAAGGGGTAAACTACAAAGGCCACTTTATCAAACTTACATTATTCACACACAATGGCGTTTTTATTTAACACGTTTTCGCCTTAATATTTTACATTTTCTTTTTGCCTTCCCAAAACAAAGTGGGTGGTGTAAGAACCTACCGCCATGTCCCTGTAATAATATAGCTACCCAGACCACTGTTCATCTAGTCCTTTTCTGTGCTTTGTATAACGTTCCCAGAAGCAGATTTATTAGACCAGTGTTGGTCTCCTTTGGATCCCGTTGTTACAGAGAGTGTTATGACCACTTGTTATCTTTGTCAACCCCTCCCATTTGTAATGCAGTGCTGAATTTTATTAGATCGGCCCTTGTGATTAGAAACCGATATTAAAAATGGAATAGGATATTAGTTAAGGGGAAATTTTCTTGTCAATGAAATGAGCCCAGTGATGAATCTTTTCCTATCGGACTAATGTTTTTTAACATATCTTGTTTTAACTGTAGATATTAACTGTGAATGTTGTTTTAAAAAAAAAAAATGTTTTTGCTATGCATGTATACTTTTATGACTCCTGTTTGGAATCGAAATAAAGTTGTTTGAATTGAAATTGAATCAAGCTGTGCATAACCCCAGATTGGCGCACGGTACATGGCTATTGACACGCATTTCGAGCTATAAACCTTCAATAGGGGCTCCATTGGCCTAGCGCCAAGTCTTTTCGAAAAGGCCATAAAGGTGGCCGATGACCTGGCCACCGATAGGCTTTTTGCTCTAACCTGTGGGCCCCAAGTCCCCCTCTCGTCAAAGAGCACCCCTATATATGAAAAAACTGTCGTTCTGGAAACCTCCAGACCCTTACACCTGAAGGTTTTAATCCTGCTTTTGCGCCTATGAACTCCTACTACCATTGTATATGACTTGCCCACATTGACCTTCATGTCCAGATCGTCCATGAAGGTACCGAAAGCGTCAAGCAAACTCTGCAGAGCGTTACCAGTGCGAGCCCTGAGGACCGCGTCATCCGCGTATAGGTGTGCTGGGATCTTAGATACTCCTACACGCGGCACGTCACCCCCAGTCTTCTCTAGGCACTTCCCCAGTCCATTGATGTATATGGTAAACAAGAGGGGAGCTAGTATGCATCCCTGCCTTACTCCACGCCTAGAGTCAAATTTGGCACTACATCTTCCCTCCCTGGTGACCCTGACCTTAGCAGAAAGATCCTGATGTAGCTAGGCCATGAATCTAACCAAGGCCTCGTCTATCCCAATCTCCAATAACATGGCCCAGAGCTTTGTTCTGTTCACCAAGTCGAAAGCCGAGGAGAGGTCCATAAATGCTAGAAATAAGGACCCCTACTTGGCGACCGTGTACTTGGCGATCAGAAGATGTAAATTGGAGCACTGTTCCACTGTGCCCCTCTTTTCCCTGAAGCCATATTGTATTTCGGCTAGCCCACCATTTTTCTCTATGCTCTCCCTCAGCTTGGTTAACAGGACTCTGCCTAGGATTTTAACTGCAGAGTCCAGGAAGGATATGGGCCTATAACAGGCTGGGTCGTCCCGGTTGCCTTTCTTAAATATCGGGACGATGATGGAAGTTGCCCAGGAAGATGGATAATAGCTACTTGTGGCCGCGTTAAATACATTGGTCAGAACGCCTGCCCAGGTGCCAGGGGAAGATTTGTACAAGTCACCAGGTACTTCGTCAGGGCCTGGTGCTTTGTTCTTTGAGGTTTCGTGGATGGCTTTTTCCACTTCACCTATGTTAAAACTCAGGGCGTAGGGCTCTGGGGCGGTGAGTGGATTGGGGGTACTGTCCGTGCTCTCGCCACCATATTCCGAGCTGAAATGGCTGATCCATTTTTCATCCAGAATCACACAATCCATGATTGAATTGGGTGTGTCCGTGAAAAAGGGCTGGTTTATTACATTCCAGAATTCTTTGCTGTCCCTTAGGATGTCTACATTCAAAAGGTTATCCCAGGCCGTTGACTTAATCGTGTCTTTTCTTAATTTGATGGCTGTCTTGTACTGTTTCCTTAGGAGTGCTATATTACTCGTGTCCCTTGTAGGTTGCTTTAGGGCAAGCATCAGCAGTCTATGGGCCTTGGAGCAGTTTGCATCGAACCAGCGGTGGGGTTTGCTGGGTCCCCGTCTCGTGCTGACCGTCAGATCTGTCACAATTTGGTTGCAGATTGCTTCAAAAGCCCCTTTAATTTCACTAGCCGGAGATGAGGTGTTTTGACAGACCTCTAGATGGCCACTCATTTTTGGTAGGAGTTCGGATTGAAAAGTATTAGGCACTACTTTGGCCCACTTGAGCCTTCTCCCCTGATTGATTGGGCGTACAGAGATATGTGCCTCTTGTGGATGGGGCATAGGGCCCATGTACAGCCCCCAGGCTACCTCCACTACTTCTGGGTTGTGGTCACTATGTACAGACACCAGCGTGTTGTATGACATTACCCTATTCAGGATCCCTGGGGTCATAAATATGTAGTCAATGGTGGACCCAGGGGTAGTGCCTTTATAGGTATGGAGTCTAATGGTGCCTTCGGGTGGGTTGGGTTCGTACAGGTTGTGATGAGCCACTATGTCTTCTAACTCTGCCCCCTCAGTGGAGTGCTCAAAATGTGGCCCTACTGGCCCTGCGGGATCTGCCCTGTTCATTGAGCCGCATGGGCCATTACATGGATGAATGTTAAAATCTCCTAGAAGAATGATTTCATGAGTAAGATATGTATTTTGACTGACAGAAACTAAAAAAGCATCTAAGCTGGCAATGCTGTTTATGCTCGAATCCTTATACATTGAATTGTAGCAATTAATATAAAAGGTACTCATTGAGGAGGAACTACCCTTTCGACTATTAGCAGGTTTGGGCAGGGATTGTTAACCAGTTTCAACGAGCCTTTAAGTTTCAGAGAAAAAAGTGTTATCAGCCCACCCCTGGCTCTACCTGAGCTACTTGGGGATGCTGCTTTAACGAAGCTTGTGAAGCCATCCATATAAAAACTATCCGCTGTATCCCAAGTCTCCTGCATAGCAATAACTTTGTATCTGCGAACCACTCCCACCCAGTCCTCATTTGTTACCTTGCTTTTAATACCTGCCACATTCTAGCTAGCAAGTTTACAAGTCGTGTTCTTCCCCCGCTCACCGGGTCCTGTTTGTGGTAGTCGCCCTTGAGCTAGTGGTCAATAGACCTCTTCCAAACCCTCCATACTCTCCGGGCCCTCCAGGCCTGACAATGGGGCAAACCGGTAACAGTGACAGTGATTTAATCAGCAGAAAAAGTGACAAGGATGTAGTGTTTACCCCAAAGATGACCAACACAACATAAGGGGATAAACAAGAGTCTTTATTCTGGCACGCTGATAGAATGGACACAACAACCTCAGCCACAGCTCTCCGTCACAACCGGTGACAGCCTTATTCTCAATGCGGCGCTCGTCCTGGAATCTTGGTCGCTTGGTGACATTCTAAGTGATGTCACCACGAGCAGTTCCATCGCTCGCAGTACTATGATGAGGGGGGGGAGTGCGGGGGCGGAAGATACCACACATCCCCCTTCCCTACGGAAAAAAGGAACTTCAAAAGAACAGGTATACAGCAAAAAGTTACATCATCACATATTGCTCCAAATGTCTGGGCGGCCTGGTCACTCTCCGGCTAGTTCTGCTGACCGGGTGAGGGATTGTCCCGTGCTCCCTGGGAGGGGGTTGCTTGTCCACCCATGATTTGTTTACCTTCCCTCCCTCCGCACTGCTATCCTGCTTAGGAGGACGATACCTCACAACTCTACCCAGGTTCCAGATCTTCCCTTCCTGGGTTTTTACAGCATTTCTGAACAATTTTACTATCTTTGTGGGCCTGCTGTATTCTGACCAACTCGCCTTGCCAGTAGGTGTTCTGATTTTTATGTCACCCCCTACTTTAAACCCAGCCTCTTGTGTGGAGTGCAGTCTATCAAACCTTTCTTTCCTCTCTGCCACGGCTATGCTCTGTCTCACTAGCCCCCTCGATTCCTTTGAGTGGTCCGACCATCCCTTGTGCCACCCCATCCAGCCCTGTGATAGTTTAGTGTTCGGTACCCTTGCCCTGAGCAATTCAAAAGGGGTGACTCCCATCGTCTAGTCTGGCGTGAGCCTATAGGCTTCCAACCGCTTCCACACTTCTTCCTTCCAACTCAGGCCACTGGTCTTTGCCAACTGGATGCTCTCCTTGAGAGTTTTGTTGAACCTCTTGTCCATCCCATTGGTCTCGGGGTGGTACAGAGCGCAACGTTTGTGTTTGATCCCCCGTTCTTCGTGGAAGTCTTTCATTTCTTTCGAGCACAGTTGAACCCCATTATCTGTGAGTAGACTGCTTGGTAGCCCCTCTCTGATGAACACTTCTTGAAGGAACTCAATGACAGTCTTCGTCGTGATTTCATTTACAATCTTCAACTCTGGCCACCTTGAGTATAGATCCATGAGCACTAGGATGTAAGGTGTGCGCACCTCTCCCGTTAGTGGGCCTACAATGTCTAGCGCCACCTCCTCCCACGGCCCAGACGGGGGTGGCCTGCACACCATGGGCGGTGTTTGTTGTCTCAGCACTTTGTCGCTAACACTGCACGGGATACAGTCTCTAACTTTCCTTTCGATTGCATGGTCCATACGTGGCCACCAGTAGTCTTCCCTTAGCCTTCGTTTGGTCTTGGTGATGCCCAGGTGACCGTCATGAGCTGTATCTACAAGATCCTCTCTTACAGCTGTGGGTGGGACCAACCTTGTCCCTCTGAACAAGCAATCGTCAGCCACTGACAATTCGTCTTTGACAATCCAGAACGGTCGTAGTGCTTCGTCCCGTTTATCTTCTTGTCTCCACTTACTTTGTACTCTCCCGCACACTTTATGAATGGACTCGTCTGTCCTGAGCGCCTCTTTCCATGGTTCTTCACCTAGGGTTCTTTGGATTATCGCGCATACATTTTCTGTTTGATAATCCTCCTTCTCTTCTTCCCTTTTCTTTGTCTCCATCACTTTCCGTCACCAAGTGCGACAGGCAGTCTGCAGCGAGATTCCTTGTTCCAGGGACATATTCGACCTTGAACGTGTACTCTTGGAGACCTACAACCCACCGCCTGATCCTGCTAGCGATCGCATCAAGGCCCTTTTTGCCGAACACCGCTACCAATGGTTTGTGGTCCGTCCAAAGAATGAACTTTGTTCCCCATTGGAAGTCACTGAATTTGTCCACGGCCCAGAACACCGCCAAGGCCTCTTTTTGGATCACCGAAAAGTTGCTCTTTGACTTCTGTAGTGATCTCGACGTGAACGCTATAGTTTCTTCCCCGCTTGTTCCAACCTGAGTGAGGACCGCTCCAAGCTCCTTGGCGCTAGCGTCGGTGGTGACTACGGTCACCCGATTGGGTATAAATGACTTTAGGTTGGGAGCTTCTGCGAGCGCTCTCTTCACATCCTCAAACTCTTTTTGGCACTCCGTACTCCAGCTGAACGTCGTATCCTTTTTTAGCAATTGGCATATAGCAAACGTCCTTCCAGCAAAGTTCTGCACGAATTTGCTGTAGAATTCCAGCATTCCCATGAAGGACTTCATTTCGTCTTTGCTCTTCGTGGCATCAAATTCGTTATGGCATTTTGAAGTTCTGCCTTAGGACGAATTCCTTCTGCTGTCACCTTGTATCCCAAAAAATCTAGTTCTTTGCAGCCACACTTGCACTTTTCTCTTCTCACCGTCAGACCATGTGACCTAAACCTGGCCAGTACTTGCCTCAACCTCTTGTTGTGCTCCTCGTTGTCTTTTGCGAATACCAGCACATCATCCTGGTAGCACATTACTCCGGGGGATCTCTCTCAAAATGTGGCACATGAGCCGCTGGAACACGGCTGCAGCCTATACCAAGCCGAAAGGCATCCTCTTAAACTTGAATGCACCCATGGACGTCACAAACGCCGTGAGCTCCTGCGATTCCTCATGTATCTTGATCTGGAAGAAGGCTGAGGTGAGATCAAGAGTTGAGAATACTTTCATGCCTTCTAGCATGCTCATCATTTGAGTGATGTTGGGCAGTGGGAACTTGTCAACCACGACTTCTTTGTTCAAGGACATAAGGTCAATGCACAAACGAACTGACCCATCCTTTTTCTGAGCTGCTACAATTGGTGCCAACCATTCCGTGGCCTCTACAGGTTCGATGACTCCTGCTTTGCACAGTTTCTCCAGTTCAATCTTCACTGCTTCCTGGATTGCTATGGGTAGTTTCCTTACTTTGGCTACGACAGGTATCCCGTTTTCCTTCAGTTTGATCTTGTGGCAGTAATTCTTCAAGCATCCTAGTTCTTCCCTGAAGACCTCCTTGAACTCTGCCACAATGTCTTCCCTCGTTTCTTGCACTTCTTGTATTAGGATTTGTGGATTCTTGTTAGGATTTAGATAGACCCCTAATTCTTTCTGTGCCTGCCAGCCCAAGATGTTGTCACCAACTGTCGACACATAGATTTTTGACACCGTCGCTCTATCCTTGTACTCTACTTTGTCCCAAAAGTAACCCTTCATGGAAATGGGACGACCTGCATAGCCCCCCGGCCTAACATCCATCCTGTTCAATCTAATCTTCCCTCTAGACACCCGTGTGAATTCCTTGGCGCTAATGATTGTTATTCTGGAACATGAATCAAACAGTGCTTCTACTTCAGTGCCTTTTACTTTTATGGTGTCTTTGGGATCGCTGACCTGATCTCCACCAACTTGCAACACTATTTCGTCACACACTGTGTTTGTCCTGTCTTTGCTCTGCTTGCTAAACCCCTGGTCGCTCTAGCAGTACTGCCTAAAATGGCCCTTCCTCCTGCACTTGTTGCACGTGAATTTGAGTGCGGGCAATCCTTATCATTAGCCATGTGTCCTTGCTTTCCGCATCTATAGCAGGTACCTTTGAAAGACCACCCTGTCTTGCTCTCTTTCTGCTCTCTATGTACTATCTTCTGACCCTTGACCACTGACACACCTTCACATTCAGTCATGACCTCGCTTACTTTGGTTTTGTCTTCGCCTCCTTTCCCACCACTGTCCTGTTTGATTTCGCTAACGCACTGCAACATGTGTTCCACCTGTTTAGCAACTATAAGGACTTCCCTCAGTGGCGGGTCATCTTTCAGCCACAACTCCTCCTGCACGCGTTCCATCCTACACGCTAACACAAACTGGTCCCTTATTCTCTCTTCACATGCGCCACCAAACTTGCACGTCGCTTCCAGTTTTGGCAGATCAGACACAAAATCTTCTACTGACTCCCCCTCCTTCTGCACTCTCTTCCCAAAATGGTACCTTTCCATTATGGGGCTGGTCTTAGGAAGGAAGTGTAAATCTAATTTCTTAAGGCTAACTTCTAACTCATTCAAACCTCTCGCTTCCTGTGCAGCTAGCTCTGGGAGGTGTTCCAGTACTTCTTCCCCCTCTTCTCCTAGGTAGTATGAAAGTAAGGCGACCTTCCTTTCTAACCCTAGATTGGGACCACACACTGTCGCATAGTTCAAAAACACTTTTTTCCACTTTTTCCAGTGTATTTCAGGCTCCCCGGGGTTAGACAGAAAGAAGGGTGGGGTTGTTACACTCTGCATCTTAGATACAGTGCCTAGGAGTCTACCTGGATCAGAGAAACAAGTACCCTTGATGACCAACGGGATAGCGTTGATTGTCTCCCCACTACTCCCTCAAGGATTCAGAAAGGTTGGGAATAGGATCCCTGCAAAAATCACCCTATGCACAGGACTGCCAGTCACGCGCTAACTGGTGGATGAGAACTGTGAAAGAAAGGAGTTCAACATTTTTCTGTCCACTAGGTGGCACTGTGGCGCCAAAGTCAGCTCTCCGTGTGAGGAGATGCACTTGAAAATTAGCTGTTGTCTTCCCTTCTCACGGAACACCACCAGCTACTCAAGCAGGTCCCAATGTTCGATCCTCTCTTCAAGGGGCCGAGGTGGGTAACGAAAGTCCCTCTCACCAGTTGCCACAGTTTTATATAGTTTCACTAGGAGGAGCACAAAAGTTTGGTCCGCTCACCGGCACTAAAATGAGGGTACTCCACAGTTTGCTTCCAAGATCCGCTCCTCCGAGCCCCCTTTCGCCGTTATGCCACATCCATTTTCGCTGCTACTTCTCTCGCTCGTGCCACTCCACTTCCGTACCTTTCCACCTCCTGATGCGAGTCGTGCTTTACATTTCCCCGCTGGTCTTTTCTCTGCCTCAGTGACCTTTTTCTTGCCCTACTCCGCACCCCGAAGACTCTTTCTTCACAGAGTCTACGAACCATCTCACTGTCACGGCACAGGCACAGCCATACTTCCGCGTCGCTCAGCTGCCACTCACCGCAGGTCTTCTCTTCCTCCGTGACCTTTTCCCTTTTCCCGTGCAGCCAACGGCTCAGCGTTCAGGGTTTTATTCTTCTTATTAATTTGAATCTTCTCATAGTTCTGCTGCTTCCCGCTCACACCATTACACGTTGGTATGTTGGTACTTCTTCCTTTATCCTTGCGTGTTGAGGTCGTTGTTGTTGCTTCACCCTCGTCGCCAGTGTAGTGTTTACCCCAAAGATGACCGACACAATGTAAGGGAATAAACAAGAGTCTTTATTCTGGCCCGCTGTAAGAATGGACACAACAACCTCAGCCACAGCTCTCTGTCACAACCGGTGACAGCCTCATTCTCACCGCGGCGCTCGTCCTGGAATCTTGGTCGCTTGGTGACATTCTAAGTGATGTCACCACGAGCAGTTCCATCGCTCGCAGTGCTATGATGAGGGGGGAAGCTTTGTGGCGGAAGATACCACAAAGGAGTTCAAGGAATAAAGTGGAGTTAAGGCTATGCAGGGGAGACAAATATAGTGGTGTTAGCATTCAGCAGAATAACAAAAGAGAAACATCTGATGCACGAGCGAGACCACAGCAGTGGGAGAGATGGCACAAGAGCCAGCTCCTAGCCCCTAGTTACTTCTGGGTTTGACACATACTCCAAATGGAGGACAGTAAACAGGCTCGAACATGTAAGGGTAAAATGATGTCTCAATTGCTCACAAAATGCCAAAATGTGTGAGTATGCTATAGCGAAAAAACACATGGTGCAAGTGAAAGATAAATCTTTGAAAAGTATAAAAAAAATATACGTAGTTCCATTTTATGCGAGTTCTAATACCTGCATAATACAGAACAGAGCAAAAAGACTTTTCTCTATTTCCCATATAAAAAAACAATTTACCCCAGTGTAAAAATGGAGTAAAGCTGATTGGGAAACCATTGTTATAAATACATTACACATATATTGCTATAATTAAATAATAAAACATTTGACAAATTAAATTGTTTATCAATAAACTCATTCAAAATTGGAGCAAACTAGTTTCGCTCCAAATGAAACTCATTGTTCACATTTTGGAAAAAATATTTGTTCTGTTGGCTTTTATGTAAACACACCAAAAAACACAACACTAAACAAGCCTGCAGCAAAAATGAAATAAACAAGACTGCATATATTTTAGAACACACGCTGTGCCAGGCCTTCTCGACTCAAGGCCTCATTGGGAAGTTAACACAAGGAGATGATGGACAGAGCCCTGAAACTTTTCAGAGACTCACCCCCAGTCACAGATTTGGGTTGAATCCATCATCATTCTTTAGATCACTTCGCCACCTCATGTCAGACCCAGCTATATGCAAATAAGTCTTGACCCCGTGCCTCATGAACAGTCCATCCTGAACTGCCAAGCCAGGTCTTTCTTGAACCGTAATCAAGCATCCTAGGACCGGTTTCTGGGTAACACCCTTCCTCAGCCAGGCTAGCTTGAATCCAGTGACAAAGTGAGCAAGGGACCCACGTCTGGGCATACCCTGCCAACTTAGGGCGCACAAAGCAAACACAAGGAAATGATGGAAGGAGCGCTGAAACTTTTGAGACACTCACACCCCGTCACAGATCTGGGTTGAATCCATCGTCATTCTTTAGCTCACTTTGCCACCTCCGTTCAGACCCAGCTATATGTATCTCAAATCAAGGCCTAATTGGGAAGTTCTCAGGTGTGCAGGCCTTTACATCATGTGCTCTTGTACCTGGGGTGTCCTGGGTTTACTGGAGAGTTCTCAGGAACTTCAGATATTTTCATAGGGTCCTATCTCATCCTGGGATCACTGGAAGTTCCCAACTGCTCCAGGTCTTTTCATAGGGTCTTGTCTCATCCAGGACTCACTTGAAAATTCTCAGGTGCTCAAGGTCTTTTCATAAGGTCCTCTTTCATCAAAGGCTCACAAGGACGTTACCAGGCGATCCATGTCTTTTCATAAGGTCCTCACTCATCCAGAGCTCACTGGGAAGTACTCAGGTGATCCAGGTCTTTTCATAGGGTTATCTCTCCTCCGGGGCTCACTGGGAGGTTCTCAGGTGCTCCAGGTCTTTTCATCTGGTTCTCTCTCTTCCAGGGCTCACTGGGAGGTTCTCATGTGCTCCAGGCCTTTTCATAGGGTCATCTCTCATCCAGGGCTCACTGGAAGTTCTCATGTGCTCCAGGCCTTTTCATAGGGTCATCTCTCATCCAGGGCTCACTGGAAGTTCTCAGGTGCTCCAGGTCTTTTCATAAGGTCATCGCTCATCCAGGGATCACTGAAAGTTCTCAGGAGACCCAGTACTCTTCATCATATCTTGTCAGATCTAAGACTTACTGTGAAGTTTCTCAGGTGTTTTAGGCATTTTGATAGGGCTCTGTCACATCCATGGCTTACTGGGAGAGTCCCAGGTCCTGCAAGCGTGTTCATATAGTTGAATTGCATTCAGGTCTTACTCATTAGTTCTCAGGTACTCTATGACTTTTCAACAGGTCCTCTAGCTTCCAGGGCTTAGTTGGAAGTTCTTAGGTGATCCAGGGCTTTTCAACATATCTTCTCACATCTAAGGCTTGCTGGCAGGTTTCTCAGGTGTTCTATGTCATTTCGTGGGGTTCAATCACATCCATGATGTACTGCGAGATTCCTAGGTGCTCCAAGCCTTAGGAAATGTTAAAGGGATGCAGCTCAGCCAAATAGAAGTCACTTTCCTGACAGAGGTATCTTTAAATAATTATATTTTTTATTTATAGCATCAAAAATAGAAGTGTCAAAATTAGGATCCATACGGATCCATACAAAGCACTGTCTGAGGCCAAGATACTCTACCCCAACTAGTTACATATAGGAGTACCCAGAAATATACTATGATTCCAGTAACACTGAATTCTGCCAGCCCGAGATGTTATGCAGCAGACCTGCAAAACCTCTGAGATAGATTCTCTCTTACGAAATTGGTGCATATTCCATACCCTATCCTCATGGGACCGTCACTTTTTGTGACGTTCCTGTGGCGATGGGGCCTTGCCTTATGTACAAGGCAGCGTTAAGCCACTTAATGTGGCTTAACGCTGCCTTGTACATAAGGCACCCTTTCCCGCTATGATTAGCATGAAAGAGGCGTGCAGTGGGTGTTGTGGTGGGCGTTCCATCGCAACACCTATTATATTTGACTCAGCCTCCCTATGTGCAAGGGTGGCAGACATAGGAGGCAGCGCCAAAATTAAGACCAGGAAAATCCTGGTCTTAAGTAGGCGAAACGAGGGGAAATACATTATTTCTCCTAGTGTTTATTTTTTTATGTGTGCTGCCTTGTGCAGTACACAAGGAAAAAGCAAAATGCCATGGTTTGTTTATGTACAGGAAGGTGCCCCTTTCTTTATATAAACAACTCTTTTAAAAATGCCATTTGGTAACTTTCATGTGTTTTCATGAAGCAGCACACATGAAAGTTACAAAATGGTACTTAGGATTGTTTATGTGCAGGAAGGGACACCTTCATACACATAACTAATCCTGCCCTGTGTAGTATTCCTTTGTGGAATGTCCAATTAGAATTGTTATGATACATTGAGGGTTTAACGTTCTGTATGTGGGGGTTGATCAGATGAAGTTGGTCTTCTGATGTTGGTGGATGTATAAGCTGTTCTCCTGTGAATAAACTACTTATGATTCAAGAGCCTGACTACTGGCATACATCATAATTTGGCGACGATCGGGATTCGTGAAGAAGAACTCACCTGAAGTAATTTTTTTTTTTAAGTTTGGAGACAGCGTTCACGTATATCAAAGGTATTTATTTTATCTTGTGTATGTTGATTGCACCAGCGGCAGCTGTAAAGTATGTGCCCTGATTGCACCAGCGGGAGATTATTATAATTTTCACATGTTGGATTTAAAAGTAATTGTTGAGCCAACTCGCATTTCACACTATGGCTGTATTATCGTATGAAAGTGACTTTCGTATTTGCGGATCAAACGAAATGTGCTGTATTTGTTAAAGACATACTGTAATTTATCCACTAGGGATTGGAAAACCATAGTGGAGATTTTTTTTGTATATCAACGCACCACTAAAGGGTTTGATGCATCTTTGAAACACTAACCAGAGTTCCATTGCGAGCTCCAACAGGTACATTCTTCAAGAGCGAGCTTCGAATTCTTCTTTTCTTCGCTGCTTCTCTGGGATTCTTTATGACGCTGGGATTCTGTATGACGCTGTAGATCACGTCACCACGCTACGCAGAGGTCAAAGCACGACGCTTTACGTGAAGAGGGCATTTTTTTTTTTAACATTGGTTTTTTTATTTCAACCTCACAACGCTGTTTCAAACAACCAACAGAAATGCATTTCAACCCGATCTTCACAGCGCAGCTTCAAACAATCAACAGAAGCGCATTTCAATTGGATATTAAACTTGTTACAAAATATAATTAGAAGATGAGACGCATTAGACTACGGTGACTACATTTATTATTTTTTTATTTTTTTATTTTTAAGGCTTCATTGTTATTTAAAATTTTCAACATTAGTGTATTGTGCAAAAATTTGTCCAAAATGTCAAACAATATTGTTTCTCCTGCACATTTCCTACCTGTTGCTGGGGATCCCAAAATGGAATGGGATCTATGGTACCCAACATTTTTAGCTTATGTAGATGTGGTAGACGAAGATGGATGTTCTCCCAAGAGGAAATTGGCACTTTTAAAAAACTGTTTGGGGGGGCAGGTCTCAAGGAATTAGAACATTTACCTCCCATTGAGGGTGCAGGTGATTTCAATATATTTGAAATTGTTGTCAAACAATTGAGCACTAGGTTTGGCAGAAAAATCAACACTGTAATGGAGAGATTTAAATTCTATTCCCGCGCACAGAAAGAGGATGAGTCTATTGAAAACTATGTAGCTGCGTTACATACTCTAGCTGGATCTTGTGCCTTTGAAACAATACATTTTGAAGAGGTATTAAGGGATCAAATTATGATGAAGACAAAGAGTAAAACAATTCAATAACGTTTATGGATGAGAACGGAATCTACCCTTAATGCTGTATTAAATATCGCCAAAGGGATTGAACAATCTGAATTATTCGTTAGTGAGATTAGAGGTCAAGATGTTAGGAACAAAGTAGTAATTCCTGAAGTTGCAATAGTAAAGGAGGTTCATAATCAAAAAAAGTTCCCTTTCATTCTGACCAAAAAAGAGAATGTAGGATGAGATAACAAGTTCATGGGAAATAAAACTCAAGTAATCTGTTACAGGTGTGGAGGAAATGATCATGTGGGAAGCTACAGGGGTTGCCCGCCATTGAATAAAATATGTATAAAATGCAAGAAGCCAGGTCACTTTAGCAAAATGAGCAGGTCTTCACAAAAAGTAAACTTGTTGACTTATCCTGAGCATGAAAATCCAGAAGAAATTCAAGAAATTAACAGTTTATTGTGTGTAGGTGATACCAGGTGTGAGGGTTTTCCTAGTGACAAAATGTTGATAAATGGCGTAGAAATTTCTATGCTTATAGATTCATGTGTCTGGTACAGTATAGTAGGCAGTAATATTTTTAATAAATACTGGAATTCAACAAATTTATTACCACCAGACGTGCAACCAGGTGGATATCCAGGTCAGAAAATTGATCTTGATGGTTTTATGTGGGCTGATATTAAAGTTAAAGATAGGAAAATAAAAGGTAAGGTTTACATTGCAACTAAAGGTGCATCAATTCTTGGTTGGCCTCACCAACATGAATTAGGCATCAAATTGGATCCTAATGCTTCACCACCGGTGTACATAGTATCCCCTGAGGATGATAAGTTTACAGTCCAAATAAAAAGTACATTTCCAACCATTTTTACCTAGGAGAATTTGTAAATTTTAAACATAGAATTATTCTTAAGGAAGGTGCAACTCCTGTTCGACATAAAGCCAGAAATGTACCTTTGGCATATCGTGACAAATTGAAAGTAATTTTGTCAGATTTAGTGGCTAGGAGAATTATAGAATCAACTGAATCTTCTCCCTGGGTTTCGCCAGTGGTTTTATCCCTTAAGAGTAATGGCGAGCTTCGTCTATGTGTGGATCTCCGCAGTTTGAATAAAGAGATCTGGGTCGATAGGCATCCTTTACCCCATATTCATGAGCTAATTTCTACACTCTCAGGTGCTTGTGTCTTTTCCACCATATACTTGGCCAGTACCTATCACCAAGTGGTACTACATGAGGAATCAAAATTCCTTACTACTTTTAAAACACCAGAGGGCATGTTCCAATTTCGACGCATGCCATTTGGCTTAGCTAGCACGGCGTCAGTCTTTCAGCGACTTATGAAAGAGGTCCTGGAGGGCTGTGACGGTGCCATTGCCTTCTAAGATGATATTTTAATTTTTGGGAGGAATTTTGAAGATCATGATAAGAATTTAGATAAAGTATTAAAGTGTGTACAAGAAAAGGGTTGACCTTGAAATTTTCTAAATGTAAATTCAGACAGAGTAAAGTGGAATATCTTGGTCACGAGATTTCTTCTCAAGGTATCAAACCCAAGTTTAATCATATTCAGAGCATAGTTAAGGCAACGGCACCAACTAGCAAAGTACAACTTGTGCCATTTTTGGGGCTCACTGAATTTTATAGCAAATTTGTACAAGACTATTCTTCAAAAGTACATTCACTGAGGTTGTTGTTAAAAAAAATATCAAATTTGTTTGGAATAATGAGCAACAGTTTGCTTTCGAATTGCTCAAAAAGGAAATTGTTAAGACCTTTTGAATTGGGTAAAGAATGTATAGTGTGTGTGGATGCGAGTAATTTTGGTCTGGGTTCTGTGCTAATGCAAAAGAACATGTGTGAAGAATATGTAGTTTCCTATGCATCCACAACTCTTCGTGGTGCAGAATATAACTATTCCACCATCGAGAAGGAAATATCAGCATGCACTTGGGCTGTCAAACATTTTAGCCAATTTCTATGGGGCACGAAATTTCGTTTGCGAACTGATCATAAGCCTTTGATTAACATGTTAGCGGCTGGTGGTGGTAGAACGTTGACGGCACATTCGGCACGTTTGGCTGCAAAAGTGCAAGAATTCCAGTGTGTAGTTGAATAAGTGCCTGGCCGCCTAAATGTACATGCTGATTGCATGTCTAGATTGCCTTTAGTTGACTCATGTGAGATCGCTAATATTTGCTCTGATTTTGATGTTGCGTTCACGATTGACAATGTTAATGGTGAAAACTGTGGTAAGTTGTCTAATGTTATTTCAGAAGCAGAATGGAGAGAAGCCATGTGCAAAGATGATAGCTTATCTAATGTAGTGAACTATATGCAACAAGGGTGGCAGAAGAAATGAAACTATCTGGTGATGTTTTATCTTTTTGCAAAGTATAAGAGGAACTCATGTTCGATCATGGTTTTATAACCAGGGGAGATAAGATAGTTCCTCCATTTGAGTTGAGAAAGAAAAATATTTCAATGGCTCACGAAGGTCACATGGGAATGTCAAGCACTAAGAGACGAATTTGTGAATTGTATTGGTGGCCTGGTATTGATAGAATGGTGGACAAATGGGTCAGTTCATGCTCTCCTTGTGCTAAGAGTGACACATCTGTTAAGCCGTTAGCAGTGAATATAGATATATCTCCCATTGAGTTTGTTACATGTCCTTGGAAGAAACTAGGGATTGATATAATTGGTCCTCTTGATTTATCGAATAATAAGGTTGTCTTTGTCTTAGTATTGATTGACTATTTTTCTAAATGGCCAGAGTTGAAAGTGGTTGATAAGATTGGGTCAACTCAAGTAGTTGAATTTTTGGACGAGATATTCTGTAGAGAGGGCATGCCGGCAGAGATTGTGTCTGACAACGGTCCCCAGTTTATTAGCAATGAGTTCAGTTCTTTTCTTGAAAGGTGTGGGATAGTACATGTAAATGTAAATGTAAATGTATTGCGATTTATATAGCGCACGTATCACCCGAAGGCATCAAGGCGCTTGCCTTGAGAACCCGTCCTGGTATTCCCCTGTGAGATAACCCCAGCAGGGTACATAAAAGAGTGTCAAATTACAATCCCCAGGCTAATGGTCAAACGGAACGCTTTAATAGGGTTATTAAAGAATTAATTCAACTGGCTGTTAAAAGTAATTTAGATTGGAGGAAAACACTCCGTGTGTCCTTATTGTCGTACCGCATTTCTCCAAATTCTAGTAACTGGTATATCTCCGTTTGAAATGTTGAGAGGTAGGAAACCAGGTTCGAAACTCTTACCTTGGTGGATGAAGGCAAAAATTCCTTGTGAGTCTTCATTTGATCCCTCTAAGGTTAGACACAAAGTTTTGAAATATCAGGAAAAGATGAAAGGAAATCCTGTGCGATTAGGCAGCATGGGATTCAAAAGCAAGTTCACAATTGACTTCACTAAAGACTAATAATGATGCTTATTCGGCCATGTTGGACACTTTTGGAAGCAATTTACAAAGTTCAACTAGGAATAATGATGACGTTTTTTCGAACATGTTAGACACTTTTGGGGAAGAGTCTAATGTGGATATTTCTCATCCCACGAGTGACAATAGTAGTCAAGATGGTGGTTCTAGTGGAACTAATGATAATGGAAATGCGGGCAATGTGGGTGTACAATCCAGTGTTGTTGTCCTAAGGAAAAGTTCTCGTGTTAAACATACTCCTGTTAAATTGCGTGACTTCATTTATTGAATTTGTTTGTGTTTGTTGTTTTAGTTTCTTTCTTTGTTTTGTTTTTTAAGGGGGAAGGTGTGTAGTATTCCTTTGTGGAATGTCCAATTAGAATTGTTATGGTACATTGAGCGTTTAACGTTCTGTCTGTGGGGGTTGATCAGATGAAGTTGGTCTTCTGATGTTGGTGGATGTATAAGATGTTCTCCTGTGAATAACTACTTATGATTCAAGATCCTGTCTACTGGCATACATCACCCTGCACACAGACACCCTTGCACTCTGGTGAAAGGGTGCCTGTGTTGGTGTTAAGTTGCTAAACTTAGAGCCATTGCAGGGGGAAATGCAAGGCTGCACCACATACTTGTAAATATGGTGCAGCCTTGCGTTTCATAAGCGGCAGAGCGTGTCGTTAGGCCAAGGAGGCTAACGACACACTCCGCCACTTCCTAGTACATACCCCCCTTTGTTTCTTAATGAGTGGAGAAGCCAGACAGATTCTTCCAAAGAATTCACCGTGATAGGATACATATGCCCTGTGTCCAGGGGCATATTCACAAGGAGCTATCGCCAAATTAACTGCACTTTAGCCCAGCCAAAGTTGTGATAAATGTACCCCTTCATCACATCGCCACAGAGGACCCCCCCCTGCAACTATCTCTAATGAGATGCAGAGTAGGTGTTCCCGTGCCAAAAGCCACAACAACACCACACCACAACATTCACAACGACCAGACAGAAGCATGAAAAGAACACAAACCAGGTGATAAGGCACGTTAGCAGTAGGAAATAAACACCTGCTCTGACCTGGTATAAAGTCGGACCACAGTCTGCACCACAAAAGGGAGCACTGCCCAGAGCCACACATGAAGAACAACAGATGCCCCCAAGCAACTGAACATGCAGCACGGACACCCAAGAGGGCCACAACACCACACCCAGACCCGAAACATCTCCCCCGGCCCCCCCACAACCCCAGACTAAGAAACTGCACACCAACAGCACGAATCCCAAAACAAATACTTTGCCTGATGTCGCACAAGCAGGAAAATCAACATACATGCGTGGCCAGAAAATGGAGGATCAGTCATACAGCAATGCAATCACCAACACAAAACACCATACAAACAAAAGGCAAAATATCCATTCGGATGAGCCCTAGCGGGTCCTCACTGGACAATCCATAGGACACAGGCTGGAAGACTAAAGAGCGAGCGAGAGAGAGAGAGAGAGAGATGGAGTGAGATTGCACAAGCAGTGCAAGGCCTTGCAGGGCACCTGGCACCACATGCCAACATGTGTGTGTGTGTATCTCCAACCGTAAACCATGAGTCCAAGGCCGTGTCCCAATCTCAGCGTCAGAGCCACATCACATTCTGAAAATGCAGGTAGTAATCAGACAAACAAAGGGATGAAAGCTCCATTGTTCCAATGCAGTAGGCTGGAGGACACCTGCACCTCTGACTTTGGTCCAGAACGTGCCTCGAACACCCTGAGAGAGATGCCATGGCAGATGTTGACGACTCCCACACCATGCATTGCGCAAATGAACTATATGACTTATCCACACCCCACACATAGAAGCCCCTGCCTGAGGTACCCCCGCATGGGATGCCCTTAACACTCACGGAAACAGCAACCCATTCAGCCCAAAGTTGCACATGCATTCGAATCATTGCTCAGAGCTGTGGCATATCCTCCACACAACTGCTGCAGTTCAGAAGAGTGCCGGTTCCACGAGACGCACCAAGGCAATGGCAGGCCATACCTGGCACATGCACAGCCACTGTCACGTGGAACAATACAGTGCACGTATGCTGCATCTACTGGGTGCAGTGCCACTGGCAGTGCTGCAAATCAGTTACTGGCTCAGCTTCTGCATTGCCTATGTAACCTGCGTCCAGCCCTGGTTCCACTGCCGAACATCCACATTCGAGGTTCCCATGGATGTGTGCCTTTCCATCACAACCGTAGATGAATTGAACTATGACTTGTGTCTGTGCCCTCTGTTGGATCACGAACAGGAGTATAACCAAGGCAGCCGTGCATTGGATGCCCTGACATACTGCATATGTATTGGTAGTTGTGCATGGGAGATTGCACAATTCCTCGTGTGCAGTGACCACATTGAGGCGCTCCCCTATTAGGCTGTGTTGCGGATTGGTGAAACGGAGTGGGCTGAGCATACCTGCTGGACCAGTTATTGGATTGGCTAACCCTGGTGTTCCTTGAACACGACAACGACGTACTATTGGAACACATTGCACATGAAGCTGCGCAGGCATTTATGGACGAGTGACTACTTTCCTGCAGCCACATCCAATGTTTACCCACAGCACAGGTCCCAACAACTTGTTGCAATGTGGGGATTGCTCACAAATCCCACCACAACAGAGGACACGTCTGCCATCGTCCGGACTCCGGATGCATGTGCGTGGAACAACGCGTGTGTACACACACCTGTGAAAGGTGATGCAGGTCCATGGTTGGAGCAACACAGCATCATGTGTTAACGTTGCAAATTTGGACACACTCCTGGGGGAGAGCACACTCATGGCAATGTAGCATGACATGTGAACCTCTCAGACCCTTTCACCTGATCACTGTCAGCAGAGCAGACAATCGGCGCACTCTGGTGGAAGAGCACTATGCAGATCCCATGGGCAGTGAGTCGAACCCCCTCACACGGGGCAATGGGCAGACGCCAAACAACACATGACTTATCCAGCAAGGCACGGTGGGCTGGGAGCATTGCCATCCGTGATGATTGTTGTCCATTTTTGCACCAACATTTTCTGAACCTGGATATGTACCCATGCTGTGTGTAAGTGTTTTAAGCATGTCCCTGCCTGGTGTGGCTGTTGCTTCGTCCGTACTGACACGCACATGCCAATAAAGTCTATGCTGGTGTCTAACTGTGAGGTGTGATGATTTGATTGTCCACTCATGTGCCACAATGAGCATCATCCCTACATAGGGAGGAACTGACTGATGCACGCGCAATGGGGGTGTGTTCCTGTTGCAAGCTCAACCTCTGTGAGCCAAACATTGTTTTGGGATAGGTGCTGGCCGACATGTGCACTTACGTGAATTCAGCAATGTGAGTATGGTGTCCAACCTTTGACCATGTGGAGCAATGTCATATATCATACCAGAATGTGTCCACACAGATGTGTATAAGTAGATATGCGTCGTGAAGTTCTGTTGTCACATGTAATGCATGACACCACTACTGGCCTTCTACCGATTTGGTCACACCTACACACAGCCCTATTCAACACATGGATGTGTGCCTACTTGGGGGGTCGTGAGATTGTTGCTGATGTGCAATGGGACACAACTAGTACTCACCTTCATAGTCATCCAAATTGCCATGTGTCTCAGGGATACACATGCGCATAGGTGCCAGTTACCATGGTGAACCTTCATGTGCATTCATTGCCCCTACATCCAGCCATACTTCTATATGTGAGTGAACATAGTATTAACACATCGGTGTGTTTTAGAATGTTTTATTCACATCCAGGTGATTGACGGAGCTGGAGCTGTACATGGCCATACAAGCCCAGATAACATGGAAGCCCAGTGGAGGGCAACCAGAGTCCTTTGGAGATTGAGAAGTGATTAGGAAATGGGAGAGTGCAGTCCGCAGCAAGATTGCTGTGTAATTGGCCAGCAATGAAGAAATGGGAGTCCATGTCTGGGTCCGGGTGAATGTCGCAGTGTTCCGGGGGTCAGTAGGAGGTATTTCCCAGGGCATGATGCATAGGTCATAACCAGGCAGGAACAGGGCATATGACGGTGATGGATGCTACTGCCTCCTTCCTCACACTGTAATTCCCATCCCCTTCTTACTCCCCTGATAGGGGTTCTGTGTCCGGTGTGTGTGGCGGGGTGATGGCCTCATCACTGTGTGCCACTGACACAACAGACTGTGAAGGTGATGGAGCAGCATCACTCTGTGCCACGGACTCATCAGAGTCAGAGCTGTGTGTGTCGATGTTCCCGCTGCAGTCATCTGGGACCGGCTCAGTGGCAGCAATGGCAAGATTAAGTACTGCAGGGCATTGAAGTTCCCAGATACTACTCGCTGGTGTCCAGCCGTGGCATACATACTTCTAGCCTGCATCTGCTCCATGATCTCCTTTGACCTCCGCATCTGTCCCAGCTCTGTGCTGTAATCGCTGGTGCCTGTCTGACCAAACAGTTCTGGTGTTAGATCATGGCCCCCACGAGGTCAGCCAAGGTCTATGGAGGAGCATGGTGCATACAGGAGGTGTCTGATAGGAACTGTACGTGATCCCTGATGGGACTCAGACACCCACGTTTGGCTGCCACGAGTTCGAAACCCACCCGCAGCTGTTAAGCCAACTCCACCTGGCAACCCCACACATGTTGTTGGAACTCCATGTATTGGTTGGGGGTGCTGGGAGACAGCCGTGGTGGTGTGTGTTTCCTGCTGTGTGGTCTGTGAAGGTGGTGGGCTAACCTCGGGGAAGCTGGCCTGCCCTGCTCCTCGGAATGGGGTGCAAAAGCTGTCCATTATCCTTTGGAGGGTGTCTTGACATATGTGCAGGTTGTCCTCTTCAGCATCAATGATGTTTAGTGTGGTGTGCCCTGCATGAGGTGTTGTTTGTCCCTCTTCAATGTGAAAGGGGAGATGCAGGTTAACAGAGTTACACATGTATGTTGAAGAGTTGCAGATGTTTACATTCAGAAAGCATGCCAATGTACATTGTCACTGTTTTGGCGGAGCTGGCTATTTGATGGCAGTCAGTGTGATTTATGACTACATGATGGATATGTGGTAGTACCCTTGCATTATCATCACACAGTGTCAGGTAATGCCAGATGTGAGTGGACAGTTACTACGCACGTGTGGGACCTGTTGTGAGCCGTGTCCTATGGTGTTGGTGTTGCACTTTGTACCTCATTGCCATCATTGCTGATGTTCTGTGATTGCTATGTGTGTGTGCTGCATTGTGTGGGAGTTGCCCCTGCAGCTCTGAGTTCGTGTAGCCTTCTCCCCTTGAGGTGGAGTGCCTTTAAAGTGTGTGTTTTTGAGGGCCAGATTTGTTTATGAATTGGGTCATATGTGCTCTCGGACAGATTTTGTGCTCTGGTGCATTGTTCGTCTGCTGCGTGTATTGTACAGCATGGGTTGTGTGTGCACATGGACATGTCAGAGTGTGACCTGCTCCTTTACGGATGTGATCTGCACTGGGCTACCTCCGTGATGATTTGTGGGCCATCTCATGTTTTTGGGCTGCTGCCATGCTATCGGGCATGCAGTGTTTCTTGCATAGTCAGTATCGGTCACAGAGCTACTGCTTTGCTGGATTCAGCACATGTGCATGGGTGAGTTGTGATATTGGTGATCTGGAGGGGGCTTCGTTTTGCACATTGTGGACCGGAGCCTACTTGGCGTTTCTATGTGTGCTGCAGTGTGCCAAGGCTATCAGTGACATATTCCACGATCATTGTGGGTGTGCAGTGTGCAACACATAATTGTGCATGTGTGCCATTGTGCCCATCTCCCCCATCTTCCTCGTCCTTGGTCGTTACTCACCCTGTTACTGTTGGGTCATGTCATATTGTGCTGTGTCCAGGCCCCCAATTCCTGCCACGGTCTCCACACTGCTGACTGTGGCCACCATTTTCTCCAGCTCATCAATCTCCTCCTGTGTCGCAAAACTCCCACCTCCAATCGCCCTTGCTGCCTTCCTGTTGGCGGAGAGCTTCTCCTTGGTTTGGCTGTGTACTTCATGCCAGCGCCTCTTGACCTCCTGCAGTGACCTCCTCGACACGCCGACTGCATTGACGTTGGTGACGATGGACTGCCAAATTTCCGTTTGGGTTGCCAGTGCCGCAGTGGAGGTGCCAAACATATGTTGATGGTTTTCTATCACCTCTGTGACGATGATCCGGTCTTCCAGCGGAGTGAACCCTGTCTTCCTCTTCCTCTTGTCCTAGCCCTTCCCCGAACACGGGGTCCCTGGCAGTACCTCCATGGGGCTTGTGGGATTCGGCTTGTCACCTACACTCGGTCCGGGTGCACTCATGTTGGAGTGCAGTTTGAATTGCTTTTTATTTATTTATTTTCCTTTCTTTTATAGTGCTTTTTCCCACCAGATGCGTGGGATTTGCAGGCCTGTGGCTGGTTTTCTCTGATTTTCGTACCACGATTGGCCTCATCGCATGTTTTTTTGCCTTCGCGTTTTGCATTTTTGCCGCGTGGTGATGATTTTCATGCTGACATTTGACGTGTTATCTGTTGACTATTGCATGCTTCCGCCTTGTTGTGAATTCCACGTTGACACTGAGTTATTTTCTCGCAATGGGCTGAGATGTTGAAAGTTGCGTTACGCTACTCTTGCGGTAGTTATCACACAGTCTTGTGAATATACCCCCTAGTGTTTCATCAGTTTGTTGTATTCTCTATACTTATGTTTTGCTGTATCCCTTTAAGCTTGACATTCCATTTCCCTGATGTCATTCTCTATCCTGTTCTGCCTTGTCAGTTAGCTCCCTGCTTTCTGATGGGATCACCAGTTATTCTCTGTGGTGCATAATAAATGCCTTATATTGGAAAAGAAAAAAAAAAAAAAAAAAAAAAAAAACGAGTAGTCTTGAAGCACATATTACCAGAATGAAGTGATGACCGCAAATCACATTGCCTATTTGTAAACAAAGTTACAGCTTACAGCTCGAGGTAGTGAAGAACAACAGCAGTGTCTACATTTTTTTTTTAATTGATAAGAATGGAAAACCTTAACGTTATTGTACCTCCTATATTCCTTCAAACTACTGGAGATCCACCCAGTGAGTGGGATGAATGGATAGATATTTTTGAGAACTATATAGAAGCGCTTGATGGTAAGGATTTCAGCGCAACAAGAAAAAAAGCCCTTTTGTTAAGCGCACTAGGCAAAGAAGGACAGCGTTCATTTAAATACCTTCCAGTTGGACTAAACCAAGATGGGAGAGCAATAACTAATGTATTCACAGAAGCAAAAGCTCGCATGAAGAAGCAATATGCAAAGGAGGTAAATATCGTTATGGCCAGGCATAAATTTTATACTCAGCCCCAGAGGATTGATGAATCAGTAGACCAATTTGTAGCTAGGTTACGTGAACTGTCCATCAAATGTAGCTTCGGGGAGATAAGAGACGAAATGATAAGAGATCAGTTAATAGTGCAATGTCGCAATAAAAAGATGCAGGAAAAATTGTGGGCTGCAAAAAATCCTACCTTACAGATGGCCATTGATATTGCGAAGGTAGTTGAGGAGTCAAATGCGTGTATGAAAGAGATGGAAAAGAGAGATAATGGGAAAGATAATGTGCAAGGGAATGGTGTTTCTTGTGTTGAACAGGATGAAGTTGCTGCGGTGAACAAGAAAGGCGCAGATTTTAGTGATAGAGGTCCGAGGCGATCCAACAATGGGTTCTCTAGCAATGATAGAAACAGATTTCAAGGGAGAATGTGCAGTAGGTGTGGGAGTACTTTTCATAAATCAGATTTTAGGAGATGCTTTGCAATTGACAAAGTCTGTAGGAAGTGTGGAAGGAAAGGACATTTCTCTAAGATGTGTAGAAGTGGTAATACAGACAAAGTAGCTGTTGTAGAAAACAGGGAAACAGTAAGAGACATTGTTGGTGTTGAGGGTACTAACAAAATATTGTGTTTGGGTGACGATGGCGTGAGTGAGGGTGTGCCTGGTAGAAGATTCAGGCCAAAAGCTCAATTTCTCATCGATGAAGTAGAGATCCAATTAATGGTTGATCCAGGGTCGTTGTGGACCATTATTCCCAAAGATATGTACTTAGAGTATTGGAAAGGAGTACAATTGTTACCTAGTGATATTAGTCCTTGTGGTTACCAAGGTGAGAGTATAGATGTCATTGGATTTATGGTTTGTGTAATATCATTTCAAGATCGTTCCGTCAAAGGAAAGGTGTATGTGGCCAGATCTGGTCCAGCAATTTTGGGATGGTATTATCATTAATCCTAGGGCAGCACAGCAAGTGATGGTTGTAGACAGTATAACCACGGATTCAATTGTTGAAGGAATGAATGGTTTGTTTGATGAACACATTGGGGAATTGAGAGGCTATGTACATAAGATTATACTGCGTGATGATGCTATGCCCATGCAACACAGGGTAAGGAAGGTTCCGTTCATTGCACGTGAAGAAGTGAGGAAGATGTTGAAGGAAATGCTAGACCAGGGAGTGATAGAACAGATTGAAACATCACCCTGGATTTCTCCCGTAGTTATTACAACCAAATCTGACGGAAAATTTCGTTTTTGTGTGGACCTTCGCACCCTGAATCAGAACATTGTTGTAGATAACTTCCCGTTACCAAACATCAACGAATTAGTTCTGTCACTGAAAGGAGGGAAGTGCTTCTCTAAACTGGACCTCCGCAGCGCATATCATCAGATAAAATTACATCAGGATTCCAAGGCATTAACAGCCTTCATAACAACTGAGGGCATTTATCAATTCACACGTATGCCCTTCGGACTTGCCTCTGCAGCTGGGGTGTTTCAAAGAATGATGGGGGCTGTACTGAAGGGGATGAACAACGTTGTGTATTTCCAAGATGACGTTTTGATATTCGGAGAGACTATCGAAGAGCACAATGTGATTTTAAAAACCGTCTTGGAGAGGATGGAACAAGCTGGATTAACTCTAAAAAAAGAGAAATGTAAATTTGCAGTGGAGGAAGTTGAATACCTTGGATACACCCTATCGGTTGATGGTGTTAAACCCAAGAGGGATTTATTAGACTCTATCAGGAATGCACCAGCTCCAGGCGACAAAGATCAATTGAGGTCATTTCTCGGCCTCATCGAATATTACGCCAAGTTTGTGAGAGATTTTGCGGAGAAGACTGAAAATATTAAGGTGCTGTTGAGGAAGGGATGCAAGTTTGTGTGGGGTACGGAGCAAGAAGAGTGTTTTAGACAGATCAAGGTGGAGATTTGTGATGCGGGCATCCTTACACCATTTGATACCAACCGTAGGTCAGTCTTGACTGTTGATGCGAGTGCTGTGGGTGTTGGTGCGGTGTTGGCTCAAGTGCACGAGTCTGGGCTTAAGACTGTTGCTTTTGCCTCAAGGACACTCACAACGGCTGAAAGGAACTACTCCATCATCGAACGAGAAGCCTTAGCTGCAGCGTGGGGTTGTGAGTATTACAGAATGTATCTGTGGGGGTTCAAATTTACACTTCTGACGGACCACAAACCCTTAGTTAAAATCCTGTCACCTGGTGGAGCTGGGAAGGGTTCTGCGAGGTTAGCTAGACTCGCTGCTAGGATCCAAGAGTACCTGTACACTGTTGAGTACATTCCGGGTTGGAGGAACTGCCAAGCTGATGGACTCTCTAGACTTCCACTACCTTGGGAGGTGGTAGACAGGTTGGGGGTAGAATCACTCAATTCTGAAGGGTCTGTAGCTGCTGTGGATGAGGTGGTGGATATCTGTTCTGGAGCGATTAGTAAGAGCCTGTGGAACACCTCTATGGATAAGGATGTGGTGCTAAGAGAGGTAAAAGACTTGATTATGAAGGGTCCAAGGAGAGAGAGTTGCCTGTCCCCCGCTCTTCGACCATATTTAAAAGTACTCGAACAGTTGTCTGTCTTGGATGGAGACGGCTTCTTGATTTTAATGGAAGACAAATTTATTCCTCCACAGGATGTGAGGTTTACTTTATTCAAGTTAGCTCACGAGGGCCATCTGGGCCAGTCCCTCACTAAGAGGAGAATAAGGGAGAACTTTTGGTGGCCCGGAATGGACCTAGAAATCTCTCAGTGGGTAGAGAAATGTACCGACTGCCTGGAGAGTGAGAAGAGGCTTAAAGTCGGTAGTCACGTTGGCTGTGGCTCAATAGTTGACCCTGGGTGTCCATGGCACACTATATGTCTTGATTTCATTGGCCCGTTTCATCAGTTGAGCCAAGATATGAGATTTGGGTTGGTGGTAGTCGATATTTCTTCAAAATGGTTAGTTGTTAAATTTATGAAGGAGATCACCACGATTAACACTATCACTGTGTTGAGTGACATTTTTAGAGAGGAAGGCTTCCCGACAAGGATTGTCACCGATAATGGAACGCAATTGACTTCCCTAGAAATGGCTAATTTCTTGAAGAAGTGTGGCATTGCACACTCAAGAACCTCACTTTACAACCCTCAAGGGAATGGAATAGTTGAGAGGGCTAACCGGATGGTAAAGGGCGCAATTCAGATGGCAATCTCTTCCAGATTAGACGTGAGAGGATTGGTTAACGACCTGGTTTGGGCCTACAGAACTACGGAAAATGGTGTGACTGGATTGATTCCTTTTAACGTTATGAGGGGACGTTCTGCTGGAACCAAGCTGGTCGCTGCTTGGATGAAGGAGTTGTTAAATGTGGGTCCTGACAATCCTGTTGTTGTGAATGATCCGGTTGGAAGTTGTAAGATTGCAGTAAATGATTGGGTGAAAGTCAAACCTGGTCGAGTTGGCGTTGGATTGACAAAGTTCAGGGGACCATTTAAAGTCAGGTCTGTCCATAAAAGATTTATAACTTTATTCAACGGTGAGAGTTGGAACTTGAGGCGTGTGGCGTTGTACAAAAAGGCTGGATGTGACCGTGAGATTCATTCTAAGGGAGCCAGTGCCCAAGCTGTGTCTGGCCGTGATGTTCTCCCTGAAGATGTGAGCGCCCAGAGAGCTCTCAGGGTGAGGAGACCTCCAGGCTACTTACATGATTTTGTCTGCAAATGAGTTCTCTCCCTGTAATGAAGAGCATATGCTTGTATTTTGTTTTTTTTTTCTTTTGTTTGTTCCTTATGAAGGGGAGAGGATATGTTGTATTCTCTATACTTATGTTTTGCTGTATCCCTTTAAGCTTGACATTCCATTTCCCTGATGTCATTCTCTATCCTGTTCTGCCTTGTCAGTTAGCTCCCTGCTTTCTGATGGGATCACCAGTTATTCTCTGTGGTGCATAATAAATGCCTTATATTGGATTACCAGCCTTTTATCTTCATTTACATCACAGTTCTTGTTAGAAGGGAGGTGTAATGATGTAACCTGAACTTGAACTATGAGGTAATAGAATAGTAGCATTGGAAAGTTTGGAAGGTTTAGAATGTTTACAGGGCAGTTGGAAAGGAATCTAAAGCGACGAGCAGTGTATTACGTGTCTGGAATAAACTTAAAGGAAAATCCGTGCTGTCTTGCTTTTAATTACAAGATTACAACGGAGATGAGCGGAAAACATCCATGCAGCCTGTAGTTCTTATAAGAATTACACTCATATGCTGTGACTTGATGGGCGACATCTGAACAAACTAGGAGAGTTGTGTGGTCTCTCTGTTTCTCTCTTTTTTTTTTTAAAACTAAAGAAAAGGGGGCTAGGGGAGGGGTAGAAATGCTATGATGTAACCTGAACTTGATCTGTGAGGTAGTGGAATAGTAGCATTGGAATGTTAGTGAGGTTTGGAATGTATACGGGGCAGCTGGAAAGGGAGCTGAAGCGACGAGCACTGTATTGCATGTCTGGAATAAATTTAAAGAAAAGGAGGTCCTGTCTTGCTTTTAATTACAAGATTACAGAAGATTAGCTCAGAGTGTTTGTGTCCAGGCTGCTGACAACTTTCCCAAAACACCAAAGCCATCAATGTAAAAAGTGTGTTAGGCTTTCAAACACAAAGATGGGTGGACAGGGATAAAGGCTGAACATGAAAGTTCCCAGTGTTGTGGTAGCGGTGTTGCTTTAGATGTGGTGGCCTGTGATCAGAGCAGCAGGTGCTGTCAGGTTCACCAATTTCAGTGCCAATTTGTTTCACAGTTGAAGTTCTTTTGAGGGGTACTCCCAGGAGAAGGGGCACTCACTGACTTCCAATGTCAACTGTGGGAAGTATATAACTCAAAGTTAGGGTACTACCACACCTTTAAACAATATCTTTGAAACTATAGATCGCCAAGAGATCATTCAGTTGCAGCGACGGTCGGTGAAGGTAACACCGGTGGGGCGGGGGGATTTCAAGGGATGATGCAGAGGGAAAATGTATTATTTATTTAATTTTTCCTCTGCATTGTACCTCAAAATCCCCCCTTACACGGCCACACCACCCATTTTAGGGCCAATAAACTCCTCTCCGAAGACTACAGGTATAATCCACTGCACCCCCACATATCTCAACACTGCTGACCTAACCCGCACCCTCTGTGCTGCTGACCACACAGTGGTCACACACTGCGTGTGCTAGTATATGTTCATTCTGGATCGTCTTGAGTATTGATACCCTGGAAGTTTGTGGGTGTTCATGAAACATATCCTGATTCATTTTCACCCAAAATTCATTGCAGAAAATCTTAAAATGTGCCTAGAAAAATTGCAGCTTTCCAGTCATACTACAGGCAGACCCTGGGAAAACCTGAAAGTAGAGAATCTGCACCCAGGTTAAGTAGTAATTCTACGAGTACAGATTTCCAAATTATTCTTTTTTTTTTTACAAAACTGATGCTAATATTATAAACTAGCAGCCCGTCCCGACGTTGTCCGGGTATGAATTGCTGCCGGCCAGTAGCATATTGTTTTGTAGGATTTTGTTTTGATAGCATTTCTTATCTATGACAGGCCTGTGAAACGCTCCGATTCACAGTGCACTGCTGATGCTCTTAAGAGTGCGCGTTCAGTAGTGTGTGAACTCGAGTTTCCCTACTTTATTTTTCCATGCAATATTATATATTGCAAACTCAACAACATGGCATGAGCACAATTTACATTACAGAAGAACACATTCATTTGTGGTAGGCACGGGGAGACAAGCGATTTGCCTGGAATCACAGGATGTTAAGCTGATGCTGAGATTCAAACGTAGCTCCCCAGCTCTGAAGTTCGCAATTCTAGAACTTGTGGCGGGAGGTGTGTCTAAAAGTGTATGTTGGTGCTGGCCATCAATGAGAGAGACCTGTGCATTTTTCAAATTGGTGGTGAACAAATATGAGTATGTAGCTGGAGATATGGGCCGCGGTGCCACCAATATACTTACCGGGGAGGGTAAACACCTATTATTCCGCAACTTTCTTTCCGCATACCATCACTCCGAATACTTTCATTACGAAAGTACCATGACTCCGCAATGCCATTATAACGCATGGGATTACATTTTATATACTTTTACCACGCATACATTTACAACGAAATTCGTTGTAAATGCATGAATGGTAAAAGCATGTTTTTTTTTAATGTTTGGATAAGGTAAGTATGGGTATAGGGGTATATGTTTTGGGGTAATGAGGTGTATGTTTTGGGGTGTTTGGGTATTTTAAGGGTTCAGATATAGTTTTGGGTTATGGGGTACAGGGGTAGTTTTAGGGTTTAGGGATAGGTATTGGTTTGGTGGGTACAGGGGTACTTTTAGGGTTCAGGGCTAGGTTTGGGTTTTGGGGTATAGGGGTATTTTTAGGGTTCAGGGGTAGGTTTCAGTTTTTTGGTACAGGGGTATTTTAAGAGTTCAGGTCTAGGTTTTGGGGTACAGGTGTATTTTTAGGGTTCAGGGCTAGGTTTGGGTTTTGGGGTACAGGGGTATTTTAGTGTTCAGGGGTAGGTTTGGGTTTTGGGGTACAGGGTTATTTTAATTGTTCAGGGCTAGGTTTGGGTTTTGGGGTACAGGGGTATTTTTAGGGTTCAGGGGTAGGTTTGGGTTTTGGGGTACAGGGGTATTTTAAGGGTTCAGGGCTAGGTTGGGTTTTGGGGTACCGGGGTATTGTAGGGTTCAGGGGTAGGTTTCGGTTTTGGGGTACAGGGGTATTTTTACTGTTCAGGGCTAGGTTTGGGTTTTGGGGTACAGGGGTATCTTTAGGGTTCAGGGGTAGGTTTGGGTGTTGAGGTACAGGGGTATTTATAGGGTTCAGGGCTAGGTTTGGGTTTTGGGGTACAGGGGTATTTTAAGGGTTTAGGGATAGGTTGGGTTTTGGGGTACAGGGTATATTTATAGGGTTAAGATGGGTTAGTGTTTAAGGGTGTTGAGGTATTTTAAGGAGTAAGGGTGGGTTATGATTATGGGGTGCAGGGGTATTTAAAGGGAGCAGGGTGGACACCCGGTGCTGGAATTTACAGAACCAGGGAAGAAACAACAATGAAATATTGGGCACAACGCTTGCTTTTTTTCCCCGCAATCCCGCGCCCTGCACACGCCCACGCCCCAGCACACGCCCACAGCACACGATATGAGACATGGCACGAAGGGCGGAACGTACCACCCGCCCCCAGCGGTTGTCACGCCCCCAGCACACGCCCACAGCACAACGCAGACACGCCCACAGGGAACTACTTTGCTGGCACGGTTCTTTTACCTTTTAAATGTATATGGTGGGCATCTGCATAGCCTATGTCTTTCTGCTGCAACTGCCCTTTCTAACGCTGTATTGGGTGTTGTGATTGGTGCTGTGGTTCCTGAGATTACCCGCCTCAAAGGTGTGGGCTCTCTCTTTATTATATTAGTATAGATAAATGTCATACAGTGGAACCTGTTAGTTGAGTAATAAGAGTTGGCTGTAGAAATTGTAACCTTGTCCTTGTGACTTTGTCTTTTGTAGAAGAGCCCAGAGTTTGTCTGCTTGATAAATGTATGAGAGAACAGCTCTTCTGTATGGTGAATTATTAAGTGCATTTTAACTTGTGTATAAGAAGAAACGGATATAGAGGCCACTGGGCACCATTTGTGATACCTTGGAGGTTAGCACAGGGAATTCGACCTTTTTCGTGGTAGATGAGGCTTTTGTAGGAAAGAGCAGAGTGAGTGCACTCAATGCAGTTTGGAAGATATTCTTCTTAGCTCCACAGTTGATGTTCTCACCGATAGAGCCAATAGCCACCACGATGCAAGCAGGGCACTTTACACATTGTCTGCATATTCCGTTCCGACGTTGTCCAGGGCAGAAGGGGCCTGGAGGCAGCACCGCTGCAGGAGACGCGCAGCAGAGCGGCCAGCAACGGGAGCAGCAGAGCCGGGGAAGGAGTACCCTGAGAGCCGTGAGGGGCATAGGAGGGAGCGCGGCTGAGAGCCTGGGGGTGCGAGTGGGGCTGAGGACAAGCAGCAGACTATGCGGCTTTTGGTTGGCAGGCTTACTGACGTTGCTGGTGCTGCTCTGGGCTTCCGAAGCCGGGGCCCCTACGTGCGGAGTGCAGGTGGGTGCAGCATTGCGGGGCTCTTACTGACGTTGCTGGGGCTGGTGCTGCTCTGGGCTTCCGAGGCCGGGGCCCCTGCGTGCGTGCTCCTGTCTGTTTGTTGTGCATGTCGCCTCCGCAGGGTGTCGTTTCTGCGCTCCTGGCCGCTCCTGCCCACGCTCCTGCCCGCTCCTGGCTCCTGGTCGACCGGTTTACTTTACCAAAATGGCCGACCCGTGATGTCAGCACGCCTAAAATTCTACGTCGTTAGCGCACACGCCCACCTCAGAGATGGCGCTACTTCCAAGGGACTCCTTTGGCAAAGATTGTACTTTGCCCTTCTAAGGTATATTTTTTTCTGGTATACAGCCTATGTCCATCTGCTTACCCTAACGTTTCAAATGATGTATTGGGTCTTTTGATTGGCGCTGTGGTTCCCGAGTTTACCCGCCTCAAATGTTCCCAGTTCTCTCTTTATAATAGTAGTATAGATATGTGAGAGAGCAAAGTTATTTTCAAGACTAAACTTTTCTGGTTTATAGCTGAGAAGACAGGGTTGGCATCAGCTATGGACTAACCGGAGAGAAGGTTTTTAATTTGTGTCTGACGGCTGAAAAGTTTCTTCTTTTTACTTACCAGGAATCTAAAAGCATGTTTTCATCATTCAAAATGGAAAGTGTTTCGATTTGATGGAGAATGAGCATGTACTTTGGACACGAGAGAAAACCCTGCTCCTCCCCTGAGATAACATGATAATGTGATTTAGGATTCATGGAACATTAGAGTCAAAATGATGAGAAAAAAAAACATAGCTGATGAGACCATTGGGAGACTGTCTCTTTTTAAGTCCCTTGTTTTGTTCTATGAGATACCAAGGACAGTTGACTTAAAGATTGTTTTCTATGTGCTCGTCACTACTATTCAATGTCTTTCTGGTAATAGGGAAGTACACATGTATCTCATAGTCTCTTGTATGTAGAACCGATGCTCAGCAAACACAGTGATCAGCCAATAGGTAGTAAAGGAGAAAACTGTGACATAAATGAACTATAAGTGAGATCATTTTTTAAAGCTGACCTTTGCAAACCTTCACAAACTTTGCTACCTGCTCAGCGTTTTAAAATATAGAGGATGCTGTAAAAGCAAGCAAACGTAGGTTTAACAGCAGAAACCCGTTTGTAGGGTAATTCTCCCATGAGAAAAATCTCCAGCTAAAAGTTTTTTTGTGATAATTTTGACTTCAGGCAAAGTTTGGTAAAAATAACGAAATTCAACAACTTTGTGAGGTTGCAGAATTTATCAGCTTCACAAAACTTTTCTAGTACATTTAGAGATATATTCCACAAGAATGTGTCCTAAACATCATGAAAAAATGCTAACACAACTTTACACATCGCAGGCCATCACGTGAAAATAACCCTGTGCCAATGTGGAATTCACAACACGGCGGTACCATGCAATAGTCCGCCGAAAACACGGCCAATGTCCATGATACAACCACCGCGACGGAGATAAAAACACAATCCTCCACGCGAAAAAACATGTGATGGGCCAAAGCGCGATGAGGAAATCAACCATAAGCAGCGCCAGGCCTGCAATACACACATAAAAGTAGAAAAAACACCCAAACACAAACTGACCAACACCCAAGCACCATGGAAGAAGCCGGAACTGGCACAGATGTCGAGCTCAACCCCACAAGCACCACAGACGACCAACCTGGGACCTCGGGGACAGGGAAGGGCAAGGACAAGAAGAAGAGGAAGACGAAGTTCAGTCTGCAGGAAAACAAGATCCTAGCCACGGAGGTGATGGAACACCATCAACAACTGTTCGTCACCTCCAACGTATCATTGGGCACCAAAAATGGAATGTGGAGTAATATCGTGGACAATATGAATGCCATTGGAGAGCACAAGAGGTCAATGGACGAGGCCAAGAGGCGATGGACTGACATCAAGCGCAAGACGAAGGAGAAACTCGCAGCCAACCAGAAGGCAGCAATGCAGACTGGAGGTGGGAGCCCATCGCCACGGCTGGTGCTGGATGACATGGAGGAGCTGGTGTCGACAGTCATCAGTGTGGAGACTGTGGCCGTAGTTGGGGAACCGGACACTGCTCAACAGGACACAACACAACGCAACAGTGTGAGTGACCACCAGGGGGGGACAGGTGGAGATGGCCACAATGGCACATATGCACAATAAAGCACAGCACTGTGCACACCCACAATGACTCTGGGTCATGGCCCTGATCTACAGACTGTCACAATGTACAATGCCATGCTGTCTGAATGTCAACGTGTACCATGCGGCTACATACACGTGGACACATTGTAATACATTATCTCCCCTACATATTGCAGGGGCACCGTCAACACCTCTTGCAGAGCAGTCCCAGCCACTCTTCACTGATGATGAGGAGGACAACCCCAGCATTGACACCAAAGCCCTCCAAGACATCATTGACATCAGACGCAACTCACCTCCAGGATCAGGGCAGCCCAGCTGCATCGAGTAGACCTCACCCACTACCCACAATACCCAGCAGGAGGCACCCACAGCCCTGGCAGTCTCCCAAGACCCCCAGGACCAACACATGTCCTTCCAACGCCGTGTGCTGGAGGGCCAGAGGGAGACGGCTGAGTTGGTGTGGGTGGGGTTTGGCCTCATGGCTACCAAACTGGATACCATCCATGTGTGCCTAGGTCCCATCAGGGACCAGCTCCAGTCCCTAACTGCCCCCCGATACACTCCCCTGCACTAACCTTGGACCGCAACACGGACTGCCATATCCTGTTTGATGACCAATGACACAGTGACCAGACTGCGGACTGTACTCTTCCTCTTCCGCAGTACTTGTCATCCCCAGATGGACTCTGGCTGGCCCTCTACGGGCCCCTATTGTGTAGAGTGCTTGGCATGCCCCTGTACCCCTCCAGCTGCAAAACTCCACTGGGTGTGCAATAAACATCCAATAACGCACTGCTGTGCCATGTCTTTCATCATTCATGTATCTATGTGTGGATGAATGCAGGGACAGTGATTTCCTATACGTCAGTGATGCTCATCTAGTGGTTTGCCAGTCACAGTGTGCTACATTGCCTATTGTGTTCCGGGTGCCATGGACACTACAACAGGGACATACACATTAGTCACTTCCTTGTCCGGACATGGACTGCACCACACCCAGAGCCCCTGAGTCATTGTTGCAAGCCCTGTACTGTTCCGGCGTACGCCAGGCCAGACCACTCCTCTTACGCTCAGAGGGGACCCACATAGCTACCTGTCGCATGTGTGCTCAGTGGTGGTGTGCAGGTCACTGGACTAGTTGTCAGCATGTCACGGCCACTCCCTGAGGGCAGGTCTGCACACACACGACACCCATTCGGCACAGGCGTCACAGGCCATGTGACCCCGCAAATATAAGGACCCGTTGATGTCACATTCCCCTCTGCCGGTGGTGACTGGATGACGGACCGTCCACGGTTCTCATTCATAAAGGGTCCATGAGTTGTTGTGCACAGGGTTAGTGGCACCCGAAGCTTTGAGGCCGTCACAGTCCTACCACCACATGGCGCTGACTGGCGTTGCACAGGGTTAGTGGCACCGAAATAGCTGAGCAGGTGTGCAGCCTGCGTTGATGACGTGTGCACTGATGTGGTCTCCGCCATTGATGACTCAGGACTCAGCGTCATGTGTGGGACCTGCTGGGACGCGGGGCAGGCCCGCATGATGTGGTCCATGCCATGGTGGCGGGACCGGGGCCTGGAGCTTGCACGGGCACGTTGTGTACCTACTGGTGGACACACCGGTGGCAGCAGGTGAACAGTGGGGCCAGTGTGCGCAGGGGAAGGGGTGTCTCTCTCTCTCTCTCCCTTCCTTTCCTTCTCTCTCTCTCTCACTCTCTCTCCCTTCCCTCTCTCTCGCTCTCCCTTCCTTTCCTTCTCTCTCTCACTCTCACTCTCTCTCCCTTCCCTCTCGCTCTCCCTTCCATTCCTTCTCTCTCTCTCCCTTCCTTTACTTCTCTCTCTCACTCTATCAACCTTCCCTCTCTCTCTCTCTGTCTGTCTCTCTTCCTTTCCTTTCCTTCCCTTTCTTTCTCTCTCTGGCTTACTTTCCTATTCAGTTTCTCTGTGTCTCTCTCCTTTGATGTGCGCATGACACACGTCCTGATTTTGTGCTTTATTTTCCAGGCTGTGATGTCGAGATTGTCCCTGATGGACCAGACAGGAGTCTTCCTCTTTGGTGTTTTGTGTTGTATTTCAATAAAGTTTTTGGTTGTTACTTCAGTGCTGTGTGACTGTTTCTCGTTCTTCTGGCCACACGTGTGTATTTATTTTGGCAATATGCGTCATCATGCGCTCTTGTGTCGTGCACGGTATGTGTATGTCCGGGCGGGTGTGGGGGCTGGGGCTTGTGGCGAGGGATGTTGTGGCCCTCATGGGTATCGCTGGTGCTATTGCGGTTTATCGCCTGTTTTTGACTGGCATCGCGGATCTGGCAGTTCGTTGTGAATGTGGTGTTGTGGTTTTTTTGTGTGTTTTTGCATGGGAATGCCTACTCTACATCTCATTAGGATTAGTTGCTGGTGTCCATCGTGGAGATCAATTTTGGGGCAGTTATCGCGGGAATACTGGCGATGTCTGCAGTTTGAAGCAGCTTTTGAATGGGGTGTTAAATCTATCTCCACTTTTGATGCGTTAAGGTGGTGATAAATCGGAGATAAGTCCTTGTGAATATCCCCCTTAAAATTTCACTCCCCCCTAAAAACATAATGCTAAAACTCTAGCAATTATAGATAAGGAGGAATCTAGGATGACCATTAATAAAGTAAGTTAGTAGAGCTACTGCCCAAAGTTATTTTCTGCAGTAGGATAGGAGCAGGTGATGGTGGATCTGGGGGCACAAAGCCCCCGCTTGATCAATAATGGATACCATGCCGCTCTACAACAAAAGCACAGGCAGTGGGCATTCACCACAAAGGTGAACCAATCACAAACGACCTTCTTCCCTTAAATTATATTGAGTCTCAGGTGATAGTATGTGCACATATAATTTACTCCCAAAAGTTATGGAAATAGTCATGTGGCCGGGATTCTGACAAATAGACTTTCCATATTTTCCAGTTCAGGCTTTGGATGTGCTGCAAACCTAATGAAATTAATTAGAAAATTGTTAGATGTTCTACTTGGCAAAAGTGCATCTCTGCTAAGAAGCCTAACTATGCCAACCACAATACAATTACATACAATTGTGAATCAACTTACATTCAAATAAGGATAATGCAGACAGCTTTTAAATTTGTACTCTGGTGCATGGTTATTTCTTGTGTATTTCAAACTTTGTTTCTAAAGAAGACACAGCCTTATTTTTCTTGGGCGCCATAACAAATAGCATCTGAAAATGAATTTGCCGTATGCCCATGTGGCAGTGAGTCAGCATCTTGCATTTGGGAGTGAACTCTTTGCACACATGTGCACACCCAATTAAAACATTACTTTTCAGTTTTCTATTGAAATATAGATATGGCATTAGCAACTCCTTAAAAAAAAAGATGAACGTGGGTGTGTTTGCGCTTTTTAGCATTTAAAGGGCCACTTGATGGAGCAGTTTCATGTGAGAATCTTTAAAGACGAGAGCCCCACATTCTACATACTCTAAACCAGAGAAATTCACATAGGAGAATCCACACAGGAAAATCAACACAAGAGGATGACGAAGTATTTAAAATGTAAGAATCATCACAGAAAGCAAAAGACAATGATTAGTCAATCAATTCCAAATGCTCAAATTGCAAATATATGTAAATCAACAATGGACATGGAAGCTAAGTCCTATTCTAGTCAATAGCGATAACTGAATATGGTATAGCCTAAGCAAAAAAATAATAAATTAGCACCCTTTCTCAAAGACTGCTCAGTTCAGAAGGAGAGAAGAAACATGGAAATATTCTAAGTAAAGATTGTTAAACAGACCAACAAATAGTCGGCTCTCTAAGGGGACTAAGATGGAACTTGACTAAGATGGAACTTGGGTCACGTCACAATACAGAATTTTTTAATATATTTTAGACAAATAAATGATGCAGTCGCTATGGTTCAACGTACGAGATACATATTATAAACCAATACTAAAACATAAAACACATCACAAGGTAAAATTACTTTTGCTCTGCTTCCATTGCAAAATACTGTATTCCACCCTACGAGAGGAAACAAACGCATATTCAAATATGAACATGACCTCTGTACGGAAAGATGGAAAATGAACAACATACTCTATACTTCACACGCATTTTAAAAGAGCAAATGAAAACACAAGTAGGTAGTTATGTCGACTTAAGCACTTCATTATATTACATTTTGTATAAACCCTACAGTTATATTTTCTAATATTAATTAGAACACTGAAATATATATTTTTAAAATCTCACACTCACATTGTATCTATACTACTATTATAAAGAGAGAACTGGGAACCTTTGAGGCGGGTAAACTCGGGAACCACAGCGCCAATCAAAACACCCAATACATTATTTGAAACCTTAGGATAAGCAGATGGACATAGGCTGTATACCAGAAAAAAATATACCTTAGAAGGGAAAAGTACAATCTTTGCCAAAGTAGTCCCTTGGAAGTAGCGCCATCTCTGAGGTGGGCGTGTGCGCTAAGGACGTAGAATTTTAGGAGTGCTGACATCACGGGTCGGCCATTTTGGTAAAGTAAACCGGTCGGCCAGGAGCCAGGAGTGGGCAGGAGCGGCCAGGAGCACGGAAACGACACCCTGCGGAGGGCGACATGCACAACAAACAGACAGGAGCGAGCACGCAGGGGCCCCGGCCTCGGAAGCCCAGAGCAGCACCAGCAACGCCAGTAAGCCTGCCAACCAAAAGCTGCATAGTCTGCTGCCTGTCCTCGGCCCCACTCGCACCCCCAGGCTCTCAGCCGCGCTCCCTCCTCCGCCCCTCACGGCTCTCTGGGCGCTCCTTCCCCTGCTCTGCTGCTCCCTTTGCTGGCCGCTCTGCTGCACGTCTCCTGCAGCGGTGCTGCCCCCAGCCCCCTTGTGCCCTGGACAACGTCGGGACGGGCTGCAGTGCCAATGCATTTGCAAATATGCAGACAATGTGTAAAGTGCACTGCGTGCATCGTGGTGGCTATTGGCTCTATCGGTGAGAGCATCAACTGTGGAGCTAAGAAGAATATCTTCCAAACTGCATTGAGTGCACTCACTCTGCTCTTTCCTACAAAAGCCTCATCTACCACGACAAAGGTCGAATTCCCTGTGCTAACCTCCAAGGTATCACAAATGGTGCCCAGTGGCCTCTATATCCGTTTCTTCTTATACACAAGTTAAAATGCACTTAATAATTCACCATACAGAAGAGCTGTTCTCTCAAACATTTATCAAGCAGACAAACTCTGGACTCTTCTTCAATTTCTACAGCCAACTCTTATTACTCAACTAACAGGTTCCACTGTATGACATTTATCTATACTAATATAATAAAGAGAGAGCCCAAACCTTTGAGGCGGGTAATATCAGGAACCACAGCACCAATTACAACACCCAATAGAGCGTTGGAAAGGGCAGTTGCAGCAGAAGGACATAGGCTATGCAGATGCCACCATATAGATTTAAAAGGTAAAAGAACCGTGCCAGCAAAGTAGTACCCTTTCCATGCCCCTGCACCCCATAATCATAACCCACCCGTACTCCATAAAATACCCCAACACCCTTAAAAAAAAAAAAACATGCTTTTACCATTCATGCATTTACAACGAATTTCGTTGTAAATGTATGCATGGTAAAAGCATATAAAATGTAATGTCATGCGTTATAATGGCATTGCGGAGTCATGGAACTTTTGTAATGAAAGTATGCGGAGTGATGGTATGCGGAAAGAAAGTTGTGGAATAACGGGTGTTTACCCTCCCCCGCTAAGTACATTGGTGGCACGGCGGCCCACATCTCCAGCAACATACTCATATTTTTTCACCACCGATTTGAAAAATTGATGGCCAGCACCGACATACACTTTTAGACACATCTACCGCCACAAGTTTGAGGTAATTGAAATTTTTATGGTCAAGTGTGTCCCCTATCGTGTACCCCAACGGCTCCATGTACATGCTTCAAGTACATGTAATTTCCCTCCATGACCGAATATGAAGACGCAAATACATTTGCGTCCAACGTTAACATGTCCTCTTTCAGATCCACCATGAATGGATCGATAATTCAGTTCCTACCCATACCATGCCAACGTCTTTACATGGTACACTTTCACGTTTTTCTGGCTCTGCCGAGCTAGGCCCTGATTTCTGTCTTAAAGCCCTTTCTGTCTCCTGCCTCTGAAAGCTGCAGCATGGTCGCGCATCCCTGACCTCTGCCTTACTTCCTGCCAAGCAAAGCGGTGCCTGGCTCAACCTGGCCTGCCTGCCAAAACCGTATTTTGCCTTCAAGTTATCTGTTCAGCCTCCTCGAAAATACATTCCTGTCTAGTGATTTAGGTAAACATCTCCCCGGCTGCAGAGCAAAGAGCAAGCTTTCCTGTCTCCATGCAAGTAATTTACAGCTCCCGTTGCCATAGTAGGCCCATGGCCCCTGCACGTAGACACGTAGACATATATGCACGCACTAGTATTCAGTATAGATTAGCCTCTGCCCGAGAGACCTTTTACTTCAGATAATACATCCTCCAAACATAAGATACCAGATATGTTATAGGTCCAGGTCGTTCTGACATCCCAGACTTCTGTCTCTTCTACTAGTGTTAAAGTTCCCCCCTGTTACACATCTATGTCACGTCATGCTAGCTGCGCGCGCATCCGCATTTTTCTGCTGATCCTGCAACTTTCTCTATGCCCCCACCCACTTATGACGTTTCTCTGACATGCACTGTGCACGCCTCCGTGTACGCCTTCTTTCACGCCTCCTGTTACGCACATGTGTTCTTATCTTCTCTTCTCCACCTGTTACGCCTACTGTATTGGATTCAGTTATGTTACTTCACTATATATATTGTGTAATGTTAATAAAACGTTGACTGTCCCTTCCCGAACCCTCGTGGTGACGGAACATGATCTCCAACCTCGAGGTTTTTCCATTAAAACCCTTAAGACTCAGATACCACGGACTCTGCCTCTCATTTGTATGAGCTGTCTTGTAACGATAAATTATACGGAAAAACGGATTAGGTAAATTATTTACCACATAATTTGGCGCCCGAATAGGGACCCCTCCCCTACCCCACGCGCCGGCGATGCGTCGCAGGCCTTGTCCCCTGCCACAGCTGTGACGGACATCCATGCGCATCTGCAGGTTTTCCTGTATCTCCCTCAGGCCTACGGAGGTGACGGAGACTGCGGTCGACATCCAGACGAGGCGGTGAGGAGTGCGGAGGATCCCGACCAGAGCCCAGCCGAGAGTAGCAGTGTCCGAGGTATCCGGAGGCCCACCTGTTCCGACGTCGTGCCGAGGCGCATGCGCAGTAACCAGTAACCAGACGTAGCAGTAGAAGTCCAGTCCAGTCCGAGGCCTTCAAGTTCAAGTATTGCTCCCGGTGAGTACCGTTGCTAGGGACGCATCTGGACGGGTGCATTGGTTTGTGTCCGGTCAAGACAGGTCGGGGTACACAGTCCTGGTCCGTACGAGATCACTTAGGTGAGGGCGGTATGACGTGTCTCTTTATGGGACCGGTCTGTACTGTTTAGCAGTACATCTAGTAATTCAGTGATTCAGTAATTCAGCCTTCAAGTTTTAATTCTTGTGATTCTAAGCATTGTGTTCTATGTACTAGCCAGTATCTATTCAACATGTTTTAATGTGTTTAATGTCGTGGTATGAATGACTGTTTGTTTTTTTTTAACTGTGTTTACTGTGTTCGAGCAAAAGTAGACATGCCGCTGTTCTCTAAATTACGTCAGATAGGAACTAGGAAAGGGATACTCGAAGAAGCAGTTCCGGTCCCGCCGAGGGACACTCCAGGGTATTTTATGTACCACAAACACGGCTTAGACGCTGTGTTGTATTTAGATCTGTGGGTGGACTATACCAAGCACTTAGATGAAAAGTTCAGATGGCCTGTCTCAGGGACATGGGATGCCGAGTGCATCATGAGAGTAGAAGAAGCATTATGGAAAAAGAAAGCCAGACAATCACAGAAAGATGCCATAGAATTGTGGCGCAAAGAATCGCATAGAAGAACAGAGAAAGCACTCAGAAAAGCAGATAGAAGTAGAGAAGAGTCAGAAAAAGCCAAAGAAAAAGAATTATTAGAAGAAGGAGAACAGGTCAGATCAGACCAATTAGACCGTCAAAGAAATGCACTCATTACAGGCATGTATCCAGTTCTTGCCGAGGGCCTGCCCAAGGCGACCCCGGAAGTACCTAGTAACTTGACACCACCATTGGTTCCGACTAAAGTACGGCACCATAAGACCGCAGCAGATATTTTCCTTTCTTCCTATTTAGATGATGTAGCTCCCGCATATACTAACGTATCCGTACATCCTGTTAATAATAATCTCCTACAGCAGATTCCTGCTGATCAAGCCCAAGCCACTACCCCTCCACGTCAGCTGATACTCGCACCTGGTATCACTTCCCATGCTGTTCCCCCTACTAATCCTTTTTCGACGGATGCAGCCCAAGGTTCAAACGCGTCAGGTTATGCCCATGCTTCCGCCTCAGGAGGTGCCACAGGAGGTCCCTATCATACCCCGCCACAAATACAGCGACTAACAATGAGAGAATTAGCTATGCAGCGTATCCCGAAAGCAACTCCAGCCGAAAAGCTTAAAGAATTTCTTACAGATTGCAGATATGATTCAGTACCTGGCAAGACAGGTCCCATGATGCTAGCATCGTTACGTTTAAGACGTGCTGCAGACTTTTTGGTTACACTACCAGGAATGCCCGAACAGTTAGACAAGATATATCATTTTATTCAGACAGGAGTAGGCCCTGAATGTGTTCGTGAAACCCTGGCATATCAGAAAGTTGATACACAAGCTTTAATATTACGGTTCTTGATTAATTGTTTGATAAGAGAACGAGATCGACCAGGTTTTGATCAAGAAGAGATGAATGTATTGACAAAATGGAGTCAGAATATTGCAGATTGTAAGCATGACAGAGAGAAATGTATCGAGGCCATGTCTAGAAAAATCCGTAAGGAAATAGTAGCCATACATCTCCGACAGAATGCCGATAGGGCAGTAGAGTCAGACGATAAAGAATCCTCTGAGGAGGAAGAACCAGAGAATACAGAAGCGACTCAAGAGACGATAGCGTATGTAGGTAGAGCGAAACTCCCTAAACAGTACCCTTTAGGTAATCCTTTTGACAGACCCATTCGTCCAGAAAGCAAGAAACGTTACCTTTCCCCGATACCAGAGCAATGTTCTCTTGAACACATTTTCCAAGTTACTGATAAAATACTGAAAGAAAGAATAGGTTATCATGAACTCACTACCTTACATGACCAGGAACTAGCCCGGTCAGCAGTCCAATGGGCCGAGGATGACAGTATATATAAAGATGATCTGGTAGTGCAAACGTTTTTAAGTCTTACTCCAGAAGAACAGCGACTAGCTGGTATATATATGACCCAACATCTCATTATCCAGTATGAAAACCATCAGTCAGATCCAGGTCCGCTGTATAATTTACTGCAAGACTTACTCCTGAGAAGATGGAGAGGCCTAGGTACCGATTTAATTGACATCATTTTAGAACAACGTCACAAATATAGTACGTTTCTGACTCCACGTCATGTTTCCGTTCCACCCCCAGTACGACAACAGTATCACCTAGACAGACAGAATCCCTTACGAGAAGTACATCCAATTCGGAAGCCAGATAATACGTTTGAACGTGTGTTAAGCACCCCCTGTATATCGTCTAGTGATTGATCTCAGAGAGCTTAACAAATGTATCATACCCCAGTTTCCAGTGGTCCCAGATATTTCATCCCTATTGACAGCTATTGATTCTGAAGCGGTGTTCTTCACTGTAATTGATCTCAAGAATGCCTTCTTTAGTGTTCCCATTGATCCAGAGAGCCAGTATCTCTTCGGATTCAGTTTGAATGGCCGAAGCTTTAAATTTGCACGTGCACCTCAAGGGTTCACGGAAAGTCCAAGTATCTATAGCCAAGCATTGAAACGACAACTAGACAATATCAACATGCCTGCTAACACTGCTCTGCTTCAGTACGTCGATGATCTATTGATCACCGCATGAAGTGAACAAGAATGTGAACAAGCCTCTCTGACAGTCTTATATTTTCTGGCCGACAAGGGGCACCAGGTGTCTCCTTCGAAGCTGCAATTCTGTGTTCAGCAAGTTGTGTACATTGGTCACTTGCTGTCCAAGAGGGGGAGACAGCTTACACCTGACCGCATCCAGTTAATTGTACATATGCCACAACCCAAGACACAAAAAGAAGTACAGGCCTTCATAGGCCTCACCTCTTACTGCAGACAATGGATCCCTCAGTACGCCTATCTAGCTAAGCCCCTTATACAGTTGACAACCCAGGAGGCAGCGACATCGACTGTCCTCCCTTGGACTCAGGAACATACACAAGCTTTTGACGATTTAAAGAAAGCCCTATGTCAAGCACCTGTTTTAGCGACACCATGTTACAGCAAGCCTTTTACTCTTTTTGTCACAGAGCGCGAAGGTACAGCATTGTCAGTACTCACCCAGGATCACGCAGGTTCACACAAACCATGTGCTTATTTTTCCAGTACATTAGACCCAGTAGCTCAGGCTTTGCCTGCGTGCCTGAAATCAGTTGCAGCAACAGCTCTAGCAATCAGACAAAGTGATTCCATTGTATTAGGACACCAATTGACAGTACAGGTTCCACATTCCGTTGAAGTTCTTTTAAACCGTACACAGACTCAGCACTTGACTATAGCACGACTGACAGGTTATGAATTGACATTATCCCAGCCACACATAGAAATCAGGCGTTGCAACACACTGAATCCTGCTACACTTTTACCGTTAAGTACAACAGACCCTATGGCACATGACTGTGTGGAAGTCATTAACACCATGACGAAACCCAGACAAGATTTGACAGATATCGCATTATCAGATCCGGACCTGACACTTTACGTGGATGGTTCATGCATGAGAACAAGTACAGGAGAGTTAGTGGCCGCGTATGCAGTGACCACTGAAACCGAAGTCATAGAAACACATCGTATTGACACCCTGTCTGCCCAGGCAGCAGAGCTCATCGCTCTGACCCAAGCCTGTATTCGAGCCAAGAACAAGAAAGTTAACATATACACAGATTCCCGTTATGCATTCAGAGTTGTACACGACTTCGGAGTCCTTTGGCAATAGAGAGGTTTCTTAACTTCACACGGGGCCAAGATTCAGCACGGTCCCCTCATTCAAGCTCTGTTAGAAGCAATACATTTGCCTACAGCAATAGCCATCATGAAGTGTAAAGCACACACGAACGTCACCGACACTATTTCCCAGGGTAACGACCAGGCAGACCGAACAGCCAAGCATACAGCTCAGACTCATACTCATACTGATATGACAAAGGCAGTAGTTTCGACACATTGCATGACAGTTAGGGATCCCGCCCTAGATGTAATTGACATACAGACACATGCTACTCCAGACGAAATCAAGACATGGACGGAACTAGGAGGGATCCAGACAGAACAGGGATGGATGACGAAGGGAAAAGCCACATGGTTTCTCCCCGACTCTATGGTTCAAGTTATCATTAACACAGCACATAGCCCTGCACACTTAGGAGAAAAAGCCATGTTAGACAGTATTCAAAACCTTTGGTTCAATAAGCATTTACGAGCAGCAGCAAAACAGAAAGTGCGTACTTGCATGATCTGTTGTCAGTTCAACCCAGATAAAGGCATTCCCGTCGAGCAAGGTGGATGTCATCCTCCTGATCACCCCTTTGAAGTCCTCCAGATGGATTATATCCAGATGGACCGTTGTCGAGGATTCAAGTATGTCCTCGTAGTTGTATGTGCACTTTCCCGATGGACAGAAGCATATCCAGTCCCAGATTACACTGCCCCGATCACTGCCAAGCAGTTGGTTCGTGAATTCTTCCCGAGGTATGGTTTGCCTCGTGTCGTATATTCAGATAATGGACAGCCATTCTCGTCCGAGCTCATGAAACAGGTTTCCCTTTTGTTGGGATACCAGTAGAAGTTCCACTGTGTCCGACATCCCGAAGCAGCTGGATTAGTAGAGCGACACAATCAGACTCTGAAAACACGTCTTGCCAAGGTCTGTGCAGAAAAAGGGGTAGACTGGATAGTAGCCCTTCCAGTTGCTCTCTTCTACATGCGAATGGTAGCCCATTCTAGGACAGGGCTATCCCCGTATGAGGTGGTTTTCGGACGGCCACCGAATATGTGGGGGACGCCTCTGCCTCGTAAGATCACTGATGTTGACTGTAGTATGCTGACAGATTACCTTGCTTCCTTGATGTCTGCACTACAATCATGTCGTTCACAGGTTGCTGCAGCCTTCCCAGACAACACCGAGGTGAAGCCACACAAGATCATCCCTGGTGACCATGTTTACGTCCGTAACTTCGATCGGAAGAGTCCGCTGGAGCCCCGCTGGAAGGAGCCGAAGCTTGTCTTATTAACTACAAGGACTGCAATCAAGGTGGAAGGACGCAAAGGCTGGCTCCACTCGAGCCACGTAAAACGTTTTCATGGACTTCCGCCAAAAACAGATTCCCAGGACTTTCGCATTCCAGACACTGATACTAAACTCCCCCTGGTAGAGAAAACTCTGTCACAGGAGTACCGTTTAAAGTTGAGGTCTAGTAAGTCAGACAGTTTAATTGTTTAAGTCCTCTCCTAGGTGAAGCGGTTAGACAGGTTCCTGACATGTATAAGTTAGACCCCAATAGAGAGAGAGATAGACAGGAGATCAAGAAACAGAAATATTGTAAATCTCTCCGAAGCTACTGTATTGTTACTTTATTGATTATGTTTTTCCTGAGTCTTGCGATTATTGGCATAAGTATATTATTGCATATATTCTTTCCTATTGCCTCACATGCACACTCTTCTTTTAATGACACTGCAGATCACACCTTTAGTGATATGCCCCCTCACGAGTTGTCCTATCGACTTGCGCTGCGCAACAATTCATTCATCCGTATGTTACACCATTCTCATCATACCAGCAATGCCACCAATTGCTGGGTATGTGGCCGACTCCCTCCCTACCAGAAAATGTCGGGAGCCTTGCCTCTTTTTCCTTACCCGTTTACACATAATGGTTCATGTGGTGCATGCTTTACATTAATGTCCTCATTAAACAGTAAGTCCAAAGTTTCCCAAGGTGATTGGATATGGGGAAACCTGAATACTGTTATGAATAAGGCCTGCTTCCCTGACAAGGAGGGTCTTCCCCAAATGACAGGTACCAATCTAGAAAATGAAGTATATGGATTAGGCAGTTTTACACTTAGCCTCATGATTTTGAATGTCCAGTCAGAAACTAGTTCGAACTTACCCTCGATTTCAGTTTTGCCAGTAAAAGGTGATCTATGCGTCAGAAAGATTGGTTCAGTACATTTAGGACACAGCGATTGTAATACAGTCATTGAATTCAGTGATAAAGGCAAGTCTACATTCAAAGCTTCCCGGCATTCCTATTTAATTTGTGGCCATACAGCTTATATAAGTTTACCTCCAGACTGGGATGGTACTTGTTACATTGCATTCTTGCTGCCACCTGTTTTTCTAGCCCCACCCGATTACCATAGAAATTCTCATCTCAATCATGTTAGGCCCAAAAGAGATCTCCCGATTGTCGATTACACTGAAACAACATGGGAACAATACACAGATTTCAATAAAGGATTCTTCCCCTATTTAGGCACTGTCTCTAATAGTACGTCACTTGACCAGAACCCTTGAAGCAGTAATAAAAGAAACTACATTTGCCCTAGGTAACTTAACAGACAAGCAATCTGCTATGAGACTTGTCGTTCTTCAAAATCGTCTCATCCTTGACGTCATCCTGGCAGATAGGGGCGGGGCTTGTAGAGTCATCGGATCTAGCTGCTGTGTTTTCATTCCCAATAATGCACCGTCAGTATATAAAGCCATAACTCGGCTCCACAAGATTGCAAGTCAGATGCACCAGAATCCAGGCACCTGGACCTGGTCCGGTTGGCTCTGGAGCGTGTTATCAGCCTGGGGATGGAAAGTCCTATCCTTCCTCGGAATAGCCCTTCTCATAGTATTCAGTTGTTGTCTATGTCTACAATGTGGGCCAGCGATTTGTGGTCTGTGTGCCACATCATGTATTCCCCATCCAAGTCCACGTTCTAAATCCCGAATGAAAAAAGATGAGCAAATGATGTTATATGAACAGATAGATGGACTCATGAAGATTGATATATCATGAAGGGTCCGTAGGGGACAAGGAGGGAATGAGGTAATTGAAATTTTTATGGTCAAGTGTGTCCCCTATCGTGTACCCCAACGGCTCCATGTACGTGCTTCAAGTACATGTAATTTCCCTCCATGACCGAATATGAAGACGCAAATACATTTGCGTCCAACGTTAACATGTCCTCTTTCAGATCCACCATGAATGGATCGATAATTCAGTTCCTACCCATACCATGCCAACGTCTTTACATGGTACACTTTCACGTTTTTCTGGCTCTGCCGAGCTAGGCCCTGATTTCTGTCTTAAAGCCCTTTCTGCCTCCTGCCTCTGAAAGCTGCAGCATGGTCGCGCATCCCTGACCTCTGCCTTACTTCCTGCCAAGCAAAGCGGTGCCTGGCTCAACCTGGCCTGCCTGCCAAAACCGTATTTTGCCTTCAAGTTATCTGTTCAGCCTCCTCGAAAATACATTCCTGTCTAGTGATTTAGGTAAACATCTCCCCGGCTGCAGAGCAAAGAGCAAGCTTTCCTGTCTCCATGCAAGTAATTTACAGCTCCCGTTGCCATAGTAGGCCCATGGCCCCTGCACGTAGACACGTAGACATATATGCACGCACTAGTATTCAGTATAGATTAGCCTCTACCCGAGAGACCTTTTACTTCAGATAATACATCCTCCAAACATAAGATACCAGATATGTTATAGGTCCAGGTCGTTCTGACATCCCAGACTTCTGTCTCTTCTACTAGTGTTAAAGTTCCCCCCTGTTACACATCTATGTCACGTCATGCTAGCTGCGCGCGCATCCGCATTTTTCTGCTGATCCTGCAACTTTCTCTATGCCCCCAACCACATGTGACGATTCTTATGACGTTTCTCTGACATGCACTGTGCACGCCTCCGTGTACGCCTTCTTTCACGCCTCCTGTTACGCACATGTGTTCTTATCTTCTCTTCTCCACCTGTTACGCCAACTGTATTGGATTCAGTTATGTTACTTCACTATATATATTGTGTAATGTTAATAAAACGTTGACTGTCCCTTCCCGAACCCTCGTGGTGACGGAACATGATCTCCAACCTCGAGGTTTTTCCATTAAAACCCTTAAGACTCAGATACCACGGACTCTGCCTCTCATTTGTATGAGCTGTCTTGTAATGATAAATTATACGGAAAAACGGATTAGGTAAATTATTTACCACAAGTTCTAGAATTGCGAACTTTAGAGCTGGGGAGATACGCTCGAATCTCGGCATCAGCTCAACATCCTGCGATTTCAGGCAAATCGCTTGTCTCCCCGTGCCTACCACAAATGAATGTGTTCTTCTGTAATGTAAATTAAGCTCATGCCATGTTGTTGAGTTTGCAATATATAATATTGCACGGAAAAATGAAGTAGGGAAACTCGAGTTAACACACTACTGAACGCGCACTCTTAAGCGCATCAGCAGTACTCTGTGAATCGGAGCGTTTCACAGGCCTGTCACAGATAAGGAACGCTATCAAAACAAAATCCTACAAAACAATATACTACTGGCCGGCAGCAATACATACCAGGACAACGTCGGGACGGGCAGCTAGTATTGATATATAAGGTTGGACTACGCTCCCTAACCTCAAAGCATATCCTTATACCAATTTCCAGCCTTTTGAAAAATATTTAGGACTTGCAACCGATCTATACTAATATATTAAAGAGAGAGCCCAAACCTTTGAGGCGGGTAATCTCAGGAACCACAGCACCATTCACAACACCCAATACAGCGTTGGAAAAGGCAGTTGCAGCAGAAGGACATAGGCTATGCAGACGCCCACCATATACATTTAAAAGGTAAAAGAACCGTGCCAGCAAAGTAGTCCCTTGTGGGCGTGTCTGCGTTGTGCTGTGGGCATGTGCTAGGGGCGTGACAAAAGCTGGGGGCGTGCGGTACGTTCCGCACTTCATGCCATGTCTCATATCATATGCTGTGGGCGTGTGCTGGGGGCGTGGGCGTGTGCGGGGCGCGGGATTACGGAGAAAAAAAGCGAGCATTGTGCCCAATATTTCATTGTTTTTTCTTCCGAGGTTCTGTACATTTCAGCTCCGGGTTTGCTTGCCCCACGCTCCTAGTGAGGTGCACCTGCTTTACTGTATGGAGGTCAGGCATGGCGCTATTCCCAAGGGCCGGAAGGAGCACAAACAGGGGCCATTGTGCAGGAAATGTAATCTTGCCTTAACTTCCTGTGACGCCTGAAGCGCACACTGGAGATTTTCCACTTCTGTTGTGCACAGGCCTCGCGCCACCCACATCCGGACACAAGGCCCGCCTTCACGGAAATAGCAAGAAAGGGACTATCCCTCCCCCGGGAATATGTGATGATATTCCGCAAACCAACATCCCGCATACCATCACTCCGCAATTTTTATAACGCGGGGCTATTATTCCACAAAGACATAATTTCTAAAACTTTTACAACGCATATGACTTTATCAAGCATGCCATTATAACGCAAATGCACGTGTGGTAAAGTCATATACATTGTAAAAGTACATTATTAAAACATCAAATATATGTTTGTATATATGTGTATTTATATATATTTTTTTATATATATATATATATATATATACATTTTTTAATTAAAACATTTATTCTTTTAAATTACATTATTTGTATTATTTTAATTTATTATTTTATTTTATTACCCTTTAACCCTAAAAACGAATCCCACCCTGCTCCCTTTAAATACCTCCAGAGGCATGGCTAAAGTTTCTGGCGCCCGGGGCTATCCCTCAGATTGCCGTCCTTGGCCGCGGGGCTGGGGAAAAAGGACGGGGAGTAGCGGGGTGGATTGGCAGGGTTCAAGTTACAATGCCACTCTCTACTCCACTGCAGGTGAAAGCAAAGGTCGGAGCGGAGGTGCTGCGTGGGTCCACCCACTATTTTGACAGGGTGAACACCGTCCACCCTGCCAAGAAATTGTCTCACACAGAAATATGCTGAACTTGATCTGGTGTCATTTTCAGACTCCTGGACACGTTCAGCAGCACCTGCACAGTCTGCTTTTCATTCCCATCAGCAACGTGCTAGCAGCGAGGGGGGCTTTTATATCTTAACCTCCAGCTGGGCCAAAGATAAAGGCCAAGTTAAGGGGCCATTAGGCCTCCTTTTGATGGAGTGGCCTGGAACCTCACACTTAACCCCTAAAGTGCTGCGTCGGGGCGTTGGCCGACGGCAGCACTACCTCCCCAGTGCTGCGCACGACCATTGGACGTCCATTCAACACTAGTTCCAATGGACAGCGCAGCACTGGGGAGGGATATTTGCGAGCATCTATGAGGTTAAATGTAAATGCAACAGAGGGAAACAAATGCACACAGCTTGTTATCTCTTCACAGGTACTTAAGAGAGTGTGGTAAAATCGATTACCTATACTTAATTTGCTATCAATAATCAATAAGAATAACTCAGAAAAATAAGAGGCAAAATCCGGGATATTGAGGTAAACTCAAAAGGGTTTTATTCCTGTAAAAGGAATTGGGTTATTGGCTCGAGCCAAGGTGGCATAACCATTCCATCACCACACAGGTTCAGGAAGGGGCAGACAGACAACATATTGTTTACAGAGGTACATATATATAGTCAATGCATTACAATGTATGAGCATATAGTAGGCGTAACAGCTGGAAAAGAAGAGATAAAACATGGAAACGTCATCAAAAAGGCGGTACAATGGGCGTGCATGAAGGCGTACACTAGAAACGTCACTTGTCATGAGGTCACAAGTAGGTGGATCCATAGGAGAATCTTGCAATGTCAGCAGAAATTCATGGCAGAGATGCGCGCGCAGCAGATTGACGTGAATCTGACGTATAACCAGAGGGTGAAAGGACTTGACATTTAGCACTACAAGTGTAGACATAAGTGTAGACATAAGTCTGGGATGTCAGATCAACCTAATCCCAAATTGTATCTGGTATCGTATGTTTAAGGAACAGTAGTATCTGGAAGGGAAAAGGTCTCTCGGGCGGAGACTACTCTATACTGTCTGCATGTATGCGTCTACGTGTTGGTATGCGGGGTGAGGGGGCATGGGCCTACCATGGCAACGGAGTCTATGAATTACTTGCACGGAGACAGAAGAACCGGGCCCTCTGCTCCTGCAGCTGGGAGGATGTTTACTTGAGCTACGAGACAGGAATGTGTTTTCGAGGAGTGGAGCAGATAATTCGAAGGTTGAATACAGTCTTGGCAGGCAGAGGTTAGGCTATGCGCCGGAGCCGCGCAAGGAGTAAGGTGGGGGCCACTGGTACAGAGGTAGCCAGGACTGAGGCCCTCGGAGTCAGAAAGCAGGAGAGAACTCGAAAAAAAAGACTCAATGGCATATTCTGGGCCTACTTCGCCAGAGCTGAAAAACGTGTAAAGTGTACCACAAAAAGACGGTGGCACGACATATATAGGAACTGAATATTCAATCCGTTCATGGCGGATCTGAAAGAGGACAAGTTAAAGATGGACGCAAATGTATTTGCGTCTTCGTAGCTGGCACAGGAGGGAAATAACATGCACTGCAAGCTAGTACATGGAGACGGTGGGGTACTCGCTGGGGAACACTACTCGATCAAAAAATTATATTTCCTCATTCCCTCCTTGTTCCCCACGGACCCTTCATGATACATCGATTCTCATTAATTGATCGACTTGTTCACTTAACATCATTTGCTCTTCTTTCTTTACGCGCTTTGAATGGGAACTTGAACGTGGAACACATGAAGTGGCACACAGGCCGCAAATTGCCGGTCCACATTGGATACACAGGCAACAACTGAATACTACAAGAAAACCAATACCTAGGAGGGATAGGATCTTCCACCCCCAGGCTGACAACGTTGTCCAGAACCAACCGGACCAAGTCCAGGTGCCTGGAGTCTGATGAATTAAACTCGCAATTTTATGGAGACGTGTAATAGCTTTGTACACGGTTGGCGCGTTATTGGGGATGAAAATACAGCAGCTTGACCCGATGACCTTACAAGCTCCACCCCTATCTGCCAAGATGACGTCAATAACGAGACGATTTTGAAGAACAACAACCCGCATGGCGGACTGCTCCTCCGTTAAGTTACCTAGAGCTGAAGCGGTCTCAAGTACCACTGCTTCGAGGGTTCTGGTTAATCTACGGATTAGTTTACTATTTGAAACAGTACCTAGGTAGGGGAAGAAGCCTTTATTGAAATCTGTATATTGTTCCCATGTAGTTTCTTTATAATCGACAAGCGGGAGATCTCTCTTGTATCTATGCTTTACCAAATTGGTATTTCTATGATAGTCGGGAGGGGCTAGAAAAACAGGTGGCAGAAGGAATGCAATATAACAGGTGCCATCCCAGTCTAAAGGCAAACGGACATATGCGGTATGACCACAAACAAAATAGGAATGACGTAGAGCCCTAAACGTGGATCTACCATGGTCAGTAAATTCGACTACAGTGGTACATTTACTATGACCTACGTGTACAGAACCATTATTGCGAACACATAGTTCACCAGTAATAGGCAAGACTGCCATAGCAGGTAGAACAGGAGCAGCTTCGGATTCGACAGATAAAATCATGAAAGTGACTGTGTAATTTCCTAACCCATATACTTCGTTTTCTAGATCAGTTCCAGTATCAACGGGGAGTCCCTCCTTGTCAGGGTAGCATACCTTAAGCAGGACTAAGTTCAGGTCACCCCAAACCCAGTTACCTTCATAAATAGCAGCAGTAGAGACCAAGGAATTGAGCATTTTAAACCATGCACCACATGTGCCATTATGAGTGAACGGGTACGGGAAAAGGGGCAAAACACCCTTGTTTTCTTGGTAAGGAGGGAGTCGACCACATATCCAACAATTAGTAGCATTGGTAGCCTGATGGGAGTGATGTAACATACTAATGAAAGTGTTGTTGCGCAGCGCAAGTCTATATGATAATTCATGAGGCGGTAAGTCACTAAAAGAATGTTCAGTAGAAGCATTATAAGTAGATTGTGCACGCTTGAATATAGGATAATAGATATGTAGAAGAATACCAGCAATGATAACCAGCAAACATAGAAAAAACATAACAAGTAATGTCACTATACAGCGACTACGAAGCGATTTGCAATACGCCTTTTTCTTATGTTGTCTTTGTCTATCTGTCTCTCTATCTCGATCTAGGGGATACATGTCAGAAACTAATTTAACCGATTCACCTAGGGGAGGACTTAAACAATTAAACTGTCTGACTTGCTAGATCGTAACTTTTGTCTGTAAATTTCTGAAGCAGTTTTCTCAACCAAAGGGAGTTTCGTGTCAGTTTGTGGAGGAGGGCAGGGCTTAGTGTCCAAGTCCGAAGGAAGTCCAAAGTATTTTTTTAATATGGCTGGAATGCAGCCATCCCTTCCTGCCCTCTATCTTAACCGCTGTCCTCGTTGTAAGCAAAACCAACTTCGGCGATTGCCAGCGGGGCTCCAGTGGGCTCTTCCGATCAAAATTCCTAACGTAGACGTAATCGCCAGGAACCACCTCATGGGGCTTCGTCTCGGTGTTGTCGGGAAAGGCTGCAGCTACCTGTGAACGACAAGATTGTAGTGCAGACATCAAGGAGGCAAGGTAATCTGTCAGCATAAGACAATCAACATCAGTTATTTTACGCGGAATGGGCGTCCCCCACATATTCGGTGGCCTACCAAAGACCACTTCATACGGGGATAGTCCAGAACGGGAATGGGCCACCATCCTCATATAGAAGAGGGCGACCGGCAAGGCAACTATCCAGTCTATACCTTTATCTCTACAGATCTTGGAAAGTCGGATTTTCAGTGTTTGATTATGACGCTCCACGAGACCTGCTGCCTCGGGATGCCGGACACAATGGAACTTCCACTGGTAACCTAACAGAAGTGTAATATGTTTCACAAGTTCGGATGAGAATGGCTGACCATTATCTGAGTACACGATACGGGGCAAACCATACCGCGGGAAGTATTCACGAACCAACTGCTTGGCAGTGGTCGGAGCAGTGTAATCGGGAACTGGGTATGCCTCTATCCATCGGGAAAGAGCACACACGACTACGAGAACATACTTGAATCCTCGACACCGTTCCATCTGGATATAATCCATCTGGAGGACTTCAAAAGGGTGGTCGGGAGGCTGAAATCCACCTTGTTCTACGGGGATGCTTTTACCTGGATTGAACTGACCACAAATCATGCAAGTACGCACTTTCTGTTTGGCTGCTGCCCGTAAGTTTTTATTGGACCATATGTGTTGAATACTGTCTAGCATTGCTTTCTTTCCAAGGTGTGCGGGACTATGTATTGTATTAATGATGACTTGTACCATAGAATCGGGGAGAAACCATGTAGATTTTCCCTTCGTCATCCATCCCTGGTCTGTTTGGACCCCTCCTAGTCTAGTCCATTCCTTAATTTCATCTGGTGTTGCATGTGACTGTATGTCGATCACATCATGTGCGGGATCCCTAACTGTCATACAGTGTGCTGGTACCCCTATTTGTGTCTGATCAGTTACATGAGTTCGGTTTTGAGCAGTTTGCTTTGCTGTTCGGTCTGCCAGGTCGTTACCCTGGGAAACGACATCAGTAACCTTAGTATGTGCCCTGCATTTCATGATAGAGATTGCAGTAGGTAGATGTATTGCATCTAACAGAGCTTGAATGAGGGGACCATGCTGGATGTTGGCACCGTGAGAAGTTAAGTAACCTCTTTCTCGCCAGAGGACTCCAAAGTCGTGAACGACTCCGAATGCATAACGTGAATCAGTATATATGTTAACTCTCTTATTCCTAGCTTGTATACATGCTTGTGTCAGAGCAATAAGCTCTGCTGCTTGGGCTGACAAAGTGTCAATACAATTTGTTTCAATGACTTCCGTGTCTGTCGTGACGGCGTAGGCTGCCACTAATTCACCTGTCTTTGTTCTCATACATGAACCATCCACATAAAGTGTCAGGTCTGGATCTGGTAACGGAACATCTGTTAAGTCTTGTCTGGGCTTTGTTGTGATAGTGATAACTTCGATGCAATCATGTGCCAATGGATCTACTCCATTTATTGGCAATAACGTGGCAGGATTCAATGTGCTGCAGCGTCTGATTTCGATGTGTGGCTGAAACAATGTCAATTCATAACCTGTCAATCTTGCTATGGTCAGGTGTTGGGTTTGAGTTCGATTTAAAAGGACTTCTACAGAATGTGGAACCTGTACTGTCAATGGATGTCCTAACACAATAGAATCACTCTGTCTGATTGCTAAAGCTGTGGCTGCAACTGATTTCAAACATGCTGGAAGGGCTTGTGCGACTGGGTCTAATGTACTGGAAAAATAAGCACAAGGATTGTGTGAACCTGCTTGTTCCTGGGTGAGGACTGACAATGCAGTACCTTCACGTTCTGTAACAAAAAGTGTAAAAGGCTTACTGTAACATGGTGTTGCTAAAACAGGTGCTTGACATAAGGCTTTCTTTAAGTCCTCAAAAGCTTGTGTATGTTCCTGAGTCCAAGGGAGGACAGACGAAGTCGCTGCCTCCTGTGTTGTTAACTGAATGAGTGGCTTTGCTAGAAATGCATATTGGGGAATCCATTGTCTACAGTATGAGGTGAGGCCTATAAAGGCCCGTACCTCCTTTTGTGTTCTGGGTGGCGTCATGTTAACAATTAACTGAATGCGATCAGGTGTGAGCTGTCTCCCCACTTTGGACAGCAAGTGACCCAGGTACACAACTTGCTGAACACAGAATTGTAGCTTCGAAGGAGACACCTTGTGTCCCTTGTCAGCCAGGAAGTTCAAAACAATCAGAGATGCATTTTCACATTCGGGTTCGCTTCGAGCGGTGATCAGCAGATCATCGACATACTGAAGCAGAGCAGTGTGAACTGGCATGTGGATACTGTCTAGTTGTTTTTTCAATGCTTGACTATAGATGCTGGGGCTTTCTGTGAATCCTTGAGGTGCACGGGCAAATTTAAAAGATCGTCCATTTAAACTGAATCCGAACAAATATTGGCTTTCCGGATCAATGGGGACACTGAAGAAAGCATTCTTGAGATCGATTACAGTAAAGAACGCTGCTTCGGAATCAATGGCTGTCAGTAACGAAGAGATATCTGGGACCACAGGGTACTGTGGTACAATGCATTTGTTCAATTCGCGCAGATCAATAACCAATCGATAAACAGGTGGGGAATTTTGGTCAGTACGTTTGAGAACAGGAATGATAGGAGAATTACACACATTAGAGTCGGTTTCCACAACCACTCCTTGTGCGATTAGCTCGTCAATGATTCTCAGTAAAGCCACTACAGCATCTGGAGGTAACTTGTATTGTCGAATTCGTGGTAATACCACCCCTGCTTTAAGTGTGACTCGATACGGGGTAATGTGCATGCAACCTACATCAGTGGGGCCCTGCGCCCACAGGTGGGCAGGGACGTTCTGTAGTCGGGGATCCATATCTCTCAATACATAATGGCCTTTGAAATCTCGCAAAAATAATCGTACTCCCTCGGGAGAACAACAAATAATGGCTCCTAGAGCTTTCAGTGTTTTTATGCCTAATAGATTTTCTGGACATGATTTCGTAAGCAATAAGTCTGTAGTCCGTGTCAGAGGACCTACTGCAAGAGGGAGGGGTTGTGATACTTCGTTGATAATCGGTTTTCCTGAAAATCCGAGGGACACGTTCTGTGAGCCTGAGAGGGGTGCCCCTGGTACTTCACTATGGCTTATCGTGGTTCTGCTTGCCCCTGTGTCAATGAGAAACTTTCTGTCTTTCCCTAAAACTTGACTATGTACATAAGGACCATTCTGATCTACAGGAACTTCAATAAGGGGCAAGCGGAATTCACTCTCTAGGCTGTTTCATGTGTATCGTTGGTAATCAGGGTAATCGTTCTGTGCATACTGATACATTTGCTGTGTCGTGGTTTGTGTTGCAGCAATGGGCTGTTGCTGAGGTATCGCTACTGTCTGTGAAGGAGCTGGCATGGGTGCGATCTGCTGTATGTTCTGGGGTACTTGTTGTGAAGTCTGATCTTGTCTAGGAGGACGTGGTCTCTCTTTAGTCTTGCCCGTGGCAATATTATGCTTCAAAACGGGACATTCATTTATATAATGACCTGGCTGCTTGCAATAATTACATACACCCTTTACGGGAGCTGACGAATTACTAGATTGGTTCGCACCCTTCTTCTGACCATCAGCAGGAACCGACTGAGCAACTAACATTTTCATTTTCGTATCTTTCATACGTCTCTGTTCATGTTCTTGTTCTTCTCTAAGTCTATTCTGGTGATACTGTAACATTTGTAACATTTGCGAAGGGGTATTAGCTTGCCAAGTGCTTTCTACTTTCAGTACTCTATTCTTGACCTGGGGTAGGGAATTCTCGACTAATTTCGTTACAAAAAGATGTGGATATGACTCGCTACTTGCTTTCAGACCGCTGTTAATACCAAAACATTTCTCAAATCGTGTATAAAAATCACTAGTGTCTTCATCAGGTTTCTGTTTGCATGCTGAAATTGCACCCCAATCTTCCTTTTTCGTACTCAATAAACGTGGCAACACTTGTACTAATAAACCTGGTAACGCTTTAACTTTATCTCCAAGCCCTAGGCCTGGCACTCGGGTATTCTCTTCATCTTGTAATGCAGCCCAATCAATCTTTGCATCACCCACCTCCCACTCTTTTTCTTTGAGTTTCTCATATATGCCTGGAGGTAGTAATACTTTCAGTATTTTCATGAGGTCGGGATAAGTGTAATCGCCCATTAATAACATATCCTTTATTTCGCGGTGAAAACCTGCAGGGTCTTTATCGTGACTGGGTACTAATTTCTTCATTTCCAATAATTCCATTTTAGTTACAGGAGTATACACGAACACGCGTCTAAGCGTGTGGTCTGCGTTCTGTACGGGGTGCACTTCTCGCAACGGATTCTGTCTATCCATGTAATACATGGTCTTTCGTTCCATAACGGGTGCTGCGTTAATCTGTGGACATAAGAATGTACCATACTTGTGGCGGTGTTCTAGAATTACTTTAATCAGGTCAGTACTTAGACCTTTCCATCTGTTCGTGACCAGTTCTATTAGTATATCGCGCAGGGGACCTGGATCAGAATGTTGGCTTTTATATAATAAAAGCAGATGCTGTATCATGTACATACCAGCTAAACGCTGCTCACTCGGTGTCAAGTTCAGGAACGTATGCGCTAACACATCATCACCATATTTCTCAGAGTTGTCAGCCCATTGCACGGCTGACCTGGCTAATTCTTGTTCATCCATAGAGTCAAGTGCATGATACCCCATGCGCTCTTGAAGTACTCGGTCGGTGGCTTGGAATAGGTGTTCGGGTGTTTTAGGATTACACATGGCTTCCTGATATATTCTTTTACATTCTGGGCGCACTGGGCGCATCGAATTATGAAATGGCCTTCCTTTACCTACATACGCTACCATTTCTCTGACTGGCAACTGTGCTTGTGCTGGTGTCTCTGGTTCTTCCTCTGCCTCCTCCTCTGTGGATTCATGTTTGTCGGAATCTACTTCCGGTACGGGCTGTCTTTTCTCGTGCATCTTAATTATTGAAGTTCTGATTCTTCGGTACATGTTATCTATACAGGCTTCTTTGTCATGCTGTCCATCGGCTATATGTCGGCCCCATTTGTGGAGTGCTTTCAAATCTTCCGGGTTCGTACCCGGCCTATCTGCTTCTCGGATTAAACAGTTTATAAGAAACCGTAATAACTTGGCTTTAGTATCCACTTTCTGATGGGCCATGGCCTCCTTAATGCTTTCAGGCCCTACTCCTGTCTGCACAAACTTATATATTCGATCTAAGTGATCTGTCATTTCAGGCAGTGACATCAGGAAGTTCGTGACTCGTCGTAAACGTACTGATGCAAGTAACATGTCCACGTCACTCTTTTTACCAGGTACAGGATCATATCTACAATCTGTAAGGCGATCTCCATAAAATGTAATATCTGTTCTAGGTGTACGCTGTTGCGCTATTTCTCTAAGACTCAGGCGATGGTTTGGTGGCGGAGTCTGGTAACCTGCCCCTCCGGACGCGCCTCCTGAGGCACCGGCTCCGAAAGGGTTAGTCAGATCTGTATCAAGGGAAGTAGGAGGAGGTAGATCAGGAGGAGGATTCCGGGGAGGAGTAGCTTGTCGGGGAGGAAGAGCATAAGGGTTCTGACCGTTAGGCGCAGGCCCTGGCGCAGGCAAGGGCGCAGGCAATGGGGTATTAACATAGGTGGGAGCAACATCATCTAAGTAGGAAGAAAGGAAAACGTCCTTTGCTGTCCTCTGGTGCGTTTTAGTCGGGAGCAATGGGGGTGGTAGGTCCTTCGGTGCTTCTGGAGAGGCCTTAGGCAAGCCTTTTGATAGGATGGGGAACATGCCATTCATAAGCGTATTACGCTGTCTGTCTACTTGTTCTAATTTTACTCTGATACCTTCCTCAACTATTGCGTCTTCTCGGACCTTGTCGGGTTCCTCCTTACTCTTTTCTTCTAGTCTGTGAGCTTTTTCTGTGCGCCTATGCGACTCTTTACGCCATAACTCGATGGCATCTTTCTGTGACTGTCTGGCTTTCTTTTTCCATAATGCTTCTTCTACTCTCATGATGCAATCTGCATCCCATGTCCCTGCAGCGGGCCATCTCTGATTCTCTGACAGTTCTTTAGTGTAGTCTACCCACAAGTCGAGAAATAAAACAGCGTCTAGGCCGTGTTTATGGTACATAAAGTACCCTGGAGTGTCCCTAGGTGGAATGGGAACGGCTTCTTCTAGAACCCCTTTGCGGGTTTTTATTTGTCTTAGTTTGGAGAACAACGGCATTCTGAAATCAGGCTTGATTCTTACTCAGATATGAACACACTATACATAAGACACGTCTAAGCACAACAATGAAAATCGAACATTCACTCATACCACGACATTTGAATGACACATTAAAACATTTCAGGAACGAATCACATTAATAGGTAACAGTGACAAGTGCAACAGGATGTACCGCTAAACGGCACGGATACACCTTATACAGGTGCAGACTAGATATACTGCTATACAGTACAGATACACTGCTAAACAGTGCAGAACAGGCTCGTGTACCCGAACCCGACTTGACCGGCACAAACTAATGCGCACGTCAGGATGCGTCCCTAGCAACGGTACTCACCAGGAAGCACGGAAACAGAAGGCCTCGGAAACTCTGGACTGGACTCAACGCGGACTGGATTCGGACTCGACGCAGATACTTCGGAACCTCGGACTCTGGTGGGCCTCGGTATACCACGGATCTTGCTCTCTCAGCTAGGCTCAGGTCGGGATCCTCCGCACTCCTCACCGCCTCGTCTGGGTGTCGATCGCAGCCTCAGTCACCTCCGTTGGCCTGAGGGAGATACAGGAAATCCTGCGGGTACGCGTAATTGTCCGTCCGGCTGTGGCAGGGGGCTAGGCCTGCAACGCACCACCGGCGCGTGGGGTGGGGGAGGGGTCCCTATTCGGGCGCCAGAACTGTGGTAAAATCGATTACCTATACTTAATTTGCTATCAATAATCAATAAGAATAACTCAGAAAAATAAGAGGCAAAATCCGGGATATTGAGGTAAACTCAAAAGGGTTTTATTCCTGTAAAAGGAATTGGGTTATTGGCTCGAGCCAAGGTGGCATAACCATTCCATCACCACACAGGTTCAGGAAGGGGCAGACAGACAACATATTGTTTACAGAGGTACATATATATAGTCAATGCATTACAATGTATGAGCATATAGTAGGCGTAACAGCTGGAAAAGAAGAGATAAAACATGGAAACGTCATCAAAAAGGCGGTACAATGGGCGTGCATGAAGGCGTACACTAGAAACGTCACTTGTCATGAGGTCACAAGTAGGTGGATCCATAGGAGAATCTTGCAATGTCAGCAGAAATTCATGGCAGAGATGCGCGCGCAGCAGATTGACGTGAATCTGACGTATAACCAGAGGGTGAAAGGACTTGACATTTAGCACTACAAGTGTAGACATAAGTGTAGACATAAGTCTGGGATGTCAGATCAACCTAATCCCAAATTGTATCTGGTATCGTATGTTTAAGGAACAGTAGTATCTGGAAGGGAAAAGGTCTCTCGGGCGGAGACTACTCTATACTGTCTGCATGTATGCGTCTACGTGTTGGTATGCGGGGTGAGGGGGCATGGGCCTACCATGGCAACGGAGTCTATGAATTACTTGCACGGAGACAGAAGAACCGGGCCCTCTGCTCCTGCAGCTGGGAGGATGTTTACTTGAGCTACGAGACAGGAATGTGTTTTCGAGGAGTGGAGCAGATAATTCGAAGGTTGAATACAGTCTTGGCAGGCAGAGGTTAGGCTATGCGCCGGAGCCGCGCAAGGAGTAAGGTGGGGGCCACTGGTACAGAGGTAGCCAGGACTGAGGCCCTCGGAGTCAGAAAGCAGGAGAGAACTCGAAAAAAAAGACTCAATGGCATATTCTGGGCCTACTTCGCCAGAGCTGAAAAACGTGTAAAGTGTACCACAAAAAGACGGTGGCACGACATATATAGGAACTGAATATTCAATCCGTTCATGGCGGATCTGAAAGAGGACAAGTTAAAGATGGACGCAAATGTATTTGCGTCTTCGTAGCTGGCACAGGAGGGAAATAACATGCACTGCAAGCTAGTACATGGAGACGGTGGGGTACTCGCTGGGGAACACTACTCGATCAAAAAATTATATTTCCTCAAGAGGCATGCTTTTGGCTGAATTAGGTCCATTTATGTAAGTGCATGAACTGTAAGAATGTCATATGTGTTGGTCTGTCACAGTATTTACACACAATTTAAATAGTACTATTTTCATGCAAGTGTCTAAATCAGTGTATAAGATGAGTTGCATGAGTCAATGAGGGTTGAAAGATATATCCTACATAGCTCACTGTGCTATATTGAAAGGCTTACTATTTATGAACTGCAAGTAACGAAAGGATCTGTGTTCAAAGCAGTAACCTGCTTACCTTGTTACATAAAACAAACATTCTATCATCTGCATATTACATGATGTGCTTTGCCAGCACATTAACCTTCTATACTACTTCGAGTCAGATCTGGAACTACACAAAACAGAAATCTCTCCATGAAATACTTTAACCACCTGGGTTATCTCACTACTTATTATTTCATGATATATACTGGGCACCTCTGCAGCAGATGTCTTTCCCCATAAAAATATTAGACAATGCAGACTGTGTAACCAATTAAGCATAAAAGATCTACCAACATGCTTCTCCTTGCTGCCTAGTGCTTTAAGCAGGGTTTTAGAACATTTTTAACATTAGTTGAGGCATCGGGATTGCGCCACTGTTTTTTAGCACAACCCCAAAGCAAAATCTAATTTGCTAAATTTCATAATGCACTTAAATGCACTCATGATATGTGATGTCACTTACCGTCACTTACTGTGATGCCATGTGTGAGGTCATGCGTTGTGACATCACAGGCTGTGATGGCACACACTATGATGTTACTTGACTAACTATGTAAGTCTACCCCAACATGCTGGAGTTACAAGAAAGTCCATAGCTTAAAAAAATACAATATACATATTTTTCCCCACAGCACAGGCAGTTTCGTTCTTTCTCATCCACCACATGCATTTCAAAAAGGCCTGCCCCGGGCCCATCCCTCTGGGTAACTTCATGTGTTGTCAGTCAGCCAGCAGTGTAGTCCAGCAATCATTCGAGACTCCTTTGAAAAGCATCACCACCGACCCACCTGTGGCCCCCAGGTCAAAACTAGAGATCCTTCCAACTCTCAGTGTCACAACTCACCCATATCCAACAAGTGATACCTTAAACTGACAGCCGCCCTTAAGTTAAGATCCTACTGCTGCTGTATAGAACAGAGGAATAAAAATTCTAATGTCATTCATTTTCACCTATCTTATTTAGGCTGTCAGTGTCATAGCTGCCATGGTTTCAGATTGCTATGTGTGACATTTTCAGAATTTCAACGATTAGGAGTGACACTTTCTCCCGAGGTAAGAATCAAGCAAATACGACAAGGGAAACATATAAATATCAGAATTAATACCCATTTGAGCAATAGGAACTCTAATAATATCTTACAACTGCTGCACAGCAACCACAATTCGATGCCAAAATATTCAGCCCATACAGTGAACCTGTCACACCTACACTTCAGGGTGTGTACTGGAAGACAGCGTGCATATGTGATTTTACTGCATGAAAGGTTTGTGGTAATATAAGAAAAATCAAGAGTACAACCCAGTGCAGCAAACCCAACACATCCAAAAAAATCCCAAAACAATCAGCCCAAAACTGTCACTTCAGGGGTTGCATTGGAAGCAGGCATGATAAGAAAACTACCACCTCAATGCCTCAACAAGGTATAGTGGGGAGAGTGCGTGTATTTAAAATTGCTGCAGGACATTTTTTTTTATAAATTCAGGAAATCAACAGTTCTCGGTTACACGGCCGCAGGCAGATCCGGAAGACCGCGGCGCCTGCACATTGTTAAAGGCATAAAGTTAAGTACAATTAGAACTTAAGTACCTTACTTCTTTGCGAGGTGAGCCGGTGCCCCGCCAACAGGTCAGCCATGTCTGGCTCGCAGTCATGCTTACTCCTGTGGCAACCAACGCCAGGCCTCGTGATTCTGGCAGGTACTGTATACGGTAGTGGACTGGTGACAGTGCCCTGGGCTGTTCCTGCGGCCGCCGCGATCCTCTCTCAGCCTGGCCGCAGGTGAGGGGTCAGGTCAATCCGGTGGTGGTGTGGGTGCCTGGATCGATGTAATTAACCCCTTCACTGCAGTGGCTATTCTGCCACAGTGCTAAGGGGGCGGGGCGGCCGCGCGGCGGCCACATGCTGGTGACGGACCCGCTCCGTCACCAGCCTCGGTTGAGCTGTGCTCATGATGGAGCGGTTCCGTCATGGCCCGCCCCGCTCAATGGAACGCTCAGCGCAGGCGTGGAATTCGCGCCGTGAAGGCGTTCCGAGCGGGCCATGACGGAACCGCTCCGTCATCAGCACAGTGCACCCGCAGATGATGACGGAGCGGTTCCGTCATCAGCCTCCAAAGGGTTAATAAATACTGCCACTGTACGAGGGCCTCTTTCATTTCGCCACAAGGAGACACTTTCACAAGACTGCCGCCGGTAGTAATGATAATCCCGCTCGTGGGATCATAACGGATGCAGTGCCATGATTGCCCACTAGTTTAAACTCCACAACAGGTAGCCTTTTCGCGCCACAGACGTTTTTTTCTCTTAAACAAGGTGGCTGGAAACGAAAGTAGCCATTGGGCATCCGGGCTCTGACACCTGTCGAGGTTTCTGTACTGCGGGGTCTGATGAGAGTGCGAGTCAGTGGCGTCTGAAACCACTATGCCTGGTCACGGTGGTGCATGATTTTCTTGGAAGCAGGTGCGCTTGCACTTCCAGATATACATGCATACTGGCTGCTCAGCAACAGCCGCCACATGGGCCCGCCGCCCCAAAAATAGTGCCGCCAGGGGTAGACCGCCCCCCCCCCACACCCTCCTAGCTACCCCGGTGAATACCTCTGCACCCCAAATTCATAACCCACCCTTACTCCTTAAAATACGCCAACACCCTTAAACACTAACCCATCTTAACCCTATAAATATACCCTGTACCCCAAAACCCAAACTTATCCCTAAGCCCTAAAAATACCCCTGTACCCCCAAACCTAAACCTAGCCCTGAACCCTATAAATACCCCTGTACCTCAAAACCCAAACCTACCCCTGAACCCTAAAAAATACCCCTGCACCCTGACACCCAAACCTAGCCCTGAACCCTAAAAATACCCCTGTACCCAAAAACGCAACCTAACCCTGAACCCTAAAAATAACCCTGTACCCCAAAACCCAAACCTACCCTTGAACCCTAAAATACCCCTGTACCCTAAACCCCAAACCTAGCCCTGAACCCTAAAAATACCCCTGTACCCCAAAACCAAAACTTAGCCCTGAATCCTTAAAATTCCCCTGTACCCCAAAACCCAAACCTACCCCTTAACCCTAAAAATATCCCTATACACCAAAACCCAAACCTAACCCTGAACCCTAAAAATACCCCTGTACCCCAAAACCCATACCTATCCCTAAACTCTAAAACTACCCCTGCACCCCATAACACAAAACTATATCTGAACCCTTAAAATACCCAAACACCCCAAAACATATACCTGAATACCCCAAAACATATATCCCTATACCGATACTTACCTTATCCAAACATTAAAAAAAAACATGCTTTTACCATTCATGCATTTACAACGAATTTTGTTGTAAATGTATGCGTGGTAAAAGCATATAAAATGTAATGCCATGCGTTATAATGGCATTGCGGAGTCAGGGAACTTTCGGAATGAAAGTATGCGGAGTGATGGTATGCGGAAAGAAAGTTGCGGAATAATAGGTGTTTACCCTCCCCGGGTAAGTACATTGGTGGCACCGTGGCCCACAGCTCCAGCAACATACTCATATTTTTTCACCACCCATTTGAAAAATGCACAGGTCTCTCTCATTGATGGCCAGCACCAACATACACTTTTAGACACACCTCCCACCACAAGTTCTAGAATTGCGAACTTTAGAGCTGAGGAGCTACGTTTGAATCTCTGCATCAGCTCAACATCCTGTGATTCCAGGCATATCGCTTTGTCTCCCCGTGCCTACCACAAATGAATGTGTTCTTCTGTAATCTAAATTGTGCTCCTGCCATGTTGTCGAGTTCGCACTATATAATATTGCAAGGAAAAATAAAGTAGGGAAACTCGAGTTCACACACTACTGAACGCGCACTCTTAAGTGCATCAGCAGCACACTGTGAATCGGTGCATTTCACAGGCCTGTCACAGATAAGAAATGCTATCAAAACGAAATCCTACAAAACAATATACTACTGGCCGGCAGCAATTCATACCCGGACAACGTCGGGACGGGCTGCTAGTTTCTTATACATGCGGGCTATGGTACCAGCACTTCTGTGCCCTCCTTTGCTTATATGCCTTATTTATGTATGCCCTATCTATCTATGGCCTATCTATGTGCACTTTGCAGACAGCTTCTGTCACAACATTTCTGGTTGAAGAAGTTACTGAGCTTCAGTATGAGTGTGTGATGCTCCTGGCTGCTATACTGCAATCATCTTCAGTATTTTTTGAGTTTAGAAAGCTTTATTGAGCAAGATAAACCAAGTAAAACATCATTAAAAAATCACAATCAATAAAGGGAAATGGCATTATATAATAAGAAAGTGAAATATAAAAGGAGCAAAAACACCAAAAGGGGAATATTAGCAATATACTAAAGGAAAAAGCATTTTTTGAAATTTTTGGGAGATGGAATAGGAGAGAGAAAGAGGAAAAGAAAGAAAAGGAAAAAGAAGTGAAAGAAGGCGAGAAAAAAAGGGGACGAAAGTAGGAGGATAGAAAGAAGGGAGGAAAAGTAGAAAAAGGAGAAAAGGCATATTAGGGTAAGCGTCTGGAAAGAAAATCAGTTAAGGGTAACCATAACAAATCTCTTTTGATTAAAAGGGAGGTAGTTGTAGCATATGCACGATCAAGTCTGTGATGATGACATAATAAATTCCAACAGGCAGTAGAAGAGATCTTTGAAGTGTCTTTCCAGTTAGATGTGATGATCTGCATAGAAATAGCTATAAACAAATCTATAAAATTGCGAACATTGCGCGAAACACTACAAATAGGAGAAGAACCACCTAGAAAAATATGAACAACATCAAAAGTATGATTTGAGTTGAGAATCTCATTCAGCTTTGACCATATATGTTGCCAAAGAGAAGCTACCAAGGGACATTGAAAAAACATATGAAACAAGGAGCCATCAGGGTGAGAGCAAGACCAACAGCAACTAGAGTCTAGGACTTTGAACTTAAAAAGGTCATGTGGGGTAAAAAAAAAGTCTATTATAAAAGAAAAAAAGGGTCTGAGTGGTTCTAGCTGAACGAGAAACTGTGTGGATTTTAGACCAGATAGACTCCCAAATAGGAAAGGAAAAAACTTGTGCTAGAACCTTTTCCCATGCAAGTTCAGGTTTGGATTTGGGGCGGTCAGGAATAGGTCGGGAGAGGATCTTATAAATGTCAGCCGCTTTGAGTGGGGAAGTGAAAACTAAAGGAGTGGAGTCAGTTGGGACAATATCAGATAAAGTGGTATGAAATGAGGAGAGTGTAGTTAAAGCTATGGTAAGGTCAGAAAATTGAGAAGAATGAGTGTTTGAAATATGAGATGTGGTGCAAAGAGTGGGTAAATCCAGTACAGAATCATCGACACAGAGATCGTCCAGGTACAGAAGGCCCTTGTCAATCCATTCCTTCCAGAAGAGGGCCTTGTGATTAATCTTTAGGGAAGAATTATACCATAACAGGGTAAGGGAGTGCAAGTGCGCCTGAGAAAATGTAGAGCGAAACAAAGAAAGAGAGAGTGCCCTAGAGAGCTTGAAGATGGCGCTTCAATAACTCTCTCTTCTTTTGGACCTTCAGTTTGTTGAACAATTCACCCTTTTTATGCACGATTCTTTTCATACTAATCTAAATTCCACCTCCCAATTCCACTTCGTTTGGGATGTCATCTTCAGTATTAATGTTGTAAATTGTTCTGTATGATACGTTCCTATGTACATCAGCTTCTTTTGTTGCCTTGTGCAGGGCTTCATTATTTTGACCTTATTTACCTTTGACTCACAGCACGTTCTTGGGTTGCTTTTTCTTGTCAATATTCCTTACTTTTTTTTCTCCTTTGATACAGGCCTTGAGAGGCTCTTGACACCAATGCACACTTTTAGCCTGATTGCACCAAAGGAAGGGACCCCATATGTACTTTGACCCTTATGACCTTTGCATTTGACCCTGTGCAGCACTCCAGTACCTCTTGGCTAGGTGCACGCTATACAAATACCTCATATATTCATACATCACAGTAAGTATCTTGTATCGTGTTAATGGACACGTATTGATTGGCCAACCACTGTGCTAATTAAAGTAGGCAAAATCAACTCACTCACTTGAAAGGGTAGCGGTCAGATTGATTACATCACTAAGACTGCAAAGCAGTCCACAGGAGTTGCAACCATGAAAAAGATGAACAGTTACTACTGATAGCTATATCCATTTGTTGGAGGCTTGCTTCCAACTAAAGCACGGCCCTCTGTGCAGGTGCATCTGAGCCCTACCATTCATTCAAAATGCAGTCCCTGCGTTGTAGCCTGTTTCCCTTATGGATGCCCTGTCCCTCTGTGATGTTGCCATATGATGCTTCACCTCTCTTGTGAGCACTCCTCTGTGTGTATATCAGAGTGTCCAATCACTCGCTTGATTGCATTGACGGTGAGTCTATAATGCTCATCAGGCTGAGAGCTCTCCAAAAATGAGTTCCTCTATGTACATCACCGTATCACTGAGTCAAGCAGTAGGGTTTCAACCTCAGCGACCCAGACCTATTACTGATGGAGGTAATTTAAGTAATTTCGGGCTATTTGTGGTCAAACACTCCAATCCTAATAATTGCTCCCATTTGTCAGTACAATCGGGTATCAGCTATTGAGATGCATCATTTTGGGGAGAGAGCGGTTGCCCCAATAATGAGATTTTCTGTGTCAACACAAGCGGCAGAACTTGATTGAGTACTATCCGTTGCACGTCTTCTTTTTGGTTACCTTCCATGCATATTGTTTCCCGTGGGCTAAGAAGTTTTGTTCTCTTTTGTATCCAACTGGAATTGGAAAGGGATTTGGGCACTGGAGATTCCCATGAGGCAACTCTTCAGTTTTGCAGTGTTCTTCTACTGTGAACGGCTCAGGTTCCTTCCTGTCAATCGCAGGGACTATTGAGTCTTTGCCCTTGGCCATGCTCATCAGTTTTTTCGAGTTGCTCACTGAAGCGCAAGTAATCCTAAACATATTTTGGGGGATTTTTCTGGCTCAAAAGGCCTCCCAGTATTGGCATAGGAACCAATGTTTAATATAACCTTTGCTTGACCTTCAACCTGGGAGATGAACTCTAATCTCATTTGATCGTTTAGGTTTTGCATCTTGGCATGTCCGATCAATAGTTTATATATCAATGCTCTACCATTATGGGATTGTTTTCATTACTTTCCTTTAAATTGGTATTCTTTGTGTGCTTTATACCTAGTGATAATGTGAGAGGGAAGATGTGGGTCCCCATTCTGGCTCACTTGGAGCTGGATCTTTTTGCCTAGAGCAGCCTGGAACTCTGCCTCTCTGCCACTGACTGACCACGCCCCCCCGGCGTGCTCCGTGAGCGCCTGCCGGCTCTCCTGCTTCTGCCGATAGGTGTTGTTTTTTGCTTTGTTTTTGCCCCCATTTGTGCCTGTTTTTTAATAATTTTGTTGTGCCTGTGTTTTGTTTTCCTTCCTGGTTGTCCGCCTACCTCGCCGCCCCCCGCTATCCCTTCCCGCCACCGCCGCTTTTCCCCGCCCCTTTTTCTATTCTGTACCCTCCCCGCTCCCGCCTCCCAGCTGCTCCGCCCACCCGCGCACTTCGCCTTAAACGGCGACCGTGCGAACGCGCAGCGGTCACGCGCAGCGGGTGCGCCAATTGTGCGCCGAAGGCGCGCCAAAGGTAAGCCCGTCTGCGCCCGTCCGCGACCGGATCGCGACCAGCGCCAGGACCCCTGGCCCACGAAGACCCCGACCGACCCGCCTGACGTACTCCGCCGCCACCCTCTTCGCACTCAACACCGGCCGACTCCCAGAATGCCATCAAGCCACTCCACGACGCACCCAAGGACCTTTCAGCTGCCACGCCTGCAAGTTCACCTGCATCCGGACCAGCCTCGCACCAGCACCCGCCAAGTCGAACACCAGCAGCACCCACCTCAAGTGCATCCTGCTCAACACCCGCTCCGTCCACAGACACGCCATCGAACTCTGGAACCTTCTAGACGCCACTGCCCCTGACGTTGCCCTCCTCACGGAGACCTGGATGAACGCCTCTTCAGCTCCCGACATCGCCATCGCTATCCCAGAGGGCTACAAGACCGTCCGAAGGGACCGCAACGCCAACCAGATGGGAGGAGGCATCGCCATCATCCACAGGAACACCATCCGTCTCACGACCAGCACCGACAACACCCTGACCAGCGCCGAACACCTGCATTTCCAGATCCACACCAACCCGAACACCACCCTCAGAGGCACCCTGATCTACCGACCCCCTGGACCACGCACACAATTCAGCGAGGACATCGCCGACTTCGTCAGCCCGCATGCCCTCCCCTCCGCTGACTACATCCTCCTGGGAGACCTCAACTTCCATCTGGAGAACAACAACGACCGCAACACCAGCACCCTGCTCGACAACCTCGCCAATCTTGGACTCAAGCAACTGGTGTCCACCCCCACCCACCTCGCCGGACACACACTCGACGCAGTCTTCTCTTCCAGCACAGACATCGACTTCAGCCACGCCACAGAGCTTCAATGGACGGACCACAGCTGCGTCCACTTCACCTTTAAGAAAACGACGACCCACCACCACCAGCAACAGGCCGCCCGCAGAAGCTGGAACAAGATCACAGCAGACCAGCTCGCCACCTCCCTGAGCCAACACCCCCCTGCCAGCTCAGCGAACCCCAGCCAGGCCGCCGACAACCTCACGAAGTGGATCAGCATCTGCGCAGACGAGCTCGCCCCGCTGAGGACCCCGCCCAGCAGACCCGGCAGCAAGAAAGCCCCGTGGTTCACCGACGAACTCAAGAGCTTCAAGAGGAACTGCCGAGCCCTCGAGAAAGTCTGGAGAAGGGAACCGACACCGGACAACAGGACCTCCTTCAAGCTTGCCACCCGGAAGCACCACCAGCTGATCCGCGCCGCCAAGAAAACAGCATTCAAGGACCGATTGGACAACAACGCACACAACTGCAAGGAACTCTTCAACATCGTGAAAGAGCTTTCCAACCCCAGCGCAGGAAACAACGACATCACCCCATCGCAAGACCTCTGCAACTCCCTCGCATCATACTTCCACAACAAGATCGCAGACATACACAACAGCTTCAACAACCAACCAACGCACACCATGACCGAACAACCACCCCCCACCACCACCCTCCACGCCTGGACCCCGATCAGCACCGAAGACACCATCCGCACGATGAACTCCATCCACTCCGGATCACCGACCGACCCCTGCCCTCACCACGTCTTCAACAAGGCCGACGCTGTCATCGCACCCCACCTGCGAGACATCATCAACACATCCTTCGTCACCGCCATCTTCCCTGAGAGCTGGAAACACGCCGAACTCAGCGCTCTACTCAAGAAACCAACAGCGGACCCCACCGACCTCAAGAACTACCGCCCCATCTCGCTCCTCCCGTTTCCAGCCAAAGTAATCGAGAAGACCGTCAACAAGCAGATGGCCGCCTTCCTCGAGACGAACGGATCCCTCGACCCCTCACAGTCCAGCTTCCGAGCCAATCACAGCACCGAGACCGCCCATATCGCCGCCACCGATGACATCCGAGCCCTGATGGACAATGGAGAAACAGCGGCCCTCATCCTCCTAGACCTCTCCGCGGCATTCGACACGGTCTGCCACCGCACCCTAGTACAGCGCCTCAGCAACATCGGAATCCAGGACAAGGCGCTGGAATGGATCATCTCCTTCCTCGACGGAAGAACACAGAGAGTCCGCCTACCACCGTACAAGTCAGAGGCCTCCGAAGTCATCTGCGGCGTCCCTCAAGGATCATCTCTGAGCCCCACCCTCTTCAATGTCTACATGAGCCCCCTCGCGGCCATCGTACGCAAACACAACCTCAGCATAATCTCCTACGCCGACGACACCCAGCTGATCCTCTCCCTGACCAACGACCCCGCCTCCGCCAGAGCCAACCTGCACGAAGGGATGAAAGAGGTAGCCGAGTGGATGACGACCAGCCGCCTGAAACTGAACTCTGACAAGATGGAGGTCCTCATCCTGGGCTCTTCATCCTCCGCCTGGGACGACTCCTGGTGGCCTCCCGCCCTGGGCACCGCACCCAAACCGACAGACCATGCACGCAACCTGGGCTTCATCCTGGACTCCTCCCTCTCCATGACCAAGCAAATCAACAACGTCTCCTCGGCATGCTTCAACATCCTACGCATGCTACGGAAGATCTTCTGGTGGATCCCCACCGAGACCAGGAAGACCGTCACCCAGGCCCTCGTCACCAGCCGACTGGACTACGGCAACGCCCTCTACGCCGGTACCACCGCCAAGATCCAGAAGAGACTCCAGCGGATCCAGAACGCCTCAGCCAGACTCATCCTCGACATCCCACGAACCAGCCACATCACCGGACATCTGAGAGACCTTCACTGGCTCCCCGTCAACAAAAGAATCACCTTCCGCCTCCTCACCCACGCACACAAAGCCCTACACGACCAAGGCCCGAGCTACCTCAACAGCCGGATCAACTTCTACGCTCCCAAACGCCACCTCCGATCAGCCAACCACGCCCTCGCCGCCGTCCCCCGCATCCGAAGAGCGACTACAGGAGGAAGGTCCTTCTCCTACCTGGCCGCCAAGACCTGGAACTCCCTCCCGACCGAACTGCGCCTGACGCAAGACCACCTCTCCTTCAGGAAGAAGCTGAAGACCTGGCTGTTCGAGCAGTAGCGGCACCCCCCCCCCCAGCGCCTTGAGACCCTACGGGTATGTAGCGCGCTTTATAAGTGTCACTGATTGATTGATTGATTGATTGATTAATTCCACTGGTTGATTTTCTTGCTAATTAACTGAATATTTGAAGGTGGGTTTGGAGATCCATTTCCAAGAATACGAGCCTTCGTGTACTAAGGCCAGTTAAGCATCCAGAAATATCTCAGTGGGTTACTTCTGTCTGGTTATATGTGAGAATCTAATAAAGGGTGCTGGTTGGCAAATGTTGCATTTCCATGGACCTATTATTGCCGGCTGGGGCTTTGCCTGTTGTGTTGGGATTTCCCATTTGCACACACATTACCTCTTTTGAGACCAAGTTTCTTGGTTCAACAATGACACAAAAATGGAAACATTTTGTCTCTTCAATGGTGGAGAGTGTGGAGTGGAAGGGGCTGGAGGTCAAAAACATATTTTCACAACCTGAGGCTAGAGCTGCTTGTCATGGAAGAGATACACCAGCAGCTGTGATCTTCATTTATAGTATCTGGATGGCATTCAGGCCAGATATAGCTTAGCACTTCTCTAACTGCTGAGGAACTAGACAGTGCTACTGTGCCCACAACCACACTCCTCACACCTGCTGTTTGACGTGCTCGTATGTGAGGCAAAGGGCAACAATCTCCTTATCCAATTCCATTTCCCTTACCACGGGGTCACCTGGTGATTCAGAATCCCCAAATCATTCAAATATATTGGTGTGTTGCAGCAAGAGTGGTGGCATCAATGCATTGGCAAGTCTGACCTGGACCATTGCGGGTGGTAGCTGATTCGTCAAGGGACCAATGACCCCTATGATTTCAAAACCTCTTTGCCAACTAAGGAAACTATAGTCCCCGGATATCTGAGCATTTAAGGGCAAGTATTGTTTCGGGGCAGTAGTTGACAAAGATCAGTAGCTGAAGCCCATGACTATTTCAGGCCGCACCATGCAGGTCTGCGGTCTGAGCTTCTCTGCCACTTACTCCATGCGCCACAGGCCACAGCAAGTGCACAAGCCAGTGTGCAAGCTCTGGAATAGCCATAAGATCTCCTTTTCATCAATCTGGACAGTCAGTCTCAACAATAATTGGCAATTATGTAGGAGCTGAAACAGTACCACCAGGAATCAAGGTGGGGTGTGATCTTGTTAGATAATCTAGATGGGTGCCTTGATTGGGGTTTCATGATCTCAGAATATGTTTGAACGAGTTTGTTGCCCGCAATTCATTCTTTGAATGGCCTATTTTGAAATGTATAAACTAACTATTTTGCAGCCTGTGTGCTGCCCAATAACTGAGCCTATTCTGAAAGGCATTTTTGGTTACAAGAAGTAGTTCTCTAGGAGTACTATATTTTGTATATTTGTATATTTGTGGGGTATTTGTAGAGCGCGACGTTCGCTCCGGAGGGAGCATCTTGGCGCTGGAGAACTTAGGAAAGCCGGTCCAGGAGGAATTAGATGGAAGCCTTAGAGTAGTCATCCGGGAGTTTAAAAATCCATGTTTTCAAGAGCTTTCTGAAGGGTTTTTCCTGGGTTTGTTGTCTGAGGTTTTTAGGCAATTTGTTCCAAGCTTTGGTCGCGAGGAAGCTGAGGGTTTTCGCGCCCTTCGTTTTCAGGTTGTATTTCGGAAGAGTGATAAGATTGTCATCGCTTGAACGAAGGTAACGGCTGGGTAAGTAGTGGGGAAAACGTCTAGTGAGGTATTTAGGGCCTGTCTTATTGTAGGCACGAAATGCCATAATCAGGATTTTAAAAAGAATCCTTTTGTGGAGGGGGAGCCAATGACTACTACTTCCGATACTTACCAATGCTATTCACAAATCTCTAACTGGAGATATCCACCTCCCCTTCTCCTGTGTCTAGAAATCTGCCCTTCTCACACAGACGTATCTGCTTTTGTAATAACTGTTGGAGGGACTTGGAGAACTGTCTAGAAAATAGGGAATATTTACCACTAAATAGGTGAGGAAATTTAGGGAGGGGTTTAGGAAATAATAAAACGCATCCAAAAAAGAGTAAGACGATTGCTATTCACAAAAAATAAACCTAATCTTGCTACCCAAGTATGTCTGACAAAACAGGCTCAAATCGGTATGTAACTGTTACCACGCATCTTTTAGCACGCTTACCATTACCACGCATACCTTTACAACGCTGGATCGTTTACAACGCATGTCTTTACAACGCAAGATATTACAACGCAGATACTATTACAACGCATGCCATTACAACGTAAGTATAAGTATAGGTAAGTAAATCAATTAATTTAACCTTTTAGGGTTCAGGGCTGGGTTTGGGTTTTGGGGTACAGGGGTATTTTTAGGTTTCAGGGTTGGGTTTGGGTTTTGGAGTACAGGGGTATTTTTAGGTTTCAGGGTTGGGTTTGGGTTTTGGGGTACAGGAGTATTTTTAGGTTTCAGGGTTGGGTTTGGGTTTTGTGGTACAGGGGTATTTTTAGGTTTCAGGATTGGGTTTGGGTTTTGGGGTACAGGGGTATTTTTAGGTTTCAGGGTTGGGTTTGGGTTTTGGGGTACAGGGGTATTTTTAGGTTCCAGGGTTGGGTTTGGGTTTTGGGGTACAGGGGTATTTTTAGGTTTCGGGGTGGGTTTGGGTTTTGGGGTACAGGGGTATTTTTAGGTTTCAGGGCTGGGTTTGGGTTTTGGGGTACAGGGGTATTTTTAGGGTTCAGGGCTGGGTTTGGGTTTTGGGGTGCAGGGGTATTTTTAGGTTTCAGGGCTCGGTTTGGGTTTTGGGTTACAGGGGTATTTTTAGGGTTAAGGGCTGGGTTTGGGTTTTGGGGTACAGGGGTGTTTTTAGGTTTCAGGGTTGGGTTTGGGTTTTAGGGTACAGGGGTATTTTTAGGTTTCAGGGTTGGGTTTGGGTTTTGGGGTACAGGGGTATTTTTAGGGTTCTGGGCTGGGTTTGGGTTTTGGGGTACAGGGGTATTTTTAGGGTTCAGGGCTGGGTTTGGGTTTTGGGGTACAGGGGTATTTTTAGGGTTCAGGGCTGGGTTTGGGTTTGGTGGAACAGGGGTATTTTTAGGTTTCAGGACTGGGTTTGGGTTTTGGGGTACAGGGGTATTTTTAGAGTTCAGGGCTGGGTTTGGGTTTTGGGGTACAGGGGTATTTTTAGGTTTCAGGATTGGGTTTGGGTTTTGGGGTACAGGGGTATTTTTAGGGTTCAGGGCTGGGTTTGGGTTTTGGGGCACAGGGGTATTTTTAACATATATATTTACAAATTATTAAATAAAAATTAATATAATTAATTAAAATATTTAATAAAAAAATATTTCATAATTAATTAAAATATTTAAATAATTATTAATTACATTTTTAAATAATATTATATACTTACCTATACTTAGGTTGTAATGGTATGCGTTGTAATAGTAGCTGTGTTGTAGTATAATGCGTTGTAAAGGTATGCTTTGTAAGGTATCCTGCGTTGTAAAAAATGCGTGGTAATGGTATGTGTGCTAAAAGTATGCGTGCTAACATCATATATCCGCTCAAATCTACTCTAGCCAAGCCTCGTAGTAAGTCCAGCACCACCATTTAGGCAAGGGTGCCTGGGTTGTGAGCAGGACTGTTTTTGTGCCGGAAGATGCACTTTCCTGCACAAAAACAAACCTTTATGGCATTTTCCTATTTCTATGTGTGCAGCAGCATGAGAAAGAGGATAGAGCGAAGAGAAATACAGATATTTCTCCTCGTTATGCCTCACCTGGGGAGATGTAGAATTTTGATTCTTTCCCAGATTTAACAGTATTGGTATTTCTGGGAATGCGCCAAAAGCCATGGGTGGATGCGTGGGAACCCCCATACTGGGAGAGAGGATTTCTTAAGTAAATTGGTTAGGTGTCCTTTAGGTATTTATTTTACAAAATGTCATTTTTTCCTTTTTCTTTTACTTGACAATATAGCATAGAAAGATAATCAGGACCATTAGCAAATGAAGGGTGCAAAAAAAAGGAAAACAACAGAAAAAAATGAATATAATGTGAGGTGTCTCACACAGTTCCCGCAAATAGATCTAGTACAAAACATCATCACTACAACATCATAAACAAATGGACATCCGACACCCTGAGTACATCGTCTCAGCCTAGTCAATCTTCTCCCTTGGTTGGACCCACGCGTCCCACTCATCAAGTGTTTGTGAGGACAGCAACATCCGTCATAAATAGTTTTTTTCCAGTTCTGCATTAATTGAAGCTGCTATTTTTATTTAATTTTTTGCAGTTTTATATAGCACAAACTCGACCTGAAGGTATTAGAGTGCTTTGCACTAGCACCAGTTGCGTTACACAAGGACACATTCATTGTTTGATAGACATGGGGTGATTAAGTGATTTGCCCAGAATTACAGGACGTTGAGCTGACGCCGAGACTCGAACCTGGTTTCCCAGTTCCAAAGTCAGCAGCACTGACTGATCCATTTTGCAATAGTCGGAGGTCCCTAAGCATGCAATTTTGGGCAATATCATACTTAACTCCAATGTGGGATACGCCATGGAAAAGTTTCTGAAGCCAACAGAGGCCCAGCTCTTCAGTTATGTTGATCAGTGCCACATGCAGCTCTATGGAGATGTCAGTCCAATACCTCATTTCACATTCTCCCTACTGCCCCCCATAACCTCCTTAGAGTCATACAGCTCCAGAACATGTGTAACAAGTTGCCCACCTCTGCCTTGCAGTGAAGGCATATGGGAAATTAATCTCCCTGAACACACCACAGCTTCTGTCTATTAAGATACTTGTGATGTAGGTGTTTACATTGCACCAAGAGTAATCTGACCATAATTGACATGTCTCTTGGTTCTGCCTGCGCCTCAAGCTATTCTAGTTCCTCTCTGGGGCCAACATTAGCTTCTGAAGAGTCTCTGAGTGTGGGGAACGTTTTGGATATGTTGATTATTGGGGACCTATAGATACATTTTGTGTCTATGCCACAGGTTAGCCATATCCTTTAGTGGATGGAATCCTATCATTGATTCTGTTTGTTGTAGGTAATGAAGAAGGGTGTGTTGGAGTTGTAGGTACTTATAAAATTGGTCAAGGGTTAGGCCAAAGTCTTCTGCACAATTCTTCAGGTTAGACTGTGTAGGGACTTCACCCAAAGTGGATATTCTCAATCGGTCCGAGCAGTCGAAGTCTGAGAGTGCTGGCCCCTCTGGGAGTAGCGTAGTTCCCCTTCCTCATTGGTGGGGCTCTCTGTGTCTTAGAATCTGTAGGTGTTATGTGATTAGTTAGGCCGTCTTAGAGGTCGAGAGCAGCCACTCGGTTCTGTGCTGTATTTATATGTCTTTAGACAATGAGTGTTATATTTCTGAGATTGTGTCAGGTGCATGGTGTTTCCCTATTTCATTCCATTCAGACTTCTCTGTCCCAGCAGTGGAGTTCTTCATGCCGCCGGTGAATATTTCCACCCTGGGGACACAGAACTCCCCAAACAGGCATATAGAAGAAATCAAACTGTAACTGTACTCCATGGTAATATTTTTCGTCATGGGAGACACAACCTCGCTGTATAAGGGGGTGGAGACTCCTATATCCTACTACTGGATGGAGAGGTAGGCAGATACGTGTGTGTGAGGAGAACTCTGAGCTACCCATTCCTCGTCCCTTGTGCTACCAATGTACAGCCAGGGAGGTACCCATTCCTGCGAGCATTCTCCATTCATAAACATGTGCTTCATTCCTATTCCAGTGCCTTGCTCCCTTCCCATTTCTGAACCAGCAAAAACTACCCATTTCTCTATCTGTGAGCCCCCCACAATTCTGAGCATGGGGACCAGTCTTCAGTTTGTGCTACATCCCTTTACCCATTACTGACTTACCTGTTTAATTGTTACCTAATATATTTATGGTTGTTTTCTGAAACTATTTTTTGAATTATTATGTTTGGATAATTTTGAAGTCAAAAATAATAAGATTACTTAATATGTCCAAAGCCAGAAAGGCTTTTTGCTTTGTTTGAAAAACATATTTTACAGCTAATTGGGCTTGGTGTGGTGGAGCAGTAAGAGAAGGATATCTGTATGGCCTACAGGAGGATAGATGATGAAAGTATGTGAAGCAAGTTGGGTGTGGGTGATGATTATGAGATGAGGGGAGGTGTTACTGTCTGTGGAGGGAACACATTAGGTAGAGTGAGGTGGACAAGAGTTGTAACTGTCTGTGAAGGTCAGTCACAATAGGTGGTGTGAGGTAGATCAGTGTCAGACTGGTGACATGCCACAATGGGGAGAGTGAACTAGAGTAGGGTGATGACTGCCCCCAGTGGCATAACATAAAATGATGAATGTGATGAGGGCCCCCCGAGTTTTCTGTGTTTCATTGGTATTGATTGGCCTGAATGGGGGCCTCTGGAGGAACCGGGGGGCCCTTTGCCACACACGCTGCAAGGGCCTTTGCTATGCCCCTGCTATGGAGTCCTGCCTCTACAATTAGTGTGCGGTAGAGCAGAGCAACTGGTGCCTATGGAGGCTGTTAGAATAGGAGGATGATTAAAAGCAGAGTCATGTTAGTCTTTGGAGGCCTGTCACAATAGATGGATTATGTAGAGCGGAACCTTGAGAGTCTGTGGAGGCCTGCTGTTACACCTGTCTGACTTGGGGTGGTATTCCCCCAAACACTTTGCCAACCTCTTGATTTTTGCTGCTCTCACTTTTGCTGGCCATAAGACTCTTTGCACTTTACCACTGCTAACCAGTGCTATAGTGCACGTGCTCATTCCTTAAAACATGGTAACATTGGCTTTTACCCAATTGGCATGTTTAATTTACTTAGAAATCGCTAGTATAGTGGTACTACATGTATCCCGGACCTGTAAATTAAATGCTACAAATGAACCTGCAGAACTCATTGTGCCACCCACTTAAGTAGACCTTTAAACATGTCTCAGGCCTGCTATTGCAGCCTGTGTGTGCAGTTTTAAACTACCATCTTGACCTGACAGAATAGACCTTTTGCCAGACCTAAACATTTCGTTTGAATACATAAAAGCCACCTCTAGGGTCAGCTCTAAACATCCCACGGGGCAGGGTGCAGTGTATTTAAAAAAGTAGAACATGTAATTTAAGTTTTACATGTCCTGGTAGTGAAAAACACGTAAATTAATGTTTTACTACTGCAAAGTCTACCTCTTCCATAGGCTAACATTGGAGTTACCTTATTACATCTAATAAGTGATAATTTCCAAATGGGAGCAGGAAAGCAGTTCATGTTTGGTGTCTTCAAAATTGTAATGAAAAACCCTATCTTATGGTAAAGGTGCATTTTAAATTACAATTTTGAAATTGCTACTTTTAGAAAGTTGTCATTTTCCTGCCTTAGCCATTGAGTGCCTGTAGCCTGGCTTTGGGTTACATGAAGGATGTAGCTGACAGTTGGGCTTTGTGTATTCCTCCTAGACAGACACATACATACATTAGAGAGAGTAGTAGTGCCTGGATGGTCCATCACTTGCACGATGGGAGGGTGGAGCTGGGCACAGCTTTACTTACACTTTAATAGGTTGTGTTCTGCCTCCAAACAAAGGACTTCATACTCCCTGTAGCTGTCAGGAGCCAAGGCATGGAAGGCAGGATGGTTGGGGACTTCAAAGGGAAACCTCTAGAAGCTTCTCCCACTTCAAAGGCAGAAGTGGGTATACATAATAAACCTCAGACAACAAGTCTTTATTACACTTCTGGACTGGTCAATACTCTACCAGGAAGTATGCTGTGCTGCTGAATGGACTGTAACTCTCTTGGACTGCTACTCTGAAGGACTGCTGCCATGCTGTGCTGATCTGTTGCCACTGTTCTGATCAGTTGCCTGCTACCCTCTTGTCTGGGTGAGAAGGACTGGACCTGCATCTGTTGAACCCTGGACCCCAAAGTGAGTCCATGGCTAGAGCCTCAGGGACAGAAGGCTCCAACAACCTTTAACCCAGCACCTGTACCCTGCCATCTGTAAGTCCTACCCTGCCAAGAGGTGCCACCCCAGTCCTGCTCCCTTGGAAATGGGTCTGAAGGTGCTCTGCCAACCCCTCTATAGATCCAGCAGAACTGATGATTATCCTTTTTCTTTGTAGCGCAACCCAAGGAGCAGCTACAGCCTCTGCATCAAGGATTCTCTTGACTGAGGCCATCACATTGCAAATCTCTCATCGACAGCAGCCTTGCCGCTGACGCAGGTTCTCAGATCGCAGCCTCACAACTCCTCGGAACCAACGCATTGCTGCAACTGCTTGACGCATCCTTGATGCCAGACTTCGCATCGCAGCCCTCGTCGACGGGATCTTTCAGGATGATGCAGTATCTTGCATCACAACCCCAAAGCACCTCAAAACTAACGCATCGCCGTTGCTGCACAACCCATCCTCACTGCGGTACCTTGCAGTGTTCTGCAACCAGGACTTAAGGCCTAACCGGGTCCTCTTAGCCGGCTAGCACTCCATCGTGGTCAGCCTGAACTTGTGACTTTGCCCCGGTCTGGTGCAATCAGATATCCACGACTGTAGGTTTGTGCTTTTTGCCACTATGTTAATTGAAACCTTTAAACCTGCATGGCTAGGGTTCTACTGGGTGGATTTGTGTCATTTTGGTCTTGACTTTTTTTATTAGAATATTACTTTATTTTCTCTAATCTGGTGTGGGATCCTTCTGTGGTGTGTTTCCCCTGTGTTACTGTTTGAATTGTTGCACAAATGCTTAACACATTGCCTCTGACTTAAGCCTGACTGCTCTGTGCCAACATTACCTGAGAAATGAGCACAGGTTAATTTAGGGTTTGCTTGTGACTTTGCCCTGACAAGGATTGTGGTTCCTGCTTGAGCAGAGTTTCACCCCTCTCAACCAGTAACCTAATTTCTTACACCTGCCACGATAGGTGGTTGATGTGGATTGGAGTCATGAGAGTCTTTTCAGGTCTGCCACAATAGGTGTATGATGTAGACTGAAGTCATGAGAGTCTATGGAGGCCTGTCACTATAGATGTATGATTTCGAGTGGAGTCATGAGTCTGTGGAGTGATGTAGACCGGAGTCATGAGTCTGCGGAGGCCTGCCACAATAGGTGAACGGTGTAGACTGGAGTCATGCGAGTCTTTGGAGACCTGCCACACCAGGTGAATGATGTTGAGTGGAGTCATGAGAGCCTGTGGTGGTCTGTCACTATAGTTGTATGATGTGGAATGGAGTCGTGACAGTCTGTGGAGGCCTGTCACAATAGGTATGTAAGATTGCTAAGAGCATATGGGTCTGAAAGGTTTTTGACTGAGAGACTAGCGACTCTTCTTGATAATGCATGAATGGATAATAGGATAGGGATAGGGATGGCTGGAGGTGTACGAGAAGTGAGTGCGGAAAGAGTAGAGGTCATCACTAGTGAGGATGTGTAGTAAGGTTGGTGCTTAGGTAGCAGGAGGTCAGAGTCTGATTTGGGGGTGCAGGCTTGAACCACTTACAATCAAGCACGACGTGGAAGTGGCATATTTGGGTAGCCCAATCAGGGGACCGGTTTCAGAAGGTTGTGTGGAACCTTGTGTGGATGGAAAGGATTTGACAAAGGCTCAGACACTATCATGCTTTTTCTCAGTCGTTGTTAGTACTCTGCTGGTGACACTGCCTTAATTCATGCAAGTGTTCCTAATTTGGGGGGTTGCTGATAACCTAATCGTCTCTGGGGAAGAGAAGCAAGCTGGTGTTGTTACAGACCTCCTCTGCTCCAGATCAGAGACTTTGTTCAACCTGGAGAATTTGTGTGCTAGGTGGGGTATCTAGACACCAGTAGTTTTTTTCCCAAAGTTATATATAGTGCGAATTTGACCCAAAGGTATCGGGTATCAGAGCGCTTTACATGAGCACCAGGTGCGTTACACAAGGACACATTCATTTTCGTTAGGCACGGGTAGATTAAGTGATTTGCCCAGAAACAGGATGTTGAGCATAATTATTGAGACTCGAACCCAGTTACCCAGATTTGAGATCGACCTCCCTAGCCGTTAGGCTACATCCGCTCCTCACCCTCCACGTGTGAGTTTGAGGTGTAATTGATATTGCTTTTTTCACATTGTGTGCTACTGTACTGATGGTACCTGCCATTCAACCAGAAGGTGTTACTCCAGTGGGGCTCGCTGGATCCCTGGATTACACCTACAATGTGGTGGATTGGCACAGGGCGGCTTTGTGGCCCTATTTTCTTCTATGCTGAGGTTGTGTTTGCTCTTGTTGGTATTCTTCCGATGAGGCTGTTCCCAGTTACTATGTGTGTCAATTAACCTAAGTTCGTTTATCGCATAACAGCGCCTCCATTGAAAACCAGAGTAAGTAGCAGATAGATCAATAAGGCAAGAATATAAAAAATTCGAATCAATCAGGTCAAGTATTGCACCAATGAATTAAAGATGATAAAGTGGAATTTTAATGTTGAAGTCATTGAATATTCTTCTCCCTGATCGATAGTGCATATATTACACATTTGATGACAGTGAAAGTAGCCTTTTAATTACAGCCATCAAGGATTGCAAAATGTGTTGTGGAGACATTGTATAAATTCATGTGCTAAATCTGCTTTAACAGCCTTCTTTGCATTACTAAATAATGAAGAGAGAGCAAAATAAATAAGAGTAAAGATTGATTCAAGAGTTTAATTACCATGCAGACAACCCCATCGCTGTACAGCGAATGGATGCGTAGATTTCTTGCACAGGTTTAATAAAAATATGTATTTATTTATTTATAAGTTTTATATCGCGCTAGATAGACCAGAAGGTATCAGAGCTCTTTACATAAAATTAAAACCCAAATAACATAGAATTACATATGATGCTAGACACTTGGGGGCCCCTGCATCAAACTAAAAACCGGTCGCAAAGGGGCAGATTTGGAGATTCTGACCCTTTGCGCCCGGTATTTTTGCATTTGGGATGCATCATGCAAAAATCCAATTTAAGGAATCCCAAAATTGCAATTCCTTAAATTGCGATTGCATTTAAGGAATTGCACATTGCGATGCCTCGACTACAATGCATGATGATATTTAAAATAGCGATTTCGCTATCAGGGGATGCTAATTACCGTCAAATGAAACTTGATGGTAAAAGCAAAAACTTTGAAAAATGCACTAAAGTGCATTTTTCAAAGTTCAAGGTTACACACACACATGCCCCTGGGGCATGTGTGTGCGCAACATGGGTTCACTTAGCAATTAATAGGGGTGCTACAGGGTTTCATCTTGGCACCCTAGCACCCTTGAAATTGTGCATGCAATTTACGACTACCTAATGGGTACTCGCAAATTGCGCATGCAATTCCCATTCATTCCTAGGGGCCTGTAGGCCCATAGAAATGAATGGGAAGCAATTCCTTAATTGCGACTCACAATTTGCGAGTCGTAAATAAGGAATTTGTAGGATTACTCATTTATTTGTGATTCCTACATTCATAGCCAATAGCAAATCTTTAATTGCGATTCCTTAAAAATCGCAATTAAGGATTCGCTTTTGGCTATTTTGATGCATCTGAGGGTAAGATTCAAGAGCAAGCATAAATAGATATATCAGCCGAATGTAAAAGTATATACAATGAAATGCTACCCAAAAGAATTTGCTCAATCTTACTGTATAGTTTGACATCCAGTGATCGAAACTTACAGTACCACCTGAGGATGCTTTTCTATGTCTATCTCCCCCTGGTGGTAGGTTTTGTCATAACTGTGCTCTTTACCTTTTGTGTTAGACATTTTTTTTATGTTTGCTCAAAAAATGTCAATTGAAATATACCAGTGCATCAGGAAACGAGGACATACAATGCAGAGCACTTCAGATGGGAAGAAGTTTGAAACCAAATCTCAGAGAAAGGTGGGGCATGGGTGTAAAAATGCAATGCATGCCCTTGGAACGCCCTAGGGTAATTTATCCTGATCTATTCAGGTGCCTGGAAATAATTAAAAATAATGCTACCTGCTAAGTGAAATTGAAGCGGAAATCAATTTTTCCAGTCATTGAATATTCTTCTCTCTATATAGAATGAAAGGCTTCTAATGTCCTCTCACCGGAGGGAAGGTAACAATCACTGCAAAATATTTTTACGGGTTGGTGTTTGCGCACAATTCTAAATTGCTGCACTGATATTGAGAAATAAGGTTTTTTGAACGTCTTTGCTACCAGTTTTCCTGTATGGTAGTCCCCTTTCTGCAGTGCTTTTGCCGCTCAAAAGTGAGTGGGCAAACACCTGGACCGAAGTCTGAAACCTGTGATTTCAAAAGTGGGGCAAAACATAATTTCTGTCCAATTTGAATTTGCTTCAGCATTCACAATACAGCCATAAGTGTCTCCTTGAGATGTCTTGCAGTGGTAATGAGTTCACCTCTGAACAGTACATACACATGTACAGTTCTATATCAGAATGTGGGTGATAAAAGAATTGTTCTGCTAAAGAATCATAGTCATAAAATAGCTTTATAGCCCACTGCTGAGGGCTATACCGGTTGTTAAAGACCCTGAACCTGAGTCATAGGGCAGAGCAGCAGGCAAGGGCCTATAACGAGGGTAAGGGCCTTTAACAACAGGTATAGTCTTAGGCAGAAGGGCTAAACGGCTATTAGAACATTCCAGCTACTGAGGATAGAATGTTTTAAATTAAAAAGGGAGAAACAGAAAGACAAACATTGGAATGTTGAAGCTCCGGGATTACACAAGCTACAAAATTACGCTCAGAGCTACCTCAGTGTCTTCAATAGAGCTCTCAACATTGAAATTTTCTAAAATCTGATAATAATATATATACAGACAAGTATTGGTTTGCTCTTTCTACCCCAAAAATTCATACCTTAGGATACATAGGGACATGCAAGGGCTACTGGGTCTCAAATGTGGGGGTTGAGGTCAGGTGCCTCTGATTTCCTTGGATCTATCCTACTGTGGATGTTATAACTAGGCCACACACAGTCCCTTCGGCACTTGACTCGCAAAGATAGCGATGGTGAGCAATCACAGGCTTCTCAGGGAGGTAGAGTGGTGGAGCACGAGCTGGGAGATCAATATTCAACCCAATGACGGAATGTCCAGCCCAGTGCTTATCTTATCAGGAAAGAAAGCACTTTTTTTACATAGTAGAACATAATACTACACACTGATAATATCAGAAAGCAACTTATAGTCACTGGGTACTAACTGGGTTGGTGATGCGCCTCTCACACTATCTCACTGATACACCCCACTTATCCTGGTTCTGGGTGGTGTAGCCCTCTATATGGAGCCAATATAGTAGTGTGAATATAGCTCAGGTGCTGGGAAAATTACCCCAAATTTGATGTGTATGCACAGTCTCAACCAGTATCTTACCAGTTGCTCATTGAATTAGTCTTATATGGTCTAGTTCGATTGGCTGGGCCTCATGCACGCCTGCACTTTCAAGATGAGTGGGCCGCACCAGCCAGTAATTCTCCATAGTTGCCACCTCAGGCATAGGGTTTGGTGTTTTAAGGTCAATGCTATATAGCTAATGCGTTGATGAACGGCAGCCAGTGACGTTTATCCCGAAATAATGACTCTGCGGTATATATCTTGTGTATGTATCCACTGTCTGAAACTGTAGAACCGGTTTAGGGTGATTCTCCTTTCAAGCGTTCATTCCAGGCTGGTAACCAGATTCAGTCCTTGTACGTGTGGTGCCTCTCATAGCAGGATATTCTCCAGCCTGGCACATCTACAACAGAAGCACCAAGAGGTGTGAGATTTCGGCACTTATCAGCCTAAGTGAAGGGGTAATCAGGGAAAGACAAAAGTACAGCCCTCACCTAAACTTTTCCTCACTTTTTGCACAACAAAATCTGCCTTCCCGCCCCTGACCCCTAGCATCTACTAAATGGCAGTGTTCAGGAAGCCTACTCAGAAGCTGCTTGCTAAGCAAAAAATCGAATTGAATGACGAAAGGAGCCCTGTCTCCACTCTACTCACTCCACTGCCTAGGTCTCTTCCCTCTCTCTATCTTTAGGAACGCGAGTAGTGCACTTCTATTTTCTAGAAACACAATCCTCTCCTCCATCTTGTAAAAAGCCAGGGCAGGGGTATCGAAAATGGATTTTACTGACGTCCATTACTTTGGCTCACACACACCTAGCTTGTATCATGCAAGTTACACACATCAACGTGAATAACAGGCACTCGGAGTATTAGCGCAAGGAACTGGGTAAGCGTATGGAAGCAGAATTTTACAGGACGGATCCACCATGCCTCTATTCCAATGACTCCGTTAAAAAGGTCTGATTATACTATGAATTCTCAAAACATGGTACACTGCCACAATCACAATATGTGGTAAACCATTGACAAGGACAGTGGTCCACTCTCAGTAAAGGAGGACACACCTGGTGCACCCCTTCAGGTACTAGGGCAAGTCCAGGTTCTGCTCATATTAGGGGAAGACTTAGGTCTCTACACACATTTGATAAGTGTGACACCAAGGGCCTGATTAGGATGGCGGTCGGACCATACACTGACAGGCAATCACTGGCAGCCTAGCCACCGACAGACCTTCGAATCCAACCACTGGATTACAATCCTGGCGGTCGGACGTTAGGCGGCTGGGGGAAGACCAGGGACTCCGACAGGATCAGTGATCTCGGCAGAGTGGCGGACGGAATCGCAATCCCAAATGAAAGCGTGGCGAGGTAGGCATTACCGTCGGGATTATGATATCCCTTTCCAACAGCCTTTTCATGTCGGAAAGACCGCCATGAAAAGGTTGTCAGAAACAGATTGTGGGGGCCCCAAACAGGACCCCTTAACTGTCGAATGCCACGCACCTCCGAGCACCCCAGGGTGCATGGCAAACAGTGCATTAATGTGCAGGAAGTGCTCATTTACACACCGGCTTGTGCTGCAGCCCTTTTCCTGGGCAGCAGCACAAGCCTCCGTGTAATTGAGCACTTTGCGAACACTAGTCAAGGAGGTTGCATCGTAATTTGGCGGTCAGTCCACCACCTGATTGTCGGGCGCTCTCCTGACCCCGGTGATAGCGGGAGGCGGTCCGACCACTATTCTAATCAGCCCCTAAGTCCAGAAATCGAAAGTGAAGATACCAAACAAACACATTTGGGCACTCAGGGCACCAGTGTCTTTCTGTACACTCTATAGGTGAAATGTTTGCCCGATACCTATATATTATCACCTTTACAGTGTTGTGGTAGTTGATGTTTTGGCCACCAAAGTTTGACAGGTTGATATGTAAGGCAATTACACACACACATTGTAGATATACACTAAAAACCCAGAATTTTTTTGACTTTAAATTGAAATTGCAAATGCGTAAACGTTTACAAAATGTAGGTTTCGCTAAATATTTTAATAAGAATTTTTAACTAAATACATTATTTAAATAAAAAGTTATGGTTTCCTGACTTCTTTTTTGTAGTTTTATCCGTTTTCAGGTTAAAACAAATTAGTTATTTATTCCAGATATTAATATTATTTACTGTTCATCAAAACAAAAAGAAAAATATAATATCTTAATTAGGGCTCCCGGTTTTATGGTATTTATTTTTTCAACATTTCCGTCTGTATTCATCCATATTTATTTTATGGCTATTTTATATGTATTTTTCCATATTTATCTTGTGTTTTGCGTATAAATGAAGTTGAAAAACTACATTTGCATATTTATTTAACTGATAGACACACACTCATAATTTGATGTCTGTTGTGCGTTAGCTATTTAAGCTGTCAAATATTACATACCAATATATCCACTGCTAAATACTAGCATTATACCTTTCATGTATTTTGGCATATGCCATTATTTAAAGAAATTTGATCATGTTTATTAATTTCCCATGCTGTCCATATTCTCAGCTTCTGGCCTAAAATTCATAAAAGACAGCACAGAGAGTTACATAAAAAGAGCACAATTTTCTGTATTTATACACTTTTAAAAGTAAATGCAGACAGAAAACACATTGTTTTCTGTCTGTATTTATCTGTAAAAATCCGTAAAAACAGAAAACATGGAGCCTTAATCTTAATGTGTAAAATAAATAAATACATTAAAATGAGCTTTACAACAAAAGTTTTAAACAGTTATTAGTAGATAATTTTACTGGAAAAAAATGATGATAATTAAAAAAGATATTTATTTTTCATTGTACAGAATCTAAATTTAAAAGTCAACCCCCTAATCATGATTTTAAGCAGAGATGGACTATTAAATTAGTACTAAACTTTCTAACGTGAGAATACATCTATATTAAACAAGGACTTTGGAATTGTATTAAAATTGTTTAATATAACCCACACACATATATTTATGTATATGTGATCTTAGTTATAAAGGTAAATCCGACCTCCCTTCAACACACCTTCTGCACTCAAATACATTACATTTCGCCATTGTGTGTGGGACTGGAGTTAGCCTAGTAATATCATGAAACCTAAAGTATTGTATTGTATTGTAATTGCATTTGTATAGTACTTACTACCCCTGAGGAGGCGTTGAAGTGCTTTTCGGCGAGTAGCGCGCTCTTCCGGGACCCATGGAGGATTAGTGTTGAATTAGTATAGTGAAACGTGCAAGTAAATTTTAAGTGGTGGATATGCTAGTCAGTTATTTGGATTCCGAAGGATAACAGAAGGATAGAAGAGGAAAAAAGGTTTGTATTTATATAGTACATGCTCTTTCACCAATAGCAGACATTAGATTAGTAAATCTGCACTGCAAAACCAAGCACTTCCCCTGAAGTATGTGCGGTGAAGTCAGAAATCCTATCAGGGGGATTTCTTTTTAAATACACTTCCAAAATATTTGTGGGACTGACATTAAAATTATAAATGTGACCTTCAACAAGTACATACCCTTTCCCCAATGTTGGAGGGATTAGAGTTAAAAAAAGCGAATCCTACACTCGTTAAATAAATGCACTTTCATCAACGTTTCGGAGAATTGAATAAGAATAGTTGATAGGAACAATCCTAAAAGACGGCTTTTCCTCATTGTTAATGGGGTTGAAGTCACCTAAAACGTATACACTTTCTCCAATATGTGTGAGTCTAGAGAAATAAATGTCCTTTCCTCGATGTTTGCGGAATTGGATTCATAATGGTACATATAATTCCATCAGCATATATATGTTTCCCAGTGTTTGCTGGATAGAGATAGATTATCAACTTTGAACCTCTCCAAATATATACATTTTCCACACTATTTGTTTGACAAGAATTACAATAGTAAATTTGACCTCCCCCCCCCCAAAGCCTGTGCATAAACTTTTCCAATTGTTTGTGTGACTGCAGTTAAATTAGTAAATATGACCACAAACAAGTTCATGCAGTTTCATAGATGCATGCATCTAACTCAGGTGTCTTTCAATTAGATCAGAAAGCGGCTTATTTTTTTCTTTATAGTTCTTTATTATTATAGTAGTGTTATAAGTTTTTTCGAGTTCAAATGTAAATTTGCTATTTGATGCACACTGTATGCTTACAGGGCTCGATTCACAGAAATAATCTAGGCCAAAATCCTAAACTTACTACCATTTTGGTATTCACAGAAGGCACTTACTCCTTGATGAGTAGTGCCTTCTGTGAATACCAAAATAAGTTAAAGGTAGTAAGTTCAGGATTTTGTCTTGTTAGTTCTGTGAATCGGGCCCAGAGTGTTTTTTTTAAAGGTGCCTCCATAGTGCCTGGTTAAAATGAAAGAAACTCCTGTATATGGATGTAGAGATCTCTGCTAGATAATATTTACCAATGCTGGCGGACTGCTACACTTAATAGTAGCATTTATGAGTCTCTACCCTCTTATACGAAGGTATGAGCTTCATGCTGAACCTTTTACTACTGAAATTATGACTGTGTAGAAAATCTCGGTTGTCGTGTTTCTACCATACTTCTTTTTGGGAGATCGCCGCCACCAGGATGGAGGACACTCGAAAAGGCGGTGTAACAAAAGCCCCCGCAACCCCTGTAGTGCTGGGAGTTGTTCGGAGTTCCAGGGAGCTACTCAGCAAAAGTGATAAGTGGTAGTCCAGGTAGGGGAAGCCCCCTTCGTTTACTTTGCAGGGGCCCCCATCACATTTTGTTACGCCCCTGATTCGAAAAGAAGCAAATAGGGAAACACCATATGCATTACCCAGATCACAAACGTCTAATTCATATCAAGAATTGCAATCGATCATTACAAGAAGCAATGAGTAGAAGGTAGACGTCAGCCACATGGCAAGAGTCAACAGACTATGCCAATGCACTGGTGGTCTTGACACACACACACTCTGGGGGACCTCAAGAAAAAACTGAAGGGCATGAGGAGGGTGAAGGGGATACAGGTGGCAAATGCTCTGAAGAGATTTTCTTATCCTGCTCGAAGATGGTACCTTCACCACCAAGAACCCTGACCTACTATATGGCGTTCCAGCGAACTCCAACATAAGGCCAGGTAAAAACTCAGTGCCCCTCTGTCACGACTAGTTTTTGCATCAACACTCATGCCACTCTGTTCTTCGTCCTCCCCATCACAGATAGACAGTTGCCATATACATACTTGCTCAGCTCACACTACATTACACTTATTAGCAACACATTACTATAAAAAACTTAAAATACAGTTAACCAACACTTAATCAACTTACTTTGTAACACACATGTTAGTAAAAGCTCTCTCACCTCCTCTGCTGCCTCTCTTCCTCAAATAATGTATCCTCAATCTGAAGGGCAACAGATATCTATCACTATGGTGAAATATTTTGTGGGTGTCTGTCTAGCTTGGGTTATGGGCAGGCTGACTGTTATTGGGTGAAGTTGAATCAGTTTTCCTGTTAATTGTTGTGGGAAAGTTCTGAATATTCATTCCCCAATTTGAGGTAACAGGTGTGCTGCAGCCCAACGTCTGGCTGCCAAGAAGCTGATAGGATAACAGGGCCAATAAAATGAGTCAAATGTTCCAATAATATTATGGCCATGCCCACACCAATGTTTGTTGTGGCATGATATTTAGCTGACTTTCCAATTAACCAACTCACTGTAGGCAGAACGAGGCGCACACAGCTGCTCAGCACCAGGATACCCACGCAGGTGCGCGTTACAAATACACATCACATGCATTTGCAGGCTTGTTGGAATACGTGTAGCTAAAATTATCATGTTTTCTTCATTTACATTCTTCCTACATAAAAGATCATAATTTAAATTTTTTTAGAGATTCAAAAATATTTTAAAAATGTTCCTATGTGGTGATAATGTTATTGCTTTTCTCTGTTTCTCCATTCATTTCTATAACTTTGTTTCCATACCAATGATTGGCCACGTGTCGTGCTTCACTTACTCCTATTCCTGGCTGGAGTACATTGGAGCCTGTTTTTTTCAGTAGTACTATGGTGAAATATATAGGTGTTACTTTGAGAGGTGCTTTTGACTTACTCTTTTGTAGGTGTGTTTCATCATTTGCATGTCCTTTCCTGAGCCCACCTTAAATTTCCCTAAACCTCACTGATATAGTAGCAAATAGTACCCATGGTTCGGCCACACCTGCTTATTTCGCCTTATTTGTTACAGAAACGCAGAACTCTGTGTGCCGCGGGCTCCATACTTGTGGACGAGAGCTCGGCACACAAGAGATACGATAGGGGTAAGCGAAGCCCTCCATTCGGAAATATGTGAATAGAATTTGTGAGTAGAGGAAGTAGTGCCCCATTATTAATACGGCGCACTGTCCCCCTTTGTACATGGTGGGTAACTGCACCTACTACACTGGTCAGTGTGCATACTCAAGCCTATACCTTCTAATAGCAGTAAGACATCTCAGTGGGTTAACGCACCTAATGCAAAGGTTTATGTGTCAACCTAGTAAGACAGTATAGTGGGAAATGCACCTAAGGATGCCATCTGTGTGTAATCTGGTTATCACTGGTCCCACTGGTCTCTCAACAGAGCACTAAAGTGTCCCCTATATGTGGGCCTCTGCCTTGGTGGTGGAGGCCCCACAGTCATGGCGGGGGTCCCTGCACTTGTGGCAGGACCCCTCACTGCATGAGTGTGGAGTCTCCTTGTGAATGGGTCCCTGTGAGTGGAGCCCTAAGGTTACAAGAGCAATCTTAAATAATGAATGAAACATTTGCACCAAAAATGCACCAGCGTCCCCCCCAAGACTGCCTCAAACTCAGACCCACCTGAACCCCACTCCTGCTTCACGCTCCCTCCACACTCCTGAGGCTCTGCTTATTTTGTCTATGGGGCTCTTTGCCTTAAATCTGCTGCTAACTGGTGTCTTCTAACCCTGTTAAATATAAACTGTTTCAAACTGAGGTTTACCCTGACCAAGTAAGTGATGATTTTTAGTTCAGTTCTGGCATTAGCCAAAACCTTTTGATTTGACTAATATATGTATATTATACTTATTTAAAGGGGCGATCAGCCACCTCTCTTCTCCCATTGGTCTGTTGTTGTATCATTCACATTTTGCTTCCGCCCACTACAGCAGGTAGCATGGGGCAGTGGGTCAACCTAATAAAGTCACTGGGTAACTTCAATTTGACTGAGTGCATTTTGTTCTTTCAAAGGAGCACTTCTGCACGCAAGGTAGTTCCCTTCAGTGCTAGTGATTTTGTCTTTACTTTATTTTTACTTTAGTGTGGCCTTTGTGTTTAGAGCCTAATGTGATAGCCGGATGCCTCTGATGTGAACATAAGGCACATTCCATCTTTATCAGGTCCCATCTCCTGCCAATGCTATTGTAAGTTCCTTTAAGAAAGTTTTTGCAGACTGCGGCTATTTTACAGAATTCCAGATTGCATCCATTTGAAACTGTTCTGTATTAAGTTATTCTCTTTATACTTTTGTTTTTCTTCCTTCTGTCCATACATTCTCTTTTCTACCATCCTGCATCCTTTCTTCCTTCTTTGTTGCATCCTTTTTTCCTTCCTTCCTTCTCGCATCCTGTCTTCTGTCCCTTCATATTGTGCCCTTCCTTCTTGCATTCTTTCTTGCTTCCTTCTTGCATCCTTTCTTGTGTCCTTTCTTGTTATCTTTGTTCATTCCTGCTTGTGCCCTTCATTCCTTCTTTCCTTCCTGCGTTTCTCCTTCCTTCCTTAATGCGCCAATTCTTCCTTTCTTCCTACCTTCCTTCATTCCTTCTTCCTTCTTTTCTCCTGCCTTCCTTCCTTTCTCCTTCCTTTTTCTTTTGCCCTTCCTTTTTCCTTCCATCTTTTCTTTTCCCTGCCTTCTTTTTTCCCTTCCTTCCCCTTACTTCCTACCTTTCACCTTTCCTCTTCCTTCTTTCCTTCCATCCATCCTTCCTTTGTCCTTCCTTATTCCCTTCAAAAAAGCTGTGCACAAACTATGACAAAACAAAACAAGAATTGCAAGAAGGCTGGCGGACAGTGCCAGACCTGCTGGCTTTGCCAAGGCTTGTTGCAAATGTGGCTACTATTCACATGCAAGCGCCCCATATGTAGGGAGGTTCCCTTCCTAGCATCGCTCCATCACTTCACTAACTGGCATGGACATCAAACACATCCCACACCGGAAAACTTGCTCCACCTCAGCAATCAATCACCTTTCTAACAGCCAGTGTTTAAAGGTGTCATGTATCAATATTTCAGTTGTGTAAACAGGGCGGCTCTGTGCTTCTCACACAGCTCCTTTTAATCAATCGCCAAGTCCAGGCATGACTTCACAACAGCTGAGGCCTGTTCTGCACAGGCACATTTTATGTGCCTCAATTTCACTAGTCTGTCAACTATTTCTAAGGTGCCCCTCAATCAACCAATCAGGCTGTTTGTCTAAAGTCTTTCCCCAGCTGTGCCCAGTTTAGGAATTAGCCAATTACAGAGTCTCTAAAAAGAAGCTCAAGCTTTTGAAGTGATTGGATAAAATCAGTTAATTGTGAAGAGCTGTTTCATGTCTCCATGTGGCTTGTATTTTTTCGCTCTCCACAGACCCATTTCTAAACGCCTTAACATGTGTTTTTGGGTCTGAGCCTTTACTATGGGTCTCATTTGTGGTTTCTTTGATACTACTTACAACTGAGTTGGGTGGGATAGTGTAGAGTCTTACACTAGGACAGAATGTATAAAAGGGAATTTCATCCACTATGACAGAAGCACACTGAGCTACAGGTGTGATACACCACGTCAAATGTGACACGCACGATGACTACAAACAGAATTATAAGCAAGCAGTCCCTTTTTTCGATTTTACACTTTTTCCTTTCTAATTATTAAAAGCTACAGCTGATGGGCTTTCGGTCCAGCCCTTCCAACCATTAACTTGTGCAACAAGCCTCCTTCAGCCTCTAGCTTAAAGACCAGAGACATCTTAAGAATTGTGGGGGCTGGGCCAAGCGTATTTTGGGGGCCCTATTCTAAATAGCTTTGTTCCTTCACTCCCTCTTTGGCCAGGTCACTGACAGTAAACAGGCACACTTATCCCAATTCTAAATGTGTTTACATCTAATATTCAGGGGCTAGTGAGGTATTTTTTCAATATTTTAACACAGCAGCATCTCATTAATATTACTGCAAATAATCTCAGTGACACCCTCCCATTTCCCATATCCGAGATCCTGTTTTGATCAAACAGAAGCTTTTGTATTTATTTAGCATGAATCCCAAACATACTTTCTCTGTACGTTGTCTGTAATAGACTCTGATCATCATCCAAATTAAAAATAAATGAAAGGACAACAATATCAAAAACAATCTATTTAACAATTATTAAGGGTCATCAGGGCAAAACTCTCTGCAGAACAGATCTGGCTCTATCAGGGGCCCCCTGAAATGCTGGGGCCCTGGGTCAGAGCCCACTTTGCCCATGCCTTAAAACGTATCTGCTAAGACATTGTTAGCCATGTCTTGGCCTTGTCCATTGAAGTGAAATATTCATTTTATTTCTCACCTAATACTATTTGCTGCTTGGGTGCTTCCACTGAACTGTCTCAGAGGCTTCTCTGCTACCATAGCCCTCTGTCTGCTCCTGCCATGTGTCTGGCATTGTTCCTCTTCTCTGTTCCCTCACACCACTCCCTCCTCCCCTGTGGGCTCTTTGTTCCCCTCCCCGCCTCCCTACCTTCTGCCCCCCTGTCCTCAATGAAGTGTTCCTCATTTCACTCTGTCTGCCTCTCTCTTGTACTACCCTCTGGACTGCTCCATTCCACCCTCAACCTTCCCTTTCTCTTGGTGGCGTCTCAGAAGTGCTGCATAACTTTTTCTTCATTAAAAAATGAAAGTGGCCATACTGAAAGCTCCCAAACTTCAATACCATAATCTATTTGTTTCCATGTCAAAGGGAAGGCCAGTGGCAAGAGAGCCATAATTATAGTCCTTCCTTTCTTTCTAAGACTCCAAACTAAAGAAGGGGGATAGTGAAAGCTCCATTACATCCAGTCAGCATTTGAAATAGAAACAAAAAGAGGACAGCATTGAAGGCAAAAGAGCCTTCTATATACTGCACCTTTTGTTTCTTGCTGCAATAAGCCCAGCTTATTTTTGTTGTAAATGCTTGTTAATACTTTATACCAAATGCAAGTTAATATATGCTAAACTAAAGGGCCTTCTTGTATAGCTCAGAGGGGAGATCTAATTGCCTTTTGTCTTGTTTCTCTACTATCCTGTCATTTCAGGGGGCAGAAGGCTTACCTCTACAGGTAACGTATTCCTTAGAGGAATTCCACTGAGGCAGATTAGCTGTCTGCCATAAAATGCTGCCCAGCATTCTAATTTACAGCAAGTGTGTTTTTTGATTATGTCATCAATAGCAATGCCAACAAGAGACAGGAGCCCCACAGACCAAGGGGACAGAGCAATGTGTCAACAGTAAAGTCAATTCTCCCTTTGTAACTCGAATACATTCACCTATAAGGCTTCAGACATTCAACTATCTTCCATCACACCTCAAGGTCGGCGATCATCAATCGTACCATGTAAATATCAAGTTTGCACAGAGTTTTATATCATATTAGTTACCACACAGGGATCTGCTATCCACGTTACTCACATATATTATTATAGAGTAATAGTTCCCCACATGGTTCTTGTATGTATAAGAACAGGGATTACATGCAGAAGAGGCTTCTCATTATAAGCTCTCAAATATACATGCACTTACCACAATTCAGAGCAAAAGATTTTTAAAAATTAAAATGTCATAATCACAAAAAGATTTAAAAAGGGGGAACACATAATACAATAAACATCAGTATATTCTAGTGGTGCTATTCTGTCATGATACTTGAAAGCCATACGTAATGCTTCACAAGGATAATCATCTTTCATATCGAAATGTCAGGCGGATCCTGCAAATAAAGAGTATGTCAGTGTGTTTCGGTGGAATTTGTGATATGTTGCCACCTTCTTCAGGACAAAAATGAAAAATACACAAAACGAGTCGACCGGGTGGAAAAGGGGCTGAATATGGTGGCAGTGTCTGCAAGACACTGCCATCCATATTACAATTCAGGCGGAGATGTGCCTTTCCAGTCCCTGACTGTGGGGGGCCGGTGCGGGCACCCAGGGTGTTGGGGGGTGTACATGGAGGGTACCTATGGTACCCCCTGCATTTGCATGCACAACGTGACAGGCCCCGCGTGGTGCCTGCCATGTTTTGCATACAAATGCACAAGGTGCTTCCACAGCATTGTGGCGGGCGGTGCTGTGAGCACCGCCCGCCACAATGTTGTGGATGGGAGATGCCACTGCCACCATGGCGGTGGCATCCTCATTGCCGGTGTAGAACCGCTGCACCACTGGCGGCTGGTCTCAGCACCGCTAGGGTGGTGGGCGGACGAAAGTCTACCCGCCATCCTAATAGTCCCCTAAGTACCCACTATTGTCGCTATTGTGGGTCCAAGAGGTCCTCCAGTGAAATAGAAGATCATCATCAAATCCTTTGCAGCAGTAAAATAAAATAATTTGCTCACGAGACCCAGCAAGCCCCAAGATGACAACTAAAGTCTTATTTTTAACTCATAAAGACTGAAACAATGCTCTAACCAGACTGCTACTAATGAAAGTAATCTGATCCATAGTAGAGATGTTGACTTCCATGTTGGATAGGTGATTGGTCAATCCCAGTGTCACAGCGCCAAAAGTATATACTAGGAATTGTGCACATAATAAACTATCAATAAAGTTAGAGTATATAAGCAACCTCCAATGGACGTACGGCACACCGCACAGAACCTTCAACCGCCGCTCCCTCTCTGGTCGGTCAGCTTCACATAACCAACCAGGCCGCCAGATGTAAAATGGCAATCGGGGCCTAGCAACCAATCCCTTCTACCAATCCCTTCTACTGGGTGACAATATTGTTCCAGAAAAGTAATTTGAAGAAGCCCATCCAGAAGTTAGCTCACAACTCTGTGAATGTGATAACCCAGTTTGGTAGGTCATGGGTCCTAGGACAGTGTAGAAGATAAGCCCCAATAACTTAGGCAGTACTAACTGATCAATGTGCATTTATGGGCCTGGCATGTGCCGCATAAATTGATTATGAAAATACATTCCAAAACATTTCTCATAGAAAGGGTTTGTTTAAATTTAAAATTAGATGGTGCTGTACATACAGCTGGCTTTATCTGCTGAGCGAAAGTGAAGCTCATATGGTTATCTAGCATCAGAATAAAAATGCAAACTCTTTACATGACATATTATGTCTAAACCTGCTCTTTTTCAAGAATTATGGAATGGAAAAAACATGTGCATCTACAAGTGATTGTGCTCAATGAATGTGGTTGGAGGAGAAGAATTAAACATTGGGGCGGTAGTGACACTATCCCTTACCTTGAATGGTCAGGAAAACACGTTATGTTATGTTATGTTATGTTATTAAAATTTCTATAGCGCACAGCTGCCCCAGCAAAGGGGCGTCCTGGCGCTTTGACAGATGCTGTAACATAACACACAAAAGAATTTAGCTAGAAACTGGAAAGAGGAAAGTTTTAATCGCCTGCCTGAAGGCGAACATATCCTCAAGAGCTCGAATGTGAACTGGGAGCGAGTTCCATAGGCCTGCTGCTAGTACCCTGAAAGAACGGCCACCCATCCTGCTCAACCTAAAGCGTGGACAGACAGCCAGATGAAGCCCCTCAGATCTCAAAGATCTCGACGGCACATAGGGCGTGAGTAGAGTGACAAGTGCCGGTGGCGAAGAAGTTTTAAAAATTTTGAAGGCCAGACACAGCGCCTTGAACATGATTCGCTGTCTGACCGGGAGCCAATGCAAGGCCGAGATGGTTCCAGACACTGAACAGTGTCTGGGGAGGCCCACAATGGCTCGTGCCGCGGCGTTTTGTACTCTTTGGAGCCTTGAGGCTTCCGCTTGATTCACCCCTAACAACAATGAACTGCCGTAGTCCAGCCTAGATAGTATTGCGGCCTGAACTACAAGCTGTCTGGTAGGGGGATCAAAGTACTTCAAGACTGGCCTAATACCCCGCAGTATTCCGTAGCACGTGGCAGCCACCTTCTTGGTGTGATCCCTGAAGGTGAGCGCAGAATCCACCCAGACTCCTAGATTTCTCACTCCAGTCACTGGAATAGGAGTGACACCAAGCTCTGACGGCCACCACTGGTTGCCCCATAGCTCAGCGTGCTTCCCTAAGACCAATACCTCAGTTTTGGTGGCATTCAACTGGAGGCAGTTGGTGCGAAGCCAGCTGGCTACTGCCAAGAGACCCGCACGGAATCTCGAAGCTGCTACCTCGGGGTCTCCGCTAAGTGTCACCGCTAGCTGAGTGTCGTCAGCATATGAGGCCATCGTAAGACCCCACTGTTTGACGACACCGGCCAACGGTTTCACATAGAGGTTAAAAATTGTAGGGCTCAACGAAGATCCCTGTGGAACCCCCGTCTTCAGGGGGTAAGTGGTGGATTGGCCAGGTGGTATAGCCACTTTAAAAGTACGGTCAGCCAGAAAGGACCGAAACCATTGGAGAGCGACCTCAGTCACTCCCGCCTCCTGTAAGCGTTGGATAAGTATTTGGTGGGACACAGTATCGAAGGCAGCGCTTAGATCTAATAATATAAGCGCTGCAGTATGACCTGAGTCAAGTACCTGGCGAAGGTGTTCCAAGATGTAAAGAAGTGCCGTCTCGGTACTGTGTCCTGACCGGAAGCCGTTCTGGCTGGGGTCCAGAATCTGGTTGCAAGCCAGATGCTCAGCCAGAACCGAGTTGACATGCGCTTCTGTTACTTTGGCGATCCAAGGCAACAGGGAAATAGGTCGGTAGTTTTCTGGCAGACGGGGGTCAGAGTTGGCTTTTTTTAGTATGGGAGTGACCACTGCCTGCTTCCAAGCCGCGGGTACAGTTCCAGAGGACAAAGACAAATTAATGAGATCCAGTATGGGGTTACGACACAGCGGGGAAAGTGTATTAATGAAGGCAGGCTTTAACGGGTCCGCCGGGGAGCCTGATTTGACCCTGAGGCTGAGTCTGTCAAAGGCCTCAACCGACAGTTCAGGTAAGATAGCCAAGGGCTCAAGATCCGATGTATCAGAGACAGTGACTTCTCGATCCTGGTGGAGTGTGTCGAACCTGTGATATATTTTTTCCACTTTCTCCACAAAAAAGGAGGCCAATTTATCACAGTGTGAATCTGTGCAAATCGCCTCTGATGAGGATCTGTTTTTCATAAGGTCCTTCAGTACCTTGAAAATCAGTTTTGAGCGGTTAGTACTAGTGGCGAATTCCTGGGCGTAGAATGCAGCTCTAGCTCTGCAGATAGCTCTGTGGTATAGTTTCAACTCAGTAAAATACCGAGTTTTCAGAGCAGGGTCATATGATCGTCTCCATTCCCTCTCTGTTTTACGGCAGGATCTCTTCAATTCCGCCAAAGACTCGTTATACCAGGGACTAGGTGTTTTAGTCCTACCTTTCGCCCATCGTAAAGGTATCAAAGAGTCCAAGGCGTCGGTGATCCACATGCAGAACTGTTGGTAGCCTTGTTCCACATTAATGAAATTGTTCAAAGGTTTCCGCTCTAATATACCGTAGAACTCTTCCAGCGTAAGTTTGTGCCACAGCCTTTTGAGGGTTAGCCTTTCCCTGGATATAAAAGGCTTGTCATGGACCGGGCAGAACGCCTCTACTAGTAGATGATCAGTCCACCCTATCCTCCTTGGATCTGACACCCTTAACCCGTCAAGTGTGGAAAAGAAGGGGTCAAGGATATGGCCTCCAGCGTGGGTTGGACGGGTGACAAGCTGAGTAAGTTGGAGAGCTTCCAAGTCGGCTAACAAGGAGCTCACGGTTGTGGAAGCCCCATTATCAAAATGGATGTTAAGGTCACCCAAGATGTTGAAATTGGCGCAGCCCAATGCTATGGGACTGACCATATCGGCCAATGCGGATCTGAATACCGAGTCATTGCCGGGGGGGCGGTAGATCAGCAGCCCGCTGAAGGTGAACTGATGAGAGAAGGTGACTTTAAAAATAGCGCTTTCACAAGCGGGTAGTCCTGCTGGCTTCCATTCTGCTGGGAAGCAGGATTTGACAGCCATAGCAATGCCACCACCTCTTGTGGTCCTATTAGAGGTGAAGATGGTGTAGTTCTGGGGGAATGCAAGGTTCAATATGGCAGAGTCCGAGTCCTGAAGCCAGGTTTCTGTTATTAAGAAAACATCGGGATCCTCTTTATCTATCAGGTCATAGATAGACAGGTGGTGCTTTACAAGAGATCTCACGTTGAGGCACCAAATACGGACATCTCGCGATCCAGCACGAGGCCGTGTGACAGGGACGACGTTTTCCAAGGATCGTATTTTGGTTGGGCTCTTAAGAGACCAGCCTTCACAGGCGCATCTGTAAGGGCCAGCTAAGGGGTCCACAGGCTTACACGCAGAGCTCCTGGACCGATGACCTATGGCCAACAGCTCCGAACGTGTGTAAGATATCATACCATGACTGTATTTCCTGATGGGCCAGCATGGCTGATTAAGCACACACACTTTATATGTGTGCAGTATTTTACACATTTGATTTGTGTTTTATCAATAAATGCAATAGACACCAAATAATTGCCACACTCCTAATACGTAGAAGTTGTATTTGTAGGTAATTGTGTCTTTAGATTGGATTATGGCTATGCACGCTTGAGGGTAAAGATGTATCTGCCTTCTGACCGGTGCAAATTAGGACAGTCTGTTGTATTGTAGATAGAAGAACTCCTCTTTCCTTTACCTGTCAGTTGTCTGGCTCCGCTCTGTTGTGCTCTTCTCTGGTTACTGTTGTTTGTCCAGAAAGAGTTTACAATTCACCTAGAGCACGGAATGATGGCTTGTCATCATATTAGAAAACAGAGCACTGCGGTAATCACATCATACCGATCCCATGATCAAAGCTGGTGTTGGACACTTGTTTATACAGGAGTTGGTTTGTTATTGTTGTTGCCTTAATTTTCTTAAGGTCATTTCTTGGTCTTGTGGCGTGGAGGTGCACAGCTCAGCCTCTTATAATCACTGAACTGCCCTTGATGCTTCAGCCAGGATCTGTCAGTTTGTGTGCAGGTTCCTCTGTCGCCGACTGCGCTGAATACTGTAGCCCTGTTGCCTAGCCCCCTAGGAGGCTGACAGGGCCTGCTTAAAGCACGGGGCGAAGGTTCTCTAAAGGTGATGGTCCGGGTGCTCTGTGGATTTATTCTAAAATATCAGTCACTCCTGATTGTGATCTTGTTGACGCGCTTATACCTGAAAAACACTGAAGGGTTTCCCCGGGACTAGGACCTGGTGGCATTTGTGTAGGAGAACAAGAAAGAGATCAATCTTCTGACAGAGGGGTTAGTGGTATATATGTTAACCCCTTAGTGTTGTATAGTTCACATCTTCTACTAGGCTAAGAAGTCATGTGGTCAGGCTCACCAGCTGGTTCCTGTTTGCAAAATTGGGAAATGATCAATAAAGCAATAAAATATGTTGCATGTTGTGTTGGCATAAAAGAGTAAATTATTAATCATGGCCATAGAGGGACAGTAAAAGGACCCTACCTAGATTGTTTGTCGTTTTTAGCATATGCACCTTGAGACTTTCCTCATAATTTATTCTGCATTGCGGGAAGGAGTAAACAGTAGATGGGTATGAGAATAGATTTAGAATCCAGAGGCCACGAGTCCATGTTGTGATAGAAAGCAAGGAGCCATCTCATCTGAAGCAGTGATCCTTGTTGGAGTCTCTGTGGTCCACGCAGGGAGCAGCAGCGAATGCCACTGTCTCCACATCGTTGAAACCATTATTTTTGTGCTACTTCCTGCACCCAACTATTGGCCCGCACTGCACTTCTGAAATTTTGGATTCAACTATACATAGCAATTCCCTCTGTAACTAAATAAGGATTCCTGACACCTTCATGCCCTGCGCATGACAGTGTAAATTACGATAGGATGTGGTATAATGGTTAGAGCGGTCGAACTCGAAGCTGGGGAACTGGGCTCGACTCTCGGCAGAGATGCTCAAAATCCTGTGATTCTGGGCAAATCACTTAATCTCCCTGTGCCTAACAAAAAATGAATGTGCCCATCTGTAACGAAACAGATGCGCATGTTAAGTGCTCTGATACCTTCGGGTCAAGTTTGCGTTATATAAAACTCAGGGAAAGAATTAAATAGATCATGAGCGAGCCCTTCTTCTCAACAGCTATTGCAGATGTTTACCAAATTTGAATTACACTGACACAGATAGGTCAAAATGTATACAGCATACTAATGGTTTTGTGGTGATAATATTGCCTTGATTGTCTCTGAAAACTCTATTACCTGACAATTTAAATTTAGCAGGGTTTATTCTCACATATAGCATATTCGCCCTGTGTTACAATACTACTTATATAGTCTTACCTTGTTTAATTGAAATGCTTGTTTGTACTGTTTTAATGTAAAAAGAACAAGCGCTGAGCTCATAGTACATAATTTGTAAGACAGCACCACGTACGAATTGCCCCTACGATTTTCTTTAAACTTTTTTTGGACTGACACACAAACATTGGTTCCCACAGTCTTTCAAATTAATTGTTACTTCTTTTTTATTATGGGGCTGTAATTATACTGTTGTAAACACTGCTCTGCTTGCACGATCTTCAATATTATTCTATTTGCTATGCAATATAGGTTTGTGTGCATCTTAGTCTTGTGTTAAAGTGTATCCTTTAACTTTTTATTATTATGAATAAATGATTTCCATTTATGGAGCGCAAAAGCTGCTGTATGAGAAGTGTCCTGGGTCTTCCAATAAGTGACTAAACCTATGCCAGCTTTTACCTAAAGGGTGCAGAGATAGAATATCGAGTAAAAAATATTGAATTGCACAATTATCGAGTCATTAATATCGTGGTTCAGAAATATTGACAGCAAGAGTATCGTGGTCAAGAAAATCGACTTAAGGTAAGTAATATAGATTTAAAAAATATCGAAGTGTTTAATATCGTTTGCAAAAAAATGGTTGTTAAAGATATCTTTTTTTATTAATGTTATGTATTTTAGTATATATTTTATATGTATGTTTGTATTAGAATTGTTTGTATTTTAATATGTGTTACATTTTAGTAGTTATTACTTTTTTTCTTTTAATTTTGCGTTTTTAGTTTTCGAGTAGATTGTGCATTTATAGGGTGGGAAGTAATTTAATTATATTACATTTATTGATGTATTTTTTATTTATTAATATTTGTTTAATAGAGATGTTATGGAGTTAAATGTGTAAAGTAAGATATTATTAAATAATTAATAATTGGTTGTCAATTTTAATTAATTAAGTGGTAATGAATTATGATAATTGTGTAATTAATTTTAGGGGTGTGTTGTGGTGTTAATAGGTGTAACGGGTGGGAACTAATTTATTTTTTATTGATTAATTAATAATTTGATGTTAATTGTAAATAATTATGTGTAGTTAATTAAGGTAATTGTGTAATTAATCTTAGGTGTGTGTTGTGGTGTTTAAAGGAGTAAAGTGTGGGAAGAAATTTGTATTTAATTAATTAATATATAATTGTTTAAAACAGGCATGTAAAATAATATGTCAAATAGGTAAATAACATTATTACCAAATACAATAATCTAAAATACCAGACCACCTGAATTATCATTCCTCTGTGATGCAATGAATAATTTGAAAAAGTTGTGTAAATCCAGGAGAACGGTGTATTTACCAGCTGTTGCCCTTGCACCCGCTCCCTTGTCCTCAGTAAAAGTTGACAGAGATGCTTGCTGCTCCAATCCGTATAAGCCGATATACACAGGGTCCCGATATGGGTAACTTGATTTACAATAATGCAGAACCAATAGGGGCTTCAATTTTGATGAAAGTCCCAGACCCTTTTGGTTTAGAACAAGGGTGTCCAACCTTGTCTAAAATGAGATCTATTTATGATCAGGGAAAATCATCCTAAGCTATAAACAAATGTGATCATTGGGACATAATGATCCTCTCAGCGCTTCAGACAGGGTAACCAGCAGAAACGACAAGAAACGCATTATCACTGTGCATGCCTAAACTTGAGTAATAAAACAACAACCTGAAACAGCATGTGCTCTCTTGTACAACAGACAAGACCACAACAATAAATCTTCCTAACTCAACCTGAATTATTATTCAAAAATCAGCTTTGAACGCATTCAAACGTATGTGTTTTAATCAAATACCACTTTTTTTTTACTAAACAAACTTAATTTTCTTAAGAAAAGCTTGTCTTTTTCTGAAAGAAACATACGTTTTTATTAATGACTCAAATATACAAATGCCTCCCATAGAGGCTCTGCCCTAGATGACCGGGTATTACGATCAAATGGCATGGATGTCTAAAATACAGCAGTAATGTCCACCATTATGCCAGGCCCACTGTTGTGCCAAGATTGCACATCATAATGACCAGGATGAACACAATATTTCACTATTGACCACCATTATGCCAGGGATGGCCACAATGTGTTCAGTGATGGTGACAACATATCAGAAATGGCTGCCAGTTTGCCACACAAGACAAGAAAGCCTAAAATATGTGAAGGGTGGCTTCTATTATCTTATGGTCACAATCATGCAAGGATTGGACATAATAGTGCCAGAGATTAACCTCTTATGATGGAAGGGTACCATATACAGCTGGTGATCTTGGACATCCGGCTTCGTTTTTCAGAGCAACGCCATCTGTCAGGGAGGAATACAATGCCAGGCACAGAGGAATGCATACATACACACAAAAGCATGTGCATTTGTAGTGCTTTAATTTTGACACAATAGGACACATCTGGACCCTGCACTCCCAAGAGGAGGCAAATTCACTACTGCACCTTTAAACAACACACGTTAAACAGCACTCCCAAAAGACGAGGTGATAAAACAAAACCAAGCACTCTATTAAGGCGAGGCAAGAAGACAAATTCAGGTGCATTTAAAGTGACACACAGATGTTTTTTAATTTAATATTTTAGAAGGGAAGGCAACATATATCAGTTAATGCAGACTCTCAAATATCAAGTAACTCAAGTGCAAAAACCAAAATAAAATGTAGCATATATATTTATATATATCCATATATATATGTATATAGCAAAGAAACATAGATATCATGTACATAAAGTAAAGAACACCTCACCGATCGATCATGCAACATCCTTGCCAACTCAAGCTGGAGGAGCCCTACAACAGCCCAGGAAGGAGTTTGATTGGGACCCAAGTTTCGTGTATTTCGCAGCATTACGTCTACTCTGTGATTGAGTTCCTACCCGCCCTTCAGAAGACTTTCAGCTTTAATACCTTTACTCAACGTGAGGCGAAGGTTCTAGAAACCTTGCCCCATTTCTTCTGTTGGAAAAAGAACGAGCTGACCGTACTGGTCTGTGTCAAGGTCAAGTCAGAAGCTGGCCAGGCTCCTGTATTTATTTATTTATTTATTTATTTTTAATATTTATAAAGCGCTGCATATACCCGTGGGCGTCTTGGCGCTGAAAAAACCTTTATAAAGTAAGAAAATGTGGGGGGATGGACCAGATAATTAAAACAGATGTGAGGGAAGAAAAAGGTTATTGAGTGAACAGCCAAGTTTTCAAAAGTTTACGGGACTGAAGGAGTGTGGCACTTTGTCTGATGTTAAGAGGCAGGGTGTTCCAAAGTCTGGGGGCCGCCACCAAAAAGCGACGGTCACCCCAGGTGACTGTTTTGGTGCGGGGGACGACCAGTTGGCTGAGAGTAGCTGATCGTAGAGCTCTGGTGGGTTTGTAATGTTGTAATTGATCTTTTAGAAAATGTGGTCCTTGATTTTGACTCCGAGACAGAGCTGTACATTCCGCACATTCCCTGAAAGGTACCAAGCATGCATCCTACAGAACATGTTCCAGTTTACTGTGATCGGTGAGGAGCGAAATACAAGTGAAGAGCGAAAACATGCCCTCCCCACTTTGCAGCTATGTGCGAGCACAGAACATTGAGTCTGTTGCACAAGATGGAATCAGCACAGAAAATGGTGTCAATTATGCCAAATGGAGCCAATGTCCAAGATATCATTCTTAATATCAGTACAGCAATTTAACACACAAATTTGCACTCACGCATGTTTGTACATTCACAACCATTAACCAGTCCTTGGAACGGAGTGCATCCTTAACTGTTTCAGCTGTGGAGCCTCCCAGTTTCCTCAGCTCCTGGTCTGCTGACGCACTGAAATCACTCCCCTAGGGCCTGGCGCCTCCAGTCCCACATTTTGACGACCCTACTCTGGTTACTGCTCTCACTTTCATTTACCCTATTTGTTTTCACCCTTACTAGAAAGCAGCCATTTCGAAATCTACGACTGGCCCCTAGTTAATTTTACATTCCAGTTCTGTGATAGTGTCCATAATGACTAACAAAAAATGACTCAGCTGTTCCTAAAGGAGAAAAAAGCGGAAAGTGTGGTCACAGGAAGGGTAGAGGTAGTACTCAGTAGAGGGCTACCCCTGGGTATCCAATTTGTTGGATTTAATGGCCTCACACACCCTTGCGAGTGTCATGCTTCATCATAGGCGTTTGCTCCTCGTAGGGCAGGCGGTGCGATGCCCTACGGGCTCACCTCAATGAGGGGCTCTTTAACGGAGATCTTTTATCCAACTGCCTATGGGTGAAGTGCAAGTGAGGGGCCAGGAAGGAATGGATAGTGTAGGTAAGTGAATTTAAAATGTAGCACAAGGTACCGGAGATCAATTTATTCTGGTGGTCCCCTGCTACACGTAAAAACAGTGGGTAGCCTATGATCGCAGGAAATTAGGATTCCACGTCAGTGTCCATAATAACACCATCTCAACTTTGAATACTCCTTCATTAAGGCGGTTGAGCCCACTCGAAGCGAAGACATATAGCATGAGTGAGGAGCCGGTCCTATGATGAAGCATGCCACGCTAGGATAAATGAGGGTTCTTCCTCCTTTTTGTAAACAAACACCACATACTGACCAGGAGCGTAACACACACACACACACGACTGAGGGTTTCTTCATTCTCCTTCCTCTATTTGCTTTTCCCTGGGAGGATCAATTGTGGCTATACATGGAGAAATGTAAAGAGATCACCTTGCGCAGAGAGCCCCGCAGATAGCTTTGCACAGTCAGTCCTTCAAGATGCCCCACACACCATCAGCCCTAGTGATATTTGTGTGCAAACGTGGCCTTGTGCACCAGTGCTCTTGCAGACATGAACCCTCACTGCTATCCTCGCACACTTTTGGCAATGAAGACAACATTGCGACCTGCCAGTAATGCAGACTGCCAGCACTCGTCAATACCAGCCAAGGCCCCTTTGCAATGCCAGGCATAGAGCTTGCCAGTCACGCATAATGCCAGCAATGAAACATTGACTCTGACAACGTCCTTGCACTATAACAATCTTATTGCTTTCCAGTCCTGCATCCTGCCAGTCTTGCAAAGAGGCAGCCCTTTAGGCACCCTCATGCCTGCTGGCCTGGCACATTGCCAGTTCTGCCTTGTCTGACAGCCACAAGAATAATCTGCCAGTGCTTTCCGCTGTACACCATGCACAACATCTACGAACCTGCCTGCCCTGCAGAATTTATGAACGCCCTGCACCTTGGGCATGCAAATGAATACGTAAAAATAAACTGTGTGAAGAACGGCAGCTGAATAGCACTATGTCATCCTGGCTTTTTAACCAATAGCGCTTTGATGTTATACTTTGTTTTTTGCAGTATTATTTATACAGCGCAAACTCGGCTAGAAGGTATTGGAACGCTTTACATGAGCACCAGTTATGTTACAGATGGACACATGCATTTTTTTGGAGTCACAGGAAGATTAAGGGCCAGATGTAGGTCGCCCAATACGGTCGGTAATGGCCGAAATTTCCGAATTTTGGTTGTTACCGACCCGTATTAGGCTACTGAGATGTAGGTGGCCAAAATGACAAATTCGGTAATTTACCGATTCGGTATTTTAAGGAATCGGTAAATTACCGAATCTGCAATGTAGGGAGCACTCAAATGAGTGCCTTGCATAGGTAAGGATTCGGTATTTACCACCAACTACAAGTTGGTGGTAAATATCGAAAACCGTTGCAAAAGCAAAGATTTTGCTTTTACAACAGTGCGATGTGGCAGACAGACATGCCCTTAGGGCATGTCTGTCAGCCACATGTGCACCCATGCATTATTCAGGGGTGCAAAAGGGTGTCAATGTGACACCCTGCCACCCTTGAATGAGTTCCCCCATTTTACCGAATCGGTATTTACCGATTTGGCAATTCCCATTCATTCCTAATAGGAATTACCGAGTAGGTAAATACAGATTCGGTAAATACCGAATACTTACAGATTAGTTACCTACATAGCATTTACCGATTCTAAAATACCGAATCGGTAAAATTCGGTATTTTAGAATCGGTAAATTAAGATTACCTACATCTGGCCCTAAGTGATTTGACCAGAATCACAGGATGTTATTTAAATGTTGCCACACAAAAATACATATTCCTGAAAGAAGAGTGCCTTTGGCATTTTAAAAACAGCAGGAATAGTGTACGGTGCTGCACATAGTGAAAGAAGAGAAAATATTACGCAGGTGTTTTAGCAACATTTACTTCTTTGGTTATCTTTCTAAAGCGCTATCATCTCTGCTGAAGAAGCAATTCGCTTGAATGAGGGATGGATGTTGACAAAATGTAGTGAGCAAGTCCCAAATAAACAAGGAAGCAACAATGCAACTTTGAGCAGCAGCGCAATGGGCGGCGAAGGTTAGCAGCTGCTATCACAGGCTCATGCAAAGTGGTGCAAATTGTTTTAACTTTCTAATGTGACCTTGACCGGATTATGGATCTGCCTACATGCCCTGAAAGGGACCCCTGATATTAACCTTTTTTAGTAGCCGGTATGCAGGACTTGAATTAATTCCAGCTACAGGCTCAATTTCCCCATCCCCGTTTCCAGCATTCGTGTTTTTTGTTTTTGTTCTCCTGTAACTGCTTCATTACTATTTTTCTTTGATACTTTATGTCAAGTCAAGTCAAGTCAAAGAATGTGTATAGCGCACTACATACCCAGAGGGTTTCAAGGCGCTTAGGAAGGGGGGGGATTACTTGTCAAATATCCAAGTTTTAAGTTGCTTTCTGAATGCTAGGTTGTTGTTGTGTACTCCACCCTCTCCTTTTTATTTGGATCTACTAATATGTAACTAATGTAACTATTATTGCCTACATCTATGTACAGTGCTCTGATACCTTAGGGTCTAGCGAGCGCTATATAAAACTCTACAAATGAAAAAATAAACAGATATTACAACCTTACCAAATACTTTGTAATAAGGGTTCTCAAAGAAATGAGAAGCAGGCAAATCCAGATTGTAGTAAAGAAGTGTTTATTGGAGCACCACCTTCTTGAAGATCAGCAGAGCAACTGCTCACAACTGATCTTTCAAGATGTAACATAACAAACCACATTTCAAAGATATACAGACCAAGCAGAGAACATTGTACAGAACACATTCTACAGAGAATAAACTATGGGAATTCCTGGAGGAATTCTCAAGTAGTAAATATTCTATCATAAACACAATACTAGATACTTTCACTTGCGTGCAGCATTGTGGAACTTACAAGCCCAGCGACAAACATACGATTTACGAACTGAAGTGCACACTTCAACATATTAAGAAAATTAAGTGCCCAAAGCGATACCATGAAATCATTTTGCTCCAATTTCTATTGAGTTTGTATAGAGGAAACAAAACTGATGTTAACCTCACAATCTGGAAAGAGAAACCCAAGCGTGCACTTTACCTATCGTCCCAAGAAAACCAGGCTTATTCTTTTTCTTCGCTTCCATCTCTAACCATCGCCAACCAGAGAGAGATAATTGGGAAAGCTGTGTTTGTTGTGATGGACAGGCCAGGGCGTCATGTAGGGAGTGTCTGTCTGCACCTCCTGTTAAACTACTGTGATTGGTTGTAACAAGCAGCAGAGCCATCCAATACTGAAGAAAACAACCCCGGCTGCACTGGAAGAGGTGCCGAACTGCCCCGGAAAACACTGCTCAGCACCAAGGGGACCGACACCCCAAAAACTGTGTATTCTGAAACTTTATAAGCTGGAAACCTACTGCCAGCTGCTTCTGGCAAAACAATATTTGCAATGCTATAGGTCTCTCATTTAAATGCGAAACCTATGGCATTGCAAACAAATGTCCGCATTGTCCACGCTGCTTTCAAACTGTGCGCACTGAATGTAAACAAAGCACGTCATGCTTAAAGTAGAAGAAACTCAATAAATAAAATAGTACATGTACCGTGAAACAACGAAGTAAAGGGGCCAGTAGCGATGGGAGGTGAAAAATGACAACATGGCCGTACTAAGGAGGAGCTAACAAGCATATTTAGAACTCAGAAGACAGCATTTAGGAAGGACAAAGACACAAGCCAATGAAAAATATGGATGGGGGAATGGGCAGGGCTTCTCTCCCGTACTGATCTACAAGAGATCATCCCAGAGCAGCGCTTGCGTGCTGGCTCAGGCTCAACCTAAAAATGGCACTCCAAAGACACCACAGTTATCTTCCATGTTATTATGAAATAAAAAGGGCTATTTTTCTCTTGGGGGTATCCAGGACCCAGATGGAAGAGTTGGTGCGCTCAAAGCTTTTAACAGCCTTTGAAGTTCATGTAATATCAGTTACATATTATCTTTTTAAAAGCTTTTTTCCTCTTTATGATTTACACTAATTGTCATTAGAGCAAAAAAAACGATTTTAAAAATCCCAAAAATTGAAGCATCTGTTCATTCTTTCTTTCATTCCTCGGATATCAGAATAATAGTAACACATTCCAAGTATGGCATATTGCAATTTTAAGGCTATGTTTTGTGATCTCTAAATTGTTCTGTGGTGGTCCAAATGTCCATATTGTTGTTTACTAGAATTTGCTATGTCAGCATTTGGAGACTGGAGATAACGGGCAGGTCCTTTGAAAGGGTCACCCCAAAGTACAACCGAAGGCTTTGTATAAGATTTGAACTCTTTCTGCTGTCAAAAAACAATACTGCCAAGACACTAATTACAACACCACTGCAATACAGGGCTGGACCGGCCGTAGCGGGCACCGGGCAATCTCCTGGTGCGCCGCATGGGTGGGGGCTGGTTTCCGTTTTTGTTACAGGGCCGTTTTTGCAGCATAGCTGCAAAATCAGCCCTGTCACAAAATTGTCTGAAAAAAACGGCCCCAGCAAAGAGCTCGGCGGCACACACAACCCCCCCGGGGGTGTGGGGGGACGAGGGGGGCCGGCCGAACACTTTGCCAGGGCCAGTTTTGGTTCCCAATCCTGCCCTGCTACTATACCCATGAGTTCATGTCACTTAGTTATGGCTGCCCTACCCGTGCTATTTTCTGTCAAAGCTGCAGCATTTTCTCAGACAAGCCCACGAAGAGTGCTTTACAACCACGCTGTGACAAACATGCATTATGACAACCCAAAACGTGAACAGAAACCAACTTGTCACAACTAAAACTGGAAATGTTTACCTACATCGGAATTACATTTTAAAAATATGGGTGGGGAGGAAGGGCTGACCTTTTCAGATTATGAAAACTGTATTCCCATCACATTTTGGCTTATGATTCGATAGCTGTTCAAACACCAGCAGGGCAGCTCAGTAAGTTGAACTCCTGCTGCTTGCCACCGAGCTCGAATTCTGGAGCGGCTGACAGCCTTCCATCTTTCTGAGGTTGGTAAATTGAGTGCTGTATACTGGTTAATGGTAGTGTGCAGTGGAAAGCTAACTAACAAAGTTTACTTCGTTTACTTCGTTTACCTCCGTTCTCTGCCGTGGTGCCGCCTTTAGAGGTGGGAGTCCCTCAGGGCTCAATTCTGAGCCCGGCTCTTTTTAACATCTTTATGGCCCCCCTGGCGGCACTGGTCGTGTCATACGCCGATGACACCCAGCTCCTGTTCACCTGTGATAAGGGGTCTGATTTCGATGGGTAGAGCATCAGAGGCTGCTTGGGGCGGTGTTTAAGTGGTTCCAGCAAAACAGCCTGAAGTGCAACTCGGATAAATCGGAGGTGCTCTTTTTCGGCTGCCTGTCAGATCCTAGGGGGCAGTCTTGGTGGCCTGTGGACATGTTCCCTCCGTTGGCTGCTTGTTCCATGGCCAAGAACCTCGGAGTAAAGATTGATAATGGTCTGTCGTTGAAGCCCCAGATTCTTGGCCTAGTAGGGAAATGTTTTGGCCTCCTCAAGACGCTCCGAAAATTCCTTCCTTTGCTGTCGCAGGTACACAGAAAAGTTACGGTGCAGGCACTAATTGGGTCTCGCCTTGACTATGCCAACGTCCTGTACCTCGGATTGCCAGAGTATCTTCTCCAACACATGCAAGTAGTCCAAAACTCGGCTGCGCGAGCCGTCTTTGGCCTCCAGCGGAGAGCCAGAGCCTCTGATCTCCGGAAGACACTTCACTGGCTTCCTAACCGGAAACGAATTGTTTTTAAGGCGCTTACTCTTGCCTTTAAGGCTCTCCATGACATCGGTGCTAAATACATCCGAAGACGGTTGGTTTTTTACCAGCCATCTAGAAATCTGAGGTCAGCGTCTCTGGCCTTGGCCTCGGTCCCCGTTATTAGGAGAGCGCGGATTGGAGGCCGGTCTTTTAAATGCCTGGCTCCCCTACTATGGAACACCTTGCCGGTGTCTCTGAGAAAGAACGTCAATTTGTTAGCTTTCAGGAAGGATTTAAAATCATGGCTGTTTGTCCAGTAGTGCCCATCCCCCATTTGCCTGTTCCTTGTCCGTGTTAGGTCTGAAGCACCTGGACACTCCTCTGAGTAGCTGAGCACGGATGTATGTCGTTACAACGCATACTTTTACTCCGCGTACCATTACAACTCGGTATTTACAACGCATACCGCTACAACGCATAGCGCTTTGGGGTGCTGGATAGTGGTAAGTATAATTTACTATTCTAACTCCAGTCCCCGTGGACCCTAGGGAAGGTGTTGGATAGTAAATTAAACTTACCTCTTATCCTAGAGCGCCCCCCAGCGCAATGCGTTGTAACGGTATGCGTTGTAATGCCTGCGTTGTAGTGGTAGTGCGGGGTAAAAAATGCGTTGTAACAGGTGAATACCGCTGAGCACTATACAAAACCCCCCCTAACATAACATAACATAACTTCACCATCACAACTTAATTCGAACCGCTAGGCCCATTTCTTTACTTTAGCTCTACTTTCAATAGAGATGAGTGACAACCATTTACTACTAACATTGTCCTCCGATGGCTCTTTTTGTTGAGCTGCCAGGGACTAGAATACTAGGAAAATGTGAACAATTATTCTATGAGAACCTGGAATAAAATAATTATTATCTCAAACCTAATTTTAAACCTTTCTCAGTATCTTGTATAAATGCCTTGAAATATGAACTAAAAGGATGAGACAGAATCACTAGAGATAATTCATGGAGAACATTTATCTAATGCCTCGCATTGCAACAACAGATCAAGACAATGCATTTCAAGTTGAATTTAAAGACGTTATCTACAGATAGCTTCACAAAACACAGTACAGATCATTAATTGACAGTTGTAAGATTTTCTGTAGAGAGAAAGCAGGATAAATCTAGAGTTCAAATGAATTAATTACACAAACTAAAGCAAAGCTGCTCATTTAAAGTTTGGATTTATTAAATTCCATTGTATTGCCATTTCATCACTGTCTCAGAAGTGGGTGGAACTTTACTTTGGTCACAGTCCGTCTGTTCCCGGGCAGGTTTCCCTGGGTTTGGAACAATATTGTTTCATTTCTATCGAGAAGGCTTCTTAGCGAGAAGTGAGACCATTGTTTAGTCAATACAGAAATGAAACTTTGCTGAAAATTCTCATAGGGCTTAGGTGACTGTAACATGATTTTACACTTACGTAGGGAAACGAAAAAGCATTTTTGAGGCCTACATGCAGAGTTAGCTCAATCATTACCATTCAATATTACAACTAATAACACATTTCCAAATACATTTCAACTTTCTTCATTATTTCAATTATAGTTTTTCTTTTTGAGGAACTACACATCAATATTAGGTACTTCTAAAAATTTCTATAGACATTATTTGTACGTTTTCATTTGTCAAGCATATTTGTTAATGGTACACTCTCAATTACACGTGTTATTGTAATAACGTTAGAGAACTTTAAGTTTGCACTATGTCACTTTCGCCTCTAAATCAATCAATTTTACATTTCAGGAACTACATTAGCCATCTAATTTCATGTTCAATGCACATTTATGTGAATATTGTCACAAAAATCTCGATCTTAATGGTATGTTTTATTCTCTCTTAACACTTAAATACATTTGTGTGTAATTCTTGTTTTTTTAATCTCTTGTTTACATTTTTGTATCATTATTTTAGAACCCACTTCATGCTTTTACGATGCAACATGTACTCTCACAATTTTCGACTTAGCAGGTTAACATGTCTTCATCAAGAGATATTTGTCGTATTGATTTTTTACTGGGGAAAAGTGATAACGGTAGACGTCAGATAACATCCACGCTCCGTCAGTAGCATCTCTTATGTCACTGGTCACTTCTAAGCATGGGCGAATTTTGCGGATCTCGCGTTCGCGAATTTTGCGGATTTGCGAACTCGCAATCCGCAAAATCCGCGAATTCCCGCGAATTTGCGGATTTTTTTTTTTTTTTGTGTTCGCCTGTGTTTCTGCCAGTTCGCGAGGGTTTTTACAATTTCGTAATTTGCGAACTTACCTGTCGGGTCGCAAGTTTCGCGAACTTGTTGTTTCTACGTGTCCAGCCTGTTTGGGACACTCTTCTTCATCACTGCCACTCTCTGTCACCACTGCCACTCTCTGACTACTCATGCCACCCTCTGGCCCACCCATGCCACCCTCTGTTTCATCACAGCACCCTCTGGTTGTCCAGTCAGTGTACATTATTGTGGCAACGCAAGCACACCTTCCCTGCCTCAAGTGACCTGAATTAATTTGGGGCTGATTAATGTGTCACAGAATATTTTTTTAGCTGGCACCTGCTTCCTTAGTGCTTCCTGATTAGTGAACTTTTGCACTTGCTAAGTGCTTTCATTGTTGCAAAATTAGTTACAACACCTGCCCTGCCCCAACTGACAATAATGAATTAGGGGCTGATTAATGGATTTGAACTGCCAGCCTGGCTCCTGCTTGTCTCCCTTAGCTGTAATTCAGGACCTTTGTGGCATATGTGTAACTATTCTGAGGTTCAGAGCAGGGTCACATAATAGTTGCAACTGGCAACTGAACTCTGGAGGGGCCCCTCAGCAAGCACTACAGGAAATGGCTACTAATGATGAGCCTGAACTTTTGAACCTGGCAAGTAGTTTCAGTTTTGATTAGATCGTATTTCTGCAATTTGGCACTTATTCGCGGGGCGCGAAGTTGTACTGGGAAGCCGCGAACTCACGCGAACAGTGCGAGCAGTGCGAGCAAAATCCGCTGCTCGCGGATTTGCGGATTTTGCGGGAGATTCGCGAATCTCGCGGATTGCGAATTTACCGAAAATCCGCAAAATCCGCGAGCGAAACGGATTTTCCGCCCATGCCTAGTCACTTCCCCCAAAGCTGAGGGCCCCAAATGGATTACGCAATCAGAAATGAAAGCCATTCTTTTGTGAACAGAATAGTGCAAATGTGATATCACACCCTGAAAAACACAGATCTGGTAATTGCATGACTGCAGAGAAGCAAGCTTTTTAATAAAATAAGATGGTCAGATAAAGCTTCTTTACATTTGTGTTGGAAGAGTGACTTCATGTCAGCCAGTTGTGATGAACATCACAGACATCTGGAAGAAACCAACCCATCTCTGGCAGTAATCGGCCAATGCTGTCGTTCACTGTAGATAATGGCCACAGTAAATGCCGGTGCCTGGCGTTCATCATACATTTATGCAGTGTCTAGACCACTACATTGGCAAAACATTTGAGAGCGTCTGTCAGCGACTAGAACCTTTTGGAGAAAAGAGAAACAGAACAGAGGCTTACAATAAGGCCGGCACCTCAGCGGGACGCACCATTGTGAGTGCATGTGTCTGCAGCATGCTGAGTTGCAGATACATCGGGCTTCAGTGGGAGGACATAGGCTACCGGAAGCAGTACTTGGTCCAGGCTGCACTACAGGACAAGACTCAAGCCCAGGAGGAAGATGGAGACGAAGGGGATGCGCTGGACAGTCAGAAGCAAGGTAATGAGAGTGATCTGGTTGGCAGCCAATGGTAAGTAATGGGCGGGCTCTAAAATGCACATTATCTGCAGACAGGGCTGGTTAGCAAGGCTCATCAAGAACTGGAAGACACCGACATTGATATCACCCTCAATCCATGAATCCAAAGATGCAAGCATGCATTCTGTCATTTATCACCCTCACTTGAGTTGATGGAGAGTCTGGGCAGCCACAGGAGAACCCCAGAAAGATAAACACCCCCGCATTCCCCAAAGGAGCATGCTTGTATTGGATAACTTCAGGTTAGTTGATACCATGAACCACACCAAGAGGAAACACAGTAACAGATGCTGTCACTTCCATCACCCCATCAATAACTCTGAAATGAGCATCTTGGAATCCTTTTAGCCCACAGAGGGAGAACCACATCACATACCTGTCAACGTGTTGACTATATTGAGGTTATCTCAGACATTTAAGAGGGCTCTCCTATTAAGATGGATGGAAAATAAACAGTTTTTTGTGGGTGATTTTGGTTTGATAAGATGGTGATCCCACTGAACACTGTAGGGGCAGTTTGTTTCTTAGGAGGGTATGTATGAGTAAAAAGAGGGTCACACCCACGAGATGTGGTTGAGTTGACTGGTATGGCATCCCAGTCCATTTCCAGCTGAAGAAATGTATCAGATACCGGTGGAAGTTTCCAGGGTTGAGGGTGACATAATTGTAAGAGCTTTAGCGAGTGAGAAAAAAATTACCATACCCAAATACACCGCCATTGCAAAATATCAATGAGATTGTGTGAGTTTGTAGTGACATACCACCATGCTACTGCCCCTTGACTGTGGACCCCATTGATCCTTTAAAATGTTTGTGGTAGGATGTTATGTCATCGATCAAATTTGCGTTCAGAGTTCTCTTTCACAGACCACACATTGAACACACCAGACTGAGGCGCCTAACGTGGTATCAGGGAATAAAGTGGGTGGTCCCGCACAGAGACGGTACCCAAAGTTAGGCTCTGGTATGTGCGTCTCTCTCTCTCTCTCTCTCTCTCTCTCTCTCTCTCCCTCTCTCTCTCTCTCTCTCTCCTCCACCACCTTGTGGCCACTCTCTTCCAGGGATACCTGTAGCTGCTTCTGTGACTTTACACAACATATCAATCACCACTGCTACTTTAAGAAGGAAAATATGCTGTGCCCACAAAAACCTAACCCCATACCTCTCCCGGCAAGCGTGAGCAGGCCACCTGCCCCACAAATGATGAGTAAGTCAGCACGTCCCATGCCTTGGGTTAAAACCAATTCTTTACAGCTTGCATTTTTATGTCTCCTTTGCTGTTTTACATATTGCATGGTTAATATTTGTATGTGTGTTTATGATGATCCAATGGTTTGAGAGCCAAGGTGCGTGAAATAATTAAACTTGGGAACTTGGATGCAAAGACTATTCATACCTTTAGGATAGAGAGCACTGTTATACAGAATGAATTACACCTGCAGAAATATTAAAATATTTCATGTTCAACAGCACAGCAGCATGTGGAATTTGCAATACATATTATACTAAAGTTCAGAATAAGGTTTAGTTAGTCTTACAGTGAGACTGTTAGCAGCAAATGTCTGATGGAATCCACTTTGAATGACCAGGTGTCCTCCTAAAACAGCTGCAGCCTTTCATTGGCTATGAGGGTAATCTTAGCTGATGCATCACACAGAGGACCAGGCAGGTAGGCCATGGTAACTGCACAGGTGTTTTTCAAGCAGGAGAGATGGAACTGGATTATGGGTTTCTTATTGGCATTGCCACATCATTAGAAAGCAAACTTTTTGTTGTTTAGGAAATACTCATATTAGAGATCAGTGGCTCAGTAGATACATGCAATCCTATAGACGCTTTTTGGAAAACGCGCAAATTTTTCAGACGATTTTGCACCAGCATTTCACTTGCTATCCGAAAACAGTGTTTGGGACTAGGCACTCTGTACCAAGTCAGCTTTGCACTTTAAGTGCAAAATTGTTCTGGAGAAAATAATATGGCTATCAACACAAACTAATGAGGGTCCGGGGGCATTTAACAACCCCGTAGACACTGCCCGCCCAAGAACAAAATCCTAAGCAAACACAAAGTATCCAAGGGTCTAGGATAAAGAGACCTTTGTGCTAAAATATGATGCAGATCATTCTAAACAATGGTGTAAGTATGAAGAGAATGCTATCTCTAGATACCTATTGGTGTCATAGGATACCCATCAGTAGCTGTCCTGTACCGCCCTATTCATCATTTGGGCTTCTTCATACCGTATGATTCAGGAGTTCACCAGCAGGGACGCAACCCTCATGGAACGCCTTCCTGTGGAGGAGTAACACAACACCGTGATTTGAGCTGTGTAACTCCAGGTTTACCAAGCCGCTCAGGGCCACGCCAGGTCCTTGCGTGACTTGATAGATCGCATTTTAAGGGTTGCGTCGCTTTCGTACCATGGAATGTGGTGTGAAAGCGACGCAGCGCTTGATCAATAACCCCCTTGGTGTTGACTCCACTGAATGCGCTGCATAGGTGACTGCACTCATTAACGTGATTCATCGACCCACGTGCCCTCCTTCGAAGTGGCACAGTCGCCTGGATGTGTATCTTCTTGGCACTACACTGTCTAACATCAGAGTATGTTTCGAGTTTATTCCAACATCCCTCCCACAGGCTGGAAATGGAAGAGTGGACACCACTTACCTTTCAGAAGTAACTGAAGTTACCTTTATGAAATTGTGTAATGTTACAGTACATGAAATCAAAGCGTGCGTTGTTATCGCCAAAGTCTGGCCTCTTGGCGCGTCGCCTAGTGGGTACAAAAACCAACGCCACAGATAATTTCTTGGGAGCGACTCTTTCTTTGGGGAGGCGGCAGATCTCAATTTTTCAGGACACTGTGTTGGGAGTCTGGCTGCTCTTTTGTTAAAATGTAGTCGTGCTACCTTCTGACCATCCATGTGACATGCACAACTTTCTATGAGAGCAATTAATGAATTTACCAAAAGTTTTCTTCTCACAGCACGATTGTGTATTCTTTTCACCTGAAACACGGATTACCCCTGCCCCCCATAAAAACGCTGCATCTGCAGACATAAGGAGAAAAGAGTCCTGTATCTGCTATTGAAGGACACTCACGCAAGGTTTTGCTGCTTCTCATGATTTCATCCTTGCATCTGTGCTTAAAATAACTAAAGTTTGACCATTTGACTTGATTCTAGAAGTTTCCAATAATGGCTAACCTGTTAGCCCAATTTTTGTGATCACAGCTTTTTTAAATGTTTACACTTTGCAGAGTTATCACAAATGCAGGATACTGAAGTTTTCTTTGGCACTGTAAACTGCATGGTTTCCCTACAGTGATGTGTGGGGTTTGGGAGTGTTAACAAGGGCAGTCGCATTAGGGCACATGTAGAGTCCTCAAAAAGAATAGGCGACGAATACGCTTATCTTCCCTGAGCTTCCACTAAGGATTAAGATTTGCATAGAGCATTCCTGTGAGAGCCTCAGGGGACGCGTCTGCCGACACAGGACAGGAACCAATTTGTGGCTACATTTAAAACTTAGTTCTGCTGCAACAAATAATTGACGGAATGCTGAATGAAGCAAACATTCATCCCTAGTCAAGAGATCTTGGTTAAATCCATCGTTCTCTAGTTCACTATGCCATCCCAGTTTGGACCCAGCCATGTGCAAATAAGTCTTGACCCTGCTCCTCATGGGAACAGTCGAGCCCAAAGTCCAGCCAGTCCAGATAAAACAAGACCCCTAAAGGTGCCCTTTGAAAAACCCAACGGAAAGATAGGAATAAGGCAGACGGACCCTTCGATAGAGATAATTCATCCTTAGATTGGTAACTAATTGAAGCTGTTGAAAAAACCAGCGGAAAGATGGTAATGAGGCGGCTGGCACAGGCAAAAACACGGCGGGGCAGGGCCGGGGGAGTCGACAGGCGATGGAATAAGTATAACTAAATACATCAATAATACCTATTCTGTTGTCTGTCGGCTTCCCCCTTGAGCGCCCTGTCTGCCCCACCCCACCGCTCTTACATGTGCTGAAAGCCACTGGATAGAGGTAATTCAACCTTAGATTGGTATCCAATTGAAGCAGGTAACACAGTTAGGCAAGTTGGTTTCTGTTCCTGGATTTAAGTAGTGTGCTAGCTGTTGTGAATTCTTTATCCAGTTTTTATACATTAGAACCCACTCATAATCAATTACATTCAACTGGTGTTTAGAAAGAACAGCAAAAGGGTAGGAAGAAGTTCATTAAAATAATTCTATTTTATCATCACTCCAATAAAAAGAACCCAAACTGTATGTGTTTGCTGATTAATCCATAAAACCATGCACCTGTTCTCACCTACTCATCCAAAAATGAAGATAATTTTGTAACAACTTGTTTTGCCAAGGGTTACCCTTAAAAGACTACTTGTGGGTTGCGTTTTCACAATACCATCTATACAGGTACTTCCATAAGGAAGCATTGAGCGCTACTCAGTCATATTAACTCCCACTGACCAGTTGAATACATTTGACCAGATTTATATACTTTTTGTGTTTGTGGTTGCTTTGTAGGGTATGTAATTAGTTTCCAAGACATCAACTTCATTGACCTGATTGTGTGGTAATGGAAAATAGTCCAATTTGTGGAAGAAATTTGAAATACGGAGGGGAGTCCATCGGAAGAATGTCCTTCATTGAAGGGATTGGATGGTAGAGGAATGTCCACACGTAGGGTGTTCTTCGGCTTTAGTGCTACAACCATGTTTCAAAGTATTTGCCACTACAAAACAACTGGGCATGTGTCTCTTGAAAGATATGGAGGTCTCATTTATGGGTTTTTTGCCACAGAGCAGCGCAGCAGGCCCTGCTACTGCCCTTCCCTATGGAAAAAGAAAAAGGGCCGGAATGCACCATATCTATTAGATACGGTGCATTCCTGTCCTTTTCCTCTGCGCCGGTGCACAATGGGCTGCCATGCGCCAACACTGGCACCGTAGCACCATGGTGTAAGGGAGCTAGCGTTGCAGGGATGATTATTTTTGTTCTGGCGCTAATTTAGCTGCCTAGAGCCAATGCAGGCACCCTTGCACCATAGTGACATCTGACTGGCCTTTGTTCTAGGCTTGAAATGAAGTAACACAGGCGGGCCCCTGACATGATCGGCTCTTCTTGTCTTCCTTGCCCAGTTCCCTAGCCATGGGGGAAGTACTTGGTTATACGTAAGGATTCTTGATTTAGGGCCTGATTCACATAGGCACTACACACTTGTGGCAGAGGTCCTGCAGTTGTGGCGGTGGACCCGCACTCGTGCTGGGACTTTCACACTGCAGGTACTCATTGCGAGGCTCCCACCACGAGTGCCGGCCCCTGCCATAAGTACGGAGGCTCTTTGTGAATCGGTCCCTGAGTGAATGAACATAATCTGCAGGGAAACATTTCATCGTGAGAGATGACAGTTGTCAAGATTATAAACAATTATTTTATTCCAAGACCAAAGGCTGCTATTATAGCTTGCTGCCGAGTGCTATACAGGTTGTTAAAGGCTCTGAACCCAAGTTATGGTCCCAAAACCCAGGCAAGGGTCAATAACAAGGAAGAGGGCCTTTAACAACCGGTGTAGTCCAAGGTAGAAGGGCTATAAGGCTATCAGCACATTCCACACATGGAGAGTGGAATGCGCTTCATTAAAAAAGGAGAAACAGAGAGGCAAACCTTGGAATACTGGAGAAGAAAACTTATACCAGCCATAATATGCCCAGAGCCACTCCATTGCCTTCAACTGAGTTCCTAACATTCCAATGTTCTAATATGCATTACCTCTTAATGCCACTTCTCTCAAAAACATTAAAGAACATCACATTTAAACAATCCAGATTCTTCCTCTTTGTAAGATTCTGAACTTCTTAAACCAAATGACACTTCATGCGACTCTGATCTGTCACTTACTCTTCCACTCAGCAGAATCTTCATGCCCCTTGGCCACCTGCAAACAAATTAACAATTAATACATTCTCCTTCCAAAAATAACACAATGTATAAATCTTGATAAGCATATAGACCTACTAAAATAGTGATCCAAAACAATTTTAAGTATCTTAAAGTGTTTTTGCCCCAATATTCATTTTTCCCTTTTTAACTGAAGGAAGGGAGAGTGTCAGGCTCAGCGTCTTTAATAAAATCTCAATTTTAGAGTTATTACATTATAAGAATCGCCATTTTAGTGCAAGACTGGAGGCTACCATTACGCTTGTTCAAAGCCCCATAACACGAAACCTGCCACATGCTTTATTTTTCTAAAGCAAAATCGTCAAATTACACTCTGATTAGACCAATCCGCTGCTTTGAATATATCCAGCAGACTGCCTTCAGACTGTCAAACCTTATTCGCCACTGCCCCCATAAAAAAATACACCTTGAACCTAGCCAGACCATCACTTGCCTCCAGCATCATAGCCGTCACCCATTGTGAAATTGTAGTTGTAGACTCTGCCTTGAACTGTCTAACATAAGAAATGATTAAACTTTCCTCATCATCACTCCTCTTAATATTCGCTCATGCAATCCACCACACAGAACATGTGGTATTCAACAAATGCATGATAAAATATTGAACGCAACATAGGAGCCGATGCAGGCTGAAACGTCTCCAACTGTCAGTCGGAGCCCTTCAGACGACATCGTAAATGGCTGGTTGGATTCATTTAAGACCGACCCATTTTGATGGGGTCGGTCAGAAGGGAATCCAAATCGGATTTCCGAATGGCCTCCGACTGGCTCGGGGAGCCCGTCCACCTTTTGGAAAGCCTTCATAAATCCCTCGGCGGGCTCTTTTTGCCCAGGGTTTACGATGGCAGATTCCCACAGCCTTTCTGACAAAGAAAGGCACTGGGAATCTGTCTTTGGTGGCCCCTAGCAAGGCCCCCATGGGTGCAAGGCCGCCGAATGGGGGCCTAGGGGAACCTATGGTGCCCCATGTTGTTCCCTGCACCCAGTGGCAGGCACAAAGAGGTGCCTGCCACGGGGTGTAGGGATAAACTGCACCTCTGCTCTTTACAATGAGGGTGTGCATTCCATTCAAAATGCATGCTCCCATTGTAAAGTATACAATTGCGACCAAACAAGGTTTGGTCGCATCATATTTGCGGGGCTGGAACCGATGACAGCAGGTTGTTCTGTTCCAGATCCCAAACGATGCCGGACGGACTCCGGTCTGTCCGACATCGTAATCAGGCCCATAGTCTTAATCCTTTTGCAAATCTTCAAATGTACCCTTCCAGGCATGTAATACCTGTTAGAAATCTCTAGAGCCTTCACATCTGAAGCTCACTTAAAACAGATCGAACAAAAACCCATGGCCAATTTCAAAGACAGATCTTTCAAACCTAAAAACCTATTAGAAGGCCAAGTCTCAAAAAATTGAAATATCAGTTTGAAGTTCCATGTTCTAGCACACGTGGCCCCGGGCGGATTTCTTAAATAAGAACCCACACTAACTGAATCTTCCTGAAAACAACAGAATCAGCTTCCAATAGCTGTAATCCCTCAAGTATTAAGAATTAAAATCTGCCACATCATTCTCCAAATTTTCAAGATACTCCACCCCTTGGAAAAATCTTGTGTTCTAGACAGACAAATCCAAAAATCTGAAGCCAAATCAACTAGTTTGCTTGGTTAAGCGGGCTTGTTTATGTAGCTCACTGTTGGTAATTTTCATGTCATAATCATGACCAATTCGCAGAATCAGGACAATTGCGACCGAAAAAATGCATTTTGGTAAGTATCAATCCTATATTGTAATTCGGTAACATGTTACCGAATCACAGTTTGGAATTATGAATACATACCGATTCGTTATCAGGAAGGGGTGTGTTTAGGGTGCCCCTTCCCAATACCGAATCGATATAGTATGTTTTACTGTTTTGCAACTGAATTCCGGTCGCAAAACTATAATACTTTACCACAAGTTTAAAACTGGTGGTAACCCATTAGAAAAGGGGGCCCTTCCCCTTTGAGAATGTAAATAAAAATAGGACGGACCACTGCATACCCTTAAACAATTAAACTTCAAAGTTTAATTTTTTCTTTTTAATTGCATACCATTTTCCTTTACAAAACTGTAATAATTTATCTGAAAGCAGTTACAGACAAGGTGATCTTCTGACATCAGCAGACCACCATCCCTGTGATGGCAGCAATTCCTAATGGGTCACAAATTGCGACCTACCTCATTAATAGTCAAGTGGGAGGTCTATTTGCGTCCCACTTGGAATAGCTAATGAAACTCAAAAGAGTTTCATATTTGCGATTTGGAGTGAATCGCAATGAGGAAATCATTATTCCTAATGTTAGTACATCTACCCCTAGGGTTCTCACAATGAGTTTGGTGGGCTTAGGTGCTTCGATACCAAAGGGCTGGAATTCCTAATTTCAGCAAGTGTACCTGCACCAAAATCCACCAACAAGAATTGTTTCAGCTGGACTGAGAATAACTACTCGACCCCAGATATATCAGGTTCTTTCCCCCAATTCCGGGGAGACATTTTACATGCTCAAGGCAGGCAAAAAGTGTCAGGAAAATGGCACGTGAGGCTGGGAGGTGCGTCTGGGCAGGCTTCACACTGGCCGGACTGGGCATCGGGCGTTTCCCCAGAATGCTGGAAGGACGGGGGCCTGTTTTGCGGGCTGATTTATCATTAGGCTGGGGGGGGCACTGTGTTTTGCAAATTGCTATGTGTTTAAAGGCGCACACTAAAGAGTTCTTTTATAACCAGCAGTTTATAGGCAACAATAAATGTCAAGATAACTCTGGTGGTTAATGTTCCTGCTGGAAAGGGATTGGCGTTTGGTCTAGTGGCAGGTTTATTTCATATCAAGTAACGCACAGGTTACTATGCCTGCTTCAAAGAACATGTACCATGCAGATCACAGAACTGTATTTTATGTGGATAGCTCAGTGGGTTACTGCGTTTGTCATAGAGATCCTTTTGTTAACATACCTCAAAATAGTCTTTCATTGTGTTCTCAGCTTCTTGGCTATGCTTAACAGTGGATGTGTGTACATATGTTATATTTAAATTCATATTTCATACTTGACCTCTTATTTTTTGTGTTTTCTGTATTAATGTCTGTCGGTATGACTGGGTGTCCTGGTGTGCACTGTAAGGTCATAATTTCTAATGCTTTAAAAGCTGGTACAGTTGAATATATAATTACCAAGCATTTGCAATGCAATCGGTCTCGCCTTTGGAACCTTATATGTATTTAGCTATGCAGCACATTAGCCTGGTGCTGAAACCTCTACTGTTCTTTAGCATGGAAGGAAAGTAAGCACCAAACTGCGTGACATGCCAGGTATGGGAACACATGGAAAGAAATATTGCCTTTCAGCTGGAAATTGTATAGTCCAAAGCTCTGTTGTTAATATAAAAGTAGGGCCTTCGGTGGTCATATCACTGAAAATACAAGATTTGAAAAATATATTATTGTCTATGGGTGCTTGTGGAAGACAATTTCTATGGACTGGAATATAGAGAATGCTAAAGTGATTCTGGTATTTTACTGAACTCTGCCGGTCGTTTTCTATCAAGAAAGTTAAATAGAGGCAGTTGCCAGAAAAATTACAACAAGAAAGTCCCTCAGCAGAAAGCAATTCTGATATTTTACTGACCTCTGCTGGTCGTTTTCTATCAAGACAGGTAAATAGAGGCAGTTGAACAGAAAAAAGGCCCTAAGTGGAAACAGACCAGTCCTACCGCTGATCTCCAGAGCCCACAAAGTACATACACATATAAGTATATGCTAAAGTATATATACTAAAGTATATACTAAAGTATATACAAGAGGTTTCGAATGCTCAACCTAAAAATTTGTTGAAGAATGCAGCGCACAGGGGGCTAGTCTGACACAATCTGCCAGGGCTGATTTGCGTTCCCGGTCCGGGCCGGAGCATTGTCTTCTCCCCCTGTACTGCTTCACAGACTGGGCGGGAGCTGTGCTGCTGCCTGCAGCCCAGCAGTCAACCTCAAAAAGGGTCCTATGTCTCCAGGTTCAAAATGACTGGTTCTGGTGTTTGCAGAGCTAATAATTCTGGGCCAGAACCACTTGAAATTGAGGGTGGTGAAAGTTCACTTTGAGTTATCACTTATGAAATTCGACCACTTTTTAATGAGGGCCTTGATACTGTATCTCTTTCCACCAATCAAAATAGACTTCAGTTATCAGTCACATAAGCAAGACCCCTCCTCCTCCCCATCAAGAATGCCTAACTTGTACATATAGTTAAAGCCTTACATGAAAAAAAAATCATGCAATACTTACTTTAATTAAATATGGCTCTGTGTGCCTTTTACTGCCATCCAATTCTTCAATGTAAGCAACCACCCTCGACGTATGGCTCATGCTGGTGTGGCAGTGGTTAATGTGAAACCATTCTCTTTACATTGAATAGTGAGGTAGGACATAAATATTGCCATTGAATTTCAAGTAGATTCATGGAACAATAACTCAAGTGAGCAGCCTCATGTGAGATGCATGAGTCAAACATTGACTGGCTTTGGTGGCACATAAAAGACTGCATGGTCAGCTGGTCTGCTAGCGTTCCTACCTGTCGACCCCATAAATATTTAGAATTTGATCTGGTTGCTTTATTTGCTGCAGTCAAATACTAGGGCACGTTGCCCTATAGCTGCAGCAGCAGTACCGTCTTTCTTTGTGTAAATTTGCACTCAAATAATAAAATTAATTAATTGTAAAAACGATAATTTTTACAGGATTTTGCCAACCAATAACAGAAACAACTAAATGTTAACTGTTAGGGCCCCATCAGGATGGCGGGCGGATTGCCCCCGCCGGGCCTGCGGTGGTCACCACCGGCCTGGCGGGGGCAATCTGCCCGTCATCCCAGTAGAAAAGACCCCCCGCCATATTATTATGGCTAGGGGGTCCGCGGCGGGCGTAAAGACCGTCCGCCGCATTTCGACCCCGGTCGACTTGTGACTGGGCGGAAAAGGCTGCAATATGGTGGCGGTGTCTGTTTGACAACGCCAGCCATATTACAATGTGTATTAACGAATGGCATGCAGAGTCAGCTAGGGGTGCCTGTTGCGGGCCCCCAAGGACTCTGGGGGAGTGGGGGGTGCACATGAGGCGTACCTATGGTACCCCCCTGCAGTCCTATGCACAACATGACAGGCACCGCGTGGTGCCTGCCATGTTGTGCATGGAAGTGCACAACATGCCTCCCTAACATTGTGGCGGCGGTGCTGAGTGCACCGCCCGCCACAATGTTAGGGTTGCAGGATGCACCTGCCACTGTGGCGGGCACATCCTATTAGCACCCACGGGACCCCCGCCCTTATGGCGGGCGGTCCATTTCCACGACGGGATGGCGGGCAGAAAAAGTCCGCCCGTCATCCTAATGGGGCCCTTAATGTCTGTATGTACTTGTGAGTTTGAGGCGATACAAAAGAGTGGAATGTTGTACACAACAAGCATTGATCACAATAAAAGCTCAGGGTTTGTATGTGAAAATGCATTTTCATTTCTTGGCATGCTGGTGTAAGAAATTGGGTTATTAGTTGAGCGGAAGTACCTGTCCACCTCAAATAGTGTTACAATCCTGGTCAGGATGAATCCTCAAAATCACTAAGTTAACTTGAACGTAACCCCCTGGTAGATGTAGCATGGAGCAGAGAAAATTTATTTAGAGGCAACGTGTAAAGTATGTGTGCAGTACTAAAAGTATGTGTGGAGTCTGAGCACTATGTCTGACGCCCTGTGGAGCTGCTCTGTTCAGCTATTGAGGAGATCGGCCTTGGTTCATCCCCTGACCGTCACCTACCCAGCCGGACTTTGGGCACAGTTTTTCTCCCCATCTCCCTGTCTTTCCCTCCCTCCCATCGTATTTCTATGACTCTGCTTTTTCCTTGTCTCCTATCTATCTGTTCCTATTTAACATTCTTTCGTTCTTAGTCTAATTCCTTGCTCCAATCCTGAATATTTTCCCTTGCCTGCTTTCACCACCTAGCCCCCTGTCCTTGTGTGCCCTTTGACTAAGCACTCCTCACCTTTTTGGGGAAAGATCCAAGTTATATACGCTGGAGTCTCAGCATACCAGCTGAGAGAGTCCATAGCGCCAAAGGGAGCCACTCTAAATTGAGGTTTGGTATGGCACCCCTTGCCAAAGCACTCCCTCTCCCCATTTGGTGGAAGGATCCAGTAAATAGGCCTTGGAGTCTCAGAGACCCCTCTGAGAGAGTCCACTGTGCTTAGGGAGCCTCTCGCAACAGAGATGGGGAAATGATACCACTCCCCCTGGGGTCACAGCTTCTGAACTTTGGGCGCAACTTTGACTCGTCTACCGGTTTGTGTCCCTGTCACCCTCCCCCTCCTCTTGCCATGCTGTGTCTCTAACCCTCCCATCCTCTTTCCCTACTCCACTCGATGTCTACTTCCCCCACTCCCCTGAATATCTCCCTTTGCCAGCTTTTTCCCCTACCTATATGTTCCTTTTTGTTTATCTCAACCTTACTTGTAACTAAAATTTCCATGCTCTAATACCTTTGTAACCTCTGTAAAGCTGTAACCTGCAATTTGTTGTCTGATACCCATGTGAAGCGCTCCGATACCTCCGGGTCTAGCCAGCGCTATATAAAACCTTTTAAATAAATAAAACAGTAATGAAGCTGAAATGCAAAACAGTAAAAATCTCAAAGCAACTAGAGTAAAATTTAATAAGCAAAATGACACCAAAATGACAAACAAAACCATTATGGAGAACAGGAGAAATTAAGTAGCAATAGCACCAAGAAGCACCAAGTGCAACTGATAGTCAATGGTCGAGGTAGAAAAAGGCCAAGGTGCAGTTTGACGCTGACCACGATGGAGCGCAAGTTGGATATATTAACCAGGTTCATTCTAGTAAAAGAGTTTACTTCTGACCTTTAGCCCTTTGATTCCCAATCCACCACAGAAGTGCATTTCTAAACCCCTAGAACCTCAGGGGAGGCACTTAGAGGCTTGCAGACTGACAAGCAGAGGCCAACGGAAGGATTCAGTCCAGCTCCAGTCGCCACTGGTCAGCTGGGCATTTGCAGGAAATGGCCTCTTGTAGTTTCTTGTGTCCCTGTAGCTTTGACAGCAGGTCAGCCTTATGATCCTAGGACCCTAATTTCCATGATTTTGGTGAACGACAGTGCAGCAAGTCAGCTGGCTGCTCTTACCTACCCCAAAGTGAAGGGCAGGAATGCACTGTTTTTATGCAATATCGTGCATTCCTATCCTTTCTCTCTGCAATTGAGCCGTTTCGCCAGCCTAACAGCAACGTAGGCCCCCTTGCACATTGCATGCAGGATTGTTTTTGTGCAGGAAGTGGAATTTTCCTGCACATAAACAATCCTATGAGAGGTTTTCCTCTTTCTATGTGTGCTGGAGAATGCAGCACACATAGAGCAAGGAAAAAACTAGATGAAATAAATATTTTTCTCCTAGTTACGCCTCAACGCGGGAGACATATTGATTTGTTGCTTCCCCATGTTTACAAGATTTTGTAAATCTGGGCCAGCATCAAAATCCATGGGTGCTGCGTGAAAACACCCACTGCAACGCCCATGAAATGTCTCCCAAGTGCACAGTAAGCGATGCTGCGATTTGCGCTGCAGTGCCGTATTCAAGATTTATGAGGACTTCAAAGCAACGAAGGGTGGCATTGCATGGCTTCATAAATTAGATTCAGAGCCCTGCATCATGCATGTTCCTCTTTACGTGGTGCAAAAGTGACACAATGCTCTCCTAAACAACCCCCTCTGTGTCCACTTTGTCCTGCTTACTAGAGGGAGAGCAGGTCCAGTCTCTTGGCTTTTCTCAGGTCTCAGACTGAAGGTTCAGTCCTCTTCTGATATTCAGTAGGTACAAGAGTGCTCTGAAGTGGGTGCTTAGAGATTCCACATTTATGCCTGGTAGGAGCTAGTAGGTGGGAATGATCCCTGGGGACTCTCTAATCCTAACCCTACTGATGTTGGGCATTTTCAAAATGGCTGAAGTTTTTGTCCATATTAAACTTTGGCCATGAGGGCTGGGAGTGTGCATGGGAAGTATACTATGGTAATTCTAGTGTTCTGCCACATCTTACACTAAACTTATGTTTTAGTGAGTCCCTATACCCCTAAAACCCCAGAGACAGGAGTCTGGTAGGACAAATCTGAGCTTTCAGCAAGCAGACTGTAGACAGATACAAATTGTATTGACATTTGGTTTCCCTTCTATGAAGTGTCATATGAAAACCCCCAGCAGACCAGTCAAGCAGGTCATGAACCCAGAAGGATCAGACACTCTGATGCCAATAAGAGGCCTCTGTTGTGGTGCAAAGACACACCTGTACACCAGACAGCATAATCCTTAAACACAACCTGGTGTCAGTCCTCTCCAAGATGCCATGCGCAACTGACTCACTTGGAATTCCCTTTGCCTCACAATTAACAAAGGAACATCTAAAATAAAACACATGCAAATGCACATACATCATAACACATCCCCTTCCCTTCCCCATGAATAAAAATAAATACAGAAGAGAAAAGAAACAAAAGAACAAAATACCAAAAGAACGGCAAATACATCATGACATGAAAAGAAGGTGGAGATGAACTCCAGATCTAAGATCTGACATAGTCCTCATAATAAATAAGCTGTCTCCGAACTCTTGATCCACACTTGGTCTTGAACCAACAACCCCACCATCAACTGGGTCAATACCTGGCCCACAACCAGTACAAGTGATTTCCTCATCCCTCATAAACATCTTTCCAGAATGTCCCTCATCCTCTTTCTTGACACATTCTCACAATGCTACATTCCTGAAATTCCACCCCGCACCATTTTCCAAAATCACGAAAAAATCTTCCAACCCTGGCAATATGAAAAGGGCCTTTGAACTTGGAAAGTCCCCTTGCAATCCTTCAAGACTTTATTTTGACCCAACCACCTACGCCAAATTGTATTTTCTCTTCCCCCATGGATCTTACCACTTCTTGACCTCCATTCTTGAGCCATTTCTTAAACTAGGCTGAAACCAATTAAGTACCTGGCAAACAGCCTTGCATCTCATGAAAAGAAAGTTTATGTGATAAAGCTGTATTGTACCCTTCACCAACCTGTTGCCCATTTCTGCCAAACAATTTCCCTGGGGGTTATACAATGAGGTTTGCAATTGTCTTATCTCACATTCTTTCAGAAAATTCATCATTTTGTTTAAGGTTAACTGTGTACCATTATCTGATATCAACACTATGGGGATACCTTCTTCCTAAAAGATCTCCTCCAGCACTGAAATTGTGGTTTTTGGAGTGAATTTTCCCAAAGATTTTACAATAATCCACTTGAAATATACATCAACAACAATCACTGCAAACTTCAACTCCCCAGACAATTCCACATGGGACCAATGAAACCTAAACAGACTGTATGCCAAGGCCTACCAGGATCTTCAATGTGCCCTCCTTCACTTTTGTAACCCACTCTCAGGGGCAGATCTTCAAGGAAGTGCCGTAGCGCAGCAAGGCAAGACCTTTGGCTGCGCCATGCTTCGGCACTTCCGAAGCACAGGACTGCGACATATTTACAATAATATTTCGCATTCCTGTGCTCTCTCCTGTGCTGGTGCACAAACTGCAGCCATGTGGCGGTGCAGGCACCCTTGCACCATGGTGCAAGTATGCCTGTGTCAATGTGGATATTGTTTTTGTGCAGGAAGGGGCACCTTCCTGCACAAAAACAATCACTACAGGCATTTTCCTCTTTCAATGCGTGCTGTAGAATGCAGCACGCTTTGAAAGAGGAAAAAACAAGGAGAAATGAAAACATTTCTCCTCTTTGCGCCTCACTACGCCTCCCCTGGGGACATGCATTTCCAGATTTACGAGTCCTCTTAAATCTGGAAACGTTTCTCGTTCCATGGGTGTTGCTTGGGGACACTCACAGCAGTACTCATGGAACGCCCCTTTCACGCAAAGTGCTGCGTGTGAAGGGGCCATATTTACAAGGAGAGGAAAAGTCATGCAGGGTACCTTTTCCTCCCTTTGTAAATATGGAGAAGTGAAATGCGCCTCCAGTACGTCACAAAAAGTGACATGCTGGTGGCACAGGGATTGTAAATCTGCCCTCAATCTTTTCTCGCTCACCATAGTAATACAACAACACTGCACCCACCTTTTGATCATCAAGTCCAGGCCACCAAAATTCACCCTTAAGTCTCTTACTAGTCAAACCTTGTCCCAAATGGCCCTCATGCGGAAAGGCAAACAACCTATGCCTCAAACCTATAGGAGAAACTAAACGATCCCCCCTCATAATGACATTCCGACCACACACCAACAACTCATCCAAGAATTCAAGGTACGGCCACACTGACTGTGACAGAGTACTCTCTTTTGCTGCACCATGCTTAATCAACTTGTAAATCTCTTTGAGAACTCCATTCAAACCCATTTCCTTTTCCCAGTGCCCCACAGCGAAAGCTCCCAAGCCAATGTGTACTGCATACTTGCACAAATGTCATTGCACCCTCTAGCTCAAAACTCGTCACCACCACACCATCCACAGCTCCTCAGGCCAGTGGTAATCTAGATAGACAATCTGACTGTACATTTCTCCATCCCTGCACAAATTCGTCTGTAAAAGAATATTCTTGGAGTCTTGCTGCTAACCTTACCAACCTAGATGACCCCTTCCCTGCTCCTCCAGATGACAAGATCTTAATCAGAGATTTTTGATCAGTACGCATGATAAAAGACAAATCCCATAAATACACCTAAAAATACCCCAAGCAGCAGCCAACGCCTCCCGTTCTATGTCTGAGTAGTTCCTTTCTGCCTGTGTGAGGGTGTGCGAAGCAAATCTAACAGTCTTCTCTTTCATCCCATGCAATTGAGACAGTACTACCCCAAACCTGTCACATTCGCATCCACCGTGAGTACTGTTTTCAACTTGTTGTTAAACAAGGCCAAGAATCCTACATTGCACATTTCTGTTTTGATGTTGTCAAAACACACATGCTATTCGTCTCCCAGCACAAACTTCCCGCCTTTAGTAGGAGGTTCCTCAAATTCTCCATCTTAATCGCAAAACTGTCCACAACTTTGGCATAGTACTCTATGAGTCTTAAAAACAATCTTAAATGATCCTGGCAGGTGCCATTCTTGTCGCGTCCAATTGAGATCGCTTGGGTTTAAACCCACCATTGGATATGGGATACCCTAGATACTCTATTTGCTCAGTCAAGAATGTACACTTTTCCCTATTCAGGCTCAATCCAAAATCCCCCAGCTTCTTCAACACCATCCTCAAGGTGATAAAAATAGATTACATTTTCCAGACTCTCATAGTTTTGTCATCATTCATTGGAATACACTAGTAGCTGATGCTAAACTGAAGGGCATGCGAGAGAATTGGAAGGTACCCTCTGTTGTAATGAAAGAACGCCTGGCAGCAGCACCAGAAAACATCCTGCAAGATAGCATGACCCTCAAGAGCAGCACACAGAAACTATGCCTCCCGGTGTCCTGCAGCACGTGACGTTATCTACTGACAACATTATTCTGTATGTATTTTCGTAGGCTATTCTCCTTTTATCTAAAGAATGCACCTTAAATGAAAGATAAATGCAAGTTCAAGTAACCAGTGAGAAATACACTCTTACATTGTGAAACCTCACTTGGTTAATTCTGTCTTCCTGCAGATATCTGTCTTGAGTTTAGTTGAGAGAAATAATGGAATCCTGGTTTGCGCAGTAGGGCATAGTGAATTGTCTATTAATAGTGCAATGACATCCCCTGCTTCTGCGACTGAGAAAGCACTATAACTATGCAGGTCATTGATTGTAAGGTGCACAGTAGTAGATAAGGGCCTCCCAAAGTTTCAATGATTTGGCTGTTAAATGTCACTCCTAAGTACACTGAAATCATGGAAATGCCACACATAAGCGAACTGAGAACTTGGCAGCTATGGAGAGAGTCATGATAGGGCGGGTGGAGTGCCCCAGAGCCCAGGGAGGGCTGGAAGTCCTAAGGTGAAGTGTGATGTGAGGCACCTAGAAGCAGAGCGCCGCGCACATTCACACTTAAGTGCTCTCCATTCTTCCATTACTGGCACTTTGCGCCACTTTTAAGACCTTCTTAGAGTTTCTCGTTGCTCGAATGGGTGTCATTTCTGATATTTATATGTTTCCCTCATGTTCATTGCTTGATTTTGATCATGTGAAAGTGTCACTCATAGTCGTTGAAATGTCACTCATAATTGGACTGATACTATGAAAATGTCACACATAGCAATCTGAAACATTGGCAGCTTTGTTTTTAGTGTCTGCAGGTTGGGGAGTGGCCGAGTAGCAAGCAGGCAGAGGGTCACAGCTCTCGGCTAAGGGGAGGCTGAGGCTCTCAGCTCACCTCAATCACACAGTTAGGCTTCCTCCCATCGCCGAGCAGCTCTTCACGGACACGAGTGGGAGTTTTTACAATAGATCACAATCGCACCAGCTGTGATTTATTGGGATCCAGTGCAAATATATTTAATTCCTTCTGAAATGCATGAACGATAAACAAGGCAGTGAAAAGTAATGCAGTGCTTTGCAGCAGACATGTGGTGATTTAATGGCGCCCCCGATGTAATCCTTGAATGATTGATGCGTGTATTTGGCTATCTGCTGTCTGGTATTTCCGGTCTTAACTTCACTCTAATCTTTCACTGCATGGGGCAAATTCAAGCAGGGAAGTTGCGTTTCTTCGTTTTATTCTAAGAAACACAAGAAATTAACCTTAGCACGAACTTTGTCGTTGAATCATGATCCATGTACAATGTGCCCAGTCAATGTTTTAATCTTTTTCAAATAGGCGTAATGTTCAGAAATGTAATTTAATTTAATAACATTTTATGCACTGTTTACCATGTATTTTTATGATGATTTTTAATTATCGAAATAAAAAAACGAACTGAACTGAACTTCTAAGACTAAAGAAATGTCAGATGGAAGCCATTTGTTAAAAATAAATGAGAGATGCCCACACTGTCTTGATCTGTGTGGACCAGCTTTCGTGTTCACCTTGGTGCTTTTTAGGTCGGAGGCCTAAAAGGCTGCGCTTGCGCAGACTTAGGCTGGAGATTTAATGACTCTTAGTGCGCTGTAGGTCCCGCCCCCCTGCCCTCTCTCTCCTTCATTGGCTGGCTTCCTAAACGGAGGCCAGCCATTGGAGGAGAGATGCATCACTTCAAACAAGCCCCGTCTTTTTCGGATTTGGGGGCGTGATTTTTTGCATTCTTTAGCCCTGTGACGTTGCCCGTCACTCAGGACAGCAAAACCACGCCCCCAAATCCTCAAAATCCGGAAGCTTGTGTCCGCCATTTTCTATCCTTCGCAGTGAAGGTAAGCCCGTGTTTATTTCCCTCCGTGCCTTCTTCCCCCTGTCTGTTTCCCGCCCCCTGTCTGTTTCCCACCCCCCTCCCGCTCTCCGTGTATTTTCGCTGTTTGTGCCTGCCTTCGCCTTAGGTCTGCTCAGCGAGAGCCTAAATACACCCAAGCGGTGCCCGGGCTGTTTAACAATCGTAAATTTGGCTCTGCGATCATCCTGCAACCCCCTATTTGCAAACTCTGAACGAATAATGCATTTCCAAAACAAGTGCGTCTGGTTCAAAACCTCACCAAATCAAGAACTGAAGCTTTTCTTTGTCTGTTTCCCGTCCCCCTCCCGCTCTCCGTGTATTTTCGCTGTTTGTGTGCGTTTGTGCCTTCTTCCCCCTGTCTGTTTCCCGCCCCCTGTCTGTTTCCCGCCCCCCTCCCGCTCTCCGTGAATTTTCGTTGTTTGTGCCTGCCTTCGCCTTAGGTCTGCTCAGCGAGAGCCTAAATACACCCAAGCGGTGCCCGGGCTGTTTAACAATCGTAAATTTGGCTCTGCGATCATCCTGCAACCCCCTATTTGCAAACTCTGAACGAATAATGCATTTCCAAAACAAGTGCGTCTGGTTCAAAACCTCACCAAATCAAGAACTGAAGCTTTTCTTTTAAATGCAGAAAGAAGATAGTCGATCGCACTAAGTCCAGTAACCCCTTCGCAAACGGGCAATGCTTTGGTTACTGACATTTTTAGTAAAATGTCCTAGAAGTTTCCAAACGCATTTAAAGTAATTGCCCATCAATCAAAAGCCCTCTGCAGGACTGTACAAAGTAAAAATGTTTTGCTAGAAGGAAATCCTGGAAGGCCTGTTCCACGAACTCTTTGATTCTATTTTTGTTCTGAGGAGGCCCAGCAAACCTGTTGTGTTACTATGTAAAACGTAGAACACAAAAAAGAAACAAACAGATTGCGAGCTGGAAAAAAATCAGTTCAAAACTTCCAAGAGTGAAGAGAAACGCGAGTAGCGCTTTTCTTCGAGCTCAGCTGCACGGCGGGAAGGAGCACACAGTATGCTCTTCTCCGTGTTCCAATGATATCACAGCCTGTTTGTTTTACCCTCAGTTCCCTGTAACAATGTTGATGCTTCATTGTAACTGTACTTTGCGTTCCAAGAAGAAACGCGTCGTTCTCATGATAAATTTGAATCTGTGCTGCTACAATAATGTCAAATTTCGGCTCACGTTTCACTTTACAATACATTGTTATCTGTTGGGATATCAGTTTTTGTAAAACAATGAATGAATACGTTTAATATTTTCGGCAGAGGACGACTGACGACATATTGCTTGCGGAGAAGAAAGGGACGGTGCATTTTAAGATTTCAGAATAATTCCAGTCTTTTTAATTGATGCAAATTGCGTTTTTCTTAGAGACACAATAGAACCGTCCTCGACAGTGTCTTTCACGGCATACCTGTGTTTTGTGCCTATAGGCGCCTCTGTCGGTCTACCTGTGTGTGTCGGGAGAGGGGGGCTGGTGATACTCGAAGTAGGGCCCTGCTGATAGCGAGTGTGTACAGTAGCGATATCTGCATAAGTGCTTGTGTCGGTTTTTGTCCATTGGTGTATCATTTCTGTGGGTGTCTGTGTTTGCCTGCTGTATTTCTTAAAGCCTTTGTGTTTTCATTTTGATACTTTAATGTTAGTATGTGTTGGAGCCGTTTGTTGTTTATCTGTCTTTAGGTCTCTGCTACAGAGAGTTTTGGCTCGAGCTGACTGTAGGCATACCTATTATTGCCAACGCAAAATATATACTTAGAGTGGACCTTGGGCCTGTCTGAGTTGTTGCTCTTGATCCATGGTTTTCCTCTCTATACATGTGTGCCTGGGCCAGGAGCATTCTGGTCTTCCAGTATTGTGATTGGATGACGTGTATCTTTTCACTGTGTACTTAAAGGACTCTCTTTTTAGGTATCGCCGTCCACACAGCGCACCTACCTGGTTGCAAAAGACCTATTGTGTTCTTTCCTTGGTTGGCTTTATTGTCACTCTCAGTTGCTCGCTTCTTCCTTGATCATGGCTTGCATTCTCATTCTTCTGCTTCTACCTCCCCATGACCACAGTCTCTTCCTCATCCTCTTTGTTGGACAGGCCACATGAAGGGCCGCTCTCCCCCGGCCCGACCAGGCCCGAGCCCGGTCACGCAAGTACCACACACCACCATTGCACGTCCTCCGTCCCCTCAGGGACCCCTGCCCTCGAGCATGTCAACCTCGTGGGTCCGATCCACTGCCGGCCCACGCGCCCATCCTGGGGCGCCATCTTGGACACTCCACCACGAGGCCGCCTGACCCCCGATCGACCTCAACCCTGGGCCTGGCCCGGCCTCAGACATCCCGGCACCACCATCCACCCAGGAGGTGAGCGGGCTACTTGGCAAGTCAATGGGAGAAAGAGGTGTCGATGGCTCTCCCCCGCCAAGTGCCGCTCGCCCATCGCCTCCCCGGGCGCTGGCTCCACCCCCCTGCTGGGTGTCTGGACTCCCTCATCCCGGACCTCCCGACCTCCAAGTGCGAGGGTCCGGACATCAAAGCACACCAGCCCTATAACTGGGGCAGCTCCAGAGCAGGAAGGCAGTTGTATCTTGGAGTCGAGAGACGCAAAGAGGAACTCATCCTAGACGGACTACTGGCGCTGCCGTAGCTCTGTCTTGTGCACCATCGTCTTGCCTGCTGGCGCTGCCGCAACCTTCGCAACCTTCATATCCTTCATCGTCGTCGGGACCTGCTGGCGTGGCCGCGGACCGTTTGTAATCGTCATCTTCACCGGGACCTGCTGGCTCCGCCGCGGACCGTCGTTTCCTTCGTCCATCTCGGGACCTGCTGGCTCCGCCGCGGCCCGATCATCTAGAACGCCGAGCTCGAGGATTGAGAGCTTTATCCATCTTTTGGTAACAAGACTGTCCCGCTACCCCTCTTCCCAAACCAGAGACCAGAATCGAGGGGACCCCTGAGTCCAGACCTCCTTGTATCATTGCATCGTAACTTAAAGAATTGCCTATAAAGTCTCGTTGAACTTTAACCTTGTGTGGTGTCCGTCTGTGGGGGGGAAGTTACTTGTCTGTACGATCGCTGGAGACGGCTCTCCCCGGAGACCTCTCCCCTTACTCTCGGCCGACCCTCCCGGTCCGTCTAACATTGGTGGCCAGCGGCGCGATCCGAATCACCGCATAAACGTACAGAGAGTAGCTCACCCCACGACGAAATCACAATGACAACTAAAGAAAGCGGATCAACCGAGAAGTTCCAGATGGAGAAATTGGATGAGTACAGCCATCGTGAACTAAAACAATTCTGCATCGAACTAGGTATCGCTACCACCGGACTAAGTACCAAAGACGATTTTAAGCATGCCCTAGAATCTTGGGCAGAAACCGGGGCTGCCGGAACCCCCGATCAAAGCACCGCAGCAAAAACCACCACGACCCCTGAAGAGCGAAGAACGGGTCTCTCGCAAGACAAGATCCAGGAAAGAGAAAAAACCCGACTACACGAGCTGGAAATGGCCCGACTCAAAATGGACGTTGAACTTAAGTTGGCCGAACAAAAAATCAACTTAGAGCACCTGCGTCTCCGAGAAGAAAGAGAGGAGAAACAGAGACAAAGGGAGCTCGAGGAAAAGAAACTGGCGTACGAACACGAGCGGAACCTAGCTGAGATCGACCTACGCAAGCAGAATAAAGGAGTAGGGGTGCCCGAGCAACCCCACACCCCAGGGGCAACAGAGAAAAAGGTACACATCCCCAAGGATGTCGTTCGAGAATACTTCAGAGAGGACGACATCCAGCAATGGTTTAAGGCCTATGAAATCGCTATGACTGCACACCGGATCGATAGAAGCGATTGGGGAGCCGGTCTATGGGGGAGATTCCTCAATGAGGGCCGCGATGCCCTGCTACAGCTCCCGGACCACCAGATGACCTATGACCATATGAAAGCTGCACTCCTCACCCGCTATGGCCTCACACCCGAGATGTACCGTCAGAGGTTCCGAGACTGCACCCGCATCCCGGGTACAACTTGGGTGGACTATGTAAACTACTTTAGCCGAGCCTTCGAGGGCTGGATCAAAGGAAGCAACGTCACCACCTACGAACAACTGTTTAATCTTATGGTATGGGAGCATCTGTCGAACAATTGCTTCATTGAACTCCGCCAGCACCTCCTCGACAGCAAGTTAACGGATCCCCGGCAGCTCGCAGCCGAAGCTGACCGGTGGGAGATCACCAGAATGGGCCGGAATGGGTCCTACGAACAGAACCGGAACAACAATGGACAGCACCGTCCCCGAGGAGGAGGAGGGGGCCAAGGACGAGGAAGAGACAACGCCCCGGTCGCCCCCGCTACCAGCACCACCCCCCCGGCCAACCGGGGCAGCACCCCGGCGCGACCGGGTTACCGAGCCAATGTTACGTGCCATCGATGCCAACGAGTCGGCCACTATGCAAACGACCCAAGCTGCCCCCAGTACCAGAGCCCAAGACCCCGCCAAGTAGCCGCTGCTGCTCTAGGGGAGGAACAGATCACAGAGGAACAAGAGGAATATGAACAAGAGCATCAAGAATGGGAGCCAGCCGCCATGGCTCTAGCATGCTTAGGGGGGAAAGACATGGTCCCGCGGGTCCCCCTACCCGCTAACACCCAGAAGTACAGCCAATGGGTGAGCATCAATGGACGCCGGGCCGAAGCCCTTCGTGACACCGGGGCCAGTGTAACAGCCGTCCGCTGTCATCTGGTGACCCCAGAACAGTATCTACCGAACATTCTCTGCCCTGTACGTTCAGCCGATAACTCAGAAAGTCTGTGTCGGATGGCCTGCGTCCCCTTCGAATGGGGAGGGGTCTCCGGCATGTTGAAAGTAACGGTCCGAGACGATGCCCCCGTAGACTGCCTCCTGGGGAATGACCTTGAAAGCTCCCCGTGGGCAGCCGTAGAACGAAGAGAACACCTGGGGATGTTAGGCGTCCCAGACTGGGCGTGCGTCACCACCCGGTCCATGGCCGCCCGTGCCAACCACCGCCCAGAAGAACCCGAATGGCCGGCGCCACCGTCTCCGGTCGCTCCAGCCGAAACCACCGACCGTGACGTCCCCCCCGAACCAGCTCAACCTTCCGACCTCGCTAACCTCGACCAGTGGCCTCAAGAGGGGGGGCCCACGCAAGAACAATTTCGCCAGGAACAGAAGACCTGTCCCTCCCTCGAGGGACTCCGCCAGCAAGCGCTCGCCCAAAGCGCAGGGGATACCTCCGGAACTCACTGGGTCTACTGGGACAATGATCTGCTGTACAGTGAGCAAAGAATCGCAGAGCTGGGGGCCAGCCGAGTACTAGTGGTGCCCCTCCGTTTTAGAGACTTTCTGCTAAACCTGGCCCAAGATGTCCCCCTGGCAGGACACCTGGGACAAGATAAAACCTACAGTCGCCTAGTGACCCACTTCTTCTGGCCCAAAATGAGGAACGATGTACACCAGCATTGCCGATCTTGCCCCACGTGCCAAGCCAGTGGAAAGAGCGGCCGCAAACTAAAGGCCCCCCTGCAACCTTTTCCCGTGGTCACCACCCCGTTCGAGAGGGTCGGGATAGACATCGTGGGGCCCCTGGACCCGCGCACAAAACAAGGCCATCGATTCATCTTGGTGCTAGTGGACCCTGCCACCTATCTCATCGACATGGAATCTTCCCGGAACCCCCTCCGGGTCCTCCACGCTAACAGACTGAAGCCCCACTTTGTGCGTACAGAACTCAGCCTCCTGATGGCCACAGACAATGGGGCTGAAGAAGACTCCGAGCCCCTCCCTGACCTCCTACGGACTCGGGAGCAAGACGGCTCCGTGGATGGGGTCCGACTCTCGGAGGCCCTCACCAGAGAACAACGCCAGGAGTGTCGAGTCCTCCTGTCACAGTTCGCCAGCCTGTTCTCCCTCACCCCAGGTGTCACTTCCTGGTGTGTGCACGATGTGGACACGGGGGACAGCCCCCCTATCCGCCACCGGGCCTACCGCGTGCCAGATCGGGTACGGGCCTGCATCCAGGAAGAAGTAGCCAAGATGCTCACGCTCGGGGTCATCGAGCCCTCAGACAGCCCCTGGGCCAGCCCTGTAGTACTGGTCCCCAAAGCAGCTGCCCCCGGCACCACACCAGAGCTCCGGTTCTGCGTCGACTACCGGGGCTTGAATGCGGTCACCAGAACAGACGCACATCCCATCCCCCGGGCAGATGAACTAATCGACCGCATGGGAGCTGCCCGCTACCTCAGTATCTTCGACCTGACGGCGGGCTACTGGCAAATCGGCCTCACACCCCGGGCGCAAGAACGTTCTGCCTTTTCCACCCCCGATGGCCATTACCATTTCACAGTCATGCCCTTCGGCTTGAAGAATGCCCCAGCAACATTCCAACGGCTCGTCAATCAAGTCCTGGCGGGGCTCGAAGGATTCAGCGCCGCCTACCTAGACGACATAGCTGTATACAGCCACCATTGGTCCGAGCACCTCCACCACCTCCGAGCAGTGCTGCAAGCCCTTCAGCGGGCTGGCCTCACGATCAAGGCCAGCAAGTGTCAAATTGGGCAAGGGTCTGTAACCTACCTCGGACACCAGGTGGGAAGCGGCCTGGTGGCCCCTCTGCAGCTAAAAATTGCCGCCATCCAGTCCTGGCAGCCCCCCATCACCCAGACCGAGGTACGAGCCTTCCTGGGCCTCACGGGCTATTACCGAAGGTTCGTGAAAGACTATGGTACTATAGTGGGGCCCCTCACAGAACTCACGTCAAAGAATCAGCCCAAGAAAGTCAACTGGACCCCAGAGTGTCAAGCTGCATTTGAACAATTGAAAGCCGCCATGTGTTCCACCCCTGTGCTCCAGGCCCCCGACTACAGCCGGGAATTCGTCGTCCAGACGGATGCCTCCGACCATGGCATTGGGGCGGTCCTGTCTCAAGTGAACACCGAAGGCCTTGATCAACCGGTGGCCTTCATCAGCCGGCGACTCCTACCACGGGAACAACGCTGGAGCACCATAGAGAGGGAGGCCTTCGCTGTGGTATGGGCCCTCAAGAAGCTCCGGCCCTACCTTTTTGGCACACACTTTCGGGTGCAGACCGACCACCGACCCCTGCAGTGGCTGATGCAGATGCGGGGGGAAAACCCAAAGTTACTACGCTGGTCCATCTCCCTACAAGGTATGGACTTCACAGTTGAACACCGGCCTGGGCCAGATCACGCCAACGCGGATGGCCTGTCCCGGTTCTTCCGCCTCGACGAGGAGAGTCCCCAAGAGGATGGGTAACTCTCCCCGCCTTCAGCTGGGGGGGACGCATGTTGGACAGGCCACATGAAGGGCCGCTCTCCCCCGGCCCGACCAGGCCCGAGCCCGGTCACGCAAGTACCACACACCACCATTGCACGTCCTCCGTCCCCTCAGGGACCCCTGCCCTCGAGCATGTCAACCTCGTGGGTCCGATCCACTGCCGGCCCACGCGCCCATCCTGGGGCGCCATCTTGGACACTCCACCACGAGGCCGCCTGGCCCCCGATCGACCTCAACCCTGGGCCTGGCCCGGCCTCAGACATCCCGGCACCACCATCCACCCAGGAGGTGAGCGGGCTACTTGGCAAGTCAATGGGAGAAAGAGGTGTCGATGGCTCTCCCCCGCCAAGTGCCGCTCGCCCATCGCCTCCCCGGGCGCTGGCTCCACCCCCCTGCTGGGTGTCTGGACTCCCTCATCCCGGACCTCCCGACCTCCAAGTGCGAGGGTCCGGACATCAAAGCACACCAGCCCTATAACTGGGGCAGCTCCAGAGCAGGAAGGCAGTTGTATCTTGGAGTCGAGAGACGCAAAGAGGAACTCATCCTAGACGGACTACTGGCGCTGCCGTAGCTCTGTCTTGTGCACCATCGTCTTGCCTGCTGGCGCTGCCGCAACCTTCGCAACCTTCATATCCTTCATCGTCGTCGGGACCTGCTGGCGTGGCCGCGGACCGTTTGTAATCGTCATCTTCACCGGGACCTGCTGGCTCCGCCGCGGACCGTCGTTTCCTTCGTCCATCTCGGGACCTGCTGGCTCCGCCGCGGCCCGATCATCTAGAACGCCGAGCTCGAGGATTGAGAGCTTTATCCATCTTTTGGTAACAAGACTGTCCCGCTACCCCTCTTCCCAAACCAGAGACCAGAATCGAGGGGACCCCTGAGTCCAGACCTCCTTGTATCATTGCATCGTAACTTAAAGAATTGCCTATAAAGTCTCGTTGAACTTTAACCTTGTGTGGTGTCCGTCTGTGGGGGGGAAGTTACTTGTCTGTACGATCGCTGGAGACGGCTCTCCCCGGAGACCTCTCCCCTTACTCTCGGCCGACCCTCCCGGTCCGTCTAACACTCTTGATTTGATTTCTTGTATCCTTCCACTGCTCACAGTAGGACAACTACTTTTTTTTCTTTTTCTTTCAGTGCTCCATGGGTGTCCATGTGCTTTCTAGCTCCCTCGGTTGTGAGCTGCTTTCCTCATCCAAACAACCCCCCCACCCTCGGCGCTTGCGCTCTGTGTTGCTCTCTCCCTCTTGTGCAGGTCTTTCTTACGTGGCTCTCTCCATACACCTGCATTCCATATTGCTCTCTCCCTCGTGTGCTGCTCTCTATCTGCTTCTCCTCCACCACCACACTTCATGTTGCTCTCTCCCTCGTGTGCTGCTCTCTATCTGCTTCTCCTCCACCACCACACTTCAAGTTGCTCTCTCCCTCGTGTGCTGCTCTCTATCTGCTTCACCGCCAACACCACACTTCATGATGCTCCCTCCCTTGTGTGTGGCTCTCTATCTGCTTCTCCCCCACCCCACTTCATGTAGTTCTCTCCCTCGTGTGCTGCTCTCTATCTTTTTCACCACCACACTTCGTGTTGCTCACTCCCTCATGTGCTCATGGTCGGCTTCGATACTGTTGGTGACTGTGCCTCCATGCCCGGCATAAGACTTCAATAGCTCCCTTCCTGTTAGACCATATGCCAGATATTACTGTTTGTTCCTTTGCTGTGATCAGCATTTGGTGTTCTCTGAGAACTTCGCATCCTATTGGCAACAATGTGGCAACATTATGTTACTCGCAGTTATTCCCGCATAGCGCTTCAATGCATAGGTACTAAGAAGTGTTTGTGTAACTTGCAACTTGCGTTTCACGCAACAGAAACATTCATTTGAAAGAGCGCAAATATATGTTCAATACTTTTCAAATTTTGGTGGAACACGCCACACGAACAGACTGTAATGACAAATCTTCCGTTTGTATATATCTAGATCATTTGGACTGTAGTATTGGCAGGATTGAGTTTATTGCAATTGCGCTACACGTTAGGCAACAGTATTTTATTGAAAGGTCACTGTGGCTCAAAATCAGTATTACAATATACATGCAGGGCAAAATTTTAAAGCGCATGATGGCAAAGTGTATACATTTTTACACCTCCTGTTCATTATTTTCATTCGGCGAAATCAATGTTAGTGCGGTTTTTATTTTCATGATCAGGGTGGTTTTAAAAGCCGTGTTTAATCTGATGACTCGCTGATTGATAAAGGCTGTTCACAGCCGAAACGTGTCTCAGTGATTTTTCTGCAGTGTGTGGTGGGACCTAACCTCATTAAACTGGCTGGAATAATGAATTCTCGTGTGTGTGCCCCCTTTTTAGGTCGAGGACTCCGTTGCACTGGGGATATACATGCATCCCTGCAGAATAACCTAGGTTGGCGTGTGTGACACAGCATCAGGAGTGGTGTGCAGCATGTCTGTGTGTGTGTGGCTCTGTCTGTCTGTGTGTGGCTCTGTCTGTGTGTGGCTCTGTTCTGTGTGTGTGTGGCTCTGTCTGTGTGTGTGTGGCTCTGTCTGTCTGTGGCTCTGTGTATGTCTGTGGCTCTGTATGGATAGCTTTTTTGTAGGTGGCTCTATGTGTGGGTGGCTCTTTCTGTGTGAGGGTGGCTCTGTGTAGGTGGCTCTTTGTGTGTAGGTGGCTCTGTGTGAATGACTCTGTGTGGGTGGCTCTATATATGTGTGTGGGTGGCTCTGTGTGGGTGCAAATGCAATAGCTCATGCATATACGAGCAATTAAGCTATTGGCATTGTAAATGACTGCCATTTATTTAACGATTAAGCTATTGGCAATGTAAATGACAATGCTATTTATTTATGATAAAAAAAGATGTCATGAGCAATGCCAATAGCTCTACCTTTAATAATGCCGAGACCATTGCATTGTAAATGCTTGTTCCATCTGAGCTCCTGGCTTGACCTGAACATTAAAGGGCCTGTTTTGCATCTCTGGTCCCTGCTGTTACCTGCCTCTGCTTTATTTTTTCATTCAGACGAGATTGCTAAATTCGCAACATAAATAAGCAGCGGTCAGTAAATGGCTTGGTTCGTGTGGTAAAAAAACATTTTGTTCAGCTTCCTCTGTCCTGAATTCAGACTCTACTCCTCGTGTGTTGAATGTTTACAGCTGAAAAAGTCTCCCCTTCACTCGTGAGTTTGTTGCAATTTGTAAACTCCTATCCGACCTGTCCCCTCCTTAGGAATGGTCAGAAGTTTACAATGACACACTGGGGAAGTAGCAGCTTTAAATCAAATCACAGGACTCAGAACTACAGCTAGAAAGTTGCGAGTTGGACAGCTTTCCATGTTCACTATTGCTGAGTTTCCCAAAGTGGGGCCAATTGAAGAGTAACACCCATGAGGAACAGCACTACTCCCTGTCCAGAGTACCACTCTATTTGTGAATTGAGGCTGTCTGTACAAAGTGCTGAGGCTCCCTTGAATAGGTTCATAATGGCGCTACACAGAAATCAAACAAATAAATTCAATAAACCTAAGTGCTTATAATGTTTGACATCTGGCTAGAGAGGGAGGGGCCTTCTTTCCTCTCTGGAAGTGTTGCCATCTAGAGATTACTGAGTTGTAGTATCTGCACTGTAAACTGCATGTTACAAAATCAACCACCTTATCGCCTCTGAAACACAAAACGTCAACCCACTCCTTCCAATAAATAGTTCCTGTGTAAAGTTAAGGTGCACATTCAACTGTTGTGAAAGCAAGTTAAGGTTCCCTTGAACATCATTGCCTCTGAGGCATTCTCTTATCTGAAGCATACTTTAATTCTAGTGGTGAAACTGCTGAAGCAGGAAGATTGGAAGGTAGAATTGACAGGGGTCATACCTCTTTCCCCCAAAGAAATCTATGAGTCTTTCTGGGAGTGTTATCACATTGAATTTGGAAGGAGACTCGTACCAATGGGTGACTGTCTGGAGTGGAACAGGGCAGGCCTGGTCAACCATGTTGTCAGGGCACTTGCCCTGTCCCAGCCTATTACATCACCCCAAGTGCCATCTCAGTTTGGATAAGGGGCAGCACCCAATGAAAGGGCCCTCCAACAAAGGGGTATTCCCAAATGTGAGAATGTTTGGGAACTGTGATCAACGTTATGTTGGTCAATGTTCTATGGAATGAATGCAGTCAGGAATGAGTGAAATGTGACATTCAAAGACACATCAAGGCACATCTTTTTTTATCAAAGTGGATTGTAATTTGTAAAACTAAATGTGTGTATTGTTAGATGTAAGTGCACAACAACTGAGCAGCATTTTTGGAACAGTACACAACACAAGTACCATATACACATACAGAGATAAGGACCATCTAATATTCCCTTCAGATCTACTCTCATTTAAGGGGAACAGAAGATATCCTATCTGTCCTTAATCCAGATATCCACTTCTAATTGATTGCTTTTTAAAGCCAAGTTTTCTTTTACTTGTTCTTGCATACCGCCTACTTGCAGCAACTTGCAAAAAAGCCTCACGACTGTTATAGATCAGTTGTAAACGCAAGCATCCTGAGCATTATGTCAAGAGACATCCTTCAGAGAGTTCATTTATTTCTTTAACCAACATCAACTCTTGTATGTGCTTTCTGCCTGCGTTACTTTGCGGTGATTGCTCGCAGCAGGCCTGTACCTCTGCCCTGTATCTCACAGCAGTGCACCACTGGAAAATTGCCATCCCTTGCAGATGTTCTATTTCACTGCTCTCAGGTTCGCCCTGAGGGTTAACCGTGAATGTGCTTGGCAAAAGATGGATGTGCCTCCCTCACAGTTGACAGCACACCATTGGGCACAATTAGTTTAAAGTCATAGCTACAGACGCTGTTCAGTCATGGAATGCTTGCAAGGCGGAATAAGCGATTTCTCCAGTTATAGAAGGGTGGGACACGTGACCAAGGGGACAATGGTCATCTCCAAAGCCAGGTGCACCCAACTGACAGAGCCGCGGCTTCCATCTTTCCCTCGATTTTGTATGAAAAAGGTTCAGACCAGACCCTCGCAATATTTGAAGCAAAATCTGACTGGACTTTCCGATGGGCTTGCAGCTAACTCACTCTAGCTTAGATGAGGCCATGCTTATGAGTTCAGCGTAGTCTTTATGGCTTATAAGACCTTGCTAGGGAGTGGATCTCAGGATCTGATGGCCTGATTCAACAGGGCAACTCATGTAAGTGGACACTCCATTCCAAGGGGGTATTGTGCCCAAGAATACTACTCCTTTTCCCATTGGAAACCACCTGCGTCTCCAGTGCCACCCAGCAGGACTGGACTGGCCAATCTGCTACTCTGCTATTTCCCTGTAGACTGCAGGCTTTGGGCTGTTGTCCGGGCAGAACAGGCTGCCAGGACCCAACCGCCTCCTGCATTATGGAGGTACGAGTTAATATTTTATGGTTTCCTGGCCAGCCCTGCCTAAGAGTGCAGAAAACTTTCCAAGGCTTACTCCTTCCATCTGGCCTTTCATGCTCTTGATTTCATGTTTTTATGTAGGTTTTTTAAATTTATTTATGCGATTCTATATAGCGCGGACTTTACCCGTAGGTGTCAGAGCGCTTCACAATAGGAACAGCAATGATACATAAGGAGAAAAATTACAAGTGAACAAATTACAAAAGCAAACGTTAAGTTACATGAATCAAAAGTGACAAAAGTGAGCAACCAAAATACATGAGGTAGCAATCGGTACATTACACGAGGAAAAAGTGATATGTGTGCAGGTTATAAAAGCGTACAGAGAACAATTAGAGGTATAATACTGCAATAAATGACAGACACTCCAGCACAAGAACAAACGTTACGTAGGCAACGGTGGCACTTGTGCAAGTATCTAAAGCAAACAAAAAGTGAGAGGTAGCATACAGTGTGATACAAGAGAAAAGTGACGTGTGCAAGTTACAAAAGGGTACCATACACAGGTACAAGGATAATACTGCAATAAATGGTAAACACTCAAACTGCCAGAACACACTGGGAAGGCACTACAATAGTCAAGGACAATAAAATTTTCAATAATGGGAGGTCTTCCTTCAGATGATAGAGAGGGCGTGAATTAGATTTGGAGGTGTCTTTGGAGGAGGAGAACTTTGAGGTCCATTTTGAAGGCCTGGGAGGAGGAGGTGGTCCGGAGCTGAGACGGAAGTGAGTTCCAGATTCTCACTGCGCTGCCTGAAAAGGATTGGTACAAGGGATTTGTTTATATGATATTTAAGATCAGTTGGGAGTCGTATCAATAGTATCAAACTCCAGTGTAACAAGTATCACATATTTACTAAAATAGAAAGCAAACTTATGGAAGGCAAAGGAAACACGGAGAAATTATGAAATCTGTTCTTCAAAATTTTTTTATATAAATTCAATAAAGTAAATTTCAATTCAAAGTATGGGGAGACATACATAGAAAGCAAAAAAGAAGTGAAAAGGGGTACATATCACTTCACCGCATCGATTCACAACTTAAACATCAACTCCAATCAATTTATAACAACAACCAAAAGAAATCAATTAGTGATGGTTGTATGCCTGTGCACAAGCAACAGAAAAGGAGATGATGTAACTGTCGACGTTTCGGTCTTATATTGCTGCCGTCGTCAAGACCATCATCAGGACCATGAAGTTCATTTGCAGGTAAAATAAACCCCCTGAAAATTCCAGTTATATTGGATGTCTCTCGGTCACGTCGCGAACAATCTGTATCGTAGACGTGTTCGCGACGTGACCGAGAGACATCCTGCCATCCGTTCCAAATCAAAAATTTCTTTTACTGGCCTTGTATCTCAGTGGTATAATTCACCTCATCGCTGAGACCACATACGCTTCGTATGAGAATCGTCTTTAATACACAGAATTCCATATGAGAATAATATAACTGGAATTTTCAGGGGGTTTATTTTACCTGCAAATGAACTTCATGGTCCTGATGATGGTCTTGACGACGGCAGCAATATAAGACCGAAACGTCTTATATTGGGGAAAGCTGTGCGGGGGGGAGGCATAGGGGAGGAGGGCACAGGGGAGGGGGAGGGAAGAGGGGCTACCTGTGCTTCTCGAGGGTGCACCCTGATGGTATGTAGGGGGGTCAGGGGAGGAGAAAGTGAGTAGTGGGTGGAGCTAGATGAAGAGTCAGGGGATAACCCAGTCACAGAGGAGGGGAGTAGGGAGGGGAAGAGGTGGTCAAAGAGCGAGAGACAGGTGTCTTTGCCTTGGATCATGACAGTACCGTTGTTTTAGAGTGAGACAGTGAGGTAGCCGTTGAAATGCGCAGAGGGGGAAATTTTTAGTTGTTTGCCATGAGGGATGGAGGAGGAGGAGGTGACGTTAAGGGAATTATATAAGCTGGTGGACCAAGAGGGGGTGTCGTGAGTGAAGAAGATGAAATCGTTTTTGAGCCTCCCAAAACGACCATTGTAAAATTGATCAACAAAAAGGGAATCAGGGAAACGTTCAATAGTCTTATGCTTCAATTGTTTTACTGAAACTTTCGTCTGGTTGGGAGGATACATGATTTTGTAGCAATTAATTCCAGCCTTAACTCGAGTGGTGGCCATGTTGGGAAAATGAGACGGGGGGGGTGGGGGGGATATGAGAAGGGTGTTACTAGAAAAGCGGTGGTGATGAGAAGTAAAAGGACAAGAAGGGGGCACATATTCCAAATGTTGGGTGAAGAAATCAGAACTAATGTGCCGTCTGGGAAGTGGGGTGGGTATTTGATGGGCCCTTCATCTAGGTATGCATGATGTCACCTGGCACTAGATAAACAAAGGAATTGTTTACATATGATAGGACCAACTGGACCACTTTCAGAACCATCACAAAGCAAATTTGGTCAAAGTAGAACAGATTATAAACGAACACCCAGTGACCACTGGTGTTCACTGAACTTAGCATCAGCCTGTGGCAGAGTACCAATCGGCACCAAATGTGTTGTACGCCCATAATCTCAACAGACTACTATTGCACCCTAATCTCCTGAGAATAACTAACATTAGGGGCAAAGAGCATCTGACTAACAAGGTCTAAATATGCAAAATCTGACTAACAAGGTCTAAATATGCACGACAACCTCATCATCATAAGACCACCTTTAGCGGAACTCAGAACAGGGTGCTTAACTCATACTACAAGGAGAACATTTCCAAGCACCACATGTCCGTATAAGGGCCTGGCACCCTACATACCTCGCAGTCTCCCAGGCCAACTGGCCATCTCAGCGGGGGCACAGATGCCCTGAATCCATAATGTCAGGGCTGCTGCAAAGGTAGTGGGAGTCCTAACTCAATCAGAACTGACTCCACTGATAAAGTGGTCTAAACGATGCAGCTGGCACTACTTGCTGCACAGCTATTAAAGGTCTGAACGGTGCAGCTGGCACTACTTGCTGCGCAGCTGTAAAAGGCTTAAACAGTGCAGCTGGCACTACTTGCTGCGCAGCTGTAAAAGGCCTAAACGGTGCAGCTGACACTACTTGCTGCACAGCTATTAAAGGTCTGAACGGTGCAGCTGGCACTACTTGCTGCGCAGCTGTAAAAGGCTTAAACAGTGCAGCTGGCACTACTTGCTGCGCAGCTGTAAAAGGCCTAAACGGTGCAGCTGACACTACTTGCTCGGCAACTGTAAAAGGCCTAAACGGTGCAGCTGGTACTACTTGCTGCGCAGCTGTAAAAGGCTCAAACAATACATTTTTTTTCTATCTTTCCTTGAAGAATTACAGTGGCCCCTGGAACAGGTGTGAATGTCTTACCATGATACATAGCCGGCGCTGCTCGAACTCACAACTAAAGGTCAACATCAACGTCATTTCCGCTCACAGCCACCAGTTCCCCAAAACACTCATCGCTGCAGCTTCGACGTACTCCATCAAAATCTGTTTCCAGCCATTTTCGAAAGTGGATAAATCGAAGCAGCTGAGGGCGCAGAAATGGCGGAGTGGCCGGGGTCAGCCATCTCTGCTCTAACAAGACAGGCAAAAAGCAGCTGGAATGTAAACCTTTCCAAACACCGCTATTTTCCTGGAAATTCAATTTACTGCAAGTGCTACCCACATTAATCTTCTCTGATTTGGTAGATATCCTAACCCAGACATGCACAGTTTATCAATCGATGCCATGATTCGAAAGACCACTATCCCTTCTTTTTTAGGGGAGGAGCATTTCTGAAAGATTTGAACAGTGCTGACAGCTCAGCTGCTTTGTGTATTTTTTTCTTGTGTTTTTTTCCAGATGTTATTTCATAGCTCAGGGAGTAATCTTGGAGCTGATGTAGCAGCGTGAAACGCCTCCCTTTCAGAATGAATTGTCTCGGATGTGCAGAGTAAAGCATAGGTAGACCAGGGGTGTCCAGCGTTGGCCCACGAGGGCGAAGCCGCTGTAGAAGATCGAAAAAACACAGACTTTGATCATGATTCCCACTTGGTTTCCTGGGGCATCAATGAAGTTACCGACTGAACAGGATTCGGAGTTGCGCATAAATTCCGCGTGCATTATTCCAAACAAAATATTTAGACTGACGGAACATGCCTTAGAAAATTGAGATCGGTGAATAAACACTTGTTTTTGTTCCACAGATGATAATTCATAATGATGCGGTAGATTTGCTTCTACTGATCCCAAGTGGAGTGGCAATTCTAGGTAAAAAACTAAAAAAAAATCAGTATTACTACAAACCTCCAAATGCTCCTATGTGCATTAGCCAGATTTACAAACTCACCCGATGTATGAGTGCAGAGTCAATTTTCTAAATCAAAAAAGTTGTGTTGGACTCATAGAAAGGATTTACTCACACCAACAATGTTCCCTAAAAGACCAAAAAGACACAAAACACTCTTTTTGCTAGAGATTATAGTTCACATGTTGAAAATCTGTCATAGTCAGACACGTCACCCCGTGTAGTAGCCAATCCGAATTTAGCAAATCAATGAAAGAGGCAGGCCAGACTCTCGTCTCTGTGGTATTTAGTGGACAGACCTCCTTAGAAGAACTTTTTAAACATGAGACACATCAGGACTTTATTCGAAAGCTATTTTCACTTGTAAATCTAATTTACATGTGTCATTGGCTTTTTTAGGAGAGAAAAAACACTTACCAAATTCTCGAAAGTCAGTTTTGCTCGTGTAGAAGTATTTACTGACAAGGAGGATTCTGTGTGAGTAGATGTTTAAATGTGGGGAGTGGGCATTTCAGAAAATGCCCTGGAATTTTGTCACCATCCAAAGGGCAGGTTGCACAGTATTTAGAATGTAGGACATGCACATTTAATGTTTTACATGTCCTGGCAGTGAACAATCTTCAAAGGTCTTTTTCACTGCAGCGAGGCTGGCTCTCCCACAGACCAATGCTGTGTTACGATATAACAACTTACAATGATACATTTTAGTTTAGGATCAGCTAGAAAATTGATTCAAGCATACATTTTAATAGCAATTTAATATCCAACTTAATTGTGAAGCCATATTTTATATTACTCTTTTAGAAATGATACTTTTAGAAAGCTGTCACCTGACTGCTCATGGTTCCCCTGGGGTTAGATGTGGATTGCTTCCAGACAGTGGACAAAAGCTTGGATGTGGAGAGGTGTTGTTCCTCCTTGAGCTAGTTGTCCTGGAGAGCTGCACCCAGCCCTTCCTGAGATTCAAAGGATGCCGACCCTGTCACTGACAGATGCAGTTCACACCTAGGATTGCCTCCCTTTGTCTTTCTAATCTGCTTGCCTCCAAACCCAGTTGGAGTAGAAAGTTGCCTCACAATTAGCTTGGAGTGATCATGAGGGTAGGGTTGACCATTTCCATGGCCACGCTTCAGGGTGGGCACAGTGAGCTCTGACCAGGGGAAGAAGAGCTCTACCATGTTGTCTTTAAGGATAGAGGAGTACTATGGGATAACTTATAGTAAAACGCAAAGTAGGTACTTCGAAAGTGGGTAGGGTCACCCCTGGATATTTCTATCCCATTGATTAGGGAGTGACAAGGAGTTTCCCCCACCCACAGGCTGGCACTGGTCAAAAATGTGGCAAAATGCCAGCACTCTCCTCAGTGCAGAATCGGAAGGACTGTCCTCCTGACTGAAGAACCGCAAAGAAAACTGGGCCTGCCTGCTTTAGACTAGGACTCCAGATGTGACTCAAATGGACAGTTGGCTGACCTTCTATTCGAGCTGCAGGGACACAACAATCTTACAGAGGCCTCTCTCCCAGCAACAGCCCAGCTGACCAGTTCCAACTGGACCCATCCTGGACCCTGCTGCTGGCTCCTGTTGGAGGGAGTCCTATCCCCCAAGTGGTGCCCCATAGGTCCTGGACTCTTAGCTGGTATCTTGACCAAACTGCAAAAGATGGGACTTAGAAACTGTTTGGCAACTTTCCCGCTAGAGAACAGGTGGGACACCTGGAACGCTGTTGAGCCGAAGCCATCATTGTCGAATTGCAGGTTGAATCTAACTTGCAGGTTTGCCCCGCTGAAGGAGATCTGACTTTCAGAAAAGTTTCTAAGTCCGAACGTAGAGGGCTTCCTCGGGATGAGGCCGAGCATCAATACGTCAACATAAAGGCCTTCCTGGCCATACACTTTGGATTTCGCCCTGTCTGAGATTTCCCACTGTCATCGACGACCGCACTAGGATCCCGCTATTCAGCAACCTGCCGTCAAGCCCTCCTTCAGATTCAGCTTTCCCTGCCATCGACTCATTAATGACTACTTTTTCTCCCAAAACATTTAAAGTCAGAAGCTAAATGTTCTACAGGGACGGACCTGGTCCTTGTATCTGTCCTGTGCTCTATTGCAGAAGGCCTTAACTTTTAACATTCACCTGGTCTAGTGTAACATGATAACCATGTTTGGTTCTTTGTGCTTTTTGGTGCTATTTTTATTTTAGTCTTTAGAATTCATTTCTCTGATTCTACTTATTGGATTCTTGGAGTCATTTTATTCATTAAAATGCAATCTATTTTTATAAACTGGTTTGAGATTTTTTTAGTTTTATGTTTTCACTTTATCACACTTTAAGTACTGCATAAATACTTCACACATTGCTCCTAATGTAAGCCTAGCAGATTTATGTCAAGCTATCAGAGGGTTAAGCACAGGTTTATTTTGTGACTTTTGTGGTTTACCCTGACAAGGGATTTGATTATTATTAGAGGTGGGTTCTCATGCCCTGCAAATAATACCATTTCTTTCACTTTCTTTAAATGGCGCTGGTTTAAAGTACGGGGTTTCTGCCTAGACAAAAATATTTTCCTCGTTCAGAGAAAAAGTTAGTGATTTTGCACTCGCTTTTTTGCAATGGTGGTCGGAACATTTCATTCTGCCCGCTTAATTGGTGAAATTTGACAACTAGTTCTGACCGAATTCCTCAACTCGCTGTGTGGTACAATTTATCCACAAGGCAAAAGAAATGCAAGCAAGATAAAGATTTGGAGTGCTGTTGGGCTGTTGTGGTCAGAGGGCAGCAGCTCCAGTAGATTTGCTGCCACATGGGTAGATTTTCTACTAAAGAGGTAGCAAAATCAACTCGAATGGCCGCACACTCTTGCACACCTCATAGTGCTGCTAACGCTACTTGCAGCACGAGAAGCGTGATTTGCATATTTTCTGCCCATTGCCTGAACTCTGCAGAATCTTGCGGAGTTTATATGTAACTCTGTGAAAATCCGCAGAATGAAATTCCGCGAGTCCCATCCACCCCTACTTTTTTTTGCACAAGAAAATATGCACATGTACATTCTTGTGTGTAAAACTGGAATTCGCAATGTTTTTCTGGAAGTATGTCCTGGTATCATATAGCTTTCACATCTTCCCAGGCACACTTGTGGAGAACTTCATGAATGTCTCAAAATATTACCTCTGCACCCATGTGAGGTAGTAAACCTGTGTGTGTAGATTAAAGGTTTGGGGAAATGAGGCCCATAAGAGTTTTGGAAAGACTGCCTGCTGGTGAGAATGTGAATTCACATATATATGACCCTTAACGATTGCTTACACATCATGGCAGATTCAATGCCTACCTTAGCATGCTGATATAGTGTTAATTAATTAATTGTGAGTTTGCTTTTTTATTGGTTTGAAGCTCATCACTAAAGCCTAAGTATAACTGTGCATTTACACATGTTAGAAATTGGGTTTCTGGTTGGCAGAGGTATGCCTCCTGTCCAAGCAGGAATGGCAATCCTAGTCAGGGTAAGTGTAGTACACACAAAAAATGTACCGGTGCTCACCTTCTGGTAGCTTGGCACAGAGTAGTCAGGATAAACTAAAGAGGCAATGTGTAAGTATTACTGCACACACATACAATAAGATAGTGAGAGCACCACAAAAGCATGATTAAATCAAAATGCAATGCTTAGAAATCAATAGCTCCAACTGGGGCTATCTGGTTACACTTGACCAGGACAAATCCAAACGTTCAGTTCGACTGTGATAGAGCGCTGGCTGCCTACAGGAGTCACGCAACCCCGATAACAGTACCTTGGGAACAGTACCTCCCACCGATACGACTCTGCCGCCCTCCTTGCATTCAACCCCGGAAGGAACAACAACTGCCAATGGTCAACGCCGAACTCCACCCATGGCCAGTATTCCTGCCGACACTGCCGACAATACTTCACCATCCACAGCATCCCCCGGGACCGCCTCACCCACGCCGGACGTCCGCACCACTGAACCTCTCAAGTGCATCTTCCTCAACATGCGCTCCCTACACAGACATGCCTTTAGAGATTTGGGACCTCCTCAAAACCCTCTCGGCAGTCGTCGCCTCCTTCACATAAACTTGGACAAACGCCGCCTGCGCCCCCCACATCACCACGGCCATTCCCGACGGATACAAGATCCAGAGGAAGGACCGCCCCCACCGCCCAGGAGGACTCACCAACGCACACAAGAGCTCCCTCCGACTCTCCAGCTGCAGTTCGTGTGACTCCCTCTCAGCCCGAGAACCACACTTTGGGGCACCCTCGCTTACAGACCCCCTGGGCCTCAAGCCTCCTTCACCACCTCCATCGCCAACCTCATTGCAATCCACGCCATCACCTCCACCGACTACATACTCACCGGAGACTTGAAATTACACCTCGACAACAGCACAGACCCCGACTCCTCTGCATCCTCCGCAAGCCCTTCAAGTTCCCCCACAGTAAGATAGACTGTCACCCACACACTCATAACCAGCAGATTGGACTACGCGAACACCCTCTACGCTGGTATCAACAAATCTCCAGACCATACAGAACACCACAGCCAGAGTTGTCCTTGGAACCCCATGACATGAATACATGACCCAGCACCTGCAAGACCTCTGAGGTTCTGTGATTCTGAACCCGTTTCATAAAGGTCGTCGTATCGTGACGATTTTGGGTAACAGCGAACCGCAAATGATGAGTGCGGTATGTACAAGTGTTTTCGTCATGTTCGATTGATGGATTCACTATGAAATTAGGGATTTCGTTAGGAACCTTCGGGTTCCATTTTGTGTACGACAGCCATTTTGTGGTTGCCCTCACATAGGCCGATGACTACGGCCGAACGAGTCTTTGGGACACGTACACCTTTAGCTGACTTCTGTGTGACCTGAGTGAGCTGACTCTGTTGCCCGAAGCTAACTTGTTGAGCCAGTTCCTGGTCCGGCCGCTGGTCAAGATAGAGATCAAAGAGCAGGACATTGCTGAGTTTATGGCACACGCACACACACCCTTCTATATTGCTTCTCATCTGTTTCTGTTCCTTCTTTTATGGCCTATTTATGGTTTTGGTTGTGGTCCTTTTATTATGGGTTCGTCCGGCCTGTCCGAGAAAGAATGTTGGGCCTTCCCGTGTAATTGATGGTGTGCTGGACGACTGAAAAGTGGGCTTGTCGTTATGTGATACCTTTTGCAATGTCATCTGTGATTGGATAGTTTGTAAACAATTGGTGCTAGTCAGGAATGTGATTTTTAGCATAAAAGACGATGTCTCGCAATACGAAAATTGTGCAGTCTCTAGCGAACAACCCGTGTCGTGCTTCGTAGACTTCTGTTCCTGGTTGCAGCCAATAAATTTGATCTTTGACGCCACCGAGAAGTATCCCGTGTCTCTGTATGCCAAGACAGGTGAACTCGAAGACATCAGGCGTTTCCCCTGGCGCCGCTGGGTTCTAAAACCCGGTTCTTCAGTTGGCGCCCAATGTGGGGTGACTTCAGTGGTACTGGTCCAAGCCTGAAGATCGTGAGGAGCTTCGTGTGAAAATTCTGGAGGAAGGCCTACCACTCCATCGACCCCTGTATGTCTTCGTGGTCCGAAAGTCTTTGCTGCGAGGTTCCCCGCTTTACGACGGCTACGAAGGACTCCTATTTCTCTGGTGCAGCCTTCTCAAGGGCCGCTGACTTTGCCTCCTGTTCCGTCTCCAATTCCTACGACTTTGTCTCCTGTATTTCTTACTTCCTCTGATTCTCCTTCTGGTACTATTTCTACGTATACTTCGTCTCATTCTGTTTTTCCCCCTGTTCTTGCTACAGCTTCTCCTTCTGTTCGACAGAGAATGACCGATACTGTTTCTGGTCTTTTGTCCCCTTTCTTTGGGTCATTGAGTATGACCCCTATTTCAGCGCGTAAACAGTTGCGTTGCCAAATGCCTGGTCCCGAAGAGCGGGAAGTATTGGATCATTTAGCGCGTAAATGGGTTACTAATTTTTCGAGATATGATTTAGAGTCTATTATGGATGTCTTCCGTCAATGGGAAGCACCAAAGCAGAGGTATGTTTTTGACTTGGTGTGTACTTTCCTTCGTGAAGAATGGGAAGATGGTGATTTGGGACAGACTCCTTCTGAGTTGTTCCGTGTACAGTCCGAGTTTGCGAAAGGTACGATTGTGGGTCTTGATGTTGAAAAAGCAGTTGCGACATTGCTGTCATTTAGAAATGCATCTCCTTCTCAGCCTTTGTTTGAGCCTGATTCTTCTGTTAGGAGAAAAGTGTGACAATACCCAATGAGAGAGGTTCCTCCAGTGTGGAAAATGCAGTTCAGGCCGACGCCGTTGCTGGTATTTTAGCTGTACCGGCTCTTTTCAGCGTGTTTGGGTACATGTTCCATGGAAGCGAGCTTAAGTCTTGGCTCTTAAGCAGATTTTGCCTGACCCCTGTAAAAATCCGGCAGGGTACTATAAAGAGTTATCACAGACAGCAGACGCATGTATTATGAATCTAGTCGATATAGACATGTTGTTTGGAAATGTGGTTCCTCAGCCCTTATGGGGAATGATTCGTCACGTGGATCATGCGCAAGAGTTAGGTGATACATGGAATAACATTACTGCTGCAGATGGTCGACAAGGTGGTGGTGCTAAACCTGAGCCTCTAGTTGCAGAACTCCCTGGTAGGATCATTAATTATATGAAGACTTTGATGCCCGCTATGCGAGTGAATTGGTATAAATTGTCTGCATGTGTTATATATAGTCCTCAGGATCGGTTTGTTGATTGGTAAGCCCACCTCTAAATCGAGCAAACGCCTGAATTGCCGTAATGGCACAGAGCATTGGCAGGATTAAGTGAGGGGATAATAGAACAGATCAGGGAAGGAAAGGAAGGGGACAGCAGGGAGGGAGATCTGAAAGACATAAACAGAACATACACATAAGACTAGATTCCTATGCTTTATACATCACAATGCGCTGGAAAGTACTGTAAAAGAATAATAAAGCCTTGTAGATGTGTAGAGGCAACGTAGGGGGTGATATGGTGTAACTAAAGTAATGCACAAAAGACAGGAAAAAACGTGATATACTTCGGGAAAGAAGATCCTGCGTTCATATACACATCCAGCTATACATGACATATGAACATACCTAAGTATTGACTCCACTAAACTTCACAGGGGAAGAGTGTAGTCTACACCTCCAGAACCCCTGTTAATTAGAAGAGGTAAATACACAATTAACACCTAAAGAAAAGTTAAGTGCATTGCCTTTAAACACAGTTCAGATGCCATCAAACACAGCTCCAACTGGAACTCTTTGAAGGTTCACAACACCCAACTAATGCTCCTTAGCTGGGTACAAGGCGTAATCCAAAGTACAGTAAAGCAACCCAGTAAAGCACTTGATGCTACCCAATGACTGCTAGCACCAAGCAGAATCACCACCGTTGGCCGAAAATGCCAACCGAGTCATTTCCACAGAACACCAAATCTTAGACCTAGCACCACGATAACAGCCGTTATCGTTAAGCCCCAAAGCAAACAGGAACCAAAATATCCCAACCAGCGATGTGTTGCGAAGGTCAGTGGTGCAAGCACCCTTACCGCACCAGGACCGACGTAATCCAATACAGAAACCGCTCACGGACTGGAATACCCGACACCGATCCCCGGCCGCCATTCTCTTTAAATAAGTTCATTGAAAGAATGCAGCGCGTCGCGGAGGATCTCGGGAATGGTAGTTCCGGCCCAGAGCATGCCGGGAAATGTAGTTCAGAAAAACCGCGATCGTGACAGTACATCCCTCTCTCAATAGAGGGGTCATGGACCAGGCTTCGCGGGACATCTCCGATGGAAGGCAGACACCAACCTGGGGGCATGAACACCCAGAGCAGGTTCCCACGAGTTTTCCTCCGGCCCATACCCCTTCCATGACACCAGATACCACAATTTACTTCTCCGATATTTGGAGTCCAGAATCCGGCGAACCACATACTCCATCTCACCCCGTACCAGCAAGGGGGGAGGACGATCTTGGCCCTTGGACAATGAAGGTTTCAACAAAGAGACATGAAACACCGGATGGATGCGTAGATGGGAAGGGAGTTTAAGTTTCACTGCCACCGGGTTCACACGTTTCAGCACCTTATAGGGTCCAATGTACCTAGGGTTGAACACGCTGTGTTTTCTGAAACGCATATTCCTTGTGGACAACCACACCTCATCCCCTGTGCAGTACAGTGGACCTTGCCTCCGGTGTTTATCCGCAGCAGCCTTATACTTGAGTTTCACGGCCTGCAGCTGCTCCTGCGCTTTAACCAGAGTCTCCTTAATATGGGCCACCCTGTGTGCCACCCCCGGAAGGTGTCTGCCATACAAACAATAGAATGGAGTGTTCTTGGTGGAACTGTGCGTGGCATTGTTGTAAGCCACCTCTGCCAACCACAAGTAGTCCACCCAGTTCTCCTTATCATTATCCACATAGCATCTCAAATACTGCTTAAGAGTCTGGTTTAACCGTTCAGTCTGGCCATTAGTTTGCGGGTGAAAACTGGTGGAAAGGGAGGAGTCAATATGCAACGAAGAACACCATTTCTTCCAGAACTGGGCAGTAAACTGTGACCCTCTGTCGGATACAATGACACTTGGCAGACCATGTAACCTAACTACGTTGACCATGAGTAGTACAGCCAGCTGACCCGCCGAAGGCACTTGTTTGCAGGCCACAAAATGCCCCATTTTGGACAGATAATCGACCACCACCATAATAGCCGTACAACCCCGGTCAGCTGGAAGACCCACAATGAATTCCACCGATATCCGATCCCAGGGGATCGTTGGAGTAGGGAGAGGCTGCAACAACCTCTGCGGACGTGAGTGGTTGGATTTCATCCTCGCATGTTGTGCACAGGCGGATACCCATCGCCCGACATCAGGTCTCATAGAAGGTCACCAGAACTGTCGCAGTACACGCTCCAGAGTCTTGGCAAAACCAAGATGTCCCGCACTTGGCGACTCATGGCACCAGACGTAGACCTGCTTCCTCAAGGCCAATGTAGGCACCAATAACCTGTTACGAAACATTGGCAGGCCCCCATGCAACCTCCATTCCGGATGACAACCAAGCCAGGTCTTCCAGTCGAAGGAGTCCACCCCTTTCCTAACATCCCTCAAGAAGGTATCAGGCTGTAACACACACACCACTCTGTCCGGAGCAACAATCCTTGCCTAGGCCTTCTCCACACAAAGGGTACTTGTAGACTGGCGGGTGAGAGCATCCGCCTTCCTATTGTCAGCACCAGGGCAGAACGTAATGACGAAATTGAACCCAGAGAAAAACATCATCCACCTGAGCTGTCTAGGTGAAAGATGACGTGCAGCAGACATGAATTGTAAATTCCTGTGGTCGGAATAAACAGTGACCACATGCCGAGCACCCATGAGGAAGTGCTGCCATTCCTGAAAAGAGTCACGTATGGCCAGCAACTCCTTTTCAGCGATGTGGTAGTTCAGTTCTGCTGAATTCAGCTTACGAGACATATATGCCACCGGGTGTAACTGACCCGTATCCGTATGGCGTTGAGATAAGATAGCCCCGATCGCCACCTCCGAGGCATCAGCCTCCACGATATAGGGCTTGTCCGGGTCAGGATGGGACAATACAGGAGCTGATACAAACGCTTCCTTGAGGGCCGTGAAAGCGGATTGCGCTTCCTCAGACCACACAAATCCCTTCCCTTTCCTCAGCAGCCGAGTGATAGGCGCTACCAACCGAGATAACTGATTGATGAAACGCCTATAGAAATTGGCGAAGCCTATGAAACACTGTACGTCACGAACATTACTTGGAACAGGCCAATTCCTCACCGTCGCCACCTTCCGTTCCGCCATCTCTTGACCCTCCGGACTCAGCATTACCCCCAAAAACTCCCCAACACGAACATGAAAGTCACACTTACTGATTTTACAGCACAGATGGTTTGCCTGCCAAATGGTAAGCACATTGGCCACGTGTTGACAGTGCAGATCTTCAGATTCCGAACAAACCAAAATATCGTCTATGTAGACAATCACATATCGGTCCAAGATGTCACGGAACACGTCTTTTAGGAAGAATTGAAAGGCTGCAGGGGCATTACAGAGACCGAAAGGCATTACTCTGTATTCAAAGAGTCCGTATCTGGTCTTGAATGCCGTCTTCCATTCATCCCCACTACGCATGCGGACCAGATGATATGCCCCCTTCAAATCAAGTTTTGTGAGTATAGTAGCCTTTTTCGCCTGCTCTAGTAAAACACTAATCAAGGGCAAAGGATACCTGTTCTTAACAGTAATTGCATTTAGTGCTCGAAAGTCAACACACGGGCGCAGCTCTCCATTCGCTTTTGGAATGAAAAATAGAGGCGAGGCGGCTGGGAATTTGGATGGGCGTATAAAGCCTAAATCTAACAATTTGTCCAGATACTCTCGTAGGTGATGGTTTTCTGGTTCCGTTAAAGCATAAATCCGCCCACAAGGGATCGTAGCTCCCGGGACCAGATCAATTTGGCAGTCATGCTGTCTATGAGGAGGTAGCCCCTCAGCTTGTTCTTCATTGAACACCTTGCCAAAGAACTGATACTCGGCAGGGAGTTGAACGCATTTTTCTGCGACTGTAGCGATACAAGACCCACCAGATAAGGCTTGAGCAGGTTTCATAGCTCCCTGAAAACAATGATGCACACAATACTTAGAACCCATATGAACGGTTCTGGTGTCCCAATTTATACTACGGTTATGTTTCTCTAACCAAGGCAAACCAAAAATGATACCGTATTGAGGAGCCCTGATAACACCAAAAGTAAGAAACTCAGAGTGTGTGTCCCCTAATATCACCTCAATTTCTTCTGTTTCATAGCTAACGGGACCCATGCTAAGCTTCCTCCCATCCACGGCATAAACTTCTTCGGGCCTCTCTTTTCGCACAAGAGCTATTCCCATGCTAAAAAACGGTGATGGATCAAGCCCTAATCTTTGGACTGGGTAGGAGGGATCTGCTTAATTTAGATACTCTGTCCATCACCACCCCTTTTTCTGAATCGTTTTGTCCACCATAAGCGTGGAAGTGTATACTCAGATGTGAGTCCCTTGCTCACTGCACCATCAGGATTCAAGCAAGCCGGTCCGAAGACGGCTGAAATGCCAGAAACCGGTCCCAGGAAGCTTGTTTCCTTCCCAGTATAAGAATTGGCTTGGTAGTTTGGTCTGCCCTGTTCCCATGATGAACTGGGCCAGGGACAGACTAATTTGCATGTAGCCAGTTTCTGAGCTGGGATGGTGCAGTGAGCTACAAAATGGTGATGGATCAAGCCCTGATCTTTGGACTGGGTAGGAGTGTTCTGCTTAGTTCAGATACTCTGTCCATCACCACCCCCTTTTCTGAATCGTTTTGTCCACCATAAGCGTGGAAGGGTATACTCAGACATGAGTCCCTTGCTCACTGCACCATCAGGATTCAAGCAAGCCGGGCCGAAGACGGCTGAAATGCCAGAAACCGGTCCCTGGAAGCTTGTTTCCTTCCCAGTATAAGAATTGGCCTGGTAGTTTGGGCTGCCCTGTTCCCATGATGCACTGGGCCAGGGACAGACTAATTTGCATGTAGCCAGGTTCTGAGCTGGGATGGTGCAGTGAGCTAAAAAAATGTGATGGATCAAGCCCTGATCTTTGGACTGGGTAGGAGTGTTCTGCTTAATTCAGATACTCTGTCCATCACCACCCCCTTTTCTGAATCGTTTTGTCCACCATAAGCGTGGAAGGGTATACTCAGATGTGAGTCCCTTGCTCACTGCACCATCTGAATTCAAGCAATCCGGGCCGAAGACGGCTGAAATGCCAGAAACCGGTCCCCTGAAGCTTGTTTCCTTCCCAGTATAGGAATTGGCTTGGTAGTTTGGTCTGCCCTGTTCCCATGATGCACTGGGCCAGGGACAGACTAATTTGCATGTAGCCAGGTTCTGAGATGGGATGGTGCAGTGAGCTAAAAAACGGTGATGGATCAAGCCCTGATCTTTGGACTGGGTAGGAGTGTTCTGCTTAATTCAGATACTCTGTCCATCACCACCCCCTTTTCTGAATCGTTTTGTCCACCATAAGCGTGGAAGGGTATTCTCAGATGTGAGTCCCTTGCTCACTGCACCATCAGAATTCAAGGAAGCCGGGCCGAAGATGGCTGAAATGCCAGAAACCGGTCCCCTGAAGCTTGTTTCCTTCCCAGTATAGGAATTGGCTTGGTAGTTTGGTCTGCCCTGTTCCCATGATGCACTGGGCCAGGGGCAGACTAATTTGCATGTAGCCAGGTTCTGAGCTGGGATGGTGCAGTGAGCTAAAAAACGGTGATGGATCAAGCCCTGATCTTTGGACTGGGTAGGAGTGTTCCGCTTAATTCAGATACTCTGTCCATCACCACCCCCATTTCTGAATCGTTTTGTCCACCATAGGCGTGGAAGGGTATACTCAGATGTGAGTCCCTTGCTCACTGCACCATCACGATTCAAGCAAGCCGGGCCGAAGACGGCTGAAATGCCAGCAACCGGTCCCCGGAAGCTTGTTTCCTTCCCAGTATAAGAATTGGCTTGGTAGTTTGGTCTGCCCTGTTCCCATGATGAACTGGGCCAGGGACAGACTAATTTGCATGTAGCCAGTTTCTGAGCTGGGATGGTGCAGTGAGCTACAAAATGGTGATGGATCAAGCCCTGATCTTTGGACTGGGTAGGAGTGTTCTGCTTAGTTCAGATACTCTGTCCATCACCACCCCCTTTTCTGAATCGTTTTGTCCACCATAAGCGTGGAAGGGTATACTCAGACATGAGTCCCTTGCTCACTGCACCATCAGGATTCAAGCAAGCCGGGCCGAAGACGGCTGAAATGCCAGAAACCGGTCCCTGGAAGCTTGTTTCCTTCCCAGTATAAGAATTGGCTTGGTAGTTTGGTCTGCCCTGTTCCCATGATGCACTGGGCCAGGGACAGACTAATTTGCATGTAGCCAGGTTCTGAGCTGGGATGGTGCAGTGAGCTAAAAAACGGTGATGGATCAAGCCCTGATCTTTGGACTGGGTAGGAGTGTTCTGCTTAATTCAGATACTCTGTCCATCACCACCCCCTTTTCTGAATCGTTTTGTCCACCATAAGCGTGGAAGGGTATACTCAGATGTGAGTCCTTTGCTCACTGCACCATCAGAATTCAAGCAAGCCGGGCCGAAGACGGCTGAAATGCCAGAAACCGGTCCCCTGAAGCTTGTTTCCTTCCCAGTATAGGAATTGGCTTGGTAGTTTGGTCTGCCCTGTTCCCACGATGCACTGGGCCAGGGACAGATTAATTTGCATGTAGCCAGGTTCTGAGCTGGGAGGGTGCAGTGAGCTAAAAAACGGTGATGGATCAAGCCTTGATCTTTGGACTGGGTAGGAGTGTTCTGCTTAATTCAGATACTCTGTCCATCACCACCCCCTTTTCTGAATCGTTTTGTCCACCATAAGCGTGGAAGGGTATACTCAGATGTGAGTCCCTTGCTCACTGCACCATCTGAATTCAAGCAAGCCGGGCCGAAGACGGCTGAAATGCCAGAAACCGGTCCCCTGAAGCTTGTTTCCTTCCCAGTATAGGAATTGGCTTGGTAGTTTGGTCTGCCCTGTTCCCATGATGCACTGGGCCAGGGACAGACTAATTTGCATGTAGCCAGGTTCTGAGATGGGATGGTGCAGTGAGCTAAAAAACGGTGATGGATCAAGCCCTGATCTTTGGACGGGGTAGGAGTGTTCTGCTTAATTCAGATACTCTGTCCATCACCACCCCCTTTTCTGAATCGTTTTGTCCACCATAAGCGTGGAAGGGTATTCTCAGATGTGAGTCCCTTGCTCACTGCACCATCAGAATTCAAGGAAGCCGGGCCGAAGATGGCTGAAATGCCAGAAACCGGTCCCCTGAAGCTTGTTTCCGTCCCAGTATAGGAATTGGCTTGGTAGTTTGGTCTGCCCTGTTCCCATGATGCACTGGGCCAGGGGCAGACTAATTTGCATGTAGCCAGGTTCTGAGCTGGGATGGTGCAGTGAGCTAAAAAACGGTGATGGATCAAGCCCTGATCTTTGGACTGGGTAGGAGTGTTCCGCTTAATTCAGATACTCTGTCCATCACCACCCCCATTTCTGAATCGTTTTGTCCACCATAGGCGTGGAAGGGTATACTCAGATGTGAGTCCCTTGCTCACTGCACCATCACGATTCAAGCAAGCCGGGCCGAAGACGGCTAAAATGCCAGCAACCGGTCCCCGGAAGCTTGTTTCCTTCCCAGTATAAGAATTGGCTTGGTAGTTTGGTCTGCCCTGTTCCCATGATGAACTGGGCCAGGGACAGACTAATTTGCATGTAGCCAGTTTCTGAGCTGGGATGGTGCAGTGAGCTACAAAATGGTGATGGATCAAGCCCTGATCTTTGGACTGGGTAGGAGTGTTCTGCTTAGTTCAGATACTCTGTCCATCACCACCCCCTTTTCTGAATCGTTTTGTCCACCATAAGCGTGGAAGGGTATACTCAGACATGAGTCCCTTGCTCACTGCACCATCAGGATTCAAGCAAGCCGGGCTGAAGACGGCTGAAATGCCAGAAACCGGTCCCTGGAAGCTTGTTTCCTTCCCAGTATAAGAATTGGCTTGGTAGTTTGGTCTGCCCTGTTCCCATGATGCACTGGGCCAGGGACAGACTAATTTGCATGTAGCCAGGTTCTGAGCTGGGATGGTGCAGTGAGCTAAAAAACGGTGATGGATCAAGCCCTGATCTTTGGACTGGGTAGGAGTGTTCTGCTTAATTCAGATACTCTGTCCATCACCACCCCCTTTTCTGAATCGTTTTGTCCACCATAAGCGTGGAAGGGTATACTCAGATGTGAGTCCCTTGCTCACTGCACCATCAGAATTCAAGCAAGCCGGGCCGAAGACGGCTGAAATGCCAGAAACCGGTCCCCTGAAGCTTGTTTCCTTCCCAGTATAGGAATTGGCTTGGTAGTTTGGTCTGCCCTGTTCCCACGATGCACTGGGCCAGGGACAGATTAATTTGCATGTAGCCAGGTTCTGAGCTGGGAGGGTGCAGTGAGCTAAAAAACGGTGATGGATCAAGCCTTGATCTTTGGACTGGGTAGGAGTGTTCTGCTTAATTCAGATACTCTGTCCATCACCACCCCCTTTTCTGAATCGTTTTGTCCACCATAAGCGTGGAAGGGTATACTCAGATGTGAGTCCCTTGCTCACTGCACCATCTGAATTCAAGCAAGCCGGGCCGAAGACGGCTGAAATGCCAGAAACCGGTCCCCTGAAGCTTGTTTCCTTCCCAGTATAGGAATTGGCTTGGTAGTTTGGTCTGCCCTGTTCCCATGATGCACTGGGCCAGGGACAGACTAATTTGCATGTAGCCAGGTTCTGAGATGGGATGGTGCAGTGAGCTAAAAAACGGTGATGGATCAAGCCCTGATCTTTGGACTGGGTAGGAGTGTTCTGCTTAATTCAGATACTCTGTCCATCACCACCCCCTTTTCTGAATCGTTTTGTCCACCATAAGCGTGGAAGGGTATACTCAGATGTGAGTCCCTTGCTCACTGCACCATCAGAATTCAAGGAAGCCGGGCCGAAGACGGCTGAAATGCCAGAAACCGGTCCCCTGAAGCTTGTTTCCTTCCCAGTATAGGAATTGGCTTGGTAGTTTGGTCTGCCCTGTTCCCATGATGCACTGGGCCAGGGGCAGACTAATTTGCATGTAGCCAGGTTCTGAGCTGGGATGGTGCAGTGAGCTAAAAAACGGTGATGGATCAAGCCCTTATCTTTGGACTGGGTAGGAGTGTTCCGCTTAATTCAGATACTCTGTCCATCACCACCCCCATTTCTGAATCGTTTTGTCCACCATAAGCGTGGAAGGGTATACTCAGATGTGAGTCCCTTGCTCACTGCACCATCACGATTCAAGCAAGCCGGGCTGAAGACGGCTGAAATGCCAGCAACCGGTCCCCGGAAGCTTGTTTCCTTCCCAGTATAAGAATTGGCTTGGTAGTTTGGTCTGCCCTGTTCCCATGATGCACTGGGCCAGGGACAGACTAATTTGCATGTAGCCAGGTTCTGAGCTGGGATGGTGCAGTGATCTAAAAAACGGTGATGGATCAAGCCCTGATCTTTGGACTGGGTAGGAGTGTTCTGCTTAATTCAGATACTCTGTCCATCACCACCCCCTTTTCTGAATCGTTTTGTCCACCATAAGCGTGGAAGGGTATACTCAGATGTGAGTCCCTTGCTCACTGCACCATCAGGATTCAAGCAAGCCGGGCCCAAGACGGCTGAAATGCCAGAAACCGGTCCCCTGAAGCTTGTTTTCTTCCCAGTATAGGAATTGGCTTGGTAGTTTGGTCTGCCCTGTTCCCATGATGCACTGGGCCAGGGACAGACTAATTTGCATGTAGCCAGGTTCTGAGCTGGGATGGTGCAGTGAGCTAAAAAATGGTGATGGATCAAGCCCTGATCTTTGGACTGGGTAGGAGTGTTCTGCTTAATTCAGATACTCTGTCCATCACCACCCCCTTTTCTGAATCGTTTTGTCCACCATAAGCGTGGAAGGGTATACTCAGATGTGAGTCCCTTGCTCACAGCACCATCAGGATTCAAGCAAGCCGGGCCGAAGACGGCTGAAATGCCAGAAACAAGTCCCCGGAAGCTTGTTTCCTTCCCAGTATAAGAATTGGCTTGGTAGTTTGGTCTGCCCTGTTCCCATGATGCACTGGGCCAGGGACAGACTAATTTGCATTTAGCCAGGTTCTGAGCTGGGATGGTGCAGTGAGCTAAAAAACGGTGATGGATCAAGCCCTGATCTTTGGACTGGGTAGGAGTGTTCTGCTTAATTCAGATACTCTGTCCATCACCAACCCCTTTTCTGAATCGTTTTGTCCACCATAAGCGTGGAAGGGTATACTCAGATGTGAGTCCCTTGCTCACTGCACCATCAGGATTCAAGCAAGCCGGGCCGAAGACGGCTGAAATGCCAGAAACCGGTCCCTGGAAGCTTGTTTCCTTCCCAGTATAAGAATTGGCTTGGTAGTTTGGTCTGCCCTGTTCCCATGATGCACTGGGCCAGGGATAGACTAATTTGCATGTAGCCAGGTTCTGAGCTGGGATGGTGCAGTGAGCTAAAAAATGGTGATGGATCAAGCCCTGATCTTTGGACTGGGTAGGAGTGTTCTGCTTAATTCAGATACTCTGTCCATCACCACCCCCTTTTCTGAATAGCATTAATACTATGGACACAAACAGATGATTCGTCACCTGTTTTGCTCTGCCACTCAATGAAGGGACATATTCTGGACTCCAAGAAATCCCTTCCCGTTTCCCAGAGTCAATTAGTTTTCCGACACCTTTTCTGCGTCTGCAGCGGCCACTCGGTTACTCCGGAAACGGTTTGTTTTAGGTTTCACTGGGCATTCTCTCACATAGTGGCCCTTTTTTCCACAATATAAACAAAGGCACTGTTTGCGCCTTGTTTCTCTCTCGGCTGGTGTCAAAGCTGATCTCACTGCCCCTATCTCCATAGGTTCAGACGAGGAAGTCGGATTCCCTTCCTTGGCGACATGTGTCTCACCCCCTGGTTTCCTCCGATTGTCCCCTTTCCTCTCACCAAGTCGATGGTCTAAACGTAGGGCCAAATTGATCAAACCTTCACATGTGGTGGGTTGAGGATCAATTTGTGCTATTACATCCTTAAGTTCATCGTTCAATCCTTGATGAAACAAAGATGCCTGTTTATTTTAGGGCCAGGTGATTTCCGTCACTAGATGCCTGAAGGCATTCAAATAAGTAACCAGATCCTTTTTTCCTTGCTGTAATTCCAACAGTTCCTTATCAGCTGTATAGGAATCTGCCCTTCTGTCAAACACTCTAAGGAATTCTGTTTTAAATGCTTCCCAATCATGCAACAAGGGATCTTTGCATTTACCAATGGGACCGCCTACTGAGCAGCATTGCCAGCTAGGTAAGATATCAGAAAGGCCACCTTAGCCTGATTAGTGGGAATGATCTAGGCTTGCAAGAATAATGTAACGCTATCTGAGTGAGGAACACCTGAACTTTGTCTGAATACCCATAAAAACGCTCAGGTGACGCTAATGGAACGGACACTGGCATTTCCACCACCACAGGCTGAGTTTGAGGAGTGTCCCCCGCATCAAAAGTATTGCATTGGACAACATCCACATCCCTCAAGTCCGCAGTCTCTAGCCGAGATGCCGCTACCTCTAACTGTAACGCACCCAGAGCCTCTATCACATCATCGAAAGTGGCCATACCAGCACAACCCGACCGGGAGGACAATGATACGTGGGTCGAGTATTCTGCTATATATATTCCTCAGGATCGGTTTGTTGATTGGTAAGCCCACCTCTAAATCGAGCCAAAGCCTGAATTGCCGTAATGGCACAGAGCATTGACAGGATTAAGTGAGGGGATAATAGAACAGATCAGGGAAGGAAAGGAAGGGGACAGCAGGGAGGGAGATCTGAAAGACATAAACAGAACATACACATAAGACTAGATTCCTATGCTTTATACATCACAATGCTCTGGAAAGTACTGTAAAGAGTTATACCTGTAAAAGAATAATAAAGCCTTGTAGATGTGTAAAGGCAACGTAGGGGGTGATACGGTGTAACTAAAGTAATGCACAAAAGACAGGAAAAAACGTAATATACTTCGGGAAAGAAGATCCTGCGTTCATATACACATCCAGCTATACATGACATATGAACATACCTAAGTATTGACTCCACTAAACTTCACAGGGGAAGAGTGTAGCCTACACCTCCAGAACCCCTGTTAATTAGAAGAGGTAAATACACAGTTAACACCTAAAGAAAAGTTAAGCGCATTGCCTTTAAACACAGTTCAGATGCCATCAAACACAGCTTTAACTGGAACTCTTTGAAGGTTCACAACACCCAACTAATGCTTCTTAGCTGGGTACAAGGCGTAATCCAAAGTACAGTAAAGCAACCCAGTAAAGCACTTGATGCTACCCAATGACTGCTAGCACCAAGCAGAATCACCACCGTTGGCCGAAAATGCCAACCGAGTCATTTCCACAGAGCACCAAATCTTAGACCTAGCACCACGATAACAGCCGTTATTGTTAAGCCCCAAAGCAAACAGGAACCAAAATCAACCAGCGATCTGCTGCGAAGGTCAGTGGTGCAAGCACCCTTACCGCACCAGGACTGACGTAATCCAATACAGAAACGACTCACGGACTGGAATACCCGACACCGATCCCCTGTCGCCATTCTCTTTAAATGAGTTCATTGAGAGAATGCAGCGCGTCGCGGAGGATCTCGGGAATGGTAGTTCCGGCCCAGAGCATGCCGGGAAACGTAGTTCGGAAAAAACGCGATCGTGACAGCATGTAAGCAGAAGAAAGATGAGTGTGTCTGATTTCTTCACTAGGTTTGAAGAGACGTTTATCGACCATAGTGGTCAAGACATGAGTACGGAAGGTGGCCAACGGTTGTTCGTAGATAAGTTTGTGCATAATTTGCTTCCTGAGTTGTGTACTAAGTTGAATTATTCAGAGAGTTAATGGGCTGTTTCTTCGTCGGCGCAGATATTGGCTACTGCACAGTATTACAAGAATAGAGATAAGGATGAGAAAGAGAAAGCGGATAGAAAGACTAAAGATTTGAAGACCAAGGTTCTTTTGCAGCAAGCGTATCCGCCTCGTAATAATCAGCGCGATTATCAGCAACTTCAGCAGCTTCAGAGAAATTCGCAAAGGTTCGAGTCTTCTCAACCGCATTTTCCTGTAGGCCCTAATCAGTGTGCGTATTGCAGAGAAGAGGGTCACTTTAAGAATAGTTGTCCGGTTCTTCTACAGCGCATGAATGGTGCTTCTGGTGTGAGAGGTCGAGGTGTTCAGCAAGCTCCTAGAGGTAGGAGACATGGTGCGTTCCCCCAGAATACGCGTTCTTTTCATCCACAGAATTCTAGTATTTGTTTTGATTAACAGAATGGTGCGTCTGGTAGGACAACTCAGTACTATGCTGACGACTATTATGTCGAAGGTGAGAATGTTGACGGTAATGATTGCTAGGACAGCCATAGACAAAGAAAGGGAGTTGTGTCAGTTCCAGTAGATCAGAGTGGACCTTATGTTGAAGTGATTACATCAGGTGTGTCAGAGCCTTTTCTGTTGGATACTGGTGCTGCGAAGAGTTCTATCATGCACTCTAAACTCCCTGGCGCATCTTTGTCTGGCTTGTCGAATGTTTCAGTAGGTTTTTCTGGCGCCCCAGTTTGAAATCTGGTTTCTAGTCCTTTGTCTCTTTCTGTTGGACCTTGTGAATTTGAAGCACCCCTCATTCTAACGACAGGTTGTGGTGAGAACTTGTTGGGATTGGATTTGTTGAAAAGATTGTATGCGACACTACATTGTTCTCCTTCAGGAGTACAGCTTACATTGGGTAAGAGAGTGATCTCTCTGATGTATTTATCGAAAGATCGACTTCCAGTGGAATTGTGTTCTCTCACTGATACTCTTTGGGTTACTGGTCCTAATGACGTGGGTCTTTTGGAGATTCCACCATATGTTGTGATGTTGCAAGGGAATGCTTGATTGCCACGTATTCCTCAATATCGAATCTCTAGTGATGGTGAAAGAGCGCTTCTAGCGATCATCTATGATCTGATTGATAAGGGTGTGATTGAAGAGACGAGAGGTAATATGTGCAATAGTCCGGTTTTGCCTGTTCTGAAGCGTACTGATTCTTAGCAACCGCCTGTGTATAGGTTTGTGATCGATTTCCGCGAAGTGAATAAGATTGTAGTTCCGCAATTTCCTGTTGTCCCAGATATTACTGCTTTGTTGACTATGATTCCTGCTTCTGCTACATGGTTTTCGGTGATTGATTTGAAGAATGCTTTCTTCAGCATCCCGATAGCCGAGGAGAGTAGAGTTATTTTTGGCTGCTCTTTAGGAGGCTGAAGTTTCCGGTTTAAACGCGCTCCTCAAGGCTATTGTGAGAGTCCTTCGATCTATAGTCAGGCTTTGAAAACACAGCTTGATACGATTGTTTTACCTGATGGTGCTGCTCTTATTCAGTATGTTGACGATTAGTTAGTTGCTGCTGATAATGAGGAGATTTGTAAAGAAGCTACTTTGTCTTTGTTGCGTCATTTGTCTGACTTCCAACATAAAGTGTCTCTTTCGAAGTTGCAGTATTGTCGACAAGAAGTGACCTACTTAGGTCATCTCTTATCGAAGGAGGGAAGAAGATTGACCCCAGAAAGAATTCAAGCAATTGCGAGAATGAGTGTGCCAACCACACAGAGAGAAGTTCGTGCTTTTTTGGGTATTACTTCATACTATAGGCAATGGATTCCAAATTTTTCGCTCCTTGCGAAGCCTTTGTTAGCTCTTACTGTTAAGGATACTCCGAATCCTATTCCTTGGACTGACGAATGCCAGAAGAGTTTTTCTGAATTGCGTGATGCGTTGTGTTCGGCTCCTGTGTTGGGTACTCCCGACTACAGCAAGCCTTTTACACTCTATGTTCACGAGAGAGAGGGATGTGCATTGTCAGTCTTGACACAGCAGTTTGGCGATAAACAACGTCCATGTGCGTATTTCTCGTTGACTTTGGATCCGGTAGCTAGAGCTTTGCCGAGTTGTTTGAGAGCTACAACGGCAGCAGCTGTTTCTATTCGACAGTCTGCTGTTTTGGTGATGGATAATATGTTGATTGTGATGGTTCCACATGCAGTGGATACCTTGTTGAACAGGAATAAGACACAGCACTTAACTAGTGCTCGGTTGTCAGGTTATGAGTTGACACTTTTAGCGAGTCACGTGCATATAAAGAGATGTAACACGTTGAATCCAGCTACGTTGTTGCCGATTTCTGCAGAGACAGATGTTTCTGAACAGCGTGATTGCTTTCTTAGGACAGAAGAGGAAACGAAAGGGAGAATAGATCTTAGGTATACTCCTCTTCCAAAGTGTGATGGTACTTTATGGGTAGATGGTTCATGCTTCAAGCTTCCGAATGGTGATACGACTGCGGAATATGATGTTACGACTTTGCATACGATTGTTGAAGCTGCACGTATCCCACATAATTCAGCTCAAGCAGCAGAGTTGATTGCATTAACAAGAGCGTGTGTGTTATCGAAAGGGAAACGAGTGACTGTGTATACCGATAGTCAGTATGCGTTTGGTGTGGCTCACTGTTTTGGTCGCTTGTGGAAGGAACGTGGGTTCCTCACGCCTCATGGAACTAAGATTCAGCATGGTTAGTTGGTGAATGAACTTCTTAAGTCGCTTACGTTACCGTTGCAAGTTGCGATCGTGAAATGTGGTGCACACAAGAAGGTTACTGATGACGTTGGTCGTGGTAATGCGTTTGCAGATGAAGTTGCGAAAGATGTGGCGAAAGATGTGATGAGTCAAATGTATGTTGCGGGTCCAGAGAGATGGGTTCCGGATAGAGGTATGTGTGAAGATACGATAGAGAGCGTGAAGTCAATTCAAGCTGAAGCTACAGAGAAAGAATTGAGTGTATGGAGAGAGAGTACGGGTAAATTGGATTTGAATGGTTGTTGGATTGAGTTGTCAGAGCATCAACGATGGTTGTTACCTGATGCGTACGCGCTTGCAGTGGTTACGATGGCTCATGGAATGGCTCATATTAGTGCGAAAGGGATTTGTAAGTTGTTGGCTCCAGTATGGCAAAATGCTGGAATTCCTAAGTTTGCAGAGAACGTGGTCAAGAATTGTATGGTTTGTCTGATGTATAATCCTGGTAAGGGAACTCCAACTCCAGCTGGTCATTTTGCGCCTCCAAAGTATCCGTTCGAGGTTTTGCAATTAGACTTCATTCATATGGAGATGTGTAACAACCTGAAGTACGTCCTCGTGGTTGTTTGTGCCTTTTCGAGATGGGTAGAAGCATATCCCCTGAAAGATAATACTGCTTTGTCCACAGCTAAAGCCTTGATTAAGGAATTTTTCCCTAGGTATGGTTTGCCGAGAATGGTCTGGAGTGACAATGGGAGTGAATTTGTGGGTCAAGTGATGAAGAGAGTATGTGGTGGATTAGGTATTCGACAGAAGTTTCACGCTGCAAATCATCCCCAATCAGCTGGTTTAGTTGAGTGTTATAATGGCACCTTGAAGCTGAAGTTAGCCAAGATTCAGGCGAGCTCTGGTCTCCAATGGCCCGATGCTTTGCCATTAGCACTTTTGTCAACTCGGATGACAGTACATTCTCGACTGGGACTTAGTCCTTATGAGATAGTTTTTGGTCGCCCGGCAAGTATATGGGGAGTGCTGAGGCCGACTAAATTTAGCGAAATCGAAAATCCTGTATTGCTTGACTATCTGTATGAATTGACGGCTAAATTGCGTGTCTTACACCAACAGGTTCACGAAACACTGCCCCAAGCATCTGAAGATTCAGGACACGCCATTGATCCTGGTTCGTGGGTCCTGGTCAAGAATTTTCAGCGGACAAAGAACGATCAGCCCCGCTGGACCGGACCTTATTTGGTGTTATTATCGACGCGATCTGCGGTGCGAGGGCACGGGAAAAAGAACTGGATCCACGGCGTACATTGTAAGAGAGCTCCTTTGCCTCTGCCGTACGACCGGTGGGTCCATAAAGGTATTGCCGATTCAGAAAGTGAGACCGTGCCTCGTTTTGTGCCGTTCAGCGATGCATGTTTAATTGGGACAAGTTCTGAGCGTGAGAACGACGATATTCTGCAAGAAGCTGTGCCTCCATCCGTTCGCTTGGACACTTCCGAACCTGAACTACTGTTTCGTGAACAGACATTGCCTGGTAAAGGCCGCTATAATTTACGAGCGAGAGTCGTTGGACTAATAAAGCAATAAAGTCTTTTCTTTGCTATATTTTTTTTAAACTAAGCTCTCCCATCTGAGAAACTGTTTTGACCGATTTTTGTTTTTCGAACCGCCATCCGGATTCAGCTGTAGGGTCGCGGTATAAAGACTCAGAGCGTACGGCCGTGTAGACACAAGGTCAACAGTTCTGGTTTGTTTTAGGGCGTTCCCTGGAACATTCAGAGGTACACTGAGCGAATCGAAGCAACTGCCGCGAACAGCACGGTTAGAGGATGGAGTTTTTCGAGATGGAGAGGCCTGTTGAAGAAATGAACTTTAAGAGAAAATTGTGCAAAATTATGACTAGGAAATGTTTTCTAATAATGTGCCTTTCGATGCTACTTAGCATAATGATGTTCTTGGTTGGATATATTACTTTCTCTTTTCAGGTGGCGTTTGCACCCACTACACAACCCATATCTTCTTCTACTGTGTCTTCGCATTCTTTTCACCCTTTTCCTGAACATGAGTCCACTAGATGACTAGAATTTATTAATAACTCCTTTGTTCAACTTTTGCACCAACACCAGCTAGTAGTGAACACCACTAATTGTTGGGTGTGTGGCCTTATGCCTCATACTACCGATCAAGGTATTCCTTACCTGGTCCTGCCTTTCAGCTACAATGGTTCTGTGTGGGCATACAGAACGATGTTCATCTATGCTCGTGAAGTTTACCCCCTGCATTCTGTGAAAGACAATCCAAAGAATAGTGCTCTAGTCAAGGGTATAGTAGATATGATTAGAGGAATTGACTCGAATGAGACTATCCCGAGAGATGAGACACTAGCATATATTGGATGGAACGTGACTGGATACGGTGTTAGTCTGAGTGGAAACCAGCGAGCGAAAAGATTGTCTCCGATTTGGATCGTACCCCATCGTGGTCATTTTTGTCTGCAAGGCAATGGCAAGAATCTGAGAGCTCAGTTAGGGAAGAGTATTTGCACTGAGACGTATGTTTTTGCGTCCCAGACTTCCCCATCGTTCTTAGCGGCTAAGGGTACCTATTTTGCCTGTTACGATAGAGCAAATACATGGTTGCCCCCTGATTTCTCGGGCACATGTTATGTCTCGTTCCTGTTGCCTCCCACGTATACAGCTGCGGCAGATTACCACAAGACGAGAGTTGTTAGAGGTGTCTTCAGTAAGGAAGATACCGCTGGATAAGAATTGGGAGATTTTCTGAAGGGTTTTCTGCCATTTTGGGGACCTATGGTTAACAGCAGGAACCTACGGCAATTGACGAGAGTGGTTGAGTCCACTGTAGTTGAGACTGTCGGTGCCCTTAGTAATTTGACTGCTGAGCTCCAGTCGGATCGCCTTATGACTCTTCAGAACAGAGTTGCGTTAGATGTCATACTTGCAGATAGAAGAGGGGTATGTAAATTGATTCAATAGAGCTGCTGTGTTTTCATTCCAGACAACGCTCCAACAGTGTACCAAGCCATTTCCAAGCTTCATAAGATCTCCGAGTCTATACACGTGGACGAAGGAGATTGGTCGTTAATGGGATGGTTTGGGGGATTGTTATCCACTTGGGGATGGAAGATTCTGATGATCATTGGGATGGTTTTAGCCATTCTTTTCCTGTTCTGTCATTGTGTACAGTGTGCTCCTGCTATATGTGGCCTTTGTGCTACTTCGTGTGCGAGGAGACCTGTCCAGAGAGAGCTACTAAGTAATAGGATGATGCTACAGCAACATCTTGTTGATCTGATGAATATAGATCTGGATTCAGACTGACGTGAGTTTAGGGTATTGCCTATGTAAGGGTAAAAGGAGGGTCTGATGTTCTGTGATTCTGAACCCGTTTCATAAAGGTCGTCGTATCGTGACGATTTTGGTAACAGCGAACCGCAAATGATGAGTGAGGTATGGACGAATGTTTTCGTCATGTTCGATTGATGGATTCACTATGAAATAAGGGATTTCGTTCTGAACCTTCGGGTTCCATTTTGTGTACGGCAGCCATTTTGTGGTTGCCCTCACATAGGCTGATGACTACGGCCGAACGAGTCTTTGGGACACGTACACCTTTAGCTGACTGTTGTGTGACCTGAGTGAGCTGACTCTGTTGCCCGAAGCAAACTTGTTGAGCCAGTTCCTGGTCCGGAAGCTGGTCAAGATAGAGATCAAAGAGCAGGACATTGCTGAGTTTATGGTACATGCACACACCCTTCTATCTTGCTTCTCATATGTTTCTGTTTCTTCTTTTATGGCCTATTTATGGTTTGGGTTGTGGTCCTTTTATTATGGGTTCGTCCAGCCTGTCCGAGCAAGAATGTTGGGCCTTCCCGTGTAATTGATGGTGGGCTGGACGACTGAAAAGTGGGCTTGTCGTTATGTGATACCTTTTGCAATGTCATCTGTGATTGGATAGTTTGTAAATAATTGGTGCTAGTCAGGATTGTGATTTTTAGCATAAAAGACTATGTCTCGCAATACGAAAATTGTGCAGTCTCTAGCAAACCACCCGTGTCGTGCTTCGTAGACTTCTGTTCCTGGTTGCAGCCAATACATTTGATCTTTGACGCCACCGAGAAGTATCCTGTGTCTCTGTATGCCAAAACAGGTGAACTCGAAGAAATCGGGCGTTTCCCCTGGCGCCTCTGGGTTCTAAAACCCGGTTCTTCACCTCCACTGGCTCACCGTCGAGAAGAGAGTGACGCTCAAGCTACTCCCTCACGCATACAAATCCCTCCACAACATCAGACCCAAATACCTCAATGAAATAGTCTCATTCCACGTACCCAAAAGGAACCTACGCTCTGCTAACCTCGCCCTAGCAGAGACCCCGCGCATTGCAGAACCATAGCAGGCCGAAGAGCTTTCTCCTACATTGCGGCCAAGATCTGGAACAAGCTCCCAGTCAACATCAGACGCACCCCTGGTTGATGCAGGTGATGCATCAGTTCCTAGAGGAGGTGCAAGGTCGTTGAAGCTGTGGCACTCAGGGGTGATGCAGTGCGCAAAGGAAGTAATGCGTTGGTTACTGGTGCTAGGACTCAGTTCCTGAACATGGTGCAGTTTCAATGATGCGGCGTTGTCAGAAGCGCGGTGAGTCGATTCCATAACGTCGATGTCAAACTGCTGGGCTGAAGGCGATGTGTCAGTTGGAAGCCATGAGGGGCGGGCCTGCGTCGGAGTTGGGGTGGTGCACCACGGATGTCGTTGATGAAGTGTCCGAGACTCACGCAGCGACAGTTCTTCAGAGCAGCTGTGGCAAAGTCGAGACTGCGTTGAAAGCTGAGGTTGTTGTGTTGCGCTCACTCTGGAAAAGGAGACCACGGCTTCAGTGCAGGCAGCAGCAATGCGTCGATTTTGTAGGGATGCAGTGGTCCCGAAATGACGCTTTGGAGTCAATGTGTTGGTTTCTTGGTTGCAGTACCAATACTCACTTCTAAGGGTCCAAGACTATATTTGGCACCACTTGGCAGAGCAGGAATCATAGTAGAGGAGCCCTGATGCTACTAGCAAGGTGAAGTCTTTGTTGTCTCTGAGACTTCAGCTACAGGAGGCAAGCCCAAACAAGCAATTGGAGAACCTTTAGATGCAGGATGTAGAGAGTGAAGTCCAGTACTCGTACTCTATGGCCTGAAGCAGCAGGCCAACAAAGCAAAGCAAGCAGCAAAGTGGCAGTCCCTCCTGGCAGCACCACAGCTCTTCTTCCTGGCAGACTGTCCTTAGTCCAGAAGTATTCTTAGTATATGGTGTCAGAGTTCTAGTACTTATACCCATTTTAAACTTTGAAATAGGGAAACTTCAAAGAAAGCACTTGTAGTGCACAGGAACCTTCCCTTCCTGGCTCTGGCACCAGGCACACTACAGGGGGGTATGCAGCTCTCTGTGTGGGACAGGCACAGTCCTATTCAGGTGCAAGTGTCAACTCCTCCCTCTACTCTAGTTCAGGACAACTCATCAGCCTGGTGATTGGCCATCAGGATATGCTAGGCACACTTCAGCTCTAGAGGGAACACACAAAGCCCAGCTGCCACCCTGACTCAGACGTGTATTCTAGGGATAGGCAGAGGCACAGAATGATTCAAGTAAAAAAATGACAACTTTCTAAAAGTGACATTTTCAAACCAGCAATTTAAAAAACAACTTCACAAAAAGATATGTTTTTAAATTGTAAGAGCAGAGACACAAAACTCCAATGTTCTATCTGTTTCCGATTAGATGTTACAGTTGAAAAGTGTTACAAGACAGCTCCAATGCTAACCTATGAGAGGCAGGCCTGAGGTGGGTTTGAAGGGCTACGCACGTGGGTGGTACATCCAGGGCTGCAGGCCCAGAAGAAGAATTTGATTTACAGGCCCTAGGCACACGTAGTGCCCTGCACTAGGGACTTATCAGTAAATCAAATATGCCAATCATGAAGAACCAAATGCCATTTAATTTTACACAGAGAGCACATGCACTATTGCAGTGCTCAGAGTCCTAAAGCCAGCAAAAACGAAGTTCAGCACACAGTCCAAAGCAGGAGATCAGAAGCAAAAAGACAGGGCAAACCATGGCAAAAGATGCCAGGTCTAACAACCCACATTGTAACTAAACATGCATTCTTTTATCATCAGTTGTACGTTTCACATTTAAGCTTAACTGTTCTAGTAAGTTTAGGCTTGTTCTTCAGCTGGCACATCGAAGTGGGCATTGCAGAAAGCAGTAGGGTTGGCCATTCGCTCTAGACACTAGTAATAGTTTCACAAGGCCTACTCAAATTCTTCCAAGAGCCTGGCACCCGCCCATTAGCGCCCATCTATAGCTTTCTGTCTGTCACGTTTTCCTGATTCCATTCACATGCATTAAGAAAAAGTCTGAATATGTGGCACCAAAATGTTTGGTTTTTAGCATTGCATGGTTCCAACTTACCAGGGGGCGAAGCTCTGCTCCATTGATTTGCATTTTGCCTTCTTTACTTATCTTTGATGCTTGCTGGATATTTTGCAATAAACATGTGCTAGACTTCTATGCCCTATTCCACGGGTCTGTTTTGTTTTACATTGGGCTCAGGCACTTGCATCAATGTTGGCTTTTGCGATTCCTTAATTGCGATTTTTAAGGAATCGCAGTTAAGGAATCGCAAAAGCCTATGCATGTAGAAATCACTTAAAAAATAGCGATTTCTAAACATTCCTTAATTGCGACTCGCAAATTGCGAATCCCAATTAAGGAATACCTCCCCATTCATTCCTATGGGCCTTGAGGCCCATAGGAATGAATGGGAAGACATTCTCAATTTGTGATTCTCAATTAGAGAATCGCAAATTGAGAATGCAATTTCAAGGGTGCCAGGGTGTCAAAAGGACACCCTGTTGCACTCCTGAAATTGATCTGTGCGCAACATGAAACTTTGAAAAATGTACAAAAGTGCATTTTTCAAAGTTTTTGCAAATTACTATGAAGTTCAACTTCATGGTAATTTGCTACTCCTATTAGCGAAATCGCTAATTTTTTTACTTTGATGCATTGCATTTAAGGAATCTCAATTTGGGATTCCTTAAATGCAATTGCAATTTAAGACATCTCAATTTAGAGATATCTTAAACTGCGATTTTTGCATTTTAGATGATGCATCCCAGATGCAAAAATACCAGTCGCAAAGGGGCAGATTCTGAGAATCTGCCCGTTTGCGACTGGTTTTAAGCTTGATGAATCTATGCCAAAGACTCAGTCATCTTTTTTTGCGAAGCCAGCGTTCCGCCTGCAGCTGGAAGCCATGTCTGTACCAGTACCGGTGCCTGCCAGACTTTGGGAAATGCAGTGGTTACTTCCCCATCATTTTCACATAATGTTCCGCTCGATTTATGAGTAATGGAAAACAGATGGGGTTGCTGGATGGCCCTCCATCTTCTAAATCAGCGTAATTTACTTTTCCGTTCATCCTAAATAAATATCGGAGCAGTTTTCCAGAACTGCAAGGCAGGCACAATAGCGGGGCCGAGCTCACTGTTAGGAGCGAAAAATTAAGTTTACGTTTTTTGTTTGCATCAAACCCTGGCTTCAGTATTCCACTGAGATGCCCATCAATTGGGCAAACAACTTCTAATCGAGCTGGAGATGGCACAGACCTTCGACCATGAACTGTCCAGGCTGGTTCGTGCTGACGAAGGGTTCTGCATTGCACCGCTGAGATGTATTGAAGCCTGGCGTTGTGTCTTGGATTTGGCAGTGCACCCCCCCACAGGCCTGGAGCCAGCATAAACTATGGGAACAAGGCCCTCTTGGGCTTGGCTAAACTAGACTCGCTGACGTGGTCCTCCGACACATCAAACTAACTGGCACAGCAGTGTTTGGCAAACAATATATCTTAAGAGCACAACATGTTCCAAAACCCCAAGGTTATGACAGCTATATACACACACAGAGGACAAAGACGGGGAAAGAGAAAGACGGAAAAACGTTGCAAAGGAAGAAAGCCCCGGGCTTAACTTGTAACAGAATGGATGCAGGGGCCCAAAGCTCTGCGACGAAGCCCGCGACCTGTGCAATTAAATGTCGGCCCTCCGAATACCAAGGTGAGCAGCCCTGAATCCACCTCTGGCCGCTTTAATTCGCTATCAGGCACACCCTGCACCTTTATCACTCTCTTGCTTGTAACTGCTTTCCCTTTTGTGACAGTTTTCCTTCTTTCTCTCCCTCCTTCTTTCCCATTCGTGTGTTTTCCCTCTCTATCTCTCACTAAATGTTTGATGAGAAAAAATAAATGCCAGTCCCCACCGGCAACTGCGGCTCAAATGTAGTGCTGAGAAATAAGGAACATGTAAGAGTGAGGTATGAGGGCAAGGAGCGGCCAGTGCAGGTAAGCACGACGGGGCGGGGTGAGGCGAGGGGGATGTCGACAGACAACAGAATAGGGCAAATTAAATAAATAAAAAACTCCAATTCCATCATCTGTCAACATTCCCTCCGTAGCGCCAAGCCCCGCCGTGTCTACCTGCACCGGCCGTTGCTGGCAAGGAGTGTCTGGTAGTGGGTGTAAGAGACACGAGGTCGATTCCAAGACTAGTATTCCATGCAGCAACATTTAAAAGCACTGGTATCAGGCTTCTGAGAAGAACTTTGAGCACCAGAACTCATTGTTTTGCAGTTTTATATAACGCAAACTCTACCCGGAGGTATTGGAGCGCAACTATGTAAGTTGTGGGCCTGCGCCCATCCTTACAGTGTTTTTACTGGTGGGAAATTGAGTTTAATTTGATCAAACTTTATGTTTTAAAAATTGCTATTTGTTGAGAATTTTGCACTGAGCACTTTGTATTGAACCAGGTGCACGTGTTGAAGTGCTCACTTGCTCTTTTTTCATTCCATCAATCATGGGGGACATGTTTCTGCCACTTGTTAGCGGTTTAGTTGTTGGGCCATGCTTCTTATTTAATCATAGTTACTGTACAAGCGCACAGTGGACGCGCCAGAGGGTTTAAGATCGTTAGGGTGGATCGTCCTCAGGGTAGAGGGGGTGGATTAGCAGTTGTCTTTAAAGAAGAGTGGAGCTTTGCTTCTGAGCCTCCGATTGCGGATGTAGGGGGTGAGGTTCTCCACTTTTCTATCAAAACTTCTCCCCATTTTACTTTAGGAGGTTCTTTGATTTATAGACCCCCGGGTGCGGCTACCCACTTCCTGGACTCCTTGGAAGAATATTTGGTTCCGCGGGCCCTAGGCTTCCCTAAGTTTCTATTGGTCGGCGACCTAAACATTCACATGGATGTTCCTGACTCCCCTGAAGCCCACAGGCTTGGTGAAATCCTTGAGCTTGCTCAGCTCAAGCAATGGGTGACTGCCCCGACGCATACGGGTGGCCACCTGCTTGATCTGGTATGCTCCAATTTCCCCATCCAGTCTGTGGCGGTTGAAAAAACAACCTGGTCTGACCATGATCTGGTCAGATTCAAGTGGGAGACTATGGAGCTTAGACCCCCGCCATCTATCTGTCACTCCCAAAAAATCAATTTGCCTGCGTTTAGACAGGCTCTGGCTAAAACTCGCCCAAAAGCTAAGACGCTTCTGGTCGATGCGGTCGACGAATTTAATGAGTGGGTACAGCAGGCGGCTTCCGCCGCCACTAAGCAGACCACGTTGGCCAGATCCAGACGCTCCCCATCCCAACCTTGGTTTTCCCCAGAATTGAGGGAACTGAAACTGGGGTGTAAAAAGCTTGAACGAGCGTGGAGATGTGCCTACAGCCCCGAGGCTAAATCCACTCTACGGCTTGCCCAAAAAGATTACTACGCAGCCATTAAGGTTGCTAAGGGGAACTACTATGCTGGGCGCATCGCCAGGGCAGATAACAATGGCAGAGAGATCTTTGCCATTGTTAAAAGCTTTGTGGCACCTATCGCTGAGGCTGTTTCCCATCCACCCTCGATGCAATGGTGCGAGGAGTTGTCCTCCTTTTTTATTACCAAAATAACGATGATCCAGCAAGACCTTTTAGCAGCTCTTCCTGCCGACTGCTCTGCAGCTGACCCTTGTCCCTCCCTATGTCCTAGTTCCGGACAGCAGTTTACGAACTTTGTGCGGATTGTAGAGGACGTTACTCTCCCTCTACTTCAGTCCTTGAAATCTGGTTCTCCAGCCGATCCGTGTCCAGCCCGGGTGCTTTCAGAGGTGGCAGAAATTGTCTGCTCTGAGATCACGCAGATAGTGAACCTCTCACTGGCTACGGGCGAGGTTCCTCTTGTTTGGAAACAGGCCAGGCTTCTGCCGCTTCTGAGGAAACCAGGACTGGACTGGACGGCCCCAGGGAATTATCGACCTATCTCCCTCCTACCGGCACTCACGAAAATCTGTGAGAAGGTGGCATTCCAACAATTAGAGAGCTTTATTGAAACTTCCAACGCCCTCCACCCTGCTCAATCGGGCTTTAGGGCCGCATACAGCACCGAGACGGCCCTGTTGGAGATGAGCGAGTCCATTCGGGACTGTTTAGACGGAGGCGGCAGAGCGGTCCTAATCCTATTGGACCTCTCTGCCGCGTTCGATACCGTCCCCCATGGACTTCTCCTTGGCCGGCTGGCCGACATAGGCATTGGAGGGGTTGTGCTAGACTGGCTGTCCTCCTTCCTTTCTGATAGGACTCAGCAGGTCTGGTTGCCTCCCCATGCCTCTGAGCCCAAACCTCTGCTTACAGGTGTCCCGCAGGGATCCACCCTTAGCCCCTTACTGTTCAACATCTACATCACCCCCCTGGTTTATCTAGCGGAACAGTTCGGGGCTAAGATCATAGGGTATGCAGATGATACCCAACTGCTGTTCACCTGGCCAGATGATAATCTGGACACATCTATAGTCCATCTATGTTTGTCCTCTGTATTTCGCTGGCTAACGAAGGCCCAGTTGAAGTGCAACGAGGACAAATCCGAAGTGCTTTTTTATGGTTCTTTTCCCCCCTCGTTTATGAGCACTCTTTGGCCTCCTGACATTCCCAGCCCGAAAGAGATGGGGAGACCTGCAAAAAATCTTGGCATTTGGTTCGCAGAGGACCTTAAATTCGAACACCACATAAAAAAACTTACTGGTACCTGTTTTGCCACTTTAAAAATGCTCCGCAAATTCTTTCCCCTGCTCCCAAGAGATGCCAGGGAATCTGTTGCTCGGGCACTCATACTGGCCAGGTTGGACTATGCAAATGCATTGTTCAGTGGCATCCCCTCTTATCTAGTAAAACGACTGCAAATTATCCAGAACGCGGCTGTCCGTCTACTATTTAACATCCCCAGATGGAAGAGCGTGCGCGCTGAGATGCGCACTCTCCACTGGCTTCCTGTTGCACAGCGCATCTTGTTTAAATCTCTGGTACTGGCGTTTCGTGCTACCCACAATCAGGGTCCCCAGTATTTGAGAAAAAGATTCATCAGTTATGCCCCTGCACGCACCCTAAGATCCTCCACTCTGTTTAAACTGACCCTTCCCCGTTTTAAACGTGCCAGACTTGGCGGCCAGTCGATCTCTGTGGTTGTGGCTCGCGCCTGGAATGCTCTTCCTTTTCACCTGCGCTCCACACCTACAGTAGCTGCCTTCAAAAAACATCTGAAAACACATCTATTTAATAGTGTAAACTAAGGTTCTTTCCTGTGCTCTGTTGTCTGCTTTTCTCTTTTTTCCCGCGCCAGGATACTCTCCAGTAACGGAGCGCGTTATAAAATGGTTTATACTATACTATACTATACTAAAGGTGCGCCTAAGGCAAGCCTGTCTGCACCTGCCCGCGCCCGAAGAGGCTGGGGCCAGAGACTCCGCCTCTTTGGGATCCAATAAAATTACCATCTCACCAACGCAGCTTAAAGCACTTCAACCTCTCTGCCTCAAGGAATGCCGTGGGGGTCTTGATTTGCAGAAGAATGTAATCAAATATATGTGCTGTATGTACTCTCCTAATTACAAGAGAGTGAGGAGGTGCCTTCGAGGTGCTCCTCCGTTACTCCTGTGGGCAACAATGAGCCATGCTCTTCACATTCCGGGCAGGATAATTTGTTCCACTTTTTCTTTTTTTAAACAATGTTTATTAACATTTCGTTCATTGTTACAATGACAGTATATTTCACATTTGTTTCACTTTTACAATCTTAATGTGCATTCTCTCCCTCCCCATCAGCAATTTATTCTTTAATTTTTAGTAGACCATGCACCGGATGCTCTATTTATTACCAGAACCTGGCTTCATGAAGCCTCGCCACCAGATGTGATCGCAGCCCGCCCTCAAGGCTACTCGTTAGTGAGGAGGGATAGGCCTAATAGACCTTGAGGTGGAATAGGAATTGATTTTTAAGACAAACATAAATGTACAATTAATAATTTGCCTGATTTTGTAGCCCCCTAATTCTAAGATTCACTATTTTTGTCTTACTAGGGAGGACTCTCATTGCAGCACTGGTCTGGCCCTAATTGCAGACCTAGGCTCTTTAAATCTTAATCTTTTGAACCTCACCCCCACTCACCTTGCAGGCCATCTGCTACATCCAGTCTTTTCCAATATAGACAAACCATCTGGGATGCCATGGACCCACCCTTGTTTGTATCCTTGGCACATGCTATGAGATCTGGCTCCCCCAAAGATCCTCTTCCCATGGCCCCACTTCGGCTTCTCGATCCTGACATTATGCTTCCTCTTGTGAATCTCCTTAACTGCTCACTATGGGAGGGATTCACCCCTCAGCCTAGGAAGCATGCTATGACCCCTTTGAAGAAATCTGATTTGGACCCCTCCATCTTGTCCAAATATCAACCTATCTCTCTGTTACCCATACTGGCTAAAACTTTAGAAAAACATATCTTTAAACAACTTTCCACCTTTGTGGAACACCAAAGCTTGTTTGCATCACTCCTAATTTTGGTTCAGAGTTGGGCACAGTAGCAAGTCTACCCTTCTCAAGGTCACAGAATATCTAGGATGGCTCCTTGATGATGGCGAGACAGCTGCGCTGATTTTACTTGGTCTCAACGTAGCTTTCGATACTGTGTCCCATGATATGCTTTTGCTAAGATTGTCTCAATAGAGTATTCAAGGAACAGCACTTGTATGGCTGTCCTCTTTTCTGAAGGACCAAACCTTTCAGTTTTTCTTGGGCTATGCCTCTTCCATTGGCCATGCTTTGACCTCTAGGGTCCCTCAGGGAGCTGCACTTAGCCTGGTACTTTTTAATATCTATGTCCTCCCCCTGGCTGATCTGGTGGAACGCTGGGGACTCCTTTCCCCTTTGTGGATGATACCCAATCATCATCTCCTTATCATCTGCACAGGATCATGAGTCTGGATTTCTGAACTCCTATTTGTCTCATGTTGCCTCCTGGGTGAACAGCAAATCTCTGAAATTGAACAGAAAAAAAACTGGAGTGTTGGTGCTGGGAAAGAATCTATCCCTTTGGAGACCCCAAAACTGGCCAATTGCTCTGGGTGATATTTCTGTTCCTGCCCCCAAAGAAAATAATCTAGGCTTCAGACTGGATTGTCAGCTTTCTATGAAACCTCAGGCCAACCAGGTTTCTGCTACCAGATTTGCAACATTGAAATGGTTACGCAGATTTACATGGATTCTGTCTAAATCTGCACAGAGAATTATCGTCCAGGCACTTATTCTATCCCATCTAAACTATGGCAACATTCTGTACCTGGAGCTGACGAAGCCTTCATTGGACGCATGCAAGTGCCGAAAAACACATCAACAACATCTTCTTCACGACCTGCATTGGTTTAAGGTGGAGAAAAGCATTCAGTTTAAGGGGTTAAATGGCAGATTTACAAGCTCCTTGCACTGCCAGTACGTCACTTTTTGTGATGCACTGGCAGCGCTTTTTCTGTCCTTGTAAATATTGCCACTTTACACGCAACACTTTGCGTGGCAGGGGCGTTCCATGGGTGTTGCTGTGGGTGTTCCCACGCAACACCCCTGGAACAAGACACATCTCCAGAGTTATGAGAAATCGTAAACCTGGAAATGTGTCAGTTTGCTACGCCAGAGTTTAATCAAAAGGAGACTAGCTATAGTTAAGGGGGGGGGGAGATAAACAAGATTCAGTATTGAAATCTAAGTGACTCACTCTTGTTTTGTCAAGGGGTGGTGACACCTGGTAGGTGTGCTCATGAAGCCCTCACCCACCAACCTAGTTGGTGGCATGCTTCATCATCGGGCCCACCCAGTGACACCTAGCGTGTCCCGGGTGTGCTTCGACGCCTGATTACAGCGGAGCAGGTATATCGCTGAGTGTGCGGTGAAGGGTGCTATGAATGTGAATTTAAAACGGCTTGGCGGTGGTCCCAGTACCCGAAGGTGGATTAAACTTTAATACCTGGGCCACCGTCAGCGGTTAAAAATAAGGCAGATGGACGTTAGAGGCGAGTTACGACCTCCCACGTCCTTTGATGGGTCAACATGTTTCAGCCAGTGCCTTATGAATATGCTGGCTTTCTTCAGGACAGATAAAAAGTGTGTGCAATTAAAACTAGTGGGTGTGTGATCAAGACTATGTGTCTACACGCCCTAAAGTGTTTATCTATGTGTGAGAGGGGGGATTCCCTTCTCAAAAACACACTAGTTTTAAGGAGTTTTGGCTTCAAGGTTTTGAAGTGGCAAGGTGCAACAAGGAGAAGTGTTTTTATTTCTCGTTTTTTCTCTTTCAATGCGTGCTGCATTCTTTTTGTGTAGGAAGGTGCCTCTTCCGCCACAAAAACAATCTCCCCATGGAGCAGGCATCCGTGCACCATGGTGCAAGGGTGCATGGTAGCTGTTTGTGCACCAGCACAGGGAAAAGCACAGGAATGCGACATATGGTTGTAGATATGTCGCATTCCTGTGCTCTGAAAGTGCTGCAGCGTGGCGCAGCCAAAAGGTTTGCAGTGCCACACTGCGGCACTTTCTTGTTGAGATGCCCCTATGTTTTTAAAGCAAGGACAGGAATTGCTCCTCCTCACATTAACAGTCTGATAACTGCTTGCATTCCAGCAATCTTTCTCTGTGTACTGTTCCCAGAATCTATTTGTCCCATAAGGGAGGTCATTCCTATGGGTATCTAGGCCCTAAGTTCTGGAACACCCTTCCTAAACAACTCAGATCTTGCACCTCTTTGCTTGGCATCTGCCGACAACTAAAAACAAGGCTTTTCTGATCCTCTGGACTCGTTCATCTTACCTGTTGCCTAAATGCCGGGAAACCCTGTGTTGGGTAGCTGTTGCACTATACAGGCTCCATAAATAAATAAATTACATGAGCACTAGTTACGTTACACAAGGACACATTCATTTTTCATTTTTAGGCACTGAGATTTTACGTGATTTGCAGAGAATCACTAGCTGCTGAGCAACACCAAAACTCAAACCTTGCTCCCCAGCTGGCAGACTTGGCCATAACGCAGTGGCGGATGGTGCTTTTTAAAAGTGGGGAGGCAGAAAGGCTTGAGTTGAGTATAAAGCACATTCGACCTTCAATCAAACACTGTTGGTAGTTGGGAAAAAAAGGCACCCATAGACTTGCAAAGACTAACTCACACAGACACATTGCTCTACTCACCTTCAATCACAAACACACACTGATTCACTCATCCTGCACTCATATAAGAATCCTGCTCACTCTGCACTCACAAGGGCATACCACTCATCCAGTGCATTCACACAGACACACAACTCACTCTCCGCTCACACAAGCACACCTATCACTCATGCAATCTTACTACTCACCCAGTGGGCTCTCATTACTTCCCCTGCCTGCACACTGCTCACCCTGCACTCATATAAGCATGGAACACATTCTGCAATCGCACACAGGCACATCACTCACCCTGCACTCACACTAGGGTGACCAACTGTAAGTAAATTTCACGGACCGTCCGTAATTTGGAGCTCACGTCCGTCGTCCATGAGAATCCCTTTTACAAATGCCCTTTGTCCATAATTTTGGGCATTGGCTTTGGGAACATCACTGTTCCCCTGCCAGAACCCTAAGCTCTGATGGGCCGCCTCACACTGCTTTGAGCACACACATAGTCCCACCCGAGTATTTCACAGGTCTTTAAAAGACCAATTACGCGTTAACGAGGCTTTGTTGTTTTTTCCGCCCCTTCATCTCCACACTCCCTGCCTCTTGCTGGAAGAATTAGCCCCCCACCACGCCTCCGAAAGTTATAGTAGCCCCCACCCTCCACCCCCACTGAAAAATTTGGCTATCGTTGCGCCTCTGATTGTGAGCGACAGGTAAGGCTTGGCTGTTTAGCTGCAGATGCTGTATTCGGATGTATCCTCTGCAGGTGGTGTGAGGAGAAGAGTGACTGAACATTACTGACACGAATAGGCCTGCGAGTGGCAGTACTGGGAAGAGCAGGCCCGCAGACCCATGACCTTGAAGAACAGTGCTCCCAGGGACCTTGAGCCGAAGGATACGGATGACAGCGTTGGGGTGTAAAGGGCAAGGACAGCACAGGACTCTGGGGGGCATGCCTCTGTTTGTTGGGGGGCAGGCCCATGGAATGTGGTTCTTTGTACCGCCAAGTTGCAAAGTGTAGGACTCTGAGGCCAGTGGTGAGTGTATGGCTGCAAAGTGACAGTGTATGGAGGGCATGGCTTTTACAAAGTAGAGCCTATGACGTGACCCAGCCAAAGCTGTCAAAAAGGTCCCATGCCATGTATGAAACACTAAACCAGTTCTGGCCTTTTAGCCAAACGCATTATAAATATGGGCATCAAAATCCCAGAATGGAGTGTTTTATTGGCTGGAAACAAAAAAGATAACCGTGTTGCCTTCCTGGCAGCTGTGGTACCCACGGAGGCAACTGCACTACGGTTCAGAATGACAGGTAATGTCACATACAGTGTGATCAAATTGTTAACTTTGCAACATCCTTGTACAACTAATAAAGGTCATGTGCGGGAATGGACATACTGATTCCTGATCCCAGGTAGACCTAACCGTGATTGAGCTTGATGACCAGCCTTGCAGCAAATCCCCATGATGTGACCAACCCGGGAGCAGAGCTAAAACAGTAAAGATGAAGAGTGGCTACCAGTAAGCCACTCTTCATTTCAGTCCAGCCCGAAACTCTGCTCAGTTTCAGATTGACCAAAGATGCGTATGTTTGTCCGTCATATTTAATATGTTAGTCTTTTCTGACTGCACCTTTGACATTCCTTAATTTAAGGGGTTTGGTGTATGAATAATTGCCACTATGTGCAGACATGGGAGGGGGACAAATAGAGTAGACCGAGAGGGCTTGCTATACAGCCTCCAGGCTTTTAATCCCCACACTCCCTGACTCGTGCCTTCCCATTGATGAACCTGGGTATGCAAAGACCCCTGCCTCTCACAGGATCCCCTACATATGGGAGCAAATGATAGGTGTAGGGAGGGTGGGAGCTTCTGAAGATCTGTTTCTCTGTCAATCGATAAGAAAGAGAAGCTGTGCATGGGATCTCTCTTGTGGACGATTAAAGCCCTTTCCATGTTCTAATTTGAAGGGCTATCACAATGGGAGGGCAGAGCAGGTAGTATGCCCCAGGCCTGTGATCTTTCAGGGCCCCATGCTGATGGAAGGATGGATGGCTAAATGAAAGAGGGATGGAGAGAGAAAGGGAGGATGGATGACTGAAATAGTGAATGGATGGATGGATGAGTGACTGGGTGGATGAATGAGTAAGTGAAAGGATGGTTGGATGGGTGAAAGGGTAGATGGCTGGATGGATGAGTGAATGGATGGATGGGTGGAAGAGTGGATGGATGAGTGCACAGATGGATAAGGTGAAAGGATGAATGGAGGGATGGATGAGTGAAAGGGTGAATGTGTGGAAGGATGAGTGACTGGGTGGTGAATGAGAAAGTGAAAGGATGGCTGGATGATTGAAAGGGTAGATGGCTGGATGGATGAGTGAAAGAGTAGATGGATGAGTGTACAGATGGATAAGGTGAACGGATGGATGGAGGTATAGAGGAGTGGAATGATGGATGGATGGATGGAAGGATAGATGATTGATAGATTTGCAAATGGTTGAATATTGATATGGATGGGCACCCAGATGGAAGAACAGAGTGAATGGTGAAAGACTGAATTATGGATGAAAGAATGATTACAGTTTGTAACCCCCATCATCTTAAGTACATTTCCTATAGATTTACTTTCACATTTATATGAGTCATTGTCTGTATATAATATGTGTGTGATGTAACTCACGCGGACACCATGTCCTTCTTACTTGGGATGAGTAGCACTATAAAATAAATTAAATACACAAGAGAGAAGGTCTATGTGAAGAGGAGGGTCACCATTGGAAGGTGTTAGCAAGGCCGGACTGTCCGGACCGGGCATCGGGCATTTCCCTGGGAGGCTGGAAAGGTGGTGGTGGGGGGCGGTTTTGTTAACGCAAAAAGACTTGCACATTTATTCAAAGCTGCGCGCATACTGAAAAGCCATGAAGTGCACAATTATCTCAACCTAATATAAACTTCTTTTGACTTGTACTTAAGTGGTTGTCTATTTACTTACTTGCATACTATTGCGCGACCTCTTCTGATGTGTCTGTAAAACGTAACTTTTGTCCTGAATTTTGACCTTCTGTCCTGAATTTTTGTCCTGAATTTTGACCCTTTGTCCTGAATTTTTACACTCCCCATCCTGAATTTGCACCCATGCCAGTTGGTCACCCTAACTCACTCAGAACATGTTAAGCTTAGGTGTGTGTTGTAAAAAATTATAAACTGTTATGTTTTTTTGATGGTAATTGTGTGTCTCTTTATAGAGAAACAGTCCTGAAGAAGGCGCTTATTGCCAACACCGAAACGCCCGTCGACTCTTGTTCTCTTGAACAATTTTAATAGATGGATTTGTAAACCTGTTTTTAAATTTCTTTTTATGAAAATTATGATGTATTTATTTTTATGCCTATATGTAATTGTTATTGGGTATGAATATAATTGTAGGAAACAGAATAAACATATATATGTTTTAATTTTGTAACTACACCTTTGCCAAGACGTTTTTTGCTTTTCTGCACAGCTGTTGTTTCTGTCCAATTGTGTTTATAAATTGCCAACACCATTGATCTATGCACTCTATTGTCAGTCCCCGTAGAAATGAGTAAGTTCATACTTTTTGTAGTTGTGAGGTTGCCCTAAATAATCGGTGGTTTCACAAGTCCTATTTTGGATGCATAGAATCTTCTGGATTAGCTCAGCTGTCCATTAGATATATGCTGTAGGGACACTTCGTATCTTTTAAGTATCTTTCCCCTGGTCCCAAATCTATTAATCTCAGGGGGCCTCCTGATTTTTCTCTAATTTTGTTCTAAACACAGTTTACAGTACACCTAGCTTGAGGGGAAAGATCCGCTAAATTAATTCGCCCATACTTATTTATCTTTCAAAAGGAGACTCAGACAGAGTACGCACTTTCAAAAATATTGTACTGTCTATTAGGAAACTCAAAGTGTAACTTTTTGCACTACACAGCGTACATACCTTATATTTGTTTGTCAGTGGTGTTCTAATATCACTTCCTGTTTTTCCATCAATAATTACAGGCCGGGTTTCAGCCTGTGCAATGGGAAAAAAAGGATGAAGTCAGGCTTCACATTAGCGAGCCGCAATTCAGCATCCGCCAGGCAGGCAGTGGACAGGGTGTCTTCTGGTCACCAACATTGATGGACGGAGCGTCAAATGGAATGGAGGAGTCCCGCTAATAAGAGGAATGGTTGGATGCATGCAACTTCCCAAATTCAACAGGACAACTACAACAACATACAGATACAGTATCTGTTCTTTTCTAATTATCTTTTAAGTAATGTTATTGCTGTGAACTTCTATGAGTGTGACTCTGCATTTCTTTGATCTCTGCTTGTAAATTCATCCCTACAGCCGTTGTATAGGTTTTACTTCTGCTATTTTTTAAACCTAATTTAATGTACGAAGTGTTTCTCTGAGTGCAGAGATAGGCAAGTGAAAACGCATGATTATTAATGCAGCCCTGTACTGTTGCATTCTTTCATTCACGGTTGTCGAAAGTACTACTTACTTTTCAGTAACCATGCATGCAGTAGTGCATGCACTTCCTTTATGTCACTTAAAAGATTTATGGATAGCTTTGTACCCAAAGATTTGTTTATCTTCAATTATTGTTTGTCCATGCTGTGCTTTTTTTTCTTCTCTCAACAAAACTTTCCCAAAAAACCCCATTCCCATCCATTTTCCAAACCCTAACCCTCTTCCCCTGGGCTGTGTGGTTTTGATTGATGTGTGACTAAATGACAGCAATAATTCCACACACTTGCCGGGGAGGATAAGGTCATAGCAACAGGCTGGTGAAGGAATCTGAGGATATATTCTTACTCAGCTTGACACAGACCCATGACTATTGGCAAATGAAAGCAGATTTTAATGTGCGCATCAACTTGATTGATCATCAAGAACATCCTCCTCCTAGACGTGGCAAATGATTACGCTGCTGTGTCCTTCACCTTCAGTACTATTTCTTGTAGTAGTAGCCAATGTCAAAGAAATTCAACGCAAGTAGTAGTTATACTTTCAATACTTTACCATTTGTTAGGGTACATTGTGGCACTGTTCTAGTGTACTGTCACCTGCTATATTCTCTATCGTACCGTTCTAATGCTACGGTAAGGACAAACAAGGTTTCATTTTCTTTTTTTTCATATGCTGCAACTGCCACTGTGTAACACCACTAGTACCACCACAATGATGACATTTCATCCGCCCAGGATTGCCAACCTTAATCGCCATTTCCCGTGCAGCCAGCCATGTGCCTAGCCCTATTTCCAAACACAAATTACAGGTAAGATAAGCGTTTGGGGGGAGGTAGTATAATGGAGTATTAGGAGAGACGAGAGACTGACGGTAGTACTAGTAAAGTCCTAGGACTATTGAATTTACTTACTCTGTGAGAGGCGCTTAGTTTTGAAAACATTTGGGCAATTACTTACACAACTTGAATCAAGATGCCACTTAAGTTTCAGGAAAACAAACTTACTGTTAAACCCCCACCCACCAGCCTCAAAAGCAGCAAAAAACATGTATGCTAAGATAAAGTTTAAAGTATATTTATATCCCTAACATAAATAATCTCCCGCAAGACCCAACCCACCCCCACTCCCTAACCCCAACGAATGTCCGTGAAAAGTCCAAAAAACCCAACTCCCAATTGCCTCCCCCAGAAGTCTTTAAAAAAGGGGCAAGGGACAATATCCTCCTACTGCTGGCTGCTGTTCACTTTTCGGGCCAGGTCGGCATGCTCCTTGCGGAGGGTCTCGAGCAGGGTTTTGGTGTTCAACAGCTCCTGCTCGAGGTAGGACACCCGGAGTGAAAGGCGGTGCAACCTTTTTTGGTACTGCTGTGGGGGGCTGCTGATTTGTTTGCTGCTCGGCGGTGGCGGGTGGCTGCGGTACCCTGGCTCTGTACCGCTGGAGACCTGCTGCGCTGACTGGCTGACCCAGGGAGTGCGGAGGAGGATGCAGCTGTCCCGGTCGATGTTGTGGTCGACTGCGTGTCCCCCTCCTCCTGGGCCACCAGCCGCCGATATTCGGCGACAGTCGCCTCCAGCCTCCGTTGCCGGCCCCTTTTAGCCAGCTCCTTCCGTGTTGGTTTGGAAGGAGCATCTATATGAAGAAAGAAAGACATAGTCTGTAACCAATGCTCTTTAAGATTAACACAAAATGATTCAGCAGAAAGTTGTGTCACAGTAGAACTAGCAACTTGCAGGCGGAGTACATAACTATTGTGGCCAGTATTTATCTAACTTCCCACTTCTTCATCCTTGCTCTAACATTAGTGGGAGTTTGAGGAATCAATTCTACGAGCACTATGGACTCACTCCATTAGAGTCGACTATGACAGTACACCAGTCTTCTTCTTCTCTCTTGTTTAGCAAAATTGGTACGTTAACTTCTGCAAGCCGGCATAATGCCAGCGCAGTCAACTTGCACCCGAGAAAAACAGACGCCCGCCATGATGAGTGAGACAGACTTGCATTATTGTACGAGTCTAGTACATGCAGGTGGTGATGCTCTTACTTTTCTATTACGGGTGGCATTGAGAATACTCTGTTACAAGGGCTACTGCTTAATTAATTTAACTTTCACCCTACAGTGCCAATGAATGCTAGAAAAGGAAAATGAAGAAGATAAATAATCTGATTATCTATCACTGCACATGATATGTATTTGCTTATATATGGGGTGACTTTAGGTGCTTTGCTTTTTATTGAGTGAACAGTGATGCATCCACACATGAATGACCGAGTTCTACTAAACCTATTAACAGAGGTAGTGAGTGGCCATCGTAATAGCCGGATATATGCTGTGCTTGCAATATAAACTACTGCTACTATTCATGGTAGTATTCGGACAAAATTACAACTTCTTTTCCTTGCCTTTCCTACACTGGGACGGACGTGCAGGTGCGGTGTTACATGCTCTTCAAAGTAACACTTAGTTCATCCAGTGACGGATACACATATGCTATCTAGGAGTCAGATAGTACCATGATCCAGGCATCCATCCTTTCAAACTATATGTCAATCATTCTTCTTCATGTCTCTCATCTGGACAAACCTTACGTTTTCTCACGGGAAAACCTTTTCATTTTATTTGGGAAACCGCAAGCCATACATCCGTGCTTGACTTGCATTTGAATTTCAACCAAAGGATATATTGTGCACACATACAGTTTCTGTTTCACCCACCCATGCTGTTCTCCTTCCACCCATCCTTGCTTCATCCTTCACCCAGCCATGCATCATATTCCTTCCCAGCCACCTCGGGCACCAAACAAACACGTATCATTCTTCTTTGTCAGTCATCATTACTTTTAACTTGCTCGTCCTTCCACACTTACTTACACCCTTCTTTCGCTTTTCGTTCATCCCATCCATCAAGTTCATCTCTTATCAGATTTGGATTCTCGAAAAAAAATTCACAGCTGAGTTGAAGTAAATTTCGAGGAGGCTACTACCTGGTTGATAAAAACTTTGTTCTAAATTTGAAAGTCTTCTTAACAGTATAGTAACTTAACTGTACAACATATATACTACACCCGTGCAGAGAGCACACTCTGCAGTCTGCAATCTCAATAAGTAAGGATTAGAAGAGCTTACCACTGCCCGCCACTACCGTGGCAACCCTCACAGCAGTTTCCTCCAGCACTTGCACTGCCTCCTCCACAGATGTGTCCTCCTCCACCTCCGCGCTGGCCCCGGCACCAGATGTTCCACCTACAAAGTACATTTAAGAATGTGAGATGTCATAGACATACACCACTCACTAGTATTTTGTTTAGGAATGAAGAAATGTGAATACAAAAACCAATCTAATAATTTGTGACTGTCTACTCTAAAGTAAAAATGTCCCTTTTTCCAGGGATGGGTGTTGTCTTGCTGCACTTTTTGGCACAACTGATGAATGCTTGCTTTTTAACACGCACCATTTTTCTCATAACAGACAGAAGCTTCACTTCTAAGAACAAGAGCAAGATCAGATCATCATCACTAGGACGGAGTGACCAACGATTCAGCACCAAAAAGAAAAATTAAAGTTCAAACCAGGTGAGGGCTCGGCTCGCCCACAATAAATGTGTGAAATAAATCACTAAGCACTTTTCCATTTTTAATCCACCGTTTATGTTTTATGACAAGCTTGATTTTATTAAATGTTTTTACTTTTAATAAAGCTTTAAAACTTAAATAGACTCTGTGGTTTTTGGTCAAGAGTGACTGAGCAAAAGGTTTTGCAATTTGCAAGCATGAGTCCGTGCCTCTGACACTTCTGGACTCTGACTCCGTACTCTTGTCCTGCATTGGATAATCATCATTGGGGATCAATCATCGATGAATTCGGGAGCTAAATGACTCTGCCACACTATCTAGTCAGTAAGGAGATTGGGGGTTCTTCAAAGTCTGATATCACTGAGGTATGTGGAAAGTCTACCTGCACCTATTATAATTGATAAACAATGCACTATTTAGTGTCCATAGTTCTGTTCGTGCAGATTTGTCCCTGCAACAGTAGTAGTATGGATTGTCCTCCTATCCAAACCAAAAGTAAAGTAGTATCTTATTCTTTCTTGGTGGTCATTCACATTTTATTGTTGGGAATTGTCAAAGCATAAACATTTAGAAGACTTGAAAATACATTATGGACAGTCCCAGAAGACTGCACTCAGTGCATAGAGCTTTTGCTGACTAGAATGGGAGTTTCGTTTAGCACCTTTTGCCAATGTGCAATCTTAGTTAGCTACACAGACAGACTAATAAGAATAATCTAGCAATACCACAGGGAGTCATAGTAGGGGCAGGATAAGAATTAGGTACTCTATATTAAAAGGAAAACTTACCGGGGCCAGCAAAGGAGCCCTCGCCTAACCGATCCTGGCCTTCTACAGCAGCAGCAGCCGATTCCACCTCCTCCTCTGTCCTCTTGCCCCTGGGGGGAGCTGATGTACAACATGAAAGAAAGAAAGACCCGAAAACATGGATGATTGTTGTCAACCAAATCAAACATTTCAAAAGAACAATAACAAACTATTTTGGCGAAATAGCAAATAGACAACTATTCCATGGGATATATTGACCTATCTCATGAGGTCCACTACGATATTAGTATTGCTTGATTTGCGGACCGTCGACTTGGAAAGTTATGTAACTCACTAAACAAACTACTAAAAAGGTTCGCCTAGGACTGGCAGGCAGCAGTCCGCAGCACGCGAAGTGACAGACAAACTCCATCGTGAATGCAGATCAGTGACAACACTGAAAAGTTTCCTACTACATTAACCAGTCATTAAAATACTCAAACTATCAATCCACCACCACTATTTCTTCTTATTGCCAGGTGTACAAAGGAAGGACTGGACTTGAGTCTGTAGGGGCAGATTTACCAGCCCCTTGCGGCTCTTTTGCTCCGTTGTTGCGTGACTTTTTTGACCCAACAGCAGAACAAAAGAGGCGCCATGGTGTGGCGCATATTAACAACGTGACGCATTTGGGAGATGCATCACGTTGTAAAGCCCTGCGCCATCAGGGGCCGTTCCAGTGCAAGGGAGGACGTTCCTGCGCAGGAACGCATCCTAAAAGTGGCTGAGGGAAATCTACAAGATTTCAATCAGTCACTTTTAGGACAATGATGCGTCACTCAAACCCTGCGCCTGCTTGAAGCAGACGTACAGCTTGACGCAGCATTGGGGAGATAGGGCACCCCAGAGCATTGCTGGAGCTGCGCCATCGCTGCGACGCAACTCCAGCAATGCGCCGCCTTTACGGCACAGATGCGTAACGCTTCGGTGACGTTTTGGGCCCATGGTGCACTGCATTGTAAATACGGCGCACCATGGGTGATGGTGGCGTGGCGCACAATTACTAGCGCATCCCTGCTACTTTGCAGGGATGCGCCAGTAATTGCAAATCTGCCCCTTAGTGTCTAGCATTACGCAGTTCTGTAAACTGCACTCATACATAATTTCTCAGGCCAATGAAATGAACACAAAATCGAAAACAAATAAGCATAGTAGCAACTCTACTGAGAGGGAGAGCAGTGCACCTGAAATGCACAGAAGATTTTGAAATATAATTTACCTACAATGTAATCGGCAGCATTATTGCTCTTGGTAAAAAACAAAAATTTGCAATACAATAACACACAGAGCAGGAGAAAACAGAGTAGTGATGAAATAGCTACTACTACTCACCAAGCCCGGGGATCTCGACGCCGAGCAGGTCGAGCAGGTCGCGTTCCGGGTCCAGGAGATCCGTCCAACGGTGGGTGGCCTGGTTGTAGGTGCGCCGGACCCGAGAGTGTTCATACATGGCCCGGCACACCTTCTCCCACCGCTTCCGGTGCTCCCGAAGCCCGTAGCCGCTTGCGATCTTGCCGCCTGCCGTGATGGTCCTAGGGAGGCGGCGCTGTACATAGTACACTAGTGCGGCCACCTCCTCCGCGCTAAAGATCTCCTGTGGCATCACTAGCTCCCCCTCAAACGCCCGCACGGGAGCCGGGCACGGGGTGCGGGACCCTTCCCCTTCTCGGGCTGCTTCCTGGCTCCCTTTACCATGGTCTGGGCAGAAAGGAAGGTAAATAATAAATAAGAAATAGAATAGGGAAGAAGAAAAGAGTTTAAAAAAGTAGTTTAAAATTAACCAAAAGTAGCAGAAAACACAAAAATATAGAGGTAGAAAAATAGTGGAATAGATAAAAAGTAAAATAGATCAAAAAAACTTCAAACAAGCAAAGGATGGCAGAGATTGAGATAGGATACAGAAAGCATGCCCAGAACCATAGCAATGAATGAAAAACAAGATGGCCGCGCCCGTTCACGACCGCGTGGGTAAGTTCGTGCGGGATTTCCCCCGCAATCACATGCGAACTTGTACTAGCGAGCCGCACACTTCGCGAGATTATACATAGCGCCCGGAAACGGAAATACGTCACGCAAACAAGATGGCTGCGCCCATGTACGGCCGCTAGGGTAACTTCGCGTCATTGCGCTACAGGCGGCTCGCAAAAACGCAAAAAACCACGTGAACTAACACGCCGCAAAAAAACAAATCGCATATTCGCACGAATTCCCGGATTCCGAATTCGATCTCGCGCAAATTCGCGCCCCGCCAATTACGCGAAATTGCAGAAAAACTATTTGTGCAAAACTGAAAGAACTCAGCAGGTGCAAAAGTTCAAGCTTTTCATTAGTAACCATTCCCTCTAGTGCTTCCTGAGGGGCCCCTCCAGAGTTCAGTTGCCTACTTGCAACTATTCTATGACCCTGCTCTGACTCTCACAGCAGGCTCAGAGAATAGCTACAAGTATGCCTCAAAGGTCCTGTTAAAAAAAATTACACTGCAACAGAAAGCAATTACAGATAAGGATGTCAGGATTCAGCCCCTGTACCGCAAATGCGGCACGGAACTACATTTCCCATGATGCCAAGGTGTTGACAGGAAGTGATAAAACCTGTCTTGGTGCGCAAGTGGCTGCGCGTAATTCTTTCTGTTTGTTTTCTCGCCGGGTTGGCAAGGATTGTCCGGATGCCTGGGAGTGTTTGGAGCTGAAGTGGCTGTGGACTGATTCTTCGGCGGAGTCCTTGAGTACAACGAAACAGTGCCTGCGGAAGCACCGCCTCTCCCCTGTTGCGGTGTTCCGTTATCTGGCTCTCGCCGCTTGCGGAGCCTTTCTTTGTGGCACAGCGGGTTACTGCGAGCCTTCCGCCGCGTAACGCCGTATGTGAGAATACATTTGGTGCAGAGTTAGACATTTCAACGGGTTACTGCGTGCTGAGGAGGCAGCGTAACGCCGTCTGATATCCACGATTTGGAATTGGTGTTTTGAGGACATTACAGCGGGTTACTGCGTGCGGCTGCAGCGTGACACCGTCTGTATTTTGGGATATTTTCAATCAGTGCTCTATGTGCGGAGCTTGGCGGTGGTCGCAACCGCAGGTTACCGTAGCTGGAGGAATTTCCTTTGGAATCAAACTTCTTTACTTTGGCTGTGAGAATAACAGCACTTTTTGTTTTCTTTGATATTTACTGATACCATCTTCCTAGGTAGTGGGGTAACCAACGCTTATTCCAGGAAAGGCTTCTGGATGGTACTGTTGAGTAGCCTTCAGTCAGGGTGTCATTCAACCTTGTCTTGCTGCCTTCCCATTCAGCTGTTCCTGTTGGTTCATAGGTCCTGCATGGCTCATAGGATTTACAAGCAGGGTAGGGGTCTGGATAAAAGCATTTGTGTGGAGAGTATGTTAATGATTGACTATACACTGATACTTTATTCTGCTTTCCTCATCAGGTGGTGTTACAGGGTGTCATATGGTGTTTTGTTATAAGCATATGCAGAGGACGCTCAGGTATTATTGACATCTGTGATCTAGCGAGAATTGATGAGAGTAGTTTGTGTACAAAGTATCTCATTGTTGTGTTTATGTCTTTTCAGAGCCTTTGTCTCTGCTGACCCCTCCCCTACCTGGTGTCCCTCGCTTGATAACTCGAAGACCCTGTGGGGGAACCCCATGTCAGGGTACTTGGTGATGTCAGGAGATGGTCCTTTATTCTACTGCAGCTGAATCCTGCGAAGCCAAACCTGACAGAATAACGCGCCCACGTCATTTGCTTCGCCCGGTTCGGTTGTAGTGGAATAATGGCCACCATGGATGATGTGATGCAGGCTCTTCTGTTAGTACAGCAAGAGTTGGCTTCTTCCAAAGCAGAGGCCACTGCCTTAAAAGAAAAGGTCGAGAGATTGTCCAGGAATCCGTTTGATGCAGGTGCTGGGGCCTCTCAGATACAGGTGACTGTCCCTCCTCTCATCCCTCTGGCTAGTCCGGAGAGGTACTCCGGAGATCCCTCTAAGGTGCAGGTGTTCCTAACACAGATCATGCTACACTTCTGCAAACCCGCTTCTTTCCCGAATAACCGCGAGTTGCCTTTGCCATATCATATTTAGTTGGGGATGCTGCTAATTGGGCAGTTCCTTTGGTAAGAAATAATGATCTCATCTTATCTGATTGGGCAGCTTTTAAGGCGGAATTTGAGCGTGTATTCGCTCGTAGAGCTACCACATTTAGCGCAGATAGGGAATTGCTTGAGTTAAGACAAGGGAAAAAAGATCTGATCACTTATTTAACCACATTTAACAGGCTGATAGCAGAGACTGAGTGGCCCGAGGAGAACCGGATGCCGTTGTTTTACCAGGGCCTACGAGACGAGCTCAAGGATGTCATAGCCCAGATAGATCCCCAACCTACCACTTGTGCTGCTATGATTAGCCTGACCCTGAGATTAGACGGCAGAATGGTCGATAGAGGTGGGGATAGACGGAGATTGGACAGGGGGTCTTACAGGTATGACAGGTTTTTTCGCAAGCCAATCCCCTCTCCAGAAACGGGAGCAGAGCCTATGGAAATAGGTGCTGTTAGACCGGCCCTGTCCAAAGAAGAAAGAAACTCCAGACGCATGCAAGGGTTGTGTATGTATTGTGGGAAGAGAGGGCATTTTGTAAGGGAGTGTCCTACCAAACCCAGAACCTCTGAGTATGGGTCCAGTGGCAAGAAAGTAGCTGTGTCATCATCCTGTAGACCATCACAGAGCAGCAAACCATTGGAGAGGGGGAGGTCAGATCAAGGATTGCAGCTTCCTTCCCTGACGGCTTTGGCATTAGTGGACAGTGAGACACATATGAATTTACCCATGGATCTAACACACAAACACGAGACGCATCAGGTACAAGTGATGTTGGATTCAGGTGCCACAGGCAACTTCATCGACAGCGGCTTGGTATCCCGGTTGGGCATACACAGGGAGAGATTGGGAAAGGCGGAGGAAGTGTTTACTGTTGATGGATAACCTTTGAAATCAGGGTTGATAGTGAAAAGAACAGAAACTGTAGTTTTGACATACAAAATGGCTATGGAGAGGCATACTGAGAGTCTGGCCCTGAACATAATAGAGGCACCTCAGTACGAGGTGATTCTGGGCATGCCGTGGTTGTGCTTCCATAATCCTATCATAGAATGGAAGACAAAAACCATCACATTTACAGCTGAGGAATGCATAGGCATTTGTTTTCGCTGCGCCAGATAGCAGTTACAGCTTTGTCTCAAGCGTATGTAGTTGCTACTGCAGAAGAGAAGGAGGTGTTGTTACCCTTGGAGTATATACAGTATGAGGATGTGTTCAGTGAAAGGATGGCAGAGATCCTGCCCCCCATAGGGAGTATGACTGCCGTATAGATCTGATTGAGGGGGCTACTATTCCGTCATGTAGGGTGTATGCGCTTTCCGAACCTGAAACTAAGCATTTAAGGGGGTATCTGGACCACTACCTTGATATAGGTTTTATACAGCCTTCCAGGTCTCCTGCTGCCTGATCATTTCTTGATAAACAAAAGATTATCCAATAACAGTGACGGTTGGACATCATAAATGGACAAAAAAGTTCAGTTTCTCATGTTCTTTATTCAAAATTCCATAGAAATATGCTTGACCGAAAAACAGCCGACACGTGTTTCGTCAGTGCTAGAAGTAAGCACTAAAGACTTTTTCAAGGCTGTGAAATAAGACAGAAAGTATCATGTATTACAAATATTACAACAAAAAATTGTACATGACATAGAAGGTAAAGAGAAAGAAGAAGAAGGGCCTGAGACATAACATATAGTATGCATAGATAATCCTAACGGTAGAGGAAAAGAGAAGAAGAAAAAGAAGGATACCCGGGTGAAAGAGATGTTGTGAAAGAGAAGGAGAGGGACACAGAAGTGATGGTGTAGATCAATATCAGCTTCTATGTCACAATTGGCTCTTTACTCTACACCGGTGTCTAGTGTCTGGTTTGGTACTGTTGGTACCTTTTCATATCTTTTAATTCTGGCACTCTACTTCATCACCGTCTTTTCCTCTCCAGGTCTCCTGCTGCGTCGCCTCTTTTCTTTATATCTAAAGCTAATGGCGATCTGAGGGCCTGTGTAGATTATAGAGTCCTTAACAAGAGCACAGTGAGGAACAGATATCCGTTACCCCTGATTACTGTGCTACTAGACCAGGTGAAGGAGGCCCAGATCTACACAAGACTAGATTTGAGAGGGACGTACCATTTGGTACGAATAAGGAGCGGGGACGAATGGAAAACAGCCTTCAAAACCAGGTACGGGCTGTATGAATACAAGGTCATGCCTTTCGGCCTCTGCAATGCTCCTGCAGCATTTCAATTCTTTTTAAACGATGTACTGAAAGACTTTGTGGATCTGTTCGTCGTTGTCTATATAGACGACATTTTGATTTATTCAGTAACACCACAGGAACATGTAGGACATGTTTGCAAGGTGTTGGCTCGGCTAAGGGTGCATAAACTTTTCTGCAAACTTAGTAAATGTGAGTTTGGAGTGAGGCAGGTTGAATTCCTGGGAGTGATGCTGTGTCCGGAGGGTTTGCAGATGGCCGACAGGAAAGTGCTAGCTGTGCAGGAATGGCCAACTCCAAAGACAGTCAGGGAGGTGCAATGCTTTTTGGGTTTTGCGAACTACTACAGACGGTTTATCCTGCAGTTTTCCAAGGTGGCTGTTCCCATTACTAGGTTGCTAAAGAAAGGGTGTGAGTTCCAGTGGACTCAAGAGGCCGATGACGCATTCAACTACCTAAAAAAGGCATTTACGGAAGCCCCTGTTTTGTCTCATCCTCGTACAGAGGATCCTTTCATAGTTGAGGGGATTCATCAGATGAAGCAGTGGGAGCGAACTTGTCCCAAAGAGATCAGAGCACGGGACAGCTACATCCTGTAGCTTAATTGTCTAAGAAGTTGAATTCAGCCGAAAAACACTATACCATAGCCGAAAAGGAACTGCTGGCTATTAAAAGGGCTTTTGAGGAATGGCGACACTATTTGCGGGGTGTCAGACATCCTATCACAGTATATACAGACCACAGGAATCTGCAATACATGAGAACAGCAAGACATCTCTCCCAAAGACAGATGAGTTGGATGCTGTTTTTTGCAGAGTACGATTTTGTGGTAACTTTCCGCCCAGGGGCGGAAAATCATAAAGCAGATTCATTGTCCCGGTTAGATACCGGAGAGGACTGTACAAAAGAGGCTGTACCTGTTTATGTAATAGAACCATCCAAGGTGGTGGGTGCTGTAACAGCTGAAAGGTTCTTGGATAAGGTAAAAGAACATCGCTCTGTGGGTGAAGGGTAGGCCTGGGTGACTCAACACAGCGAGCGGTCAATGCGACAAGGGTTGCCGTTCCATCGCTCCAAACTGTACCTACCCAATTCCGCTCTACGAAAAGAGGACTTTCGGTGGTGTCATGATTCTCCCTTGGCAGGTCATCAGGGTATCAAAAAGACACAAGAGTTGTTGCAGAGACACTTTCGGTGGCCAGAGCTCAATAAAGATATGGCGATTTGGGTGGCTGAATGTGAAGAATGTGCAAGGGCGAAAGGAGAGACAAGGGGCAAGAAAGTAAAATTGATGCCCATGCCCACACCTGTTAGTCCTTGGACACACATAAGTTTGGACTTCATCACAGGTCTACCCCTAGAAAAGGGGTTCTCAGCGGTCTTGGTGGTGATAGACAGCCTTACTAAACTTGGACACTTTATTCCCTGTACCAATCTTCTCACAGCCAGCCAAACTGCTCAAATTCTCATGTCTAACGTGATCAAATTGCATGGAGTTCCAGAGACTATCGTGTCGGATAGGGGACCTCAATTCATAGCCAGGTTCTGGAAGATGTGGTGTAAGGCTTTGCACATAGATTCTTCCCTATCAACCTCCTTCCATCCGCAAACAGACGGGCAGACCGAGAGGTTGAAGCAGACACTGAAAAAGTATTTGAGGTGTTATGCCAAAGATGCTCAGGAATCATGGGTAGACATGCTGTGGATGGCAGAACTGGCCTATAACAATTCATGGCACAGTTCGATTGGCCTGTCTCCCTTCCATGCCACATATGGGTTTGACGCTAAGGTACTGCCTATCAACATCCCTGTAGAAGTTCGTAATCAGCCTAGGGTACTGATGGAAGTCAGGAAACTGCACAACCTACAGAAAAAGGTGAGACAGCACTTGATTCAGGCTAAGGGAGTGTACAAGAGATGGGAGGACAGACACAGACATGACGGGCCTCAATATCAGGTGGGATACAAGGTATGGCTGTCAACTAAAAATATCAAGTTCAAGCTGCGCAGCATATTCCATCCCAGGTTCATTGGGCCATATACGGTGGTGAAGCGTATCAATCCTGTGGCATACAAACTGCGCTTGCCCGCTACATTGAGAATACACCAGTGGCGGTTTCTTGTTGAGGGCGTCGGGGCTCCGCCCCCTTTACTTTAGCTGGCACTACCAATATAAAGGCAAAGAGTTTTGCCTTAAGAAAGTCCACACAGCCACAGCCTTAACACACATCACACATCATTAGTTTTTGTTTTCCATGGCCGGGACTGCTGCATACTGCCTGCCACTCACTGTGTGCGATGACACTGCAGTCTGCATTGACGCTGACGCTAAGTGAGCAAAATCTTCAGTATTTGCCGGCTGACGATCTCTCAGCCCTGAGGTCTGTGAGGTCATCAGCTCGCAAAGACATGGAGTTGCAGAGCAGTCTCCACCCCCTGATGCCGTTGGGATCAAATTAACCCTGGGCGTTTTGCAGTGAAGCCCTGTAATCCCGGGGCTTCACATCAATCAGGGAGTGGGGAATATGGTTACCCCGCCCTTTCCCAACTCGTCACTGTGACGAGTTGAGAAAGGGCGGGTTAGAGGCTGCAAACCGACTGGAAGCAGAGAAATCAAGTCTGCGCAGACTCAAGGTGACTGCTTCCCGCGTTGCACTTTGTGTGGGTGACGCTTTTAAACTGCAGCACTTCACCCATGTGAAATACAAAGCAGCCAGAAACCGACTTGTGGACCTAGCCTCCATCATGGGCTGGCATGAGCACCAGAGTTTTCACATATTGTTTCAGGCCGTAGGTTAGTGTTATTTTTTTTTCTTAAAGATTTTTTCTTGTTTTCGCCGCCTTTAAAAAAATAGATATTGTGGCCTTGCCTCACATCTACTACCTTCCCACATTCTCTTCTTCCTCTGACTGTCCGCAGATAACAACTCCCCCCCCACCCACTCCCTCCCTCCCGTCTTGCAGCAGATCTCTAGAACCGGCTCCGGTCCGGGAAAACCGAAGTAGGGTATGTAACTGCAAAAGGATTGGACGTGCTGCAGAGCTGAATCTGTCCTATTACATTGAATATATAGTCAAACAAAAAGAGGCCATGAATGACCACATTCCGCAGTAGAGTAGCCTCCTCATTGTGAGAATATTCTTGTAAAGAATTATGCACATTTCTTTAAACCTTTCCAAAATCATCTGCACACAGTGGCGCCACGTGTATATATAGGTTGAAGGTGGCCTGAGCGCCACATATTCCCAGATAGGTGCACTTGTTGCTGGGGTGCCAAGGAGCCATATACTTGCGAAGTGGCTGCTTTGTTGCAGGGGAGTTGGATCGACAGATCCTCAGGTGCCGCTGCCGCATGTTAGTTAATAGCTAGTCTGTTTGTGTGGGAGCCCGGGCACTCACTGTATCGTATCATACAATATTCTACTAATGGTATGCGGTAAACTGTTTGTGTCAGCATGTCTGAAGGTGTGTTTGTTCACACTTTGATTGCGTGCTAATTCGGGACAGTTTAGTGTACTTTGGTACACATTGACTGTTCATAGCGTCATTAGGATCTTGAAGTAGAGCATGAAATACTTTATTTATTTTTTTAATCACAAGTTGAGGGACCCCCTTTCTCTTATTTCATGTCGGCATGACAGAAATTGAGTCGACAAAAATTGTTGAGGTTAGCGTGCGCCTAATCTATAAATCAAGCACTCTTCTGTGTCTGAATGAGTGACACTTTCCCATCTCTTTAACTTAATTTTCAAAGAATTAAGTAAAGTCTGAAATAGGCTGTCCCGGTAGGCCCGTTTTGTCTGACATTAGAATACTGGTGGGATTTGCTTCAGGTGGATTATCTGTGTGTAAATAGGGGTGGGCAGGAGCAATTTTCAAGGCCATTCTACGCGCTTGGTGACATCTTGCTGTCAAATTAAGCCCCTTTTGCCCTTTAGAAATATTCACAAAGGCAGAGACTGTGGGGCATGTTACTGTGAGATTGGCACGAGCGTATCCGTCAGTGTATGTCTGTCTGTCTCTATTTCTCTGAGCAATACACCACCAATGTTTTTATTTTTCATGCACACACTTGCGGACTCCGATCATTAGATGGACCTCAGATTTTCGGTTGTTGCCTAAACTACACATGTATTCATGAAATAAACAGCAAAGAGAAAAAAACACGTTGTTTTTGCACCACAGCAATGACCTGCAGTGATTGCGTTTTGTGTGTTCATGTATTAAATAATAGGTGCAGCAATATCTAAAGCCTTAGGTTTTAAATATTGCTGTAACACATGGTGCCACTTCTGTTTATTCCTGTGCTGGTAACAATGAATATTCTATGACCAACTTCAGCATTATTAGTTCAAAGTTTCTTATGAAGTTCTGTGGTTGTACTGAATAACCGGTTACCCACATCATTATCATATGAAATGTCTTTATTAATGTCATGCCTGATAACTACACTTTCACAATTTGCTTTATTACCCTTCTCCGTTTCTCAGATTTGCTTTTAAATACACCATTTGCCCAGTCTTTTTTCAAAATGTTCTCAGAGGAAGAACTAACCTGAACCCTATTTATTACGGTCAGGTTTACTTGCTTGCCACAGGGCACTCATCCTAAACCGTTATGGCCCACCACTTCCAAATGTCACCAGCCGCCACTGGAATATACCCCGTCTTTCACTGTAGTCCATTGAAACCAGCTGTGGGTGCTAGACGCCAAGCTCCTCCTCCTGTGGTGTGTGATGGGGGTCTGGAATATGAGGTCAGGAGCATCAAGGATTCCAAGATACGCAGGGGGTGCTGTGGTACTTGGTGTCCTGGAAAGGTTATACGGCTGAAGACGATTCCTGGGAGTCATGTCGGGATGTGCATGCCCCTGCGGCTGTTCGTTCATTCCATCGCCGGTTCCCTGCCTAGCCGGTGCCGGGGAGGCGTTAGGAAGGGGGATGTACTGTCAGGATTCAGCCCTTGTACCGCAAATGCGGCACGGAACTACATTTCCCATGATGCCAAGGAGTTGACAGGAAGTGATAAAACCTGTCTTGGTGCGCGAGTGGTTGCGCGTAATTCTTCCTGTTTGTTTTAAAGAGAAACATACCCTATGCACACACTTGAAAGGTACAAAAATTGAGCATAATATGTCAAATGCAAATATTCAGCACAGTGCAGAGAAACAATATCAATATGCAAATGAATATAAAAGAATAAACAGATGATGGTAAAGAATTCTTGATCTCCTTGTTTTAATCAATCACAGCTTGTGAACAACCAGCCGACACGTGTTTCATCGCATCTCGCGAATCTTCAGGGCTGGAAATAATACAGAAAACAAGGGGCTATACTTGGGAATATGTACATTTGTTGGAAGACCTTTAGACACCACTTCAGGTCAGCAATCGAGACAAGCATCACATAGGATAATCTCATGCATAAGTCTATGCCCTTGAGATGGTTGTGGGAAAACATCCTTTAGTGTGCTAAGGTGCTTTCAGATGACTTGTTACTTTCATGCACTAAGGTGAACGATTGTGCACTTAAGCACCCTAATTGATGCCGTGGATTCACGTGTGTATGTACTGTGCCAAAAATTTTCGAAATAGTGGATGGTGAAGTGCTTGGCTTAGTTCTATATCGATGTGAGAATTCATTCGTGCAAATAGTGCATTGTGATATAGCTTCCATAGAAATATAAAACAATATCTGACACATACCTCCAATGGTTGTGTCTGGACCAAGCGGTCTAACATGATTATTTGAAGTGAGTAGATTTGAAAAAAACAAGAAAAGGGAAAAGGCAATGGAAGAGAAGGAGAAAGAAAAGAAGAAAGGTCGGAGAGTTAGAATTATGAAATCACAAGTTTATTCTTAACTAGGCACGTGATTAGATACAGACTTAAGGTCTGATCAAAAGAAATCACATAAAGGACAATAGGTGGCCTCATGGGTGAAGCTCCAAAAGAGAGTTTAGTTGCCATATAATTTATTAAATGGTAGGCTCACCGCTCTTCCGGTGATACTTCCGACCCGGAAGGGCCCAAGACCATCCAATCTGTTATGTCGACGTGAATAAAAATGGCTGCAATCAAGTTGAAGAGAAATATATATGTTTTGGGTATGTAGAAAGTAAACTAGTGGAGCTGTTCATGTGACATCGAATTATTAAGTATTGTACTGGTGCTTATATGCACTTACGCTCCTCAATTTTATGGACTGTTATTAGCAGACCATTAGTAATATGCTGGACAACATTGCAACACCTGGTTTGAGCCAACATGGAGATTCAATTGGGTAGGGTTTGTTAAACTAAAGAGAAAACACATTTCTGTCTAGTAAATGATGTACCCTTATATTTGGGACACTTTGTTTGGGATACGCAAAATTCATGACACATAAAGCTCCTGTCTGAGCTATGTACGCCCAATATACTGGTTTAAGTATAGTTTATATCATATTTGCGTTACCTTGCAAGCGGAATGCGCTTGTTGTGGGTTATCCGGGAGAAGGTATGGGAGTCAATCACTGTATATCTGTAATGTGATATACGTGAGTGGCGTTAGATTCGAATACCAATATGTTGGCAAAAAGGCATGTATTATACTTCACGCATGGAAAAATAAATTCAGGCAGCTTACCTATAGTTTTTCGTTCGTCGCGTTTTTGTATGAAAATGCGCAATGGCCTCGTCCGGATATGATGTCTGTAAGACAAACATTCCGACCAGGCAGTGTAAGACTCTGAAGCTACAAAATATTAAACTTATGCCCCTAATAAAGCTATCCGTTCACGTTACCTTAAAAACGTCTTGCTTCTTCCAACTTCTCCCGGGTCTCCGTGTTCGAAGTGCGGACACGTGACCCGGAAGTGTGTGACGTTTAAATAGCGTCCGGCCTCCTTGATGACGCGAACGTCTTTCCGACAGAATATGTTAAAGAGACAGCGTCCCGTTTCCTAGGTGACGCGATCGTCATTCTGGCCAAGTGTATTAAAGGAATAGAAACATTAGATGGAGACCAGGACAGGAGTGGGTGTCCATCATAGTTGTAGGTCCGTTATATAGTGAAATCTAGGCAGAAATATCGTGCCAAGGCAGTGCAGAGTATAGGTTTAGAGACATGCCCATTATGTATCTCTAAGTGAATTGTGTACATGCTGGTGGGGCATAACAATGATCTTCGTGGTTACGATGACACATAGTGTGTGGTGGGCGATTGCAATATATTCCCACAAATACAGTGCTGGCAAGAATACATGCTTAATGCCAATATAGAATTGTCCATGTGCACTGATTCATAAATTGTGTTCGAGAAGATGTTGCAATAGTCTCGCATAATGTCGTATTTGTTGTGGAAGACGTGAAAACGATATCTCCCCAACCTCTCTTACATTTCTAAAAGCCTTATTCAACTCAATATGATTAAAAAACATCATTAGTATAGTGTAATCGTGATGTGACGTATCATTCACACTACAGTTACTACCTATATATGAAGCAAAAACATACATTTGTCGTTGTGCGATTGGCGAACTTGATATCTGATAGATACCTCCATGACAAACAACACATTCAATATAGTAAGTTCAACCTCATAACTCCTCAAACAATTGCATCATGTTAGTCATATAAATGATATGTGTGTCTGGTTAATCATTGATGTCTTTTCAATAGTCAGTCACCTAGGAAATATTGAAGCTCTGAGTCAAAGTTAAGACCTAGGCCGACTGCGTACATTCTCATGATCCACATGGCCTCAGTACGTCTTAATTTTAGTTCTCTATTTCCTCCTCTGATCCCCAAGTTCACTACATCAATGCCATAGAAGGAGACAACTTTCTCACTTTCAGAATTTTGGCAGCTCGCCACATGAAGGGCTACAGGGTATTTCGGATCTTGTTTGATAATTGCCCTCATATGTTCCGAGATTCTGTCCTTGAGGGCACGTATAGTGCTCCCTACGTATTGTTTACCACACTTACATTCGATGATGTAAACTACATATTTGGTGAGACAGTTAATGTTGGTATTTATAGAGAAACATTCGCCTTTGGGATTGGAGAATTGTTTAGTTTTATGTCTAGCCCATCTGCACATGGCACAAAATCCACATTTGAAAAAACCTTTGCTTTTTGTGGACAGCCAATCTGTTGCTTGCAAACCATGTGGTACTGTGGGACTCAATCTATTTCTGAGGGTGTTGCCTTTCCTGAAACAGATCTGGGGCTTGTCTGTGACAAACGGACTTAAAGATCTCTCATTTTTCAATATCCCCCAATGTTTGTTCCTACTTTTTCTCAAAGTGTGGTGGAAAAAATGTAATTCTGTAATCAACCTAATCGTGTTGTCCGTGGACAATGATTGTTTCTTGGGTTGCAAAATGTCTGTTCGTACAGTTTTGTAGATTCTCTTTTCTGCCTGTTTGATAACATTACTGTCATAGCCTCTTTTAGAGAACCTGTTTCTCATGTCATGTACGCAGTCTTTGAATTGGGATTCTTCACTACAGAGCCTTCTGGCTCTTAAGAATTCACCATACGGTATAGACTTTATCTGGTGTGGAGGGTGTGAGCTGTCAGCATGTAATAGAGAATTGCACGAGGTGGATTTCCTAAAGAGTCTGCTGTGTAAAATGTTATTTGCTACATACAACTCTATATCAAGAAATTCAATTCTGGTTTGACTATGCGTCATTGTGAATCTAATTTCCCACGTGTTACTGTTCAAGTAGTTGAAGAATTCCATGAGTAATCCTTCTGAGCCTGACCATAAGAGAATGCAGTCGTCTATGTAGCGTCCCCAGAAAATTATGGAATCAATGTATTGGGAGCCCTTTTCCCCCCAGATGAGATCAGATTCTAAATTGCCCATAAACAGGTTGGCAAACGATGGGGAAAATTTAGATCCCATCGCCACCCCCTTCTTTTGGCGATACCATTTCTTGTCAAAGACAAAAAAGTTGTTGTTCAAGACCAGTTCCATCATTTCTGATAGCATTATAGTGTGCTGATATAGTGAAGCGGGTCGGTTACCTAGAAACCTATTCATAGCAAGAAGTCCTAAATCAATATTGATGCTTGTATATAAGGACACAACGTCCATAGTGACAAGAAATGTATCTGGTTGCCATTGAATATCCGAAAGAATGCTCAGGATGTGTCTGGAGTCCTGAATATATGAAGGAAGATTGTGTACTAGTGGACCTAAAAAGAGATCAATGTATTCTGCCATCCTTTCGGTTGGACCCCCTATGCCCGAGACTATTGGTCTGCCAGGAGGGAAGGGCTGGTTCTTATGTACTTTGGGGAGTGTGTACAGCCAAGGGTATGTTGGTCGGAAAATTTTTAGATAGAGGTATTCTTGGTCATTTAATAAACCTGATTGTTACCAAAGCAATAATTTGTCATTGATCTTGGTTGTCAAAGGACCTATTGGATTGAAGGGTATAAGTTCATAGCAAGTGGCATCTGCAAGTTGGCTTTGAATTTCTCCTTCATAATCAGTTTTATTCATAACTACTACATTGCCGCCTTTATCGGCCTCTCTGATGACAATGTGTTCATTACTACTAAGCGATGTGAGGGCTGCCCATTCTCCTATTGTCAGGTTGTCATGGTATTTGAAAGATTTGCTAGACTGTTAATATTAAGCCTGTCAATGCCTGTCAATGTTAATATTTGCATTTGACATATTATGCTCAATTTTTGTACCTTTCAAGTGTGTGCATAGGGTATGTTTCTCTTTGTCACGTTGGATTAGTACAGCTCGCTGACTTCTCCTTTGGGTGGTTATATGGTTGTCCACTCACCCAGTTGCACCACACCCTACTTGGTCCTATAGTGCTTCCATACTGGCAGTGCGCCCTTTCTCTGACATCTAAAAACCATTTTTCTTTCAATTTGTTTGAGTCAGCACAGGGTTGCCGCCTAGCACTCTTCAAACAATCCTACTCAAATTGTTTGTTTCTATTAGACGTTTTACTAGACTAAGCTCACATGGATCGCGGTAAAGCAGCAGAGGAACTGTTTGATAACTTAGCGAAAGGCATGTCCACTACAACTGCCACCACTAGCACTAATCCTCCACGAAAGGAAGGCCTTAGATACAAGTTCATCAAACTTGAACGCCTTAAAAAACAGGAGAATGCGAAATGGTGGGATGGCACCACTCTCAAACAATACCACAGACTAAAAAGGATACCTAGAGGCCTCAAAGGCCAAATCTTTCCCACGTATGATGATTTGGACACGGATCTCATGTCCAAGTGGGAAGACTCACTTATAGCGAACTCAATGACCCTTATGGATATATTAATAGAGAGTTCGGACCGCAAAGTCACCAAACTACAAGCTGATATTGCTGTGGTCGAACAAGAAATTAAGGATCTTAATTTACCTGAAGCAACCATGAAGAACTATGATATTCTAGATGATATCCTTCTCAAGCAACAAAATGACATCAAGAATAGAAAAGCTAGACAGATTAGACGGGATGAGAACGACTACCAACAGGGCAGGGTATTCACCTACGCCAGCAAATACGACTCACTTATTCCTAATAATAAAAATAGAAATGCCAACAATCCACCCATAGCAGGAGCTAGCTCCGTTTCATCCAGCAATGCCTCAATTAGCAGTGCTGGATTAAGCAGTGGCGAACCAGAGACCCCAGCCACTGGCACTGTGGCGACTTTTTCCCAGGAGGTTCAGAGAATCAGGAGAGGCAACAGGTTCCCGGTCCAGAGAGATCCACCCGATCCAAAACCCGTAGAGGCAGGAGACCAAAGAACAGAATACAGAAGCAAGCTCAGGTCGGGAACGAACAGGAATTGAACCCACCTAACCAGACCGAAGTTCAAGTAATCAATCTTTCCTCACATGATCTTACTTCAGATATGATTTCACTTTTGAGCAAAGGTCTTAGCTTCAATCCATGTGCCATAGGAGATCTTTGTAAACTTAAAATAGATCTATTCAAGTTTATTAGGAATTTAAAGTTGAAAAAACATTTTTCTGACAAAAACAGTACTGGTGTAGGCAGTAAGAATATTCCTGTGTTTACGAATACAAACGATTTTCTGTCAATAAAAGATGTACAATCTACACATTTACTTTTGTCAATTACTGATATGGAAGATTCACCATATGACATGAATAGACTTTTAATGGAACTTGATATAGATCCAGACTATAGTCTTTCTAGTGGTTTAAAAAACAAATCTAGATGGATACCGACACTTTCAGGAGGGAATGCTATAGATCAATTCCATAAGAGGGTACTAGAAGACATTGACAGGCTTAATATTAACAGTCTAGCAAAATCTTTCAAATACCATGACAACCTGACAATAGGAGAACGGGCAGCCCTCACATCGCTTAGTAGTAATGAACACATTGTCATCAGAGAGGCCGATAAAGGCGGCAATGTAGTAGTTATGAATAAAACTGATTATGAAGGAGAAATTCATAGCCAACTTGCAGATGCCACTTGCTATGAACTTATACCCTTCAATCCAATAGGTCCTTTGACAACCAAGATCAATGACAAATTATTGCTTTGGAGACAATCAGGTTTATTAAATGACCAAGAATACCTCTATCTAAAAATTTTCCGACCAACATACCCTTGGCTGTACACACTCCCCAAAGTACATAAGAACCAGCCCTTCCCTCCTGGCAGACCAATAGTCTCGGGCATAGGGGGTCCAACCGAAAGGATGGCAGAATACATTGATCTCTTTTTAGGTCCACTAGTACACAATCTTCCTTCATATATTCAGGACTCCAGACACATCCTGAGCATTCTTTCGGATATTCAATGGCAACCAGATACATTTCTTGTCACTATGGACGTTGTGTCCTTATATACAAGCATCAATATTGATTTAGGACTTCTTGCTATGGATAGGTTTCTAGGTAACCGACCCGCTTCACTATATCAGCACACTATAATGCTATCAGAAATGATGGAACTGGTCTTGAACAACAACTTTTTTGTCTTTGACAAGAAATGGTATCGCCAAAAGAAGGGGGTGACGATGGGATCTAAATTTTCCCCATCGTTTGCCAACCTGTTTATGGGCAATTTAGAATCTGATCTCATCTGGGGGGAAAAGGGCTCCCAATACATTGATTCCATAATTTTCTGGGGACGCTACATAGACGACTGCATTCTCTTATGGTCAGGCTCAGAAGGATTACTCATGGAATTCTTCAACTACTTGAACAGTAACACGTGGGAAATTAGATTCACAATGACGCATAGTCAAACCAGAATTGAATTTCTTGATATAGAGTTGTATGTAGCAAATAACATTTTACACAGCAGACTCTTTAGGAAATCCACCTCGTGCAATTCTCTATTACATGCTGACAGCTCACACCCTCCACACCAGATAAAGTCTATACCGTATGGTGAATTCTTAAGAGCCAGAAGGCTCTGTAGTGAAGAATCCCAATTCAAAGACTGCGTACATGACATGAGAAACAGGTTCTCTAAAAGAGGCTATGACAGTAATGTTATCAAACAGGCAGAAAAGAGAATCTACAAAACTGTACGAACAGACATTTTGCAACCCAAGAAACAACCATTGTCCACGGACAACACGATTAGGTTGATTACAGAATTACATTTTTTCCACCACACTTTGAGAAAAAGTAGGAACAAACATTGGGGGATATTGAAAAATGAGAGATCTTTAAGTCCGTTTGTCACAGACAAGCCCCAGATCTGTTTCAGGAAAGGCAACACCCTCAGAAATAGATTGAGTCCCACAGTACCACATGGTTTGCAAGCAACAGATTGGCTGTCCACAAAAAGCAAAGGTTTTTTCAAATGTGGATTTTGTGCCATGTGCAGATGGGCTAGACATAAAACTAAACAATTCTCCAATCCCAAAGGCGAATGTTTCTCTATAAATACCAACATTAACTGTCTCACCAAATATGTAGTTTACATCATCGAATGTAAGTGTGGTAAACAATACGTAGGGAGCACTATACGTGCCCTCAAGGACAGAATCTCGGAACATATGAGGGCAATTATCAAACAAGATCCGAAATACCCTGTAGCCCTTCATGTGGCGAGCTGCCAAAATTCTGAAAGTGAGAAAGTTGTCTCCTTCTATGGCATTGATGTAGTGAACTTGGGGATCAGAGGAGGAAATAGAGAACTAAAATTAAGACGTACTGAGGCCATGTGGATCATGAGAATGTACGCAGTCGGCCTAGGTCTTAACTTTGACTCAGAGCTTCAATATTTCCTAGGTGACTGACTATTGAAAAGACATCAATGATTAACCAGACACACATATCATTTATATGACTAACATGATGCAATTGTTTGAGGAGTTATGAGGTTGAACTTACTATATTGAATGTGTTGTTTGTCATGGAGGTATCTATCAGATATCAAGTTCGCCAATCGCACAACGACAAATGTATGTTTTTGCTTCATATATAGGTAGTAACTGTAGTGTGAATGATACGTCACATCACGATTACACTATACTAATGATGTTTTTTAATCATATTGAGTTGAATAAGGCTTTTAGAAATGTAAGAGAGGTTGGGGAGATATCGTTTTCACGTCTTCCACAACAAATACGACATTATGCGAGACTATTGCAACATCTTCTCGAACACAATTTATGAATCAGTGCACATGGACAATTCTATATTGGCATTAAGCATGTATTCTTGCCAGCACTGTATTTGTGGGAATATATTGCAATCGCCCACCACACACTATGTGTCATCGTAACCACGAAGATCATTGTTATGCCCCACCAGCATGTACACAATTCACTTAGAGATACATAATGGGCATGTCTCTAAACCTATACTCTGCACTGCCTTGGCACGATATTTCTGCCTAGATTTCACTATATAACGGACCTACAACTATGATGGACACCCACTCCTGTCCTGGTCTCCATCTAATGTTTCTATTCCTTTAATACACTTGGCCAGAATGACGATCGCGTCACCTAGGAAACGGGACGCTGTCTCTTTAACATATTCTGTCGGAAAGACGTTCGCGTCATCAAGGAGGCCGGACGCTATTTAAACGTCACACACTTCCGGGTCACGTGTCCGCACTTCGAACACGGAGACCCGGGAGAAGTTGGAAGAAGCAAGACGTTTTTAAGGTAACGTGAACGGATAGCTTTATTAGGGGCATAAGTTTAATATTTTGTAGCTTCAGAGTCTTACACTGCCTGGTCGGAATGTTTGTCTTACAGACATCATATCCGGACGAGGCCATTGCGCATTTTCATACAAAAACGCGACGAACGAAAAACTATAGGTAAGCTGCCTGAATTTATTTTTCCATGCGTGAAGTATAATACATGCCTTTTTGCCAACATATTGGTATTCGAATCTAACGCCACTCACGTATATCACATTACAGATATACAGTGATTGACTCCCATACCTTCTCCCGGATAACCCACAACAAGCGCATTCCGCTTGCAAGGTAACGCAAATATGATATAAACTATACTTAAACCAGTATATTGGGCGTACATAGCTCAGACAGGAGCTTTATGTGTCATGAATTTTGCGTATCCCAAACAAAGTGTCCCAAATATAAGGGTACATCATTTACTAGACAGAAATGTGTTTTCTCTTTAGTTTAACAAACCCTACCCAATTGAATCTCCATGTTGGCTCAAACCAGGTGTTGCAATGTTGTCCAGCATATTACTAATGGTCTGCTAATAACAGTCCATAAAATTGAGGAGCGTAAGTGCATATAAGCACCAGTACAATACTTAATAATTCGATGTCACATGAACAGCTCCACTAGTTTACTTTCTACATACCCAAAACATATATATTTCTCTTCAACTTGATTGCAGCCATTTTTATTCACGTCGACATAACAGATTGGATGGTCTTTGGCCCTTCCGGGTCGGAAGTATCACCGGAAGAGCGGTGAGCCTACCATTTAATAAATTATATGGCAACTAAACTCTCTTTTGGAGCTTCACCCATGAGGCCACCTATTGTCCTTTATGTGATTTCTTTTGATCAGACCTTAAGTCTGTATCTAATCACGTGCCTAGTTAAGAATAAACTTGTGATTTCATAATTCTAACTCTCCGACCTTTCTTCTTTTCTTTCTCCTTCTCTTCCATTGCCTTTTCCCTTTTCTTGTTTTTTTCAAATCTACTCACTTCAAATAATCATGTTAGACCGCTTGGTCCAGACACAACCATTGGAGGTATGTGTCAGATATTGTTTTATATTTCTATGGAAGCTATATCACAATGCACTATTTGCACGAATGAATTCTCACATCGATATAGAACTAAGCCAAGCACTTCACCATCCACTATTTCGAAAATTTTTGGCACAGTACATACACACGTGAATCCACGGCATCAATTAGGGTGCTTAAGTACACAATCGTTCACCTTAGTGCATGAAAGTAACAAGTCATCTGAAAGCACCTTAGCACACTAAAGGATGTTTTCCCACAACCATCTCAAGGGCAGTAGCGGTGGGTGAGATTTTGAAGTGGTGGGGCGCAAAGTAATTAGCATACATCACCGTAGCGAGCGAGTGCAGCGAGCGAGCCCGAACCCCAAAAGGGGGGTTTGGGGGGATTACCCCCCCCAAGAAAATTTTGAAGAAAAATCGTGCATTTTCAAGCAAATTTGATAAAGCAGGAAGGTCAATAAAGCAATTGTGAAAGTGCAGTTATTACATTAATAGATGGCATAACATAAGTAGCTGCTTCTTCAGTATCACCACAGAGCTTCATACATTCTGTCCTATTATGCTCAGGTGTTGATTCAGACTATAAGACTTTCATGGAAATCTCAGCTCTAAGAGTAGAAGAAGTTGCACAGCAGTGTAATGGTTGCCAGGCTCGTTCCGCAGGAGCGTCAGGAACTTGAAGAAAAGTCCACAGTCTTCCCCTACGGCCTTCCGACTCTATTAGACTCTAGAGTAACGAATGGCACGCAAGGGGAAAACAGGGAAACAAAACAAGGAAAGGCGGGGAAGAAAAACAGTCTTGCAACATACTAATTAGACTCTAGAGTAACGAATGGCAAGCAAGGGGAAAACAGGGAAACAAAACAAGGAAAGGCGGGGGAAGAAAAACAGTCTTGCAATATACTGAATATAAAAGAGGCAGCGCAATGCGCTGTTACCGTGATTCTGGTTGAGCTGAGCTTTGTACACACACTTCACATAGGTCCACGCAAGTACCCCAAATATAAATGGTATAAAGGTTTTCGTAATTTGCCAAGGGGAAAGTTTTGATAGGCAACACAAGCAACGAATCTTTCACCCTGCGGGAGACAGGTCCGGCCAGTGAACAAAGGTGAGCAAATCTGTGTAGTCTCCAAATAGAACAAACACTACAAAACTTTTAAAAACAGAGATAACAATGCATTTCTTACCTCAATCAGAATTCATTCACTTTTTGTAAATGAAATCCGCACGTCTTTCTTTCAGTGTAGCAAACTTGTCAATTACTTTCATGTTGAAGTCCGGTATCTTTTGGACTAGCTTGCTCTCTACAGATAGCATCGCCAAAGCATTTAGTCTTTCCTCTAGCATGGTGTTCCTGAGGAATGTCTTTATGCGCTTTAAGGCTGAAAAACATCGTTCAGCTTCTACTGTTGTCATTGGAGTCGTAATCACAATTTTTAGTAAAGTCACTATCTCTGTAAGTGAGTTTTCCATATGCAGTTTATGAATTAAACTCAGCAAAGTCAAGGCGCTTTTGGCCTTCCGGTACACAGGCATTCTGTAGAGTACAGATAGCTCAGTTCTCAGCTGCTCTTTTATGAGCATAGGATATGCTTCCACTGCCTGATTCAGAGCACGCTCAGGGAAGGATTCCTCATATTGTGCAAACTCTTTACTTTGCAATAAAGTTGCACTCACCAAATGTTTTGTGAATGAAAAACGTTCTTTTGCCTGCACAATTACAATGTCACATACCTCCTTTCCAATTCGAACCATAGAGGTGATGTTTTGTCTGCGGTTTGCAAAAATAGAATCCTTCGGCAGTTTGCTCTCTAAATCGTCAACCCCATCTCTCACTTTCATAATCTCTTGTACAAATGCAGATGTATTGGCTTTCACAGAGACAGTATCCAGGTCTTTTTTTTGCAACTGATCGTATAACACTTCAACAGGAGTCATTATGTAATGAAATAAAAACAGTAAGAACTGAAACTCTTTGTCTTCTAGTGTTCTAATAAAGCCATGGGCTTCACCCTGAGTTGTGTGATCAAAGTCTGCTCTGGATGATATGGCGACAAAACATTTATGAAGGCCCTCCATCTGTTCAAAGATTAAGTTGACTGTACGAGTGTGAAAGTTCCAACGAGTTGAGGATCCCCTTGGTACGCTTTTGTCCACAATCTCATGAAGGGCTTCTGTTCTTTTTGGGGAACGTGTGAAGAATGCTGCTATGCCTCCGATATCCTGGAAAAAAACTCGTGTTTCTCTGATCTTTGATACCGCCTGTTGCATAATAAGATTGAGTTGGTGGGCGTAACAGTGCACAAAATGAGCATTAGGGTACACATCTCGAATTCGTTTCTGTACTCCACTAAGGCTTCCACTCATTACGGACGCACCATCATAGCTTTGTGCGATAAGTTTTTGTTTTTGAGGCAGGTCCGGGAAAATTAAGTCCAGTTGATCCAGTATTGCTTTAGTGATGGTTGCTGCACTAGAGTCACTTAAATGTGTGAAGCCATAAAATCTTTCCACAACGTTTCTGTCACTGTCAAGGTACCGAAACACTAACACGGACTGTGTTTGAGTGGACACATCAGTGGTGTCATCAGCCTGAATAGCCACAAAGTCTGTGTTTTGCAACTCTTGCACAATATGGCTTCTTATAACTTCGAGCATACAGTCAAGGAGTTCATTTTGTATTGTATTAGAGGTGCCCTTAAAGACTGTAGCACGTGCTAAATGTCTTTCCAAATCCTGGTCTATGGTTGACATTAAATCCACTAGGCCTCGGAAGATCCCAGGTTTTGAGGAAGTTTCTGATTCGTCATGGCCTCGCAATGCCAGTTCGAAAGCACCACAGAAACGAATGCAATCAATGATCCTGGATAGATTTTGTCTGTTCTTATCAACAGCTGCATTGTGTTTTTGAATGGATTTGCGATACGCATCATTTATCTGCTGCTCAATTGGTGCGTCTTCCCCCAACATTCCCAGTCTTGTCAGGTTTTCCAGATGATTTCCTGTGAGCGCATGCTTCTTTATTTTTTCAGCGATGTGCTTCAGGTCGACAATTCCTTGCCGTGTCCAAGAAAAGTCACTGCCAAACAGCAAGCAGGGGAAGCAGAACAGAGAATTTCTTATAGGGCACCCTGTAAGCCAATCAGCTTTTTTGTACCAGGCATTTGAGAATGTACGTTTTGACATTTTTCCTCTGTCCTGGGTAGTTTGCTGTAGGTTTATTTCAGGCTGGTGAGGTCCTAATTGTTTTATCTGTAGTTTTTGTTCAAGTGGCCGTGACTGGAATGACTTTGTAATCAGCTCTTGTACTGTATTCATGATGGTGTGTTGCTGGCCTTACCAATATATATATTAAAGAAACCTGTCAATAATCAAAGTACAACGTATAAGGTGCAGTGCAATAATATCAAATTTCAGTATAAATACATTATACATATATCTTGTGGATTATCCTAATACATCTCAAATGACTGCTAAAAATAGAGCCGTACTCGCTCCTGCCTCTCTGTGCCATAGTGGTTGCTGGAGGCACTGAAAGGGACACTGCTTCAGGGCCTGGAGAGTGACCCGATACATAGCCCTAACTCCCATGTAAAAAAAATATTTAGCATCAGTTTCCTTACCTTTAACACTGGTCACTGGTGTTTGCTGGGTTGTAGCTGGGGTCAGGTGAGAGAGCAGCAAAGGAAGTTGGGGTCCTCTTGTTTTTTGCTGATAAACCTGTCAATAATCAAAGCACAACGTATAAGGTGGAGTGCAATAATATGAAATTTCAGTACAATTACAAATACATCTCCAACAGCTCCCCTTCCCACAAAATGACTGCTAAAATAGAGCCGCACTCGCTCCTGCCTCTCTGTGCCATAGTGGTTGCTGGAGGCAATGAAAGAGACACTGCTTCAGGGCCTGGACAGTGACCAGATACATAGCCCTAACTCCCATGTAAAAAAAAATATATAGCATCAGTTTCCTTACCTTTAACACTGGTCACTGGTGTTTGCTGGGTTGTAACCGGGGTCAGGTAAGAGAGCAGCAAAGGAGGTTGGGGTCCTCTTGTTGTCTGCTGATAAACCTGTCAATAATCAAAGTACAACGTATAAGGTGCAGTGCAATAATATGAAATTTCAGTACAAATACAAATACATCTCCAACAGCTCCCCTTCCCACAAAATGACTGCTAAAATACAGTCGTACACTGGCCAATCGGAGACATGGCAAGGGGAACCGCACGTGACCAGGCAGACTGAGTAAGCGTACTGTGGTTTAAAACCTATAACCTCCAGGTTTAGTACATAGCAATTACATTAACCATCAGAGTTTTACTTGAGTCTTACATCCTACAAACAGGGCATACAAGAAAATTCTGCCTCTGATCACACACTTATTTGCTTGTTCATTTGAAAGCAGCTATCTAGGTCGTGCTGTGTTGCGCAGGTGATACCTCTTTACAGGCTTGTATTGTATTGGTATTTATATAGTCCTATCTGGTCCCTTGTGAGACCCCAAAGAGCTTTCTGGATTGTCACTTAAGTAGCCACGCTATATGCAGAATCTTTGCAGCCCTTAATGCACCTGACAATCTCTTCTTGCATGGGTTTCTTAGGCACCCTTCTGGTGCATAGTTGTTAGTGTTTATTGTAGTTTGTTCCATGTGGGAAGAAGTTGGTGTAGGGCGTGAGGTTTGAGGGAGGGGTAGGTTGAAAAAGTATGGAGTCAGTGATGCATAGAGTGTTTGATTTGAATAGGGGCAGCTCAGCTGCACAAGCAAGTACTTACCTGGGTAAAGAGAGGGCGGTATGGCATGGAACTGTGGATGATACAAAGCAGGATAGAATGAAATTACTAATTCACTCTCACAACCTCACTCTCAAATACACTAAGTCACTTACACTCTCTCTTTCACTACCTCACTATCTCACTATATCACTCTGTTTCTATCTTAATACCTCACAACATCACTAACACTCACTACTTCACTCTCTCTTACAATACATCAATCTTTCTCTATCTCACTACCTCACAACATCACTACCTCACTCTCTATCTACCTCACTCTCTCACTACACTCACTCTCTATTTCAATACCTCTCTATCTCGCTACCTCACTCTCTCTCTGCTAATGCAATATGTCTAATGCAATATGCAACACATATGCAAACACTTAAGCTATTCACAATAGAAATGACAATAACATTTACTTAGGGATAAAAAATAATAAGCAATGCCAATAGCTCTACCTATAATATTGCCGAGACCATTGCATTGTAAATGCTTGTTTAATTCTCTTTTACCTTCCCACCACGAGAGTAAGCAACGTAGATATTAAACCTTCTAGGGCTCTTTGCAAAATGTATACCAGTCTTTGTACTACCTGGGCCGTGTGTAAACATCATACAATCGTACTGCTTACAATGTCAATGTATTCAGCTCATGTATGTATGCAAACCGCTTGTTTTGCACTAAAACTTTAAAAAATGTATATAATAAGTTCCAAAGAGCTGTGGCCTTTAATGCTCGATCCTCTTAAAGTATCTGTTATCCTCAAAATGCGTTTCACATTTACCAACAATATTCTATTGTATAAGTTACTTTCCTCCGCTTCGCTCTTGCCAGAGCATCCTACTTGTTAAAAAATCCTACTGCTAAGGCCCTACCCTGCCCATCACACCATGAACCAGGCTCTGTACACCACCATTGCACTGGCTTTCTTTTTGTTGCTTTGTACGTTCACTCCAATACAACACCATATTTTTCACAAATATAGGAAGGTTGAATAGCGCAAAGACCAATCATGACATTTTAACTCCGCGCTGAGATAGCCCCAGGCTTCCCCTTAATTTCCCAACAGTATTCCAAACTACATGCTGTTCTAAGGCTCTTGGCTTTGTCCCCAAAAGCGCACACACAGATGTCATGCACATTTAGAAGCATTCCTCATTGCCTCGAGTGAAACTCTACACAACAACACATGGCAGTTCTTGGATTTTGGGGGCTAGGAATGGGAGCTGGGTATGTGTGACCTAGTAGAGTTTCCTTTTCACCTGCAAAATAAGGCATGATACATGTGTTTATCTGATCAATCTAAGAGAATGTCTAGTTTCTTATTGTTCCTAATACTTGTATTGGCTATTCCTAAGCGCTGTCAGTATTTGTTAAAGGAGAACTGAGTAGTATTTGTGCCTTGCACATTGGAGAAGGATATGCATTTCCTACCCCTCTCTCAGAACATCCATCTTCCAGCAAGAGACCTGGAAACATGAATCAAAGAGCAATTCATCCTTAAACCAAATATCCCATATGTTAAACCACCCACATCGAAGCTTTGCGCTCTGAAGTCATATTGTGCACCCTTTAATCCACCCAAACAAATAAATGAGATGCAAGTTTGATCCATGGGTCGCTCACATGAGGTTGCTTTGGCTAGCACATTCCTAAGGGGTGGAAAGATATCTTCTTTAGCAGGAGGTGGTTGCAAAGGACAAATATGGCTTTTAGTTGAGGTTTGGAGACTAAATGTACCTGTGGTGCTGACAATCCTGACTCTGTTCCTTGAGCACCTTAAAACATTATGTGCTCCACAACCGATATTATGAGCAAGTGCATATGTTGCTGAGTTGCTCCATACTGGGTACATCTTTGATTATGTTAGGCCACTTAAGGCATAATGGCGATGTCTGTTAAACAATTATGTTTATTGAGATAAGCCACCAGTGGCACAATAATTCCCATCCATCCCATCACACTGACCCTCATATAGCAGCGATGGCTCTTTATATACTGTGAATACCGAACTCATGATAGCACCCACGTAATACTGGCAATTCTAAGCATACTGTCAGTCTCCAAGTCATGGTGATACCAGCCTTTTGCTTAATGCTCCCCTTGCATTATAGTGTGCATTCCTGGCAACATTTTGCCGTTCCTGGCATGATGGTGCTCACCCAAAGGGTAAAATTGGATTTGCCATCCCTGGTGAGATGGACTAAACGTTAGGAAAAATTGCTTGTCCTGGCATCACTGTGTCAATATTTGGCCATCTATTTGCATGCATTATCTAAAACCTACAATTAAAGCTGTTGATGGCGCGTTGAAGCAATACTGTGGTTTGAGGAGCAGATCCCCCCTTACATTTTACTGTTAATGGCAAGACATCTCAGAGTTTTGTGTATAGGACAAGCTGTGTTTGTCTATCCATTCGTGTTCTCACTAACCAACGTAACTTTTCACGCAATCAGGAGCTCATTCATCAATCTGTGCACCCATCTATCCCTGCACTCACTAACAGATGTATTCATCTATCTATGCACTCAAACACTCATTCACTTTCCCGACAATCAAGTCTAACATTCATCCATCAGCATACTCACAAAAGCTCGCACACACAACACAAGTCATATAGGCTCAGTACTTCCACTTTCAGAAAAAAGCCAGTCTGGCATCACGTTCTGAACCACTCGCCACAGAGCATGGGATTGCGATCTAGATTCCCCCTTGTTGTACGATGGGCAATGGAAATATTGCTGCGCTCAATCACGTGTGTTCTCAGCTAATTACAGATTGCAACTTGTTCACTTTAAGTATTTACATAGGCTTTACATACAGTTTTTTCCTGGCGTCGACTCAACCCATGCTGTGATTCCTTGGCCAAACATTTAATCTCCCCGTGCCTGAAATAATATCAGTAAAATCTGACTTTGTGTAATGTAATTTGGTGCTGGTAAAAAGCCTTTGGGCCAAGCTCGCGCTATTATGAACAACAAAAATGCATACACTGCTTGTTGGCGCGTAGTCCCACCGTTTCACAGAACTGTAAAACAAAAAAAACAAGCGCCTCTATTTATTACACAAGAACTCTTTTTATTACCCTCTGAAGGTTGAAAGAGCGAGTCGCCTTCACAAGATTTTGGAGCTGTGTCCTTCCTGCACTTTACACGCATATTTCCGCATCCAGTGCTTAACTCAGCTGCCTTATCAGTTATCAGGATTGTACACCTTTAATGCGGTGTTGATGGCGATGCCTCACCTTATTCACGAGGGGAACACGAGGAGAGTTGCCCCACTTACACCTTCCCATGGGTTGTGTGTGGCGTGCATCCCTGGGTTCAAGCAGAGATAAGTAACCCAGGAATGCGACCTTAAGTTGTCAGTGAGCACAATCAGCATGGCGGAGGCTGCCACGTCATGAGGCGGCTGACACGCGTGGGACAATTACTTTCTGTCATGGTGGATATCGTGTTCACCCGATGCATGTTTTGGGTGGCTGGTCCCCGACCCTGAACCACCAGTCTTCTTGGCAGCAGTGTCCCTAACGCGCGGGGTGGGCGGGTAGAATGGAGGACGGTGTGTGTGTGTGGGGGGCGGAGGGGGGGGGGAGAACGAGGCAGGCAGCAGAAAGGGGTGCTGTACCCCGGCGATGTGGCAGGTCACGCAGCAGGTGCACTAGATTAGCCAACGACCCAGCCCTCCCCAAGGCAGATCTCACTAACCCCAGGGAGTGAGAGAATATTTGATCAGTTACGGCAGTGAGACAACCATCTACACACTTAAGGGGTGACAATCCTCACACAGTACATGGGCAGACCCCTCATACAATAAAAGGTAAACAGCTCTCATGCAATGCAAGCAGAGCAGCAACAGCACACCCACACAGGAAGTGGCCATCCCAGCCACAGGCAGTCGCTGCAGGCAGTGCTTCTGTACCGTACCAGGGAAACCAGTGCCTGCAACAAGGGGGTCTGTGCAAGTGCCAGATCCGTACATCCTGCGGTCACCATAGCGCCCGCATACAAAGGCCCTACATCCGTACCCTTCCATCTCAGTTCTGTCCCGCATCGCTTAGCTGTAGCCTTTGGGTATGAGCTTTGAGGACAGCTTTAGCGGTCTCGTCATACTATTGTTTGACAATATGTAGTTAAAGGGACTTTTGATCAGGCAGCTTCATCTGATTGGGCAGCAGAAAGGGATGCTGTACCCCGGCGATGTGGCAGGTCACGAAGGTGCACTAGATTAGCCAACGACGTGCACCAACCAAGAGGGGCGTCACTGATATCTCCCATCGGACACAATTATTGCAAAAAGTAGTAAGCTGTTCAAGCAGAGGTAAAAGTAAATATGATAATGAAAACCACCCTCGGTGCACTCGCTGCCCCTTGGCCTAACCTGCCCTTCTGCGCGCAGCGCATGTAGCACTTAGACTAATGCTCATTAGCACATTTATTTAAGGCACAGGTGAAGAGCAAAAGGAAGCCACAGCACAACATACTGCCATTTAACAGTTTGCTGCTAAATCTACAGCACACGCACTTTTATTTCGTGAATAACTTTTGCTCTCTTTATGTCCTCTCGGGTGACGAGGGGGCTCTTTGAAGAACCACACCGTGCTTTGCTTGAACGCGACCCTCGTCGATTGCGGTGGTTAATAGCTTAGCTTCAGAAGCAATTTGCTTCTGAAGCTAAGCTATTAACCACCGCAATCGACGAGGGTCGCGTATGTGGGATTCAGACAGACAGTCAGTCGTGGACGCGGCCGCGTTGGCCTTCAAGAGCTGGGCTGGGCTGGCTGGCTCACTTGTTTTGCGGTATTCGAGGCAGCATTCGGGCTTATTCAGGTTATTACAAATACAAGCCCGGCCGTTTCAAAGTTTGATTGCGAGAGTAGATGAACAAATCAAAGGCCTGTGGAAGTGCTGCAATGTCGAGGTGGTCAAAATAAACCCTCTTCTTAAAGGTTTTGTAAATTAAAGTCAAGTGCCACAGCCCACAAAGGATACTACAGCGGTCTGCATGGCGGGAGAGAGAGAGAGTCACGTCACCTACTTGATAATTGAAGAATGATGTGATGACGATGATTCGATCGATGATGACGATTCTTTCCGGACCGTTGGTCTCTCTCTATCTACGTGTCGCTCGCTGCTCACTGAATCGCGATGAAACAGAGAGAGCCCCCGCCCCCACACTTGCACTTAAGTACAATTCAGAAAAGTGCAAACGTCACGGCGTGCACCGCGCACGTCCCCGTCTCCAGTCCATGGCCAATCACTCCACCACCCACGACGCGCGGCATCCAATAGTGGATTGCCTGTCCTTCAGCGCGGTAAACCAGCCAATCCTGGAGCTGCATATGCGCCAGGATTGGCTAGGGGGTCACAGAGATTCCTCGCCCTGGCGCGGCGCCTACTCAATCAACAGGTTAGACGAGCCCCCCCCCCCTGGCCCCTTCGTTCTGTGCTGGTGAATCCAATTGACGGTAATGCGCATGCGCGGGCAAGTTTCCGCCCTGATGCCTCATGCGCGCAATTTGAATGTGTTGATTGATGACTCACTGTGTGTTACCCAGGTTACCAGGCCGGCCCCACCCCCTGCGCACTCCCGGTAAGATCGTGTCTATCCCGATTCCGAAGCGCTGTGCTGCGCTTCATTTAGATGCTCCCTCTCTGACTCAGATGTCGCAGCCGCAGGTGCGTCCAGGCTTAGTGGGGGGGCTACGCCCATACGCCCCAATGGACGCACCGCTGCTGCTCAAGGGCATAGACTTATGCATGAGATTATCCTATGTGATGCTTGTCTCGATTGCTGACCTGAAGTGGTGTCTAAAGGTCTTCCAACAAATGTACATATTCCCAAGTATAGCCCCTTGTTTTCTGTATTATTTCCAGCCCTGAAGATTCGCGAGATGCGATGAAACACGTGTCGGCTGGTTGTTCACAAGCTGTGATTGATTAAAACAAGGAGATCAAGAATTCTTTACAAACATCTGTTTATTCTTTTATATTCATTTGCATATTGATATTGTTTCTCTGCACTGTGCTGAATATTTGCATTTGACATATTATGCTCAATTTTTGTACCTTTCAAGTGTGTGCATAGGGTATGTTTCTCTTTGTCACGTTGGATTAGTACAGCTCGCTGACTTCTCCTTTGGGTGGTTATATTGTTGTCCACTCACCCAGTTGCACCACACCCTACTTGATCCTATAGTGCTTCCATAATGGCAGTGCGCCCTTTCTCTGACATCTAAAAACCATTTTTCTTCCTGTTTGTTTTCTCGCCGGGTTGGCGAGGATTGTCTGGATGCCGGGGAGTGTTTGTAGCTGAAGTGGCTATGGACTGATTCTTCGGCGGAGTCCGTGAGTACAACGGAACGGTGCCTGCGGAAGCACCGCCTCTCCCCTGTTGCGGTGTTCCGTTATCTGGCTCTCGCCGCTTGCGGAGCCTTTCTTTGTGGCATAGCGGGTTACTGCGAGCCTTCCGCCGCGTAACGCCGTATGTGAGAATACATTTGGTGCAGAGTTAGACATTTCAGCGGGTTACTGCGTGCTGAGGAGGCAGCGTTACGCCGTCTGATATCCACGATTTGGAATTGGTGTTTTGAGGACATTACAGCGGGTTACTGCGTGCGGCTGCAGCGTAACACCGTCTGTATTTTGGGATCTTTTCAATCAGTGCTCTATGTGCGGAGCTTGGCGGTGGTCGCAACCGCAGGTTACCGTCGCTGGAGGAATTTCCTTTGGAATCAAACTTCTTTACTTTGGCTGTGAGAATAACAGCGATTTTTGTTTTCTTTGATATTTACTGATACCATCTTTCTAGGTAGGGGGGTATCCAACGCTTATTCCAGGGAAGGCTTCTGGATGGTACTGTTGAGTAGCCTTCAGTCAGGGTGTCATTCAACCTTGTCTTGCTGCCTTCCCATTCAGCTGTTCCTGTTGGTTCATAGGTCCTGCATGGCTCATAGGATTTACAAGCAGGGTAGGGGTCTGGATAAAAGCATTTGTGTGGAGAGTATGTTAATGATTGACTATACACTGATACTTTATTCTGCTTTCCTCGTCAGATGGTGTTACAGGGTGTCATATGGTGTTTTGTTATAAGCATATGCAGAGGACGCTCAGGTATTATTGACATCTGTGATCTAGCGAGAATTGATGAGAGTAGTTTGTGTACAAAGTATCTCATTGTTGTGTTTATGTCTTTTCAGAGCCTTTGTCCCTGCTGACCCCTCCCCTACCTGGTGTCCCTCGCTTGATAACTCGAAGACCCTGTGGGGGAACCCCATGTCAGGGTACTTGGTGATGTCAGGAGATGGTCCTTTATTCTACTGCAGCTGAATCCTGCGAAGCCAAACCTGACAAAGGAAGCAGGTGCCAGACTGGAAGTTCAAATTCAGTGACACATTAATCAGCCCCTAATTCATTCATGTCAGTTGAGGCAGGGCAGGTGTGCTAACGAATTTTTCAAAACTGAAAGCACTTAGCAGGTGCAAAAGTTCAAGCTCATCATTTCAGGATGCACTTACAGCTAAGGAAGCAGGTGCCAGCTCAAATTCAGTGACACATTAATCAGCCCCAAATTAATTCATGTCAGTTGAGGCAGGGCAGGTGTGCTTTTCCCCCCATAATCTACAGTGATGAACCAGAGGGTGGCAGTGATGTACCAGAGGATGGCATGGGTGAACCAGAGGGTAGCAGTGGTGAAACAGAGGCTGCTGTGATGAACCAGACGTAGAAACAACATGGTCGCGACCGTTGGGACCCGACAAGTAGGTTCGCGTTTGCGAACTGGTAAAAAACCCTCGCGAACTGGCAGAAATCCTTGCGAACACACAAAAAAAAATCTGCGAATTCGCGAAAGTTCGCGAATTTTGCCAATTGCGAATTCGTGAATTCGCAAATTTGCGAATCGCGAATTCGCAAACTTCGCCCATACTTACATTTTATTAAAAGTATGTTTTCTTCGGCAGCTGATCTCGCAGCAGGCGGGGCGGCGTGCTTCAGCACTAGAGGAGCATCCACTGCTGCCATTACGCCACATCCTCTACCCACTCCCAACTCGTTTGATTACAAATTAAGCACTGCTTATTCCACCTCTTTTTCTTTACTCTTACGGGGGGTCCCAGTAATTCCAGAAATGGGATCTAATGAGCCACACATAATAAGGGTCTTGGTCTTTTGACTCACATAGCAAAATGTGGCTGGGAAATCATGGTGAGAAATCTCAACAAGACACCTAGTAACGTGTATTGCTGTATGTAAAAGAACTTCAAGAGGTGCCCCAAAACATAGCCCATCTAAAATGTAATGCTTACTTCAGAGATGAGCATAGGGTCAGAATAGAATCATGGGGGGTAGGGGAGTCAGGCTCCTTCCTGATTGGTCAGAGGGTTTGAGATACAAAGATGGTGCAACAAAGGCCTCAGGTTTGTCACCATCTCTTATTTCTGGAGGGGTGCTGAGATTCAGTCCTGGAGGAGCAACCACAGCTGGGTCTGTGGCTGTAAACAACAAAGATGAAGCACCATCAGGACCCTGTGATTGGAGAACCAAGTAATAAGGCAGTTTTGGTTTATAAAGACATGAATGCATTCAGAAGATGAAGCTACAAGGGTGGAGTATATTTCATTGTGGTGATGCAATGACCCTGTGGAGAGTTGTGGGTGATAAGATAAACAGTGTATTTCAGCATGGACATCAAAACATCTGTAGAGTTGATCAAAGGAAAGACAGCCAGGCAATTGTCCCCAGGAAAGGCAGTATAAATGTATAATAAATACAACATGCTGCCAAGCACTCCAGGGGGAGCTGTACGCACAGTGCAGTTTATAGGTAATTAGAACATTGGAATATTTAGAGCTCCATTGAAGGAAATTGAGTTGTTCAGACTTATAATGGCTGGTATAAGCACAGAGTTCCAACATTTTAATGTTTGTCTTCATTTTTCTCCCTTTTTAATTTAGAACATTCTACTCTTAGTGGGTGGAATATCCTAATTGCTCTATAGCCCTTCTGCCTCGGGCAATACCGGTTGTTACAGGCCCTCTCCCTCGTTATAGGCCCGAGCCGCAATAACTCGGGTTCAGGGCCTTTAACTCTCGGCAGAAGGCTACAAGGCTATGCAAGAAACATTGATGCTTTGAAGCAGGGGCCATCGATCGGGGCTGCATGGGAGAAAAGTATTAACAACCTTTTTGGTGACAGCTGTGAACTAGGTGTACTGGTTTATAATGTTAATTGTGATTAATCTCCGGATTACAATCTGGGTGAGTTGCTGTATTTGGGACTTGTTGAAACAAAGTGGATACCTCTCAGTCATATCTTAGCTGGGGTGCAGGTAATACATACTCTTTGAGCAGGACTGATGCTGCAGGTGGGGAATGACTCATATTAGCAACCAGATTCAAAGGTTAGTGAAAGATGAAGGTGAAAGGTGAAGTGTGGCTCAATGATTAGAGTGGCAGACCCTGATGCAGAGGTCTAGCCTGGGACCAGGGTTCAATTCCCTGCCTCGGCGGGTCTTGGGCTCAAAATTCCACAGACCTGATAATTCTCGCCTCGGTGCCTATTCCAATCATGGAGTCCCACTCTGCAACTCTGGGCAATAGCTTGCTTAATCTCCACAACGGCCCCCACAACGCTAAGGATGCCTGGCCTCCAGGGAAAGCCAGGATGGGTTCCACAGCGGTATTCGTACAAGCGCCTTGAGACCCTTGCGGGTGAGTGGTGCGCTATACAAGTATCAATTTACAAAGAAGGGTGCCTGAGGCCTCTTGAAGTACTGCCCGGGTGTGAGCCATATTGAAAGAACAGGAGTTGCCAAGCTTGTTTCTGGCCACCCAGGAGGAGCTGGAGGCAACTCCCATCAGTGGCCCTGGAACAATGTTTTGAGTGGGGATGCGACCATCACTGTAACAGTGCGAAAATCATAGGGATTGTGAAAAATCCAAGCATCACACACAGAATGAGTAGAGCAAATGAGCCACACCACTTCATCAGGAAAGAAGTAAGGGGTTTGGAGCACACTGTTGCAAATATATGACTAATGCATGGTGTGGGAGCGCACTGTAATTTACAGACAGTATATCTTCCTTTCAATTAATAAGACAATACACTGACATGGATCTTTGCTAATAAAACTACATGGAGCACAGACGATAATGTATGGAAATTGGGTTTCAGCAAATATCTGTCATTTGTACATCAGCAAGTAAAGTGTCTTTATTTGTTTTGATCCTTTGAAAATATTTGTTTTCATCACACTTCAGAATTACTGAAAAATGTGCTTCATTTTGCTTTCCTATCTGAAATATTTTTACAGTTCATTTGCAAATATTGAAATGTTGATGTGTGTTACAGAAAAACTGACATCCTACAGCCTTTCATTTCACTTCACAAGACTGTCTGATAGTTCATTTTAAAAAATTCCCTCAATTTGCAGTCAGAGTAAAAACACGGTAAACACCATTTTACACCTTAAAAGAATATGCAGCACTTTGATAGAAGACATAGCCTGGCAGCTGTCTTTGAAGCATAGCAAATGTACCAAGTTAAAAACAAAATATAAAGTCAGCTTTATTGCTCATTCCCCTTATAACATCTAGCACGTTTATGTTGGGGGTGCTGCAGCACCACCCCCCACACACACTACGACTTCCAGCACATATGGCTCTTATTCTCAGTTGTGAAACACGTTGTAGCCATGGATATCTTTGTCTCTAGTGCACCATTTAAGGCTACTAACACATGGGTGTGTGGCTGGCAAGATGGCCAACTGGGTGTGTTGAATCTGAACAACCGGTTCGCCTGCACGTTCCTTAGACATCCTACAGCCCACCAATGTCCAAACCCTCTGCAATGACCACACACTGGTAGTGAAACTTGGTGTGCAGGCAAAGGGGCTACTGAAGCTGTGCCCTGAAGCGAATAAATTGACCGGAGTACTGCTGTCGCCCAGTGCCGTGGTGCTGCCTGAGAGGCCCGGACCTGCCACAAGGAAGCGGGTCATATCCCCACCTGAGTTCTTAGTAGCGGGGGCTTTCACAGCAGCGGTGGGGGAGACATGAAGTTAGCATCCGGTTCCTGCTTCTGGCCTGCTGGAAAATAGGGTTTGCGTGGCGGCAGTGTAGCCGGCCTGCACCCTGAAGACACGTCGGAGGTGTGGCCCGGGCCTCAGGAGCCCCCTCTTCTGTTGCACTGGCAGCCGATGCGGGCCGATACATACAGATTGTTGATGGCAGAGATGGGGCTGAGTCCCCTTGTTCCTTTGCCCCAATGACTTGTGCCTACCCCGAGGAAGACAGTGGTCTGCAGAGCTGTTCGACTGCAGTAGTCGGGCAAGCCACGTCTCCTCTGGGGAGCCATCCAGGCTGTTGAAGCCCTTTGAAAAAGAAGTTGCACCTGCCCCCCTGCAGTGGCCCGACAGGCCGGGTGCTTGATGCCATGCCTCGTCTGCAACAACAAGTACGTTTTGAGGATTCTATCACCCCTTGCTTTCCTTCCACCTGGTGGACTGCTGTGGTGTTGGGGGCACTTGGAGTACAAGTGGAGACAATTGCCCATCTTGCTCCCCTCCCTACACATCTTGGGACCCCGTGTGGTGCTTGAAAAGAGCTGGAGGCACCCTCGCGGGGATCCACATCACCTTGGAGATTGCCAGATGCAGAGAACTGAGGAGGAGGCATGGCATAGGCCTCGCTGCTGAGGACTAACACAAGATATCCCGTCCTTGAGGCATTCTAAGCACTGGTGGCCCTCACCCTGCAGAGTTCTCCTGTATCTGGGGCCAGAGTGCCTGCAGTTGGAGTAGACTGATACACCCTTAACTACAGTGCTGTGTGGGGGCTTTGAACATTGCGACTGGGGCTCCCTCCTTAACAGTCCCTGCCCCACGGACCCCAACAAAACAAAATTAACCTATTTACTGCCACTGGCCGGACCGGGAGTCAATCAGACAACTCAGATGGGGACATTCAAGGGCCCCAGGGTCCTACCGGTGCCCAAATATTGGTGGCTATTGAGACATCCAGCGCTAATGTTCCAGCCAAGATCGACTCTGTCACCCGGAAGTAAGCTTCCTAGGGGCAGACCTCTGCACAGTTGCATTCAGATTTAAGGAAACAGAACAACATGTCTGAATGCAAGAGGAATTGTCAACCCGTAGGGCCACAGTGGTGACCCACAAGATGGAGACCCATAGATTGAAGGTGCGAGTGGAGGATGCTGAGGGTTGATCCAGGTGTTGCAATCTATGATTTACGGTGTTCCCTGAGGGGGTTGTGCCTGAGCTATTTCTGGAGTGATGGATCAGGGAAATATTTAGAAGTCTGTGTTTGTAGAGAGGACCCACTGCTCGTTGATTGAGGTCCCAAGGCAGCGATAGTGGGGATCTTGGAGGGGACGTCGACAAGGGGCATCGCAACATAAGCGGTCCCGGAGATGCAGGAGAGCAGCCTTGGAGGCCCGAGTGGTGGTGTGACAGGACGGAACCTGGACATAGAGGCCCGGAGACAAGAGAGAGAAAAGAGAAGAGGCCAGAGCACCTGTGGAGTTGTTCACCGCTGCAGAATCAGCAGACAGTGGATCGGATGTGGTAGAAGACACACCGGACTTGGAACATAAATGGCTTTTCTCATTCGTTTGACTCACAATTAGTTACCGCATAATAGAATGCATTCTATACTTGGCTCACTTTGGCTCAGTGAGAGATGACCCAGATAGTCCATGGCCTGGCTGTGTTTTTTGAATGGGCAAGAGAGGTGATCTGGTATAGACACTGCCAAGACTGCTGGAGTTGCGGCATTGGTAAATGTATCCACAATGTTGTGGGGTTATCAGTATTTTGAATTCTATGTGGGGCATTCGGTGCGGTGAGGGTCTTGCAGGTGGGACCATGGTTCAGTGGCACTCCCCACCCCCACATCTTCTCTTCTATCTGCTTGTATTTCTATGAGACAGAGCTTCACCTTTTCTTGTTTTTTCTGTTCTATTTCTTTTTAGGTTTGGGAGGGGGGTGTTTTCTTTCTTGGTATTTCATTCTGCAATAGTTAGAGACACTAATTGGGTGTCAGGAGTTTGTGGGTGGGCGACAGACCTCTATTGCCTTGCATAAGAACAGTTATCCAGTCGACATGCATTCCTATTTTGGTTGTGGGCCATGGGTGGTGGAGAAGATGGTGGAACAGACGTGAGTTTGGAGTGTTGTTTGGGGGGACTTCATTTTTTCTAGTTAAGTTTTGAGTGGGAAGGCGCATAGTTCCGCCACAACTTCTTGAATAGTATACCGGGCTGCAGACACTGTGCAGTGGCTACAGTACGATGCAGGATAGGTTGCCAGACACCCCACACTACACCATAATGTCCTGGAATGCCAGGGTTGGGCAGCAAGGTGAAGTGAGGTCCGGTCATGAGTTATATCTGATGTTATAAGTTTGATATCCTCTTGCTTAAGGAGACCCACCTAAAGGGGACTCAATGTCATTTTCTGGGAAGAGGGGCAAACATTGTCCTGGTACATGGGGAATACACCTCAGGTTCGAGGGGAGTAGTAATACTTGTCAAAAAACACCCCCCATTCATGGTGTCGAGAACATGGATTGACCAGAACAGTAGATATGTGGGATTCCAGGGTTGTTCGGGTAGGACGACAATAACTCTACTGAGTGTCTATGCACCACCTCGCCTCCAGCAGCCGGTACTTGTTCAGGGGATGGTGATACTTCTGGAGGCTACTTCGCTCATCCATGTTGTAGGAGGGGACTTCAACAATGTTATGCTCCCGGCCCTATATCATTTAAACATGGTGGCCACCCCAGCAAGATCCACACCTTTGTTAAAATTTGCACACTCCCTGGGCCTCAGCGATATATATGGAAGCGGCATACTTCCACAGAGACTTCTCTTACTTCTCCGGGGTACATAAGGTTTTTTCCCGGCTGGACTACATCTTGGTCCCTGCGGGCGAGGCTACAGTGAACATCCGAACAGACTACCTAGCTAGAGGCCTGCCAAATCTCTTCCCCCGTCTTGATCACTATGGAAGGCACAGGGTGTTCTTGTGGTGTGAGTTTGCACCTAAATGCACGGGACCTGAGAGACACAGAGATTGCAAATGAAATCAGAATTGAAGCAGTTATACTGCCAGGAAAATCAGGGGGTCGTGGATTAGGGGGTGATCCTGTGGGAGGCCTATAAGATAGTGTTGAGGGATAAGGCACAAAATATTCTGGTCCACAAAAAGCAAAGGGAGGCTGCCTGAATAGACAGCCTAGATCAGCAGATCGTGGCCCTTAAGAATTCCACTGGGGCCCATACTGATCCACACGCTTTGTGGTCCCTTGAGGTGCTCCTGCTGGACCTGGCTGTGGGAGAGGTCCGTGGACTGTTACTGTGCACACAACATTGTCTTTAAGATGCAGGACACAAGGCGGGCAAGTTGCTGGCCTGGCTTAGTAGGCAGGAAATGGCATCCCACTGGATCCATAGCATTGTAGATGGGGCAGGTGAACCCATTCAACTGACAGTGCCATAGCTGAGGCCTTTGCTGGCTGTTATACCTTGTTCTATTGGGCCTGCCCGCTGGCATACGCACGTCGAGTAGCCGAGTACTTGGCTGGAGTGCATTGGTCGGTGGTGCAACCCAAAGATCGGAAGGCCCTGGGCGGTGACATCACCATGGAGGAGGTCACGCCAGCCCTTATAAAATTGAAACTTTGCAAGATGCCGGGGCCAAACGGCCTCCCAGCGAAATTCTTTAATGGCTACTTGAGTTTGTTGCCCCCCCAACATGCTTAACCTTTTTAGAAAGTCAAGAGATCATGGGGCACTACTGCCAGATCGCCAATGTGCAACCATTGTTGTGATCCACAAACAGGGTAACCTCGAAACTGACTGAGACTTCTAATATTGAGGTGATGGTGATGTGCTGGCTATCTTCTTGCCACAAGGCTCCTGTCGGTGATTGTCCCGCTCATCCATAGGTACCAGTCCAGATGTATGCCGGCTGGGTCGACAAGGCTCAACCTTCAATGTCTCCATAATTGGATATCGACAGTTGCTTTGAGGGAAGACCCCCACATCTTTTTGGCATTTGACACAGAAAAGGCATCTGAATCCATTCATTGGCCCTTTCTCCAGCAGAAGCTCCGTTAATTTAGTTTCGGGCCTCCCTTCAAGTAGTGGATCTCCTTGTTATACCAGGCCTTCTTAGGTCTTTTCAATACAACAAGCGCCCGACAGAGATTCCCCCTGTCTCCTTTGTTGGTCACTCTCACAATTGAACCACTGGTGGCGGTGATTCACTCCTACCAAGATATCTGGTGGTTCAGGATCTCAGGGTGGGATAGAGAGGAGGAAAAAGTCTCACTCTACGCAGACGGCATCCTGTTGTATGTCACTGATCCTGTAACAACTGTAACGTTGATCCTTTCTACCACTGAACTCTATGGGGGGCATTCGGGCTACCATAATAACTAGCATAAGTCAGTGCTATACTGTAAGGGTCCTGAGTCCTTACCTAGAGCTTGCGCGGGAGCAGAGATTGGGCTGCACTGGAACTGGGATGCGCGTTCCCAAATCCCTCTTAAGAATGCCCCCAAGACCAAAAGGCAACTTGGTCCCAAAAACACTCCCAAAGGGGAAGGAGGAATGGAGAAAATAATAAATAAAGAAGAGACTGGTCCTGAGCTTGTCCTCTTCAAATTCGTCTATCTTCCTCTTATGTCAGCAGATCGAATTTCATGAAAAGCATCTACAGTTCAAGAAACAAGAAGAGACATGTAAACATGCTTTACTCTTTCCTAATTCCCTTCTTTCCCTTGGATTGCTACCTACCCCAAATTTAGGAATATTTGCCTCTCCTCTGTTTTCCTGAGTATTCCTCTCAGCACTTGGTACTCCCTGAACCATATAAAACCTGCAATACACAATCTCTGTTAATACTGTAACTGCCCCCTTTTTCCTATCTTTTCTATTTTCTTGTCACCCTCTCTGTACTTACTTCTTAATGGTTCTGGAGTCTTTTCTAATTTTCTTCTGCCTTTTAATCCATGTATGTTATTAGGCTTCCCTATATGGTACTGACTAATGTTTTTCTATTTTCTTTTCAGTCATTGGAAGAGTCACAACAACATTCAGGTAAGACTTTTTCTTATTCTCGCTTACTGTTTCCTGACGTCTTGTCTATGACTAACTATATCTTTTTTCTTTTCTTTAGGTCGAGGATATCTGCTTTTAAATCAGGTAAGTAACATTCTCAAAACTGTTTCATTCGGCAACTGCAACGTATATCTACTCGACATTAATTGCAAGAACTTAACTTCGGTATTCTGCTCTTCCGTTGATAGGGGGCGCTGGTCGGCAAACTTCACACTCCGACTTACACGACCGTTGATGTCTCTTCAGGTGAGTGAACTTCTCTTGCACTTCAAAATCTACAAATAATTATCGGTAACACCTTGAATACTATGGACTAGGAAACCCGGACGAAAACTCAACGGGAAATGTCCTGAAAGACTATTCTACAATGAGCTTTTCTTCAACGCAGCTGTCTTTGGTAAATTCCTCAGTGAAGTGCGCATTTATTGGTAAGCGCAAGCTTCACATTAGCGTCAGGGACTAGACACCTGTGGACGAAACACTAGACTGCCTCCAGAACTGGAGGTGGCGGCCATCTTGAGGTGTCTGACTCGAGTCAGTCTCGACCAGCAGTTACTACTGGCAGAAGTCTTTACATTTGCAACCCGCTCTTTCCACGTCAAGGCCCTAACACAGGTTCTTGTCATCAGTGGGGTCCTGACAGTACCCCCCAACAAGGGAGGCTCTACCTTCTTGGGTTTCATAGGGAATTGCTGATGAAAGCATTTCACTAATTTGGGAGCATGTACATCTGACTCTAATTCCCATGACCTTTCCTCTGGACCGTAGCCTTTCCAGTCTATCAAATAGAATAGGTTTCCTCTCACAATCTTTGAATCCAAAATTTCTTTAACTTCAAATTCAACCATAATCCCTATTCTAAAGAAGCCTGGTGCCGATCCTTCCTCCCTCCCCAACTACCGTCCCATATCCCTTCTTCCGTTCTTGGGCAAAGTCCTGGAATGCCACGTCACTAAAGTCCTTAGCGCATTTGTGGAGGATAGCGGCAGCTTAGCCCCCTGTCAGGTGGGTTTTTGTTCTTTCCACTCCACCGAAAAGGTAGTCCTTTCCGTTATGGACAAACTCAGAGAGGGGACGGATGTTAACTTGCCCCAGGCACTGGTCCTCCTTGATTTGTCCGCCGCCTTTGACACGGTTGATCATTCCATCCGTCTCACCCGTGTCGGAACTGGATTCGGAGGTAAAAACCTGCGCAGTTCTGCTGGTGCCTTTTTTAGCAAAGAGACATGGAAGACTGGATGTATTTTCAGCTGAGATAAAGTGCGGTGTTTGCGTTGGTGGACGATAAACAAGTACACAGGTGATAAGGACTTGAAAAGAGGCAGAGCGAACAACTAAACAGTCGACCGCCGTGATGGAGAGGGATGATAACAATTGAAAGGGAAGTCCAGAACGAACTATCAGGGCGACACCGCCTCCAGCCTTCCCCGCAGGCCGGTCGACGCGTAGGGCATAGTAGGAGGAAGGGAGGGCCGCTAACAAGTTTGGCAAAGAGTCTGGGCAAAACCAGGTTTGTGTAAGAAACAGAAGGTCTGGTTTATAGGTGTCTAGGAGGACAAAGAGTTCAGAATAATGTTTGACAGCCGACCTAGTGTTGAGAAGATAAGCCGAGATTGCAGGTGCGGGGCAGGGCGAGGCGGAAGGCCCCCATGCAGTCGCTGAGGGGGGGAGTGGTGAAGGCATATTTGCAGGTAGAGAGGGGATGGGGTTGATCTGGCTGAGGCCGAGTTTAGCAATGTAGGCAGCGGTAGGGGCACCTAGCGGCCAGGGGACTTGACATGAACAGAGTTGTTCTGAGGAATAAGTTAGTAAACAGGCATAGTGGGGTGCCCCTAGCCCCTGCCGGCCACGGACGGGCGCAGGCGTGCTTGCCTTTGGCACGCCGCCGGCGCGCCCACTGCGAGCGTCCGCTGCGTGTGCGCATGGGGCGAGCTTTAATGTATTTGTTCCTGAAAATCCATTCAAATGGTGGCTACGATTATCTTAGCACTTGGGATAATAGTTTTATTTTCAGCTTGATGTCTTTGATCACTTGATCCTAACCTCAATAAGGCATCGGGTTTGCCATTCTGGGCTCCTGGTCTGAAAGTTATGACAAAGTCATAGTCTGCAAAGTAAAGGGACCATCGAAGTTGCCTCGGAGTTATCGTTCTTGCTGATTTCAAAAACTTCAGATTTCTGTGATCTGTGAAAACAGTAACTTGGTGTTGAGCCCCTATGAGGTAATGTCGCCATTCCTTGAAGGCGCCCTTTATTGCTAAGAGCTCTTTTTCTGTAATTGTATAATTCACCTCAGCTAGTGTCAACTTCCGTGATCTATAAGCGACTGGATGCAGCTGTCCAGTGACCTTATGTCGTTGAGATAACACCCCTCCTACTGCTTGATCCGAGGCGTCCGTCTCAACAAAAAATGGTTCGGTTGTGTCAGCATGCAAAAGTATTGGAGCAGTTGTAAAGTCTTTTTTTAATGACTGAAAGGCTTCTTCCGACTCTTTCGTCCACTCAAAGCGAATACCTTTTCGGAGTAAACGTGTAAGAGGTAGAATTTTTGGGGAAAATTTGTTTATAAATCTTTGATAGAGGTTTGCGAAGCCAATGAAACTTTGAACCTCTTTAACACTTCCTGGAGACTTCCACTTAATCACGGCCTTGATCTTTTGCTCGTCCATATTTATTCCAGTTGGAGATAAGACAAAACCCAAAAAGTCTACTTGTGAGACATTGAAGGCACATTTCTCTAGTTTCACGAACAATTTGTTCTCCCTGAGTTTCTGTAGTCCTCCTCTCACTTGTCCGCGGTGCCTATCCTTATCAGATGAATAGATCAGGATGTTGTCAATGTACACTATGGCACACTGGTCTATATAATCACTTAGAACGTCATTGATAAAGTATTGGAAAGCCGCCGGGGCATTGCATAAACCGTACGGCATAACTAGGTATTCGAACAGTCCGAATCTTGTTCTAAAGGCCGTCTTCCACTCATCTCCTTCGCGCATTCGAACAAGATGATAGGCTCCTCTGAGGTCTAATTTGGAGTAGATTTGTGCCTCTTTTACTTGGGCTAGCAAATCAGAGATGAGGGGAAGAGGGTACTGATTCTTTTTGGTAATCTTATTGATTGCACGATAGTCGATGCAAGACCGCAGATCTCCATCCTTCTTTGGCACAAAGAATAAGGGTGAAGAGACTGGGGACTGTGACGGCCGGATGAATTTGTTCTCTAGATACTTATCCAGATACTCGTTCAAATGATTATGCTCCTTTTCAGTCAGTGCGTAAACCCGACTGCAAGGTAGATTTGCACCAACTTCCAAATCAATCTTACAATCGTAGACTTGGTGTGGTGTGAGCTTTCCGGCTTCAATCTCATCAAATACATCTTCAAAATCTTTATTCTCAGGTGGTATCTCCTGGGAGTCTATGACACATACCGATACTCCTGTCATACACAAGGATTGAGCTGGATTTCCTTCATTGTTCTTGTCCTTGGTTGCCCAACAATTCTTTCTGCAATACTCTGAATCCATCACAATTGTTCGGGAACTCCAATCGATGGTTGGGTTATGTTCTGTCAACCATGGCAGACCTAAAATGAGCTGAAATTGTGGTGCATCAATTAAATTAAATTGAATAACTTCCTCATGTCCATCATTGGATATTAATTGGACTTGGTCTGTGTGACTTACTATAGGACCTGATGATAGGTTGGTTCCATCTACTGCCCAAACTGGTTCACTCTTGGGTTTTAATATAGCTCACAGTCCAACTTTAGCTGCAAACTTTAAGTCGCAGAAGTTTCCTGTAGCTCCCGAATCGATCATTACTGACACTTCGGTTAACGTTACTTGTCGGAATTTGAGCGCCATGGATAGTATCAAGTGTGGAGCAGAGGATTGTAATGTATTTGCGACTTAGTACTCTCCAGGAGTTGAATTTTGATTAGCATCCACTGGTCCAACTCCTTCTACAGGTGGTGCTGCGAGTTTTCCTTCGGCTTGAAGGAAGTCTTTGGCTTCTTTGGACAATTTTGTACAAAATGCCCACTGGAGCCACAATACATACAAAGGTTACTTGTTCTTCATTTCTCTTTTTCTTCTCTTGTTAGAGGGCCCCTTATTGTCCCTATTTGCATAGGTTCAGCACTCGTGGATCCTTCAATCGTTCTGTTTCCTTCAGATCGAGCCTGATCAAATCTAGGGATAATGCCTTTAAAGTCTCTTTTCTTCTGGCCCCTCCTCTCACCTTGACGGAAGTCAATTTCTAAAACCAAGTCCACCAATTCCGATATTCTTGTGGGTCTATTGGGTATTTGAGCCAGAGCATCCTTGAGTTCGTCTCGTAATCCTCTATAAAATACTGCGTCCCGTTTGCTTTCCGGCCAATCTGTCTGCACCACAAACTTGTTGAATTGAGCTAGGTAAGCTACGAGGTCTCGATTCCCTTGTCTTAAGTCGATTAACTCGTTATCCTCTGCTTGAGAAATTCTTCTCCGATCGAATATCCGAAGAAATTATTGCCTGAAACCTTCATAATTCTGATAATGGAGTCATCACGAGAAACCAAAGGCATCGACCACAATGCGGCGTCGCCATTTAAATATGACAGAATAAAAGCTACCTTAGATTGTGCATCAGGGAAGATTGAAAGGAGGCACATGAAATGTAAACTACACTGTGTGATGAATATCTGTGCTTTCTGTGGGTCTCCACCAAAACGCTCGGGGGGGCCAATGGAATGACGGGGGATAAAGAATGAATGACTTGTGTCGTAACTCTATTAGGGTCTTCAGCTGAAAAGGTGGAAGTGTCTCGCCCTGAACCCTTAGGGTGTTTTAGTCTTTGAGCTAATTCTGCCGTTTCCTTTCTTGAGTTAACTACTTCCTGCCTCAAACTTTGATTCACCTCCCTGACACCCACCAACTCTTTTTGTATATTTTCTAACACTGCTCCCAAAGTCTGTAAATTAATTCCCTCAGTCATCTCTGCTCAGACGCAATTAACCACTTGGGCACTTCACTCTGTCAGGGTCTTGAGTCCTTACTTAGAGCAGAGATCGAGCTGCACTGGAACTGAGATGCGCGTTCCCAAATCCCTCTTAAGAATGCCCCCGCGACCAAAAGGCAACTTGGTCCCAAAAACACTCCCAAAAGTGAAGGGGGAGTGAAGAAATAAAGAAGAGACTGGTCCTGAGGTTGTCCTCTTCAAATTCGTCTATCTTCCTCTTATGTCAGCAGATCGAATTTCATGAAGAGCATCTACAGTTCAAAAAACAAGAAGAGACATGTAAACCTGCTCTACTCTTTCCTAATTCCCTTCTTACCCTTGGATTGCTACCTACCTCAAGCTTAGGAATCTTTGCCTCTCATCTGTTTTCCTGAGTATTCCTCTCAGCACTTGGTACTCCCTGAACCATGTAATAACCTGCAATACACAATCTTTGTTAATACTGTAATTACCCCCTTTTTCCTATCTTATCTATTTTCTTGTCGCCTTCTCTGTACTTACTTCTTAATGGTTCTGGAGTCTTTTCTAATTTTCTTCTGCCTTTTAAATCCATGTATGTTATTAGGCTTCCCTATCTGGTACAGACTAATGTTTTTCTATTTTCTTTTCAGTCACTAGAAGAGTCACGACAACATTCAGGTAAGACTTTTTCTTATTCTCGCTTACTCTTTCCTGACGTCTTGTCTATGACTAACTATATCTTTTTCTCTCCTTTATGACGAGGATATCTCCTTTTAAATCAGATACGTAACATCCTAAAATAGGGGTCTTCAAACTGTGGGGCGCGACCCCCAGGGGGGCCGTGGAGTGATAAGAAGGGGGTCGCGCATTTCCTTCACACTTCTGCCCAGGCCCATAGCTTCCGCCCCCTCCTTCCCCGTAGTGTCTCTCAGCCCGGGCTGCTGCAGTGCAGCTCGCGCTGCTGGGAGCTCGGCTGGGACGTGTCTGGAGTCTTATCTCCGGCCGCCTGAGCTTTTCACAGGTCTTTAAAGACCATTTGCATATTTACATGCCTTTGTTAACTGGTTACCTAGGCTTAATTTTTTTAATGGTTCCAGTACCCCCTGGGTCCTACTCTGCCTATTCCTTACCTTTGTATTTTTACACTTACTGCTGTAGTGTGAGAATGCATTTAATGAAAAGAAATATAAAGTTTGGTAGCCAAAAGAAAAATGCCTGTCGTGTGTTGTTTAAAGAGCCCGCAGAGACCTGCTCTTCACACTAAATAGAGTTATAAATAAAAAAGTATGTATTAATTAGCTATGTGACTTTTCTGTCTTTGTTCTCTTGAATTATCAGCCATGGATCATTGAGGCAGCCCTAGAACAAAATTAAAAGTGCTTTCTATTTATATTTGTTGTTTTAAGTATTCACAGATAAGTGCTAAACATACAGCTTTAGGTGATTGCTTATTTTTTTCGGGGCCATCAAAATAATGAGCTGTATCGGCACATTATTTATTTCCTCCACCCTCGATCTCTGATTAATGCCATTATAGCAATAGTTTATTTTATATACGAAACCCTACGCTTCAAGTTTCTGGGAATGCACCCTGCATTCAGACAACTCACTCCTCATTCTCGCCTTCACTTTCACGCTCTCCCTGCACTCACACTGATCACCATGCACTAATAGTGATCACAATGCACTCACAGCGATCACAATGCACTCACAGCGATCACAATGCACTCACACTGATCACAATGCACTCACACTGATCACAATGCACTCACATTGATCACCATGCACTCACACCATTCACCCGCTCTCCCTGCACTAACAGTGATCACAATGCACTCACACTGATCACAATGCACTCACACTGATCACAATGCACTCGCACTGATCACAATGCACTCACACTGATCACAAAGCACTCACACCATTCACCCGCTCACCCTGCACTAACAGTGATCACAATGCACTCACACTGATCACCATGCACTCACACCATTCACCCGCTCATCCTGCACTCACAGTGATCACAATGCACTCACACTGATCACCATGCACTCACAACATTCACCCGCTCACCCTGCACTCACAGTGATCACTCTGCACCTCACCCTGCAGTCATATGAGCACACTACTCACCCTGCACTCATGTGACATTTCACTCACCTGTCCCCCCCTCACTGCTCAATCTGTAGCTCACTCAAACAAGGCCATCACTAACCATGCATTAATTCGTCCCACTCTGCACTTACAGCCGAACCCAAATTCATATGGTCACCTCACTCAACCTGCAGTCTCTCCTTTTACCCTACTCTCGCACTGTTGCATTGCTCACCGTGCAGTCACTTGGGCACTCTTGTCACCCACACAGGGTTTAGAAATTTTTGTCAGGAGGGGGTCCTTATGCCTAAAAATGTTGACAGGGGGTCTCGGCATCCAAAAGTTTGAAGACCGATGTCCTAAAACATTCTCAAAACTGTTTCATTCGTCAACTGCAACGTATATCTACTCGACATTAATTGCAATAACTTAGCTTCGGAATTCTGCTCTTCCGTTGATAGGTGGCGCAGGTCGGAAAACTTCACACTCCGACTTACACGACCGTTGATGTCTCTTCAAGTGAGTGAACTTCTCTTGCGCTTCAAAATCTACAAATAATTATCGGTAACACCTTGGGTACTATGGACTAGGGAACCCGGACGAAAACCTGACGGGCAATGTACTGAAAGACTATTCTACAATGAGCTTTTCTTCAACGCAGCTGTCTTCGGTAAATTCCTCAGTGAAGTGCGCATTTACTGGTAAGCGCGAGCTTCATATTAGTGTCAGGGACTAGACATCTGTGGACGAAACACTAGACTGCCTCCAGAACTGGAGGTGGCGGCCATCTTGAGGTGTCAGACTCGAGTCATTCTCGACCAGCCGTTACTCCTGGCTGAAATCTTTACCTTTGCAACCCGCTCTTTCTACGTCAAGGCCCCAACACAGGTTCTTGTTGTCTGTGGGGTCCTGACATATATCTTCCCTACACCCCTCTGAACCCCACCGGTCACCCCTCTCAATACTTGGGCATATATGTGGCACCGCACACGGAAAAGTGTTTCACTAGAAATTTTGAAAGAGTGATACACACTTTCCGGGATGAAATGGTATGGTGGTGTGTGTTGCCCCTAACATTGTTGGGAAGAGTTGCCGTCTTCAAAATGATTACACTTCCAAATTACTATATGTCATGCAGAATACATACTACTGGCTCCCCGATGCCATGTTCGCCAAGCTGGAGAGTGATATGCGTTCCCTGCTGTGGTGCGACAAACACCAGAGAACAGCCTTCTCCACACTTCAGCTTAACCCGTATAATGGAGGTATAGCACTACCGGACGTTAGGTCCTACTACTGGGCAACACAGCTGGTGGTTATTCACACCTTGAGATCATTCCACCTATTGGTTGTAACACAACCAATTTTCTGGCAGCTCCTGTCTCCACTATGGGTGAAAGGGTTACGACAATTGCTGCTGGCCACTTAGGTGACAATAGAGACCTGGCGAAAGGCCGCTTGCCGAATATATAGGGCTTGTAAGTTTACATTAGAGACACCGCTATATGAGGATGTGTGATTGAACAAGATCGGAAAACAAGAGGGGTTGGAGCCTGGGATCTATTGGGGATCTCTTGTGTAGAAGAGCTCCTTGAAGGTGGTGAGCTGGTACAGTTTGCAGCTCTCCATCATAACTACTCCATGCACAACAACCAATTTCTGAAATATGCCCTGCCACACCATGGTCAGAGGGCATAAAGATGCTAGATCTAACCGAGTTTTCCCCACTGGAGGGATGGCTGCTACAGGAAGAGCAGTCTTCCAAGGCCATATTCCACACATAAAAAACATTCAATAACCATATGCTGGACAGATTGGCCAAATTGAGAGAAAAGTGGTGCCTGGTGGGGACAAGGATGTGGACGGGCCCTGGTACACCCAAGGGAGGTCGAGATGAAATCCCGCCTACGACTGATCCAACTTAAAAACCTCCACCAGGTGGACTACAACAACAACTGGCTACATTGAATATTAAGGGTGTCCTCCCCGGACTGTCTTTGATGTGGGGCTGTGAGGGGTTTCAACATACATACCCTCTGGAGCTGCCCAGCTATCCAGGTATACTGGACATGGGTGGTGAGACAACTGTGTCAGTGGTGGGTGAAACTATTCCGCTTGATCCCAAATACATGATGTCGGGAGTGACAGGTGATGCTGATATTTCTAGGCCATAACTTCATTTTTCTGATCTAGAGCTGGTGGTGACTAAGCATGATGTGGCTTGATACTGGAGAGTGCCTGAGGCCCCGACATTGGTGGAGTGGAAGAGAGGAATAGACTTATATACGGCGGCTGATAGGTCACATACCAAAGATCTTGGGCGGGTGGTTGAGATACTATGATATTCCTCTCTCACCGGGAGCTGTAACTCCCTTGCCATGAGTGTATTGTCGTGACATGTGTGGGAACGTTAGCGTAACAGTTACTGTGATTTATTCTCTATGTGGAAATATCATGTAATTGCCCTTTGAGATTCCACTGGAGGGTCTGAGTGTGTGCGCGTGCCTCCTATGTTCAGTATATATTGACGGGCACATTTATGCCTGCTTGCAATTGTTTGTTGCATTGTTCTTAAAACGCTGTGAATGCAAACAAAAAACAAATAAATATATTTAAAGAAAAGACTACTAGCACATTCTTGAATGGTCTCTACTGCAAAGTCCATGCACAATCAAGTTCAACATTACCTGGACGTCACTTGATTTGTAAGAAGTGCTATCCTGAGTGCGGCAGATTGAAGGAAATGGCTTGGAGGCCCTTGACTAACAGACTGGAAGACCATGCAAGGAACCTCAAGCACATTTTTTCTGAATATATTTCTAGAGTCAGCAAGTTCTGACAATGATACTTGAGGGGAAAACAGCCTCTACATGAACCAGTTACTACGCAATGTCTTTACCACACAATGCAATTACCATGCATTGCCTTTACCACACCGGTGTTTCCCATGCATATGCCTTTGCCACGCATGCCTTTAAAATTAAATGCACTGCTCATTATTCCACATATACCATCAGTCATGACATCGGAGATGCAAGTTATAGTTACCTTAGGGCATGAGTTGTAGTTACTTGAGATAACTATAACTGCTGAATTTCAATGGATTTGTGTGTGTAAAATCTGAACCTAACTATAACATCTGTTTAACTTTTGTTTTCTTCAGTGAACATATATATATTAAGTATACGGTTGATATTTTAAACATGAACTGATGTTATCTGATTTTAGATTCAGTTGAAAATATTACTAGGTTTTAATAGTATTTTAGCTTTTTATGAACTGCAGTTTTATTCGTAACATGTTATGCACGTTTTTAACCTCTCTTGCAATGTATGGTTGTTTATTACACAACCTATGAATTTCATGATTGTTGCCAAGCCAGTGTATTCATACGGAGATTATGAGATGGCAATTACCCTCAGTCCTTTAAGTTGCAGTGTAAGCATATAATGTACAGGCATTTATGCAGTAACATGAAGGATAAGTATTTCCTTTATGTCTTTTTGCGCGTCATGCACCTTTCACTTTAAATGGGTGGCCCGCCCCCATGACTGCGTCATGTGATCAAGGCTTTGGCCGAAACACGTCGTGACAAACTGGTGTTTGGGTTCGAAATAAATATTTAAAACACCGAAGAATTGGGTCTCGCATCATCCTTTGGCAGCACATGCTGAGCTGAGTCAAGCTGAGGACGACACATACCGCATATATATATATATATATATATATATATACTCTGAAACCTATATATATATACTCTGAAACCTATGTTTTTTCCAGTGAATTTTTTTAAATAAAATTTTTATTTTGAGTTTGAGTAGAATAAGAACATAAAAGGGGCCCCTGAGGTGCCACACATTTCCCCACGCACAACAGAAAGCATTAGCATTGATATCACGTGGGAACAGAGGCACATCAAGTTCAGGCTGAGGCAAGCAAGGTCAGAACCTTAGTACTACATTTCCAGTTGGCTCGGTAATGGAATTGTACAAAGTATAGCTAATCAGCAACATCGAGTCCAAGTTCTTTTATAGTCAAGTGAGAGAGCTGTGGGCCCTGCAATACGTACCCCAGTGGGCCCAAGAACAATAAAACAAAAGCAACCCCCCCCCATTCCCCCCTCCCTCCCCCATGGTGGCGACTCCATATGACCAACTCACAAATCATCATCCACACTAAACTTGAAAGAGGTGCAGTGATCTTATGGAAGCGGGACAGACAGCTGAGGGCAACCCTTTAGAGAGGAAGGCAACCAAGGGTCCCCACTGAAATTGAAAGTTCTTAAAGTTACCAAGGAAGATGTCCGCCATTCTTTCCATACTTAAAAGCCTCCATAGCCTCGAATGCCACAGGGAGATTGCCGATGCCCCTTTCTGTTTCCAAGCAGCGGCCAGCGTGAGCTTGGCAGCTCCTAGGTAGAGCCACAAAATCTTCTTGTCCGCCCGCGTCTGATGTTCAAGACCGGGTTCACGCAAGCCCAACAGAACAGAGGCAATGGAGTCCTCGATGGGGTAATGAAGAATATCTCTGATATGCGAAAGAATTTCCTCCCAGTAGGGACGAATCACTGGGCAGTCCCACCAAATGTGGCGGAAATCACAGAGGAGCCCACAACCCCTCCAGCATTTGTCGGATGTGGCCGGGTATATGCGATGAAGCCTAGGTGGGCACAGATACCAATGCATAAGAGTCTTTAGGTGCGCTTCCCTCAGATGCAATGAATGATTAAACGCAATCAGATCCCGCCATAATGCCGACCACTCGTTGTCAGAGATATCTCTCCCCAGCATTTCCTCCCATTGCTCCATATAACGAGGCCTAGGTGTTACCGCCGATTTAAGCAGGAGCAGATACAAAAAGGAGATAGTACCCTTCATGGTAGACGTCCGCAGTATGAAAGCCTCGAATGGTGATGGGGGTCTCGTAGCCGCTTCCAATGTTCCAGGCGACGTGGCCCAGTGGAGCAACTGCACATGACGGTACCGTTCAGACTGGGGGATCCCGTAGTCCCTCATACAGTTGGCAAAGGAGAGAGGTTCTTGCCCATGAAACAGATGGGTCAATGCCCTGCAGCCTCCCTCCCTCCAAGCATCAAAGGCCCCCTCTCGAAGCGCCGGTGGAAAAGCTGGGTTGAAGTGTAAGGGCGTGAAGGGTGAAGGAAACGTAGTCCAACGCTCATCCGAGGCCAGGGTGTCCCAGACCTTCAGTGTTGTACCCGTGGGGGTACTGATGTAAGCGTTTAGAGGGCGGTCTTCCTTTCGTTTCCACGCCAGGTCCCAAACAGATCTGCCAGCTACGCTCCGGTCCATGTGGAGCCAGTGTTTTTCCGATGTTTGCTGTGACCACTCTACTAGCACCCTCAATTGTGCCGCTTTATAATAAAGCTGCAGGTCAGGGAGTCCCACTCCGCCCTCTGACTTTGGCCGACGCAAGACCGCAAAGGAAAAACGCGCCCGTCCTCCCTGCCATACAAATCGCAATATCTGAGTCCTGAGGTGTCGAAAAAAGACATTGTCTAAGGGAATGGGCAGAGCCTGAAATAGATACATGTATTTAGGAAGGAGAACCATCTTTATAGCATGGATTCTGCCCATCCAAGACAAGAATTTAGGTTTCCACCTGTCCAGTTCAGCTCGAGTCTTCGCTAACACGGGGGGAAGTTGGCCGAGAACAGCTTGCCTACTGTCGGAGTCAAATGGACCCCCAAGTAGACTATCGAACCAGTGGCCCAGGCTAGGGGCGTCAAAGGTCGCACACGCTCCACCTCAGCCTGCGAAAGGGTGAGATTCAGGATATATGACTTGCTATAGTTGACCTTAAAGCCGGCCACTGCTTCATATTGCAACAAGACCTCCCTGATACAGGGCAGCGAATGTTCCGGGTCCGCCACCGAAAACAGAATGTCGCCCACGAAGAGCGTGATTTTATATTGCTCTCCTGTGAATGGTAAGCCCTGAACCCCCTCATGCTCTTGCACCGCCACTGCTAAGGGTTCAATGCTCAGGGCGAACAGGAGGGGGGAAAGGGGGCACCCCTGCCTGGTACCCCTGGAGTGCGGAAAGAACGCCGATAAATGGCCATTCACCGCCACCCGGGACCTGGGGCTGCCAAAATGTGTCCGCACCATGGTAATAAATTTGTCTGAAAAACCGAAGGCCGACATTGTGTTGAACAGGAAGCCCCAATCTACTCGATCGAAGGCCTTTTCGGCATCCAGCCCAACAAGGACCGCCGGTATGCGGAACCTATCTGCTTTTTCAATTAAATGCACAACCCTACGCGTATTATCGTGAGTCTGACGCCCCTTGATAAATCCGGATTGGTCAGGGTGTATGATAGCCGGCATTAAGTCTTGTAACCTGCGTGCCAGAATCGCCGAGTAGAGTTTAGCATCTATATTGAGTAGCGCTATGGGGCGGAATGAAGCACACTGGGCAAGATCCTTCCCCGGCTTTGGCAAAATCGTAATCACCGCCTCCGCCAGAGAACCGGCAGAGGAGCCAGACACGGCCATGTCATTAAAGAGGGACACTAAAAAGTTGCAAAGGTCAGTGGCTTATGACTTGTAGAAGACGGCTGTATAGCCATCCGGCCCCGGCGCTTTGTGTAGTTTCAAATTCTTGATGGCCTCAAGCACTTCCTCCCTGGTAATCGGGCCTCCAACAATTCATTCCACTCCTTCGATATCTGGGGGAGGGGCAGGCACCGTAGGTACTCTCTTTGGGCTCCCGTATCGAGTCCGTCCCCCGCGTAGAGGTCCGCATAGAAGCGGCCAAAGACGGCCGCTTTCATTTCGTCCCTATGTTGTAATCCTGAATCGCACCGATATATTCGCGTTCCCTCCTATCGCGCAGCTGACGCGCTAGGTGTCTACCCACCTTATTCCCAGAGGAGTATGATTGTCGCCCCAGCCTCAACATCGTAAGTTCGGCCCTGTTATTGTAGTGGGCCCTCAGTTTCCCTCGAACCGCCGTTAGCGGTCGGAGGGTCGCTCTCGATGGATTGAGCTTATGCGCCTGTACCAGTCTAGCCACCTCGGCCTCCAGGTCTTCCCGGTCTTTCCGTCGCAACCTATTAAGATGGGCATTAAGGCCTAGACATGTGCCCCTGATAGACGCCTTAAAGGCGTCCCAAGTATTAACTACCGAGGTGTCTGACGGAGGGTTAAGTTAAAAAAAGTCCCTAATGGCTTCCCGCAGCGCCTTATTAGAGGTATCATCCCTGACCACCAAGGCTGGGAAGTACCATTTCCGCTGCCCGTTACCGGTCGACGACCAGCGGAGGTTGAGCACCAGCAAATTGTGGTCGGAAACTGAAAGCGGAAGAATGGTAGAATCCAGAACATCTCCCCTAAGAGCCTGGCTGAGGAAGACATTATCTAATCTGGAATAGGAGTGGTGTACATGAGAGAAAAATGTGTAATCTCGAGAGGTAGGGTGGGAAAATCGCCAACCATCAATCAGTCCCAATTCTCCCACCATCTGCTGTGTTGCGGCCGAGAACACACCTGTATCAGCCCTGTGAGCCCCAGAGCTATCCACTTGCTTATCCCACACCAAGTTAAAATCCCCCACGAGGAACAAGTGCCCATCAGCGAAGTCCCCCACCTTCTGCAGCAGATCCTGTAGGAACTTATTTTGACCAGCATTAGGGAGATACAATACTACAAAGGTACACAGTCATCCCTGAACAACCCCTTTCACCATCAGCCAGCGTCCATCCTTGTCATTGCACACCTCCACAGGTTGGAAGTGCAGCGCAGCGCGGAAGAGGAGAGCCACCCCTCTGTGTTTCGTAGATGCAGAGGACCTGTATATAAGAGGATATGCCTTATGCCTAAGGCGCAATTCGTCTTTGCGTGATAAATGAGTCTCCTGGAGTCCCACCACATCCAGCTGATGATCAATCACATACTTCCACACTTTCTGTCGTTTCTGCGGTGAATTAAGCCCTTTAACATTCCAAGTCCCTATACTAACAGGCATAACGTAATAGCATCCCAGAACCCGCTAATGCCATCTCGTGGGTCCCCCCTACCGTAGACCCGAACCCCCCGCCAAAGGCAATGCCGAAGATCGACCCACAACCTCCCCCCGGGCGCCACCAGCCGGATAGCAGGCCATTCTGAACCCTGGACACATCCCCTCCGTTCCAGCATGCAGTACTGTCGTCACGCACCACAACCACACATTCCATAGAGCATCCTTGTCACCACCATGGACCCCCTCTGACCCCTTCCCCCCTGACCCCCCAACCACCCCCACAACAAAGGGAACAAGATGAAATAACTCAAAACACTGAACCTGAACCATTCACCAAACAGTTCCAGTAGACCACAGTACGACAGGTCCCTCCTGGACTGGAAACGGGGCAGGGGTACCAACTCGGTGACCCCCAGGGCCACGGTCCGGGGCGTCTCCTCCAAGAGTACAGCCAAAACCCCGGTACCTTAAGGCCAGAGCCCCTCCTGCGCCAGACCCCGATGAGAAAAGAGTCAGGCCGCTCCAGATCTTTGCTGAGAGTCAGCTAACGTCGCTGAGGCCACCAAAGCCACTGCATCTCCCCTTTCCTGCAAGCTAGCAGCTCGAGCCGGCTGCCGGCGTCCGGGAGACAAGTCCACTCTATGCCATGAAGACGAGCGATGGCGCCTCCTTGACGGTGATGCAGTCGCCCCCTGGGAGGGTGCAATGTCTTCCAGACCTAGAAGATCCTTCGCCACCTGGAGGGAGCGACTCTGCGCCAACCTGTTCTGCCAGCGAAAGATGATACGAAAAGGATGACCCCAGGAGTAGGCGATGCCACGTTCCCGCAGGAAGGAGGTCACAGGGCGAAACTCCCGCCTCTTCTGAAGTGTTGATGCAGCGAGATCCTGGTAGAGCTGCGGACGATGGTCCCGAAATTGCAGAGACGAGATGGCTCTGGCCTTCCGTAGGATGCGTTCCTTTACTTGAAAAGTGTGAACACACACAAGGATGTCCGGCGGAGGCCCCCCCGCCTTGGCACTCTGTCCATTCTTACTTCCTGCATGTCCTCCTCATCCAAAATCTGCAAGAACAGGGCCTGCACATAGCCACGCAGGTCTCCCGCCTCCCCGTCCCACGGCACCGCTCGGATGCGAATATTGTTCCTTCGGGAACGGTTCTCTAAATCCTCGGTGTGGGTCTTCAAATCCAAATTCTGTTCCGTGAGGCGGATGATGTCTTGCTGTAGTTGGTGCACATCGTTCGCCACACTCAGGTCGTGGTCCTCCAGCGTCGCCACCCGCTCTCCAATGCTATCCACATCTCTCCGTACCTCCCTGAGGTCGGTTGCCAGTTGCGCACGCAGTTCAGAAATGTCCTCTTTAATGGAGGCGAAGAGCTCGGTCATAAAAGCCTTGGTGGCAGGCGCCTCGTCATCCGACTGCTTCGACGAGCCACTTGCTCCCGGAGAGGCTGGATGCTGCGATGATTTAGGAGCCCGGTCTTTCCCCGGTCTCCCCTTGCGTAGCGTGGTAGACATCGTGTATCCGCAGTCGTGGCACGAGGCAGGGCGTCCCACCCACTCCAGCTAAGGCCGGCACGGGTGCGTGAAGGCAGAGCAATCCTTTCCCGTCAGCCAGCCCAGTCCCAAGACAAGCGACCCCAGCTGAACGGCCGCCAGGCCCAGCGAGCAGAGACAGACCAAAAAGGGCAGCGGGACTACCCCGCCAGGAAGAGCGTCGGTACTGGACAATACTGCTCCCCTGCAGAGGCTAGTCGCACCCAGTCCAATGATGAGCTCCAGGGACCGTGCCTGCGCCCCAAGATCCGTGACGCAGGTATGTCGCTCCCAACGGAGAAGGCCTCCGCAGCCTCAATCCAAACCGCGACGTGCAGGGGTGGGGTTAGCACAAGGCATGCGATGCCCGTGACCAACTGACCCCCACTGCCCACTAATCATGCAGGCTCCTCGAAATCCGGGCCCAGCCCACAGTGGACCACTCGATGCCACCTCACATGCCACAGCGTCCAACATCAATTCACCAACTAGCTCGCTGTTCCTGTTGCAGGGGGGGAGTAAGAACGGCCGAGCCCGTGCTATGGATCACCACCACGCTGCCAGTGGGGTCCCCGGGGTGGCAGCCACCATGCCACGTGTTCTATATGGCCCCCTCAAAGTCTGTTACGGATCAAGGGGCAACCAGGCTCATTCAGGTCCCCACCGAGGGCCGCCGCACTCACCGCTGCTCCCAGGCGCCTTGATTCCCCGTGTGTGCCGATTTCACTGCACCGGGGCCAGTCCACTTCGGGCCTCCAGGCGATTGCTTGGGTACGGGGCCGCCACAGCCACTCCCCAAGCCAGGCCGCAATCCCCGGTCTCCAGCAGCCAGCCGGCCGTGCTGCGGTGACTGAATCACCCGAGTGCCGGGCTCCACCTCCTCCCGGGAAGCCGGGTCCGGGCAGCAGTCCGATTCCACCCCAAGTCCAGCGGCCTCTGCAATTCCAGATGCTCCTCCCAAGGCGTGCCCGCCAGCCTCTGCTCTCCCACCTCCACAGGCCTTGTGACGCCGCGGACTTGCGTGGCGGCCTGTCCCGCCGCAAATGCCGCCGTCAGCTTGGAGCGGCGCGGACAGGCTCCGACTCCGTCGAAAAGTTCACCGCTGTTGGCCACAGCCTCTTAGGGTGCTCCGGAGCGGTCCGTAGCCCAAGGGGGATCCCCGGGGCCGATGCTATTCGCAGCTGTGCAGGGCCTGGCGCAGGAGGGGACTAACAACACGTCCTACTCCGCCGCCATCTTGTCCAGTGAATTTTTAAGGTTTTTTAAATGCTATTTCCTAACTATAACATGTCTGAAAACTATGGGGCCCATTAGGATAGCGTGCGGAAAACCAACCTGACCGCCATGGAGGCGGAAATCAACCGCCCGCCATGATCGCGGAAAAACAGGCATGCGAATTAGGTTCACCGGCCACGAAAAACCGACCGCGGCGGTAGCTGCCAAAATAAAAACGCCCGACGCGTGCGGTGATGGCAAAACTCCGACCGCGGCGGCCGGAAAAGCAGCGGATAATACAAAACCGTCAACAGGTCCATCGGAGAGACCGCACGGGAAATTAGGATAATGCCGAGGGTGTTGCGGGCGGAACCGCCCACACCGACCGGCGCGGGCGCACCCAGGAGTGAATCGGGGAAATGGCGGACAAGCAGCAGCAAAGCCACCGCTCCGAACGAACATGATAAACATGGCGGCCGATGTGAAAACACCGCAGTGATGCCTAACACTGCATAAACAAAGTTGCCCTGCACCCAAAACATACAACACACATACACAGACACATAAATTACAAAATAAATATGCAGAACCACTCCCACAACACACCTTACCACCTAAGTCCAATTGGACACACCCACACAGCTGAGTATAAAGCCACCCCCTGCACTGACCACAATCCTTTGCATCACTCCAGAAGACAAGGCCATACACCACATCTGACAGGAGAGGCAAAAGAGCACAGCACACCCATCCACCAACCACCACCACAACCCCCATCACACCATCACAAACAAACCCACACCAAACAACACCCCACACACATCATCAACACACCCCTGCACCCACACACACCTCAACCCCCCCACACCATGACAGCACAAAAAAATGCCAAAATTCACTGAGAGTGAGTTGACAGTCATGGTCGACGAGATTGTAAAAGTAGAGCCACAACTATTTGGTAGCCTGGTCCAACAGACACCATGAGCCACCAGGACACAAATGTGGCAAAGGATAGTCCAAAGGGTGAATGCAGTAGGGGCCGATCCAAGAAGGAGATCCAGAAGCGGTGGCATGATCTCAAGAGGGTGGTCAAGGAGAAGAGGAGCAAGAACTGGACGCTGGCAAACGTGACTGGCAGTGGCCCTCCCGTCCCACAAAAGACATTCACACCATGGGAGGATAAGGTGCTTTCCATCCTTCTACCTGAGAGTCTCACAGGGGTAGCCGGTGGAGCGGAGGCTGGTAAGTACAGACAAATGTCCTACACCACAATGACAAGTACCTCCTTGCAATACCCAAACACCTTTTTAATGTCCATCCCCACCAAACATGTAGCCAGCCACCCTGCTTAGGAGGCCTGTATGGCCGAGGGAGGTCTGTACAACAACTCACACCATACCCCCTGTATGAAAGCTGAGCAGTATGGAGGCCCCCCCCACCCAGCAGCATGTGTCAGCCATTGCACTGTTTGACAAACAGACTTACAGGTTGGTATCCATCTTCACTGGGAGTGTGTGGCAGGGAGGGAGGCCTGCACAACTACTCCCACCATCCCCCTGTTCCACACCCCGCATCATGGAGGCCTCCCCGCCCAGCAGCATGTGTCAGCCATTGCACTGTTAGACAAACATACTTACAGGTTGGTATCCATCTTCACTGGGAGTGTGTGGGAGGGAGGGAGGCCTGCACTACTACTCCCACCATCCCCCTGTTCCACACCCCTGCATCATGGAGGCCTCCCCCACCCAGCAGCATGTGTCAGCCATTGCACTGTCAGGCAAACATACTTACAGGTTGGTAACCATCTTGTATTGGAGCAATGTTTTCGGGTGGGAGGGTTGTATCACTACTCCCACCATCCCCCTGTTCCACATCACAGCATCATGGAGGCCTCCCCCACCCAGCAGCATGTGTCAGCCATTGCACTGTTAAACAAACATACTTACAGGTTGGTATCCATCTTCACTGGGAGTGTGTGGGAGAGAGGGAGGCCTGCACTACTACTCCCACCACCCCCCTGTTCCACTCCCCCACATCATGGAGGCCTCCCCCACCCAGCAGCATGTGTCAGCCATTGCACTGTTAGACAAACAGACTTACAGGTTGGTATCCATCTTCACTGGGAGTGTGTGGGAGGGAGGGAGGCCTGCACTACTACTCCCACCATCCCCCTGTTCCACACCCCCGCATCATGGAGGCCTCCCCCACCCAGCAGCATGTGTCAGCCATTGCACTGTTAGACAAACAGACTTACAGGTTGGTATCCATCTTCACTGGGAGTGTGTGGGAGGGAGGGAGCCCTGCACTACTACTCCCACCATCCCCCTGTTCCACACCCCCGCAACCACCACAGCCACCACCGCCACTGCCACCAACACCACCAGGACCACCAGTACCACCTGCAGCAACCTCCCTGTCCCCAGGGACGACCAACCCACACCAACAGCTGTGGAGGGCAGGGAGAGAGTGCGTGGTCCCCCAGTGGCGAGGGAAGAGGTGTGGCGGCAGAACAAGTGGGAGGGCCAGGGTCACCACTAGACCTTGGGAGGAGTAGACACCATCCCTGGACCACTTCACCAGAGTTGTGGAGGCCTACCAAGAGGTCCAGGGACAAAGTGGCCAGTCGGATGAATTCATGAGGGAGCTCATCCTGCTGATGAGGTCCATCGATAACCGTCTGGGACAGATGGTGGACCTCATGGGCCAGCAAGTGGCGTTGCAGAGGGACAGGCCTGTGTCCCAACCACCACCTCCGTCCCCTCCTGTTGTGCCGCTGGATGACAGTGCTCCATCCTCCCCTGCGCCAACAGAGAGGGACGAGTCCCCTGATGTCGCTGGCCAATCAGCAGCCCCCCCCCCCCCAAAAAGATCTAGGGGGCGTCCTAAGAAGAGCCTGGGAGTCCCTGGAGGCAATGCACCTACCACACGCCAGTCACGGAGCCAGCCGTGAAGACAACCCTCTTCCCAACTGCATTCACAGTTTGGACTATCCTTCCCCACATTGCCCTGGCAATGGCACCTCACTGTTGGACTGGGTCACCACATCCATGTGGTCTCTACTCTTACAACTCATTGAACTGGACTGTCAACTCACTGCTCATTCCACACCTACCTGTAAATATCACCGCACCAATCACATGTACACTACAAAAATAAAATACCTGATGCACAATATTTTGAGTTGTGATTTTTATAGTGCAGTATTTACATATTTGCAGATGTCCATGACGTGTACCAATGATGTACAGTATGCAGGCCAGGAACCCTTTGTAGCACCTAGGGAGACACAACAGAACAACAGTCACTGGTGTCATTGTGGCAACACACAGATCACAGCACACAAAATAACCTAAACTTCACAGCCATATTACACAATGTCTAGCACATGTGCACAAATACAGTCCTATACACATCTCGGCACAGAACTTCCATTTCACAAACTACACACATGGGTGACAGTACATGTGGCCATTGGTTACTGCCACGCATAGCCATTCAGAACAAGAACAACATCAGACAATGTTCACATTGTACCTAGTCACCCACCTTCAAGTGAAGTAGCGGTCTATGAGCTGTTGGCGCTGATCTACTCCTTCCTCCTATCCACTGTCCTCATCACTGGATTCTGGTCCCTGAGCAGGTTGTGGCCTTGGGTCATCACCATCATCCAGGAGCAGGGGGACCCTCCTGTGGATGGCCAGGTTGTGCAGCATGCTGCATGCCACGAAGATCTGGCACACCTTCCCAGGGGAATATGCCAGTGCGTCTCTGGTCTTGTCAAGGCACCGGAACCTTGACTTAAGCAGTCCGAAAGTCCGCTCGATCACCCGTCGGGTCCTGCCAAGGGCATCATTGTAGCGGATGTCTGCTAGTGTCCGGGGATTCCGTAGTGGGCTCAACAGCCATGGGCGACTGGGATATGCTGAGTCACCTGTGAACGGCAATCACACATTGCAATGTTGTACAGGCAGAGTGCAGCAAGTCACACACAGCACGCCATTGCAGTAGTGATACTCACCCACAATCCAGGCACGTTCGGGATGCAGATTCTCCATCATCCGTGGCACCATGCTGTTCCTCATGATGTACGAATCATGGGCCGAACCGGGAAACTTAGCACACACATGTGAGATTGTCATGTCTGCAAGGCACACCACCTGCACATTCATGGAGTGGTAGTGTTTTCGATTACGATAAATGTGCTCCGTTGCATGCGGTGGCAACAGAGCTACATGTGTGCAATCTATGGCACCGACCACATGTGGGATGCCCCCAAGGGCATAGAAGTCACCCTTCACAGCAGCCAATTCACGTCCCCTGGGGAAATGTATGTATCGATTGCGATGTTGCATCATAGCCGCTAGAACATCTCTCAGCACCATGCTGAACATGGGCTGCGACATCCCCCCCAGCATTGGCCACGGTCTCCTGGAAGGAACCGGTCTCAAAAAAGTGGAGTGTCGCCATCACCTTGTAGGTGGGTGTGAATGCCGTAGGATACTGACGGCGAGACTGTAGGTGGGGCTCCAATAGATCAGACAGGATCTTCAGTGTATCTCTGTCCAGCCTGAATTTTCTGATGATTGCCTCATCCTCCATGTCCTGCAGCACTGTCAGGTGACGGAGTAGATTCGGCCTCCTCCTAGTCAAGGAAGGAAATGAAAATGTCAGTGATAAGCAACATGTGATGAGCATGGCACAGAGCATAAATGATGTAATGTGAAACAAAGGAGGACCACAGAAATGCATGGCACTTCAGGTGACTCGGCAGGCCAATAGCTACACACAGAGGGCACCCCTCTCCAGTGACAATACACAAGTGCCACAAACACATCTGGGACAGTGGAAATGAGACCCTGTCCTGCTGCCTGAGACCCTGTCCTGCTGCTTGAGACCCTGTCCTGCTGCCTGAGACCCTGTCCTGCTGCCTGGGACCCCTCACAACTCACTTCCGCCACAGGTCTGCCATATCCACAGTGATGTCAAGAACAGAGAAGATCCGTGCCAGTCCATTCACAAGTGAAGAGCTGGATGTCCTTGTGGATGGGGTGCTGGCACAGTACCCACGGCTGTTTGGTGGTCCCAATGTTGTGGTAAGTCGCCATGAAGGGAGCTGCAGGGCAGGGTGGTGACAGTACATGCTTGGGGATGTAGGGTGATGACTTACACTGACAGACAGGCTGTTTCCTGCTCGAGGAAGTGTGTGTGTTGCACTGTGAGTCTTTCCTAGGCCTGTACTCGTATGTGTGAGTGGGGGGTGTTACATTGCCGGCCATACAGAAACTACGGTTGTAAGCCTTTTAGATGCCAGGACAGTGAACGCTTGTGAGGAAATTTAAGGGTGCCCCTGTAGTCAGAGTCAGTGTGAGCCACAGAGTGGGTTCTGTGGCAGCATACCCACATGTTGAACATCAGCAAACTTACATGCTACAGTTGCTTCACACTCATTAGTGGATATACCCCATCGGTGGCCTGCGCAATTTCGGATTTACACACTGCTATCGATGCATTTGTGTTGAGGCATCATGGATTTGTGTGCATATCATGGAGACTAGGGACCACAATGTGTGCATGCATACACTAATAGTTATGCCATGCAGAGGGTACGCCCGGTTCTGGAGGGAGGGAGGTTACTGTGAGTCCAGAGTCTGTGTCTGGCTGGTGTAATGATTGATGCTGGCATCTTACATTGTGTAAATGTTGTTTTGCCCTTCTTTACTCTCATGCCTGCAGCTCAAGGTACACCAACGTAAGGCCATGTGGAGGGACATTGCAGCAAAGGTGCGAGCCCTGGGGGTATCAAACAGACGACACACACACTGTCACAAGAGGTGGGACGACATCAGCCGACTGGCTAAGCAAGTGGCAGAGATGACCTTGGGTATGGTACCACGCACAGGACGTTTGGAACGTCGCACCATTACTACGCTGATGGCACGCATACTGGCAGTGACCAATCCAGACCTGGATGCACGTCTGAAGGGGCATCAGCAGCAAGACAGAGAAGGTGAGTATCTGGGGAGGGAGAGTTTGTCTGGGAGTGGATGCATGTGTACGGGGCCGGTGCCAGCGGTGACACATGTGATGTGCGTGTGTTGCCATGCTGTGTCATGTGATGTGAGTGGCAACTGTGATGTGTGCCTGTATGAGGCATTGCACCACCATGGCCTTACTGTTCTGCCCATGCATGCAGTTGTCAGTCCTTGACAGATTTTATGTGTCCACATGGTCTCTATGCTCTGTGATGGTGTTGTGAGTCCATATTGTGCCGAACTGCAGTGTCCATTTGATGAGTGGCACATCAGGTCTGTGTACTTTGCATGCATCCATGATGTTTGAGGCCCACTCATCCGACGATAATGTGTAGCCTGATTGGCACATGGTGTTTGCTATGGCCTAGTTGGCATTGTGGCATGTGTAGTCAATACAGGTGTGTGTGGTCCCCTCTGATTCCCTGTAGGGGTGTAAGTGGTGATGTGTGTTGTGGCTACATCATGTCCATGGTGATGGTCAATGTGTGCTTGGGGAAGACCATCCATGGGCAGGGTGTGGTGCTGTGCGGCATCGACATGCCTCACTCCAGGAGGTTTGTCTGCATGACAGGCACTGTTGTGGTCTATATTGTGTGAAGATGCACAGTGTTTGCAGGGTGTGTTGGTTCTCTTGTAGCTGTAGGCCTCTACTGTGCAGAATTGCTCTGCTATGTTGTGTACAGATGATGACACTTACACAAACCTGTTTGTCTCACTAATGCAGATTTGCAAGACAACACAGCGGTACATGATCCTGAGACAAGTGTTAGCGAGACCAGCACGACAGCGGCAGCGGAGGCAAGTGAGACTGAGCCAAGTGACACTGAGAACACCAGCGCTCCTGAGGGTGACAGGAGTGTGCATGAGGAATCTGTAGCTGAGTACCACTTCATCTGATGCCGGCGGGGATGCATCCCTGTTTGCAGGCACAGGGTATGTGGAGTGTGCCACGACATCTGACACCCAGCGGCCAGTGCCCAGCCTCCCATCCACTTCCTCTGGTGCTGCCCGTATCCGTGTTACTAAGAGGGACATGTGACATTCACACATGGCACCGCTGCCCCTGCACCTGTCCCCCCTGCTGCCCTCAGTGCAGAGTGCGTAGAGCTCCTGCGCTAAATTTGCGCGGGCCAGTCCGCCCTGCTCAATGCCTTCAGTGCCCACGATAACAAATTAGGCCAGGTTCTAGCTTTCATGGAGGGCATACACTCTGACGTGGGTGGGTTACACCGCACAGTCCAGTCATTGTCAGCCACAGTCACAACAGGCCTCCAACAGGCACATGGTCCCATTGCAGCTCAGGTGCCAGTGACTTACACACATTCAGGGGACACATCAGATGACATTGTCCACTTGGGACCTACGTCTACTAAAAGGTACAACACTAGGAGCACAGGTCAGACACAAAGCCAACAATACCGTCCGCAGTCTCCGTCCCCGAAGAAGAGCAGGGCCCCCCCAATATGCACGGACATGGGGAAGTCACAGAAAAGTAAGGCCACAAGATCATTGTCCAAAACATCAGGCTCACATGCTGCAGAGGCATCACCAGATCATGACTCAGCGATGAGAACAGAGGATGTGTGGCATGTCATGGCTACACCTGGGGAGAGCACAGGGACACAACCACCCACCACATCGACACCAAAAAAAAGTACCTCGAGGCAGGTGGAGTAATCCCCTTTTGGGACCAGCCCAATGGTTAAGGCAGGGAAGCCCAGTGTTGTGACCAGCCCTGGCAAGGAGGGACAGGAGGGCACTGTGGACACCACCCCTGGGGGTAGTGGTAAGGTGGTCACTGTGAGGGGTACACCTTCCGGAAAGCGTAGGGTGGTCCGGAGGCGTAGCCAGCCAAAGTGTGATGCAGGACCAAGCACATCACCTGAGGGAGTGTCAGTGTCTGCCCCTGATGTGGGACAGTTGGTGTGTGTGCCTATTGCGCCATCTCCACTTCCCATCAACCCCAAGAGAGGCAAGCCATTTCATGTACCAAAAAAGTGGAAGGGCACCCTTCCAACCTCTTCCACCCACACTGTGTCAAGGGTGTGCATGACTCCACCTCCATGTGCCACGGTGCCACCAGGTCCACACAGCCCTCCACCTTGCAGGCCCTCTGTTATTGCCACATCACATGGCCCTCTGTCACACAAGTCAAGTAGTCCTGCTGTCCATGACACGCAGCCAGGTCACAGTCCGCATGACAGCCTGGAGTGAGTTGACAACACCCTCATACGCTTGTGCCACACACAGGTGTGCTAGTCAGGACTATTGTTTGCAACCTGGGTGTGTTGCCAACCCTGTTGCTCTGATGTGCTGTACTCTCCCCTGCCAAGGACTCTGAGCCTGTTGCTCTGAAGTGATGTACTCTCCCCTGTGCAGCCTCTCATGTACTTGCTGTCTCCCCTGCCAAAGACTCTGGGCCTGTTGCTCTGATGTGCTGTACTCTCCCCTGCCAAGGACTCTGGGCCTGTTGCTCTGATGTTATGTACTCTCCCCTGTGCAGCCTCTCATGTACTTGCTGTCTCCCCTGCCAAAGACTCTGGGCCTGTTGCTCTGATGTGCTGTACTATCCCCTGCCAAGGACTCTGGGCCTGTTGCTCTGATGTGATGTACTCTCCCCTGCCAAGGACTCTGGGCCTGTTGCTCTGATGTGATGTACTCTCCCCTGTGCAGCCTCTCATGTACTTGCTGTCTCCCCTGCCAAGGACTCTGGGCCTGTTGCTCTGATGTGATGTACTCTCACCTGCCAAGGACTCTGGGCCTGTTGCTCTGATGTGCTGTACTCTCCCCTGTGCAACCTCTCATGTACTTGCTGTCTCCCCTGCCAAAGACTCTGGGCCTGTTGCTCTGATGTGCTGTACTCTCCCCTGCCAAGGCCTCTGGGCCTATTGCTCTGATGTGATGTACTCTCCCCTGTGCAGCCTCTCATGTACTTGCTGTCTCCCCTGCCAAAGACTCTGGGCCTGTTGCTCTGATGTGCTGTACTCTCCCCTGCCAAGGACTCTGGGCCTGTTGCTCTGATGTGATGTACTCTCCCCTGCCAAGGACTCTGGGCCTGTTGCTCTGATGTGATGTACTCTCACCTGCCAAGGATTCTGGGCCTGTTGCTCTGATGTGCTGTACTCTCCCCTGTGCAGCCTCTCATGTACTTGCTGTCTCCCCTGCCAATGACTCTGGGCCTGTTGCTCTGATGTGCTGTACTCTCCCCTGCCAAGGACTCTGGGCCTGTTGCTCTGATGTGCTGTACTCTCCCCTGTGCAGCCTCTCATGTACTTGCTGTCTCCCCTGCCAAAGACTCTGGGCCTGTTGCTCTGATGTGCTGTACTCTCACCTGTGCAGCCTCTCATGTACTTGCTGTCTCCCCTGCCAAGGACTCTGGGCCTGTTGCTCTGATGTGATATACTCTCCCCTGCCAAGGACTCTGGGCCTCTTGCTCTGATGTGATGTACTCTCCCCTGCCAAGGACTCTGGGCCTGTTGCTCTGATGTGATGTACTCTCCCCTGCCAAGGACTCTGGGCCTGTTGCTCTGATGTGATGTACTCCCCCCTGCCAAGGACTCTGGGCCTGTTGCTCTGATGTGATGTACTCTCCCCTGCCAAGGACTCTGGGCCTGTTGCTCTGATGTGCTGTACTCTCCCCTGCCAAGGCCTCTGGGCCTATTGCTCTGATGTGATGTACTCTCCCCTGTGCAGCCTCTCATGTACTTGCTGTCTCCCCTGCCAAAGACTCTGGGCCTGTTGCTCTGATGTGCTGTACTCTCCCCTGCCAAGGCCTCTGGGCCTATTGCTCTGATGTGATGTACTCTCCCCTGTGCAGCCTCTCATGTACTTGCTGTCTCCCCTGCCAAAGACTCTGGGCCTGTTGCTCTGATGTGCTGTACTCTCCCCTGCCAAGGACTCTGGGCCTGTTGCTCTGATGTGATGTACTCTCCCCTGCCAAGGACTCTGGGCCTGTTGCTCTGATGTGATGTACTCTCACCTGCCAAGGATTCTGGGCCTGTTGCTCTGATGTGCTGTACTCTCCCCTGTGCAGCCTCTCATGTACTTGCTGTCTCCCCTGCCAATGACTCTGGGCCTGTTGCTCTGATGTGCTGTACTCTCCCCTGCCAAGGACTCTGGGCCTGTTGCTCTGATGTGCTGTACTCTCCCCTGTGCAGCCTCTCATGTACTTGCTGTCTCCCCTGCCAAAGACTCTGGGCCTGTTGCTCTGATGTGCTGTACTCTCACCTGTGCAGCCTCTCATGTACTTTCTGTCTCCCCTGCCAAGGACTCTGGGCCTGTTGCTCTGATGTGATATACTCTCCCCTGCCAAGGACTCTGGGCCTCTTGCTCTGATGTGATGTACTCTCCCCTGCCAAGGACTCTGGGCCTGTTGCTCTGATGTGATGTACTCTCCCCTGCCAAGGACTCTGGGCCTGTTGCTCTGATGTGATGTACTCCCCCCTGCCAAGGACTCTGGGCCTGTTGCTCTGATGTGCTGTACTCTCCCCTGTGCAGCCTCTCATGTACTTGCTGTCTCCCCTGCCAAAGACTCTGGGCCTGTTGCTCTGATGTGCTGTACTCTCCCCTGCCAAGGACTCTGGACCTGTTGCTCTGATGTGCTGTACTCTCCCCTGTGCAGCCTCTCATGTACTTGCTGTCTCCCCTGTCAAAGACGCTGGGCCTGTTGCTCTGATGTGCTGTACTCTCCCCTGCCAAGGACTCTGGGCCTGTTGCTATGATGTGATGTACTCTCCCCTGCCAAGGACTCTTGGCCTGTTGCTCTGGTGTGCTGTACTCTCCCCTGCCAAGGACTCTGGGCCTGTTGCTCTGATGTAATGTACTCTCCCCTGCCAAAGACTCTGGGCCTGTTGCTCTGATGTGCTGTACTCTCCCCTGCCAAGGACTCTGGGCCTGTTGCTCTGATGTGATGTACTCTTCCCTGCCAAGGACTCTGGGCCTGTTGCTCTGATGTGATGTACTCTCCCCTGCCAAGGACTCTGGGCCTGTTGCTCTGATGTGATGTACTCTCCCCTGCCAAGGACTCTGGGCCTGTCGCTCTGCTGTGATGTACTCTCCCCTGCCAAGGACTCTGGGCCTGTTGCTCTGATGTGCTGTACTCTCCCCTGTGCAGCCTCTCATGTACTTGCTGTCTCCCCTGCCAAAGACTCTGGGCCTGTTGCTCTGATGTGATGTACTCTCCCCTGCCAAGGACTCTGGGCCTGTTGCTCTGATGTGATGTACTTTCCCCTGCCAAGGACTCTGGGCCTGTTGCTCTGATGTGCTGTACTCTCCCCTGTGCAGCCTCTCATGTACTTGCTGTCTCCCCTGCCAAAGACTCTGGGCCTGTTGCTCTGATGTGCTGTACTCTCCCCTGCCAAGGACTCTGGGCCTGTTGCTCTTATTTGATGTACTCTCCCCTGCCAAGGACTCTGGGCCTGTTGCTCTGATGTGATGTACTCTCCCCTGTGCAGCCTCTCATGTACTTGCTGTCTCCCCTGCCAAAGACTCTGGGCCTGTTGCTCTGATGTGCTGTACTCTCCCCTGCCAAGGACTTTGGGCCTGTTGCTCTGATGTGATGTACTCTCCCCTGCCAAGGACTCTGGGCCTGTTGCTCTGAAGTGATGTACTCTCCCCTGCCATGGACTCTGCCGTTCCTGTTAATGTATGACCTCTGCATTGTCTCTGCCATTTGTACATGGTTGGGTGTCGGGCTGTTGTCTACTAATGTGGTATTGCTACATCTGTGACATATATGAATACAATCAGAAACTTCTGGTGTGTGTTTTCTCAGTCTCGTTGCTGTTTGGAATCCTTTTCTTGTTTGCATTTGCTTGAGTGTTTACCATGCTCTATTTTTCTGTTCAACATTGCTAGGCTGTTTGTGGCCATCTTATTTTTATACAGGGGTGACGGGATCTTCTGTCCATTCTGGCCCAGCTGATGTTGTACTCTGTAATGGCTATTTCACAGACAATGCTATTTTCCTGTTGGGGATTTGCTATTGCTGCATACACTGTTCACAGGTCACCTTGGGAGGACACTGGCAGCACAGGGTGTGCAGCTGGTCAGTGGTTTTGTAGCTGTGTGTGATGTAATGGGGTATGTGTGTGTTTTCCTTTCAGTGTGCCCAGGCGTGTATGTGTATGGTCATCTTGTGTTGGCCCTTAGTCCAGGTGGCATGGCTTACATGGCATGTGTGGTGTTGGGTGTGGCAGAGGTGTGCAGTGTGAAGGGTCTTGGTTTGTGGTGTATGTATGTGTGCCCCTGTATGGTGTGAGACACACATGTGTGGGCCAGGAGTTGTATGCCTGTTTTTGGTTTTGTCTTGCCCTGTGTGAATGATTGTTTGCACTTGTGTGGGCTATGGGGAGTGCACTGGTGTTGTGTGTTAATTCTCAGCCACTCCTGCATTGCCTATGTCCCTGGTTGTGTGTTGTGTGTTGCAGTGTGTGTGTATTGGGCATCTTGTTGCTGTGCTTGTTGGTGTGCATGGGGGTGCACAGGATTAGTACCTGGCCTGTGGCTAGCTCGGGTGGTGTGCAGTGTGGTTTGGGGTGGTGTGTTTCTGTGATGTGGGTGCCCTGCCCATGCCTTGGTGTGGCCCTGCCTTCTGCATTGTGCGCATGTGTCGACCGCAGCGCTGACGTGACCGTGACCGGGGCGTTCCTGCTGGTTTGCGGACGTTCTGTGTTCCGGATGGTGTGGATTGCCTTGTAGTGGGGTAGGTGATGTGTGGGTACCCATGTGGATGTGTTGTGTCCCCTAGCAGGATGCCAGTGTGGTGCTGGGGCCCTGTGTCGGCATGTGTGTTGTGCGGTGCATATGTGTAGTGGCGTACCTGCGGCGGCGTCCGCGGCGGCCCATCTGGCGATAGTGTTGCAGCAGGTACATGACCGGATGCATGTGGAGGGCTGGGTCCATGGGATTCATGTTGGGTCTCGGCGTTCGTGCTCCGCTGTCGATTTCCCGCCTGCTTCAGCTGTGCGGTGTCCCCGCTGCGGTGCGTCGGCTTGTTTGGCCCATCGTAATTTGTCGGACGGGCCAGACGTCATTGGGCACGGCGGAGGCTTTCGATTGGCTCCCGCCGCCGCGCTGGCGGGCAATGTTTGATGGCGGTGCGCGGCGCGCCGCGGCGGACGGGAAATGACAGGAAATGACCTGTGTTTACCTATCCTAATGTTGCGGACGTGAGTTCCGCAGCTCGCGGGCGGAAAAAGCTAGTTTTACGCCCCGCCACCACCGCGGTGGTGCCACCGCCCGCCATCCTAATGGAGCCCTTAGTTTTTTTCAGTGAATATATAAATATATATATGTATATATATATATATATATATATATATATATATGTGTTATAGTTAGCTGGACATTTCACTCGTACAAAACCATTGAAATTGCTCCGTTATAGTTAGTTAACTCGCTCGCCCGAAATCCACTGCTGATGATGTCACATATTACATCATTCATGACATGGTCAGTAACATCATTGATGACATCACTGATGACATCTCAAATGACATCACTGATGACATCACTGATGACATCATCCTGTGAATGTGGTTTGGTTCGATATTTAAAAAAGTATTATGTATATAGGAATCTGCATTGAACAATGATTGGAAGTATAAGTGTTAGGATGAAGGATTTACTAGTAGTGTGATTGACTGTCTAAATGACTAATTTAAATTGTCTCATTAAATATATGAGATACTGATTAAAGTGTGTTAATATGTGTATCATTCTGTCTCTGTTGTGTAAACTACTGCATAAGTTTATTACTAACTATGTTAAACTCTATATTAGTTTTTAATTAGTTAACTGAGTATTTGTATGGGAGAGTGAATGTATCTCTGGTTGGGTGGAAGGTGTGTGATTGGCCATAGATTTGTAAATAGTGAATGTAGTTGGTATATGAGGTTATGACTGCATGTGGAAACAGTTGTTTGGGTGAGTGAATATCTTTATGGGTGAGATGATGAGTAAATATATTGCTGAATGATACATGTCCAATAAAGTAGAAATATAAAAGGCAGTGTATGTGATAGTTCTTGTATTTAAATAAGTATATATAAGACTCAGTGATTGTATAAGTGACTACATAGAACACTGTTTACTTGTAATAGTAATTTTATAACACACTAAGTATGACTTTCTATGTATATAAATAAATAAAGTAGTGTTTGTGTAAGTGTGTAGCTACGTAAATGTAAGTATGATCAATTGTTTGCATAAGTGAGAAGGATGGCTGCATAACTGAACAGGATTTGTGCTAGTGTGTAATGTCAATATATATTTAATACTGTTCTATTGATCTTTGTCAGCATTTATATGTCAATTTATAGGTAAGTGTTTAGATGTGTGTGTAGATGTACAAATCATTGAGTGGGTTTTTAGAACGTTGTATTGTTGTGTGATTGTTTTAAATATAGTACTATATATTTTATAGTGAGTGATGAAAGCTTATACTAGTGTATGATGAGGTGTTTCTCATTGTCATGTGGATGATGTCATCAGTGATGTCATCAGTGATATCATTTGAGATGTCATCAATGATGTCATCAGTGATGTCCCTGACCATGTCATGAATAATGTAATATGTGACATCATCAGCAGTGGATTGCGGGTCGCGTGAGTTATAGTTAGTTCAACTAACTCTAACGGAGGAATGTCAATGGTTTTGTATGAGTGAAATGTCCAGCTAACTATAACACCTCTGAAACCTATGGTTTTTTCGGTGAATTTCAAAGGTTTTTTTAAATGATAATTCCTAACTATAACAGGCATGAAACCTATGTTTTTTTCAGTGAATTTCAAAGGTTTTTTTAATGATAAATTTTCAATGTATTGAGTGTTATATTTATTTTATTTCACATTTTTTACTAGTTTTTTTATCTATTTATTTTTAGATATCATATTTTTTAAATGACATACACATTTTTAACATAATATTTTTTTTAAAAATTACAAATCTAACATTTTTATTTTTTTATGTTTTTTAAATATCTTTATATTATTTTATTTATTGGTTTTTTTTCAATGTTTTTTGAGGAGTCGCGCACCCAATACACACCTTACTCGACTACTGCGCGGAACCTAGCTGCCGTTTTTGGATTGTCGTGTAGGATCCGCGTACGGTATGCGACGGGTACGGATTTTCCTGCGCGATTGCTATGCGACCGGTGCGCGACTCCTGGCGTATATGCGACATGTAAATATTATGTCACGCGACTCTTGCGCGTTTCCGCGTGATGATATATACGTGTTGGACGCGGTGGGTGCGAGACACCCGCAAACTTTTTAATGTTTAAAAACATATATATAAATATATAATATAAATAATAAGACACAACATTATCTGAGCTAATCATAAAAATAGTATTCTTTAACTCTTAATAAAGTTATATTACTTTCAAATGGAATTTCGTGAAGTCGCGCTTGGTTCATGCTGCGTGAGCGCACCCTACGCGGATCCCATGTGACCAGAAAAAAAGAGATTTGATTTGTTCATTACACTTCCTATTGGAAGTATTTAAGGACCCCACCCATTTCAATCACTCTTGTTAGACCTTCCTGAGGCAAGAACTGTTGTTTTTGTTGATTCTAGGCCTGTTTGCCCTTTATATTTGAAGAATGACTTCAAATCATCCTTCTTCTGATTCAAAGCAATCAAATGAGGACGGGTTTGTTCCTGAACCACCACGCCCGAAGAGATATGAATCCATTGTTTGGAGATTTTTTACATTCCCAGAAGGACTGAAGAAAACAAATGCCACAAAGGTTACTTGCTAAATTTGCAAGGTAGTTCCATCAAGAGGAGAACCCAACAAAAAATATTCTTGTGGAACTTCCAGTATGTTTAAACATCTGCAAAGTTTGCATCCTGTCAATCTGGCAAGATAGGAATGCAAAAGACTACAACAGAGTGGACCACCAGCACGGCAATTTGCAACTACTTCTGGGGCGTCCACTTCAACATCTACTTTGGACATCCGGCCCCAACTGGCTAATGCAAAAATTCATTGCATAAAATGCAATGGGTTGCTTTGCTATGGGGAGCAATCAGTTGATTTGGTTTGCAGGGCTCTGGAGAACCATCAGTGTTAGACCTTTTTTTGCACTAAAGTTCATTGTTCTGTTCATCCCGTTCAGTTTTTTATTTAAAAAAAATCTAACATTTTTTCAAAAAAACAACAAAAAAGTACAAATCTACAAAACAAAAAAAAAGTTATTTTCAGAACTACCTACTCTGGTTAAAAAAAGAGCTAAACTTGTATGCTAGTGTGTGAAAGTGTAGATGAATGTATGTGTAGTGCATAATTGACTGAAGGAATGCATTTGTTTAGTATGGTGAATGTGTAAGTGCAGAACTATAAGGAACTGCTGCAGCAGCTTAGGTACAGCATGCTGTTGTACTTCCGAAGCACAGGGATGCGACATATGTACATAAATATGTTGCAAGTCTGTGCTTCCCTCTGCACAGCTGCTTAAACTGCAACCATGTATTGACTCAGTCACCCTTGCACCATGCTGCAAGGATGTCCGTGTCATGCGGAGATTGTTTTTGTGCAGGTCGGTACACCTTCCTGCACAAAAACAATCAGTAAAGGCATTATTCTCCTTCAATAAATGCTGTGCATTGTAGCATATATTGAAAGAGAAAAAATGAGGAGAAGTGAAAACAATTCACCTTGATGTGCTTTGCTACACCAATTGGAGAATGGTGCCGCACTCACAAACATGACCAGATTTATGATTTTTGATAAGCCTGGACATATGTCTTGTTCTATGAGTGTTCTGTGCAAAAACGCACAGCAAAACCAATAGAACACCTTTTCAATGCAATGTGGTGTGTATGATGAGATTATATTTACATGGAAAACAAAAGGTATACAGAATGCCTTTTCCTAACCTTGTAAATAAGAAAGAGAGTTAATGGCTAGGCCAAATCTTATAATAGGAGTACATTTCTGTACTGCTAACAGAGAACAAGATAAATGTATAAGTACTTATGTTTTAGGAAACTTATAGCACATATGTATATATGACTGAAGAGAAGGGATGGGGCCTACTGTGACATGTGCAAAAACACTCAGTGATGTGCTTTAAGTTAAACAGTTTTATTTCTTATAATTCTAAAATTAGGAGGACCTACAAGACCACCATATGTCTCTATTGTGTACTATACCATGTATCTTACAGACAGGTGCTCTGAAGCTGTCTCCTATTTGATACCTGTCTGCAATGGAATTCTCTGGCACAAATCTAGTCCATCCATCTTCCTTTTTTCAGCTGTGTGCAAACACAGGCCATTGTGCATTTTAAAACTTACTTAAACTTACCTCAGCAGTAATACATCTAAACAACGCTACACATTTTATTCAGTTGTTTTTATAATGTAAAATATAGTAAATTCCATATTTTAGAATTAGCATCTGTACTAGAAAAGAAAAATAGTTATAACATGTAATACATTTTTAACAGCACAGCATAATTTTAACATTTTACAAAGTAATTTCTTTGCCTTTTTTTGCTGTTCTCAGAATATATTGAATTTGACTAGAAAAAGTGATTTCAATCGTACTTATCACATAACAGCGGGCAAAGAAAAATACCTTTCCATGAGGCCAAATGGTATTTTTGCACTCCTTTTTCTGTAAATTGTCCAATGGTAATCCTATTAAATCATAATAATAAATCCTTCAGAGGCTGAATTATCTTCCTAAAACTTTGGCTTTAAAAATATTTAGTAGGAATTTGGTAATTCGCTAGACAAACGTTGTTTAAAAACCAACTGAGCATCATTACATAGTATCCAGCCTTTGTTACACTTTAGATAGGCAGTGTAATGTCCAGATGTTGTGGAAGGACCATCATGGAAAATTATTGCTACTGCTACAAAAGTCTTTCCTGATATTGATGGGTGAGTAGCTACGAAATATTTTATTAAAGTGTCAATTTTCTTCCGTCAGCTGTACAACGTTGCATCGTTAAAATTATATATTGTCCATATCTTTGTAAAAGTAATGTTGATAACATTTCTGATTTGAATTGACGACTTTCCATGTTTTGATTTGCAGCTTTAACTAACTTATTGAAAGACACTGATTTACAGTCCGGTAATGTCAAATATAGAAATCTTTAAGTGTCTACATTAGTGCTACATGTATACATACAATCTTCACAATGATGTCCCCATTTATAACAAAGGCCAAAAATATTTTCTATTTCTACACCTTCATTTCCCAATACGGTAAGCATATACATTAGAAATTCCTGAGCATCTTGTTGGATATTTTGCGTAAATTGTGTAGAACCAGAACATACATCCAAAAGATTACGAACATCAGAAACGGTTTGTATTTTACTTGTATCAGTTCTCAATTTTTCATACACAGAATGCAACAAGAAACAAAATCTTTTTCCCGATTCTCCATAATTTTCTGTTGCAAACCTTCAAGAAAAAAACAACATTGACCACTACATTAGCATAGCAGTTGACACCTGAACTATTTTCAAACTGATAACCAACAATCTCTTCAAAAGTGTCCTTTAACTTTTGCTTGCAATCACAACATTATCTTGTTTTTTTCCCTTCTCTACACCTTCAGTACAGATATTCTCATACCTTCTTTTTCGACCAACCACTTGCTTTTCAAATACAGGATATTGACCTAAATTGCGAGCAAATGTTCTTCTTAACCTATTATTCTCTTTTACACAGTTTGCATCTGCAGTACCCTTTGTGTCATCAAAATCAATCTAAAACAAACCAGATAATGTTCTGACTCGCGACAAAGCAACATATGCCATATCCTCTTTAAAGACAGTATTTCCAATGTTCACCAAAGCACTATCAACATTTAAACCTTGAGATTTATGAATAGTCACTGCATATGCCAGAGAAACTGGAAACTGTTTTCTACGGACAATGACTAGACATTGCACCTTTAACTCCTGAGGCGGAAGCCGGGAGTAGCTTGTTAAAACTTCATTCTCGTGTTCTTAAACTTATTTGTGGTCACTTACCCTCTTCCCTGCTCCCCTCCTCATCTTGCTCCGCTCCCCACACAGCCAATTTTGGGGCTGTAGCAGGGTTCGGGCACTGCGAGAACAGGTGCCGTCTTGGAGGGAGGGAGTCGTGGGTTGGCGGTGCAGCCGATAGACCCTCCCGCTGGTACTTAAGTCGCGCTTCTACTCTTCGCGCGCTGACTAGACATTGCACCTTTAACTCCTGAGGCGGAAGCTGGGAGTAGCTTTTTAAAACTTCATTCTCGTGTTCTTAAACTTATTCGTGGTCACTTACCCTCTTCCGTGCTTCCCTCCTCATCTCACTCTGCTCCCCTCACAGCCGATTTTGGGGCTGCAGCAGGGGTCGGGCATTGCGAGAACAGGCGCCATCTTGGAGGGAGGGAGTCGCGAGTTGGCGGTGCAGCCGATAGACCCTCCCGCCTCCCACTGGTACTTAAGTTGCGCTTCTACTCCTCGCGCGCTGACTAGACATTGCACCTTTAACTCCTGAGGTGGAAGCCGGGAGTAGCTTTTTAAAACTTCATTCTCGTGTTCTTAAACTTATTCGTGGTCACTTACCCTCTTCCCTGCTCCCCTCCTCATCTCGCTCCGCTCCCCGCACAGCCGATTTTGGGGCTGCAGCAGGGGTCGGGCAATGCGAGAACAGGCGCCATCTTGGGGGGAGGGAGTCGTGGGTTGGCGGTGCAGCCGATAGACCCTACTGCCTCCCGCTGGTATTTAAGTCGCGCTTCTACTCCTCGCGCGCTGACTAGACATTTCACCTTTAACTCCTGAGGCGGAAGCCGGGAGTAGCTTTTTAAAACTTCATTCTCGTGTTCTTAAACCTATTCGTGGTCACTTACCCTCTTCCCTGCTCCCCTCCTCATCTCGCTCCGCTCCCCGCACAGCTTCTGTCCATTTCCCCCTGCATTTGGTCTGACCACTTGCTCATTTCTTTCTCTCTTGACCTTGAGGCTGTCAATAAATTCTCCCCCCCCAAAAAACGTATGGCTCCGTAATTGGAACCAGGTGGACATGCCCGCCCTGGCGGCCTCACCTTCCACCTGGCTGACCTTCTCCCGGACTCACAGGTAGCCGCCGTTTGGGGCTGCAGCAGGGGTCGGGCACCACGAGAACAGGCACCATCTTGGAGGGAGGGAGTCGTGGGTTGGCGGTGCAGCCGATAGACCCTCCTGCCTCCCGCTGGTACTTAAGTCGCGCTTCTACTCCTCGCGCGCTGACTAGACATTGCACCTTTAACTCCTGAGGCGGAAGCCGGGAGTAGCTTTTTAAAACTTCATTCTTGTGTTCTTAAACTTATTCGTGGTCACTTACCCTCTTCCCTGCTCCCCTCCTCATCTTGCTCCGCTCCCCGCACAGCCGATTTTGGGGATGCAGCAGGGGTCGGGCACTGCGAGAACAGGGGCCATCTTGGAGGGAGGGAGTCCTGGGTTGGCGGTGCAGCCGATAGACCCTCCCACCTCCCTACAGCATAAGATGCCCCCCCTTTCCCGGCGGCGCAGCGGGTGCGCCGGCGGCGTGCCGAAGGCGGGACAAAGGCAAGCCCGTCTGCGCCCGTCCGCGACCGACCGGGGCCCAGGGCCTGTCATAATGCCCAAACCATATCCTATTCTTTGGATCAACTCCAGGCCTTCCAGGGTGACTGGTGCATTAGCCCCCGCACCCAGGCTTGCATTAGCCACCTGGGAATCTCCTCACCCATCCTGACCCCAACAGACTTACCCCTGTCCTCTGAGCACTTCCCGCTGCCCCCTACCACCACCCACCTCACTCCGGCCAGTGCTATGCTACTGAATACCCGAGCGGCGGTTAAGCACCAACTCGAGCTGTCCAACCTTCTGATCTCTGCTAAACCCGAAATACTATTCCTCACCGAAACCTGGTACTCCTCCGACTCGAAGCCGGATGTCCTGGCCACCCTCCCTGAATCTTACTATGCCCTCCGCGCTGACCGCCCGGGTGGGAGGGTTGGTGGTGGAGTGGCCATGATTATCCACTCTAAACTCCAATTTCAGCTCTTACCCTATCCCCCTATCCCCTCAGTTGACTTTCTTGTGGCCCCTCGATCAATCTCCCGACTCCTCTGACCTGCTTACTATTATACCGTCCCTCTCAAACTATGCCCCACTTTCTTACAGCCATACAAGATCTGCTGGCCACTCTTGTGGTCAACAACTCCACTGTACTCATCCTGGGCGACTTCAATTTCTGGCCTTATGACCCCCGCGAAGATCCCATATCCAAATATTTTACCGAATCTCTTGGCTGCCTTAACTTTACTCCCCTGATTCACCAGCCCACCCACATTGGTGGCCATATTTTAGATCAAATCTGGGCTACCAATGTCCCCACCTCGCTTCTGTCCATTTCCCCCTGCATTTGGTCTGACCACTTGCTCATTTCTTTCTCTCTTGACCTTGAGGCTGTCAATAAATTCTCCCCCCCCAAAAAACGTATGGCTCCGTAATTGGAACCAGGTGGACATGCCCGCCCTGGCGGCCTCACCTTCCACCTGGCTGACCTTCTCCCGGACTCACAGGTAGCCGCCGTCAATAATTGGCTCTCGACATCCTGTGACTCAGCTGCCCCTCCTAAGTTAGTCAGGTCCTGCCACTCTCATGAGGCCAACCAATGGTTTACCGCTGATCTCAAAAACCTTAAACTTTCCCTTAGACAAGCAGAACGCCATTGGAGGCGGAGGTACTGTCCCACTGCTAAGTCATAATATTCTGCCCTCCTCCGGGAATACAAAACAGCCATTCTGACTGCAAAAACTGCAAACTTCTCAACTAAAATCCTCTTAGCTAGCAGTAAACCCAAGGAGATCTTCTCCATTGTTCATAAACTAGCTGCCGGAGATAGAGTCCTACCCAAACCGGACCCTTCTCAATCCCTTTGCAATTCCCTTAACACCTACTTCATTGAGAAGATAGCCACTATCAGGCACAACATACCTCTGCCTTCGCCCTCCTTCCTTCCCCCTTCTCTTCCCACTCCCGCTGTTTTTCTTGACACGTTCCCTCTTATCACTGAGGAGACCTTCCTCACCCTCCTAAAGAAAGTCAAATCAGGTTCTCCCCTAGACTACTGCCCTGCCCGTATCCTCAAGGAGGTCTTCTCCAACTGTCCTGAACCTCCACTTACCCTTCTTAATACCTCCATCCAACAGGGTATTGTCCCGGTGGCCTTTAAGTCGGCCATTATTACCCCCATCATAAAAAAACCTGGGGCTGACCCTTCCTCCCTCTCCAATTTCTGGCCCATTTCCCTACTTCCGTTCCTAGGTAAGATTCTTGAGAACCATTTCACCTCCTGCCTCTCGACCTTCATTGAGGACAATCATCTCCTGGCCGCTCATCAGGCCGGCTTCCGTCCTGTTCATTCAACGGAATCCGTGGTCCTCTCGGTCCAGGAAGAACTCAGGCAGAGTGCAGATGCCAACTCCCCCCAAGCCTTGGTGCTCCTTGACTTCTCCGCCACCTTTGACACGGTCAATCATTCCATTCTTCTCGACCGTGTCGGAGGCGCCGGCATTCGGGGAACTGCCCTGACCTGGCTTACCTCTTTCCTAGGAGATTGCAATCAGGCCGTCCATTTGGATGGTTTCTCTGCCTCTCCCTACCCAGTCACCTGCCTGTGGGGTCCCACAGGGTTCTTCCCTTTACCCTCTCCTTTTCAACCTCTATATTCACCCCCTTATTTCTGCTTTACAAAACATGGAGGTATCAGTCTACAACTACGCGGATGACCTCCAGCTCATCTTTAATCTCTTCCCGTCCCACGACTCTAGCTCCAACTTCTGCTCTGTTCGCACTTTCATATTTGACTGGATGAACTCTAACCAGTTAAAACTCAACCCGGACAAAACAGAACTGATACTTACTGGCAGCCTTCCTAGCTCATGGTCCTCCACCTTCTGGCCCCCTGCCCTTGGTCCTCCTCCCCCCCTTCTATCAAAGCTAAAACCCTAGGTATTCTAGTGAGCCAAGACCTGACAATGCGCCTTCAAATCAGTGCCGTTGTCTCGTCCTGCTTCTTATCCCTACGCATCATCCGAAAAATTTCTCGTTTCTTTTCTGCAGAGGCCCTTAAGCTCATTGTCATGGCCATGATTGTCTCTCGCCTGGACTATGGCAATGGACTTTACGTAGGGATCCCAGCGTATGAGCTCCGGCGCCTTCAGCTCATTCAGAATCAGGCGGCCCGCCTGATATACAAGCTTCCTAAATACCACAGTGTCGCCCCCCTCCTTAAGTCCCTCCACTGGCTCCCCATCTCCCAGCGCTCCCTTTTCAAGCTGGGCTGTCTTACTTTTATGGCCCTTGCAGGCACCGCCCCCGGGTTTGTCAACTCAAAAATCCGGCCCTATCTCCCCAACAGATGCCTTTGCTCTTCAACCCAAGCCCTCTTGGTGGTCCCTCGTTTTAAAAGGAAAAAACACAGCGGCCTTCGTTTTTCCTTCCTTGCCCCTGCTTTCTGGAACGCCCTCCCTTTTTCCATCCAGTCTCTGCCTAGCTATACGGACTTCCGCAAAGCCCTCAAAACTCACCTCTTTTCCCTAGCTTTCTCTCCATAAACAACCTGTTTTAGTCTCTTCTCCTCACTCCCTCTCTTTCTCAGTCTAGTTATAGCGCCATGAAACCGCCTGGTGTTAGCGCGCTCTATAAATGTTTTTAACTTCAACTTCAACAAGCAAAAAATGATCTGAGCCATGGCCAATTTGTTTAACTTCTTCAATCTGATCAAATTTAATTTTCAAGAATTCAATACCATCTTTATTTTCATAATTAACAAAACCCACAACTTTGCCCATTGCTCCATTAACTAAACCTTTTTCTACGTCCAAATTATGTCTTAAAATGACTCGACAGTTTCTACATGCATATAGATTCTTTTCTAAACGAGCAGGTTTACATATTGATTTTTCTAAATAATCCAATTATGTCTTCAATTTTTCTGTCAAAATAATAGTGATTCCTTCATGCTCTATTTTATCGATGGCTTGCATTGTTATTATTTCTTCATTTTCCAGTTTCAAAAGTTGTTTGTTGTATATAGAACACTCACGCAGTGTTGGCATTAAACAGATTACAGATTTGTTTTCTGCAATTTTCATGTATATTTTCTCAGGAACTACATTTTTATTTGGAAACAAATTGGAAAGTAATCCACTCTGCAAAGCTTGTTTGCCATGCTCTGTCAGTAGTCCAATTATTATATCTTGGAGAATAGTTCCATAATCAACATTATTTGCCTGTCGCATATTTGCAATGAGTTCTTTGTATTCAAAATATGACCAAATGTTCACGTTTCCAACACTACCCAGAGACTTTCTTGTGTCTTTATGCGCAAGGGTTTTAAATACTGGTTGTCCTTTTACAGCAGTCAGTTGCAGTAGATCTCCAAAAACTATGACGTGTTTTCCTCCAAATAACACGTCGTACTCTATTTTAAGTATTTGCTGCATTCTTAAATGCACAAAGGCAAGCATTAAGTTTGATGCCATGCTTACCTCATCAATAATGAGAAGTTTCATTTTCTTCAAGACTCTTGAAACTTCACAACAAGCTTCTCCAGATAGCTTGTGATATTCCAATATGTTTTCATGCTCTACTGGTAGCATTTGTAAACAATGTAAAGTAATTCCTTTAATGTTGTGTGCTGCCATCCCAGTTGGAGCAGTGACAACACAAGACAAATGCGACTCAGTTGTTTTCTGTAGATAACTTGTAATTACTTTATTTAAAAAAACTTTTTCCTGTTCCAGCTTGTCCACTCACATACATTTGGATAGGTTGAAATGACGTGCATAAGCACTCTTTCTTTTCATGAAGTAATCCATGGTCAATCTGTTGTCTCACTTGCTGATATATTTGTTTTTGTTCAGCATTTAGTTGTTCTTCCAAGTTTGCTAAGTTTGTTACATCTTCTTGAGCTTCATGCATTGCTGATATATTTGTTTCTGTTCAACATTTAGTTGTTCTTCCAAGTTTGCTAAGTTTGTTACATCTTCTTGAGTTTGATGCATTACTGTTTCCACCTCATTCATGGTGATTGCTGCTTCATTTTCAACAATTGGTTGTCCTAGTGGATCTTGACTCAGTGCAGCAGAACTTTGTCTTAAGAACTGTCTCTAGCAATCTCAGCTGCAATTGTAGCTTCTTGATCAATTTCATTGTTCAGCATTTTCACATAATTTACAAAAGCACTGCATTGTATGCTATCTTTACAAGCATTAAAAATATCTTCATAGCTCTGGAAATCTCCAAGTAATTCCAGTTCTGAACGCCATGGTTTGAACAGTTGTAAAAAGGCTAAATAGTCAAATTCCATTTTAACAGCAGTGTCGCAACTCAGCTTTCTGTGATTAATCACATTTCCTTTAGTTTGTTTCACCAAACATCTTTCGGAACCAATGACTCCATATTTTCCATCATTGATATTCTCTGTAGTATTCCGTTTAAAAGTGTAGTTTTGCAGTACTTTATAGAGACACATTTTCTCAGATGACTTCTATTTGGGGAAAAAAAAGTGTCCAACATATTCGTTTTTAAAATATCTGCACTCTCTGGATCTTTTTCTGCTAAATATTCAATTTCTTTTACAGATTTCAGTACTCGATTTCGTATTGCTGCAAGACCTAGACTCACCGAAATGATTCTTCTAGATTTGGAGCATAGACTTGCAGATGATAACCTATCTGAGCATTCATATGCTCCGATTTCTCGATGGGATAACATCTTCAAACTGAAACTGTATAATTTCTTACTTAGAGTCTTCTCGTGAGAAATCTCTTTCCACATTTCTTTCAATTCCGTCTTTTCTGATTTTGTAATATAGGACGTTACATATCGAGCAACAGCAATGGATTTGTCCGCAACATACTGAATATCCATGTTAGCATTCCACATGGACAAAATAACTGGGTTGTAGTCGTTTATATATTTTGACTCTTCATTTCTTCTTAAGTTGTAGGTATTTTTTAAAGACTTTCTTGTGATGGTATGCCGCAAAGATGACATAAAACTGTTCACTTTTCCTCTGGCTATTACAGGACGTGGAAATGCAAAACGACATTTGGTGTAGAACTTATCCTTAGATTGGTACCTTCTTCGACAGTATTTTCCACATCGGTGGCTTTGGAATTGTAAGACATGTGCTCTTAAGTTGTTTTCTTCTGTGCTTTTGGGTATAGCACCTGTGGCATATTCTTCAATAAAAGACAAAACAGTATCATCCGAATCTGTTCCAAATTTGGGGGCATCCTTGATCCATATCAGCATATGTATATGAGGAGCACCTCTTGCTTGATACTACTTTCTCAAAACGAAATCCACAACTTCTCCAAGAGGAGGATTTTTTTTATTACAGATAAAAGACATCTTAGCTTCAAATCAATGATTGAAATACCTGCATACATTAACAGGATCCTAAGATTACAATCCCCCAGGTGTCTTGTATTCAATATTTTTTATATTGCAATTTGCCTCTCAAAGAAATCCAAGTAAATCATCCCAAGCGCACTCAGCACAGCTTAGGGTAAGGTACCATATAGGAGTTCCTAAGTTCCGTAGCATACATTTTAGTTCTCCATGGCGACGGTACCAATATTCATTAGTCATCCTGACATGCCATAAAATGAATGAGCCGAGATTCTAAATGATCATCTCTCTGCTGCACTTTATCCATAACATCTTTTGCAGATACAAGTTGCAGATGTATTCCAGTTTTTAAAATGTGATTGACTGCATATGAAAGTCCAGACAAGTCACTCTCAAAACAAAAGATGAAATATATTAGGAATACATTGTCGAAATCTTGAATCTTCTGCATATAATCTTGTCCGATATTCAGATGCTGGAATCTGCACAGGACGTTCATCATATCGTCCTCCTTTTCCAGTCGGGAATAACTGCGGAAACAACAAGCTTCCAAGATCTCTTCCCATACACTCATGGGACTTCCTTTTGCTTTTTTCATTTGGAACAACTCAATAGTGTTCCCCATCACTTATTTTGAATTAAGTGGATGCACACTGTAATGTTCATAGATTTCTTCACATCTTAACATGTCCACTTTTTCAATTTGTCCACTTGACGTTTCAGTATCTTCTGCTAAAACTATTTATTCTTCTCCCACATACACATTTCTATAGTACTCATTGTTTTTATCAGATACAATGTTGCCTTTTGCACTTTCCTAACATCCACTAACTCCTGCCAGATGTTCTTATTCTTAGTTGGCACACCATTAACAAGAATAACTAGTGGTTCACTTTCTACACTGTCTACACCAATAGTTTCAATATTTTTCTTTAAATCTAATGGTAAATACTAAGCATGGGCGCAAAATCCATTACGCTTGCGGATTTTGCGGATTTTCGGTAAATTCGCAATCCGCGAACGCTCACGAATTTACCGAAAATCCGCAAATTCGCACGCAGCGGATTTTTTTTTCTTGGTGATACAATTTTGCGGTGCGCGGCGTTTACTTACCGTCATTCAGCGTTTGCCGAGTTGTTTTTCTTGATATTTTGCGAGTGCTGCGCCATTTTGGATCTTGCTGCGGGATCCCCCGGGAATTTGGCGAGCACGATTACGTAATCGCGGCTTGTCAACTTGCACAGCGAGAGTTTGTCAACGCGAGTACGCCGTGATCACGTATCGCGGGACTTCGCAATTGCGAGGTTGTAGATGCGGCGAGCAGCAACAATCTCGCACTCGCGAAAATACAAAATTTGCAATTCTGCACAAGAAATCCACCAGCAAGCAGCATAAACCTTCTGGAAATGATGATTTTTATCTAAATAACTCCTCAGGTTGATATTTGCCTGCACTTTTTTTGCGAGGAGTCCATTTTGGGGAGGGGGGGGTGGGAGGAAGGAAGTGCCCCACAGTCTTCAACTTCCTGTTCCTGTACAGCAGGCTCCTCCCAGTGCTTTGTCCATCTCCTGGTCACTTTTCATTTGGATCTGGAGCTGGAAGGATTACTTTTTGTGGATGCTGCTGGATATTTGGATTTGAGGCCTTTTTGACTTTCTTTGGATCACTTTTGGATTAGAAATTTCACAAGTAAGTTTGTTTGGGGCATTACAGTTTGCTGCAACTACAATTTTGGAATTTTCGATTTTTGGGCTGTTTTGGGGCCTTTTGCCCAGGGGTACTCAGTGGTGGGTACACTGAGTCTTTCTGTGGGGTGTTTTGAATTTAAACATCATGGAGGGGCTGGATGGCTTGGGATTGTGCTGATTTTTCTGTGATTTTCGTTTTTTTTGGCCTGTTGTTGTGGCCTTTTCACCAGGGGTAGTGAGTGTTGCATGGGCCTAGTCTTTCTGTGGGGTGTCTTGAATTTAAACATCATGGAGGGCCTGGATGGTTTGGGATTGTGCTGATTTTTCTGTGATTTTCGTTTTTTTGGCCTGTTGTTGTGGCCTTTTCACCAGGGGTAGTAAGTGTTGCATGGGCCTAGTCTTTCTGTGGGGTGTTTTGAATTTAAACATCATGGAGGGGCTGGATGGTTTGGGATTGTGCTGATTTTTCAGTGTTTTTCGATTTTTTGGGGTGTTCATGGGGATAGGCCATGTGGGTGGGGGCCATTTTGAGTGCTGGTACAGGCAGGCCATGTGCTGGGAGGCAAGTGGCCATTTTGAATGCAGTCAGTGTTGTTAGGCCTGCAACCATTTTGCCTACTTTTCAACCTTTATGCCCAGGGGTAGTGAGCGTTGCATGTGCCTAGTCTTTCTGTGGGGTGTCTTGAATTTAAACATCATGGAGGGCCTCGATGGTTTGGGATTGTGCTGATTTTTCTGTGTTTTTCGATTTTTTGGGGTGTTCATGGGGACAGGCCATGTGGGTGGGGGCCATTTTGAGTGCTGGTACAGGCAGGCCATGTGCTGGGAGGCAAGTGGCCATTTTGAATGCAGTCAGTGTTGTTAGGCCTGCAACCATTTTGCCTACTTTTCAACCTTTATGCCCAGGGGTAGTGAGTGTTGCATGTGCCTAGTCTTTCTGTGGGGTGTCTTGAATTTAAACATCATGGAGGGCCTGGATGGTTTGTGATTGTGCTGATTTTTCTGTGGTTTTTGTTTTTTTGGCCTGTTGTTGTGGCCTTTTCACCAGGGGTAGTGAGTGTTGCATGGGTCTAGTCTTTCTGTGGGGTGTCTTGAATTTAAACATCATGGAGGGCCTGGATGGTTTGGGATTGTGCTGATTTTTCTGTGTTTTTCGATTTTTTGGGGTGTTCATGGGGACAGGCCATGTGGGTGGGGGCCATTTTGAGTGCTGGTACAGGCAGGCCATGTGCTGGGAGGCAAGTGGCCATTTTGAATGCAGTCAGTGTTGTTAGGCCTGCAACGATTTTGCCTACTTTTCAACCTTTATGCCCAGGGGTAGTGAGTGTTACATGTGCCTAGTCTTTCTGTGGGGTGTCTTGAATTTAAACATCATGAAGGGCATGGGATTGTGCTGATTTTTCTGGGTTTTTTCGATTTTTTTGGGGGTGTATAACTGAACTGATGTTTCTCTGTCTTCCATTGCTTTTAGGTGCACAAGACTCAAGAGAACCACCAGTGCCAGGAAGAAGTCCTGCAGCGGTGTGTGTGTGCAGCATAACGTCACGCGACGTCACGTCTGGCCACAGACAACTCTGCAACTCGTGCAACTGCGGCCTGCTGTTCTGACCTGCTCTGAAGAAGATGGCCCCAAAAAGAGTTCCCCGTAGCTCCTCTAGCAAGAAAGTTGCCAGTAAGGAGCAGAAGAAGCAAGTTACCAAGGAGGCTGGTGTGCCGGCCGCCACGTTTTTTGGGAGTAAAAAAAAAAGTACGCCTGCAGCAGCAGCGGGATCTGCTGGGGACCAAGCTGGGAGCAGCACCCCCGCTCCATTGGGCTCAGTGCCGCCACCACCACGCCAACTTAAGTCCAAGCCCTTGAGTGCTGCAGAGGCAGTCAGTGTACTTCTTCAATCACCATCGACCAGTGATGTTGGCTCATCGCAAGAAAGTAGCAGCAATGTCCCTGAATCAACACAGGTTGTTGTAACTCATCTGACAAGTGTTGAACAACCACAGCCGCAACAACAACCACATGTGCAAGTACAAGCCCAAGTACATGTGGAAGGAGAGGCAGCGCAAGGAGATGTGCAAGCAGAGGTGCATGGAGGGTCACAAGTCCCCACAATAGTTGTTCCTCCCGAAGTAGGGGCACATCAGGAAATCGACAATGAAACCGAGGTATCATTTGAGGAAGCCACTCCTCCTGATGATCATTCATTGTCTTCCACATCCCTAGCAAGGAAAAGATCAAGGGGGGTGTCTACATCTTCTTCAAGCCCACCTCCTTCTGATGATCTGGATGAAGATTGGGAACCATCACGGCCGTCTGAGAGTGAGTGACACCATGATCTGACAAAGGTACTTAAGTGTAAAAGGTAGGTCGTAGAAAAACTCATAGTTATGGAGTGTGATGAGGCTCAACAAGAAGTGGCAGATACTGCTGCTGATGAAGCCTCTCACGACGACGAGCCAGTCATCATAAGGGTCACTGCAGCCCCAGCGGGCTTGCAGCAAAGAAACATTTTGACCCTAGCCCGAGAAGCTGCTGAGCGTGATGATGATGTCGACGAGGAGGCAATGGAAACACAACAATCATTGGAGTTAACTAGTACACCAACACCTACCACTTCCATATTTCTTCCTCGCAAGAAGGGACCTCCATCCACCTCGACCTCAATTAGTGGTGGTGAAAGTGCACAACGTACTAAAGTTCGGCAATCCACATCCTCCACTTCATCTGGCATTAGCAGCAAGACCACCGTCACCAGTATCGCCGCCTCCTCCGGCCCCCACAGACAATTCAAGTCCCCAGCTTGGGACTTCTTTAGTGTTTGCCAAAAAAGGGAAAACTTCGCCATTTGTAGCATTTGTAAGGTTGCAGTTAGTCGTGGTAAGTTTGGTACCAACTATGGTACCGGAGGCCAGAGAGGTCATCTTAAGAGACAGCACCCTGTCCAATGGTTTGCGCACCTACAGGCGATCAAGGAAGCCCTAATTGCACGTAATGAAAACGTTGATTTTTCATCTGATGATGACAAGGAGGAAGAAGACGTGTCAAACACTTCTCTTACACCCAGTACCCCTGTCAGCAGCACACCCCATGTGAGCCACACTAAGAGTGTGGGAGAGAGTGAAACACCAATGCGAAAAAGTTCCTCAGGAAGCGTAACTGGGTCGAAGATATCATTATCATCCCGTAAATGCTTGGTCCAGGGCAACATTAAAAAGATGTTGTTTACAGAAGCGCAATATGAACGCAACCACCCACTGACATGTCTGTATAACACTAAGCTGGCTAAAATGCTAGCTCTGGACCTTCTCCCTTTTTCTTTTGTAGAAGGGGTTGGTTTTCTAGAATTAGTGGCAGCGCTCTGCCCTAAATGGAAGGTTCCTAGCCGGTTCTATTTTGCCAGAGTTGCGGTTCCAGCACTACATGAAGATGTGCTGGAGGTGATTGGGGCAGCTTTGCAGAAGAGTGCTGTTCACACTATACATCTGACAACAGACATGTGGACCAGTGGTGCAGGCGCTGATTACATGTGCATCACTGCACACTGGGTCTCTTTTTCAGGGGTTAAAGCAAAGCTAAACGCAGGTGTTGACCCGGACCAAGTTTTTAAAGCTGCTCGGAAACATGCAACACTAGCCATGTTTGGTTTGGAGAAACGTCACACAGCACAAAACATTTTGGATGAGTTTAACACAAAGGTCCTTGACTGGCTGTCCCCAAAAAAACGCCAGATTGGTTATGTTTCCACGGATAATGGCGCCAATGTAGTTAAGGCCATGGAGCTGGGTCAGTATTTCAGAGTGCTGTGTTTAGCGCACTGTATATTTATTTATTTAAAGATTTGTAAAGCGCCTGGTGACCCGGAGGCATCCCCGCGCTGTGAGACCTAGAAATTGGCTAAGAGGGGAGAAAGAACTTATTTAGGGAAAAGCAGAGTTTTGAGCTGCTTGCGAAAACGCAAGTAGCAGGGTTCCAACCGCACACTGCATGGAAGCGAGTTCCAGCGTGTGGCTGCCTTTACGGAGAAGCGACGACCTCCAGTACGTACCCTCCTAAACTTGGGGACATTTGCCAGTCGCTCATTGTCCGATCGCAGAGATCTCAAGGCTTTGTGCGGGGTAACCATATCTCCTAGGATCGAAGGGCCTTGTCCATTGAGGAGCTTGTGAGCGATGCACATTGCCTTAAACTCGATCCTCTCTCGCACTGGCAACCAGTGGAGAGCCTTAAGTGCTGGTCTGGCAGAGGTTCTGGAGGGAAGACCCATCAGCATCCGGGCAGCCGCATTTTGGGTTCGTTGTAGCTTGCCCAGAGTAGCTTCAGGGGCTCCTAAATAGACAGCATTGCTGTAGTCCAATCGTGCAAGAACCAGTCCTTGAACCAGGAGTTTCCTAGATTGGAGGGGAAGCAGAGGAAGGATCTTGCGGACTGACCGCATAAGTCCAAAGCAGGTTCCAGCTGTTTTAGTTGCCTGGGTTTTCATTGATAAGTCCGGTTCAAGCCAGACCCCCAGACTCTTAATTTCTTTCTTGGGGGCGGGCACCTCACCCATAGTGTCGGGCCAAACAGATGATGGAATTGCTGACCACTTCTTGCCCATCAGCATAACTTCTGTTTTGGACCCGTTGAGTTTAAGTGAGGACTCGCACATCCAGAGATGGATTTTCTGGAGGCAGTGCAAGAGATTATCTGGGCATTGATCAAGGTGTGAGAGAGAGACAACCAGTTGCGTGTCGTCCGCATAACTCACAATCTAGATGCCGAAGGGGGCAACTACATCCTCCAGAGGGGCCATATAGGCATTAAAAAGGGTGGGACTAAGTGAGGAACCCTGGGGAACCCCACTTGTCAGAGGAAGAGGGTCAGAACGGGAGTTGTATAAACCTGGTTGTCAAAAAATTCTTGAGTGATAAAGACAGTCCAGCGTACGAGGTAGTGGAGACCTGCCGAAAAATGTGCAACCATTTCAGCCATTCTTTTAAGGCCCGGAGGCATCTGAGGAGCCTGCTACATGAACGTCGAATGCCAGTGAAAGCACTCATCCAGGAGGTGGCAACACGTTGGAACTTAACCTTCTACATGCTTGAGCGTCTATATGAGCAGTATACGGTACTCGATCACTATTTCTTAAAACAGGGTACAGCTCAGAAGGACCTGAGGATGGGTGCGGCGCAATGGGACATAGTTAAAAGCCTGACACGCATGCTTCGTCCTTTTGAGGTCTTCACGCGTGCAGTCAGCAAGGAGGACTGTAATTTGGGAAAAGCTATCCCATTGTTGTACATGCTGGAGCACCAACTGAAGGAGGTGTGTTCTGTGTTTCAAAAAGATGAAAAAAACAAAGACCCTTTTGTTTTGGCGGAGAAATTATTAGAGCGCCTACAAGGTGATGAACGTCTTAAAATGATCCACTCAAACCAGCATTACATTTGTGCTACTATTCTGGATCCACGCTACAAAAAGGCGCTGGCAGGCCGAGCGTTCTTTCCTTTTGCTGATGAACATGTTACAAAGTACAAACGTTGGCTAGCCTTGTCAGCCAAGAGGTTTGAAAGAGAACGGCAGAAAATTGAAGGAAAAGGCAGTACATCAGCAGGCCATCCCCAGTCAAAACAATCCACTTCTGCACCTGTGGCTGTGGCACAAGTGACCTCTCTGCCGTTAAAGACACCGGCAACCGGATCATCTGCACCAGACACAACAGAAACATTGGAGGCTGAAGAGGATTGGCTAGCTAGGCTTGGGTTTGGTTCTCAAAAGGTCACAGCAACAGCTAAGCAAAGTGGAGGAACCTTGGAGGAGGACCTTGAGTCGATGGTGAAGGACTATCTGAATGACTCAACAGAGGTCTATGTTAATGCTGACCCATTGGCGTATTGGCATGGGAAAAAAGAATTGTGGCCACAGCTCTCCAACCTGGCTTTCAACTACTTGTCTTGCCCACTCGCAAGCGTGTCTTCTGAACGTGTTTTCAGTGCTGCTGGTGCCATTGTAACTCCCAAACGGAGCCGCCTCTCGCCCAAAAATGTGGAGAGGTTAACAACGATCAAGATGAATCAGCACCTCATACCACCAGATTACAGAGTACGAGAAAGCACGCCGGATGAAGACGAGGTGGACAGCAACGTAGATGAGGGAATTTCTACTCTGTCAGGTGACACTGAGCTCACCCTGCCTGAATTCGCAGAGTATGATGACGAAGCCTTATTCTTATTCCTGGACCCTGACACCGAGCCCTGAAAATGAGACAATGAATCAATAACTTTCTTTTTCGGCCTTATTCACTTTCATTCCTGTGTGTCTGTCTTTCTTTGTTGTGCACAGGTAATATAATTCAAACTTTAATCACCTAATCACAAAAACAAGCCCATCAGCAGAACTGTCTTCACTTGTTTGCTTATTGATTTGAAGGTGCCCGCAGTCTGCATTCCTCAGGTTCACAAGTTCAGAAGAACATGCTCCTCTATCCTCCTCCTCCAGACTCCTATTTCCATCAAAGCAGAGGGCTGGATTACGCCCAATGAAGAAAGACTCAGCACTTGTGGGGGTGTTCTACTTCTTTGCGGGTGAGTTGACGGCTCTGGGGCCATTGCTGGGAGCTCCAATACCGGATAAAAGTGGTTTGGACCAAATCGGAGGCGGAATTTTTTTTGTGTTTTTGCTGACTTGCTTGCCTTTGAGGAGCTCTTTGGGGGGGTTCCGGCTGTTTGTGGGTGAGTTTTGGGGTCTGGGAGCACTGCTGGGACACTCTAATCTTGATTGCATTTGCTTTTCAGGAAATCCGTGGTGGAAAACTGGAGTTATGGCCTAGCTGCACAGCGCGTTTGGACCGAAGGCCGAGAAATATTGTAAGTATGAGATTTTGCTTTTGGGCCGTTTGGGGGGGTTGTGCTTTTTGGCGGGTGGGTTGGCGGGTCTTGGGGCATTCCTGGGAAGGTCTAATACCGGATAGAAGTGGTTGGGACAAAATCCACGCTGATTTTTTGTTGTTGCTATTTCTGACATTTTGCTCAATGTAGCATTTTCGGGGGCCTGTTTGGGGGGCTTCCTGGTGTTTGTGGGTGGGTTTCGGGGTCTGGGAGCACTGCTGGCTATGGATACTTTAGTTTGCAAGAGGTTTGAAGCAAATCCATGGTGGCAGAGGAGAGTTAGGGCCTAGCTGCAGAGCGTGCGCGGAGTGATTTGGGAAATTGGCAAAAAAATGACTAAGTCCCCATTTTTGTACTTTTGCTCTTTGGCTGTTTGGGGGTCTTCTACTCGTTTTCTCCTGGGTTGACGGCACTGGGGCCATTGCTGGGAAGCTCTAATACCGGAATCCGGATAAAAGTGGTTTGGACCAAATCGGAGGCGGAACTTTTTTTGTGTTTTTGCTGGCTTGCTTGCCTTTGAGGTGCTCTTTGGGGGGGTTCCGGCTGTTTGTGGGTGAGTTTTGGGGTCTGGGAGCACTGCTGGGACACTCTAATCTTGATTGCATTTGCTTTTCAGGAAATCCGTGGTGGAAAACTGGAGTTATGGCCTAGCTGCACAGCACGTTTGGACCGAAGGCCGAGAAATATTGTAAGTATGAGATTTTGCTTTTGGGCTGTTTGGGGGTGTTGTGCTTTTTGGCGGGTGGGTTGGCGGGTCTTGGGGCATTCCTGGGAAGGTCTAATACCGGATAGAAGTGGTTGGGACAAAATCCATAAGGAAAAGCCTTTTGGCACTTTTTGTAACTTATGGTTCGTTAGGTTTAGCCCTAACAGCAGGATTGCATGTGTTTTGGGGTGTTCTAGATTTTTGCAACTGAGTTCTGGGGTCTTAGAGCACTTGTGAGAATTTGTAATTTTGGTTGCAAGTCATTTGAAGAAAATCCATGGTGGGAAAGGGGGGATTTGGCATAGTTAAAGAAAGCCTCTGCCACTATTCTTAACTTAGGGCTCGTTAGGGTTAGCAGTATTTATATTGCATGTGTTTGGGTGGGGGGGTTTTCGAGTCTTGGAGCGATGCTGGCTATGGATACTTTTGCTTGCTTGCAAGTGGTTTGAATACAATCCACGGTGGGTAAGGGGGTATTTGGGCCTACTTTTACTTTCGAAGTACGTTTTGTCACCAGTTTTCTGCTAGGCCTCGTTTTTTGAGATCTGATTGGGGGTCTTCTACATTTTTGCAACTGGCTTTAGTAAGGGTCTGGGTGGAAGCACTGCTGGGAAGGTCTAATTTTGTTCTAAAACACAGTTTACAGTACACTTAGCTTGAGGGGAAAGATCCGCTAAATTAATTTGCCCATACTTATTTATCCTTGAAAAGGTGACTCAGACAGAGTACGCACTTTCAAAAATGTTGTACTGTCTATTAGGAAAATCAAAGTGGGACTTTTTGCACTACACAGCGTACATACCTTATATTTATTTATCGGTGCTGTTTTTCGTTCAATAATTACAGGCCGGGTTTCAGTCTGTGCAATGGGGAAAAAAGGATGGACTCAGGCTTCACATTAGCAAGCCGCAATTCAGCATCCGGCAGGCAGGCAGTGGACAGGGTGTCTTCTGGTCACCAACATTGATGGACGAAGCGTCAGCTGGAATGGAGGAGTGCCGCTAATAAGAGGAATTGTTTGCTGCATGCAACTTACTTACCAAATTCAACAGGACAACTACAACAATACAGATACAGTATCCATTCTTTTATTCAATGAGTGTGTGTGACTGCATTTCTTAGATCTCTCTCTGCTTCTAAATTGATCCCTACAGCCATTCTATAGGTTTTACTTCGGCTATTTTTTAAACCTAATTTAATGTAGCCCTGTACTGTCGCATTCTGTTATTCATGGTTGTCGAAAGTACTACTTACTTTTCGGTAACAATGCATTCAGTAGTGCATGCACTTCCTTTATGTCACGTAAAAGATTTATGGTTAGTTTTGTACCCAAAAATTTCTTTATGTTCAATTATTGTTTGCCCATGCTGAGCTTTTTTTTTTTCTCTCAACAAAACCTACCCAAAAAGAAACCCCCATTCCCATCCATTTTACAAACCCTAACCCTCTTCCCCCGGGTTGTGTGCTTTTGCTTGATTTGTGACTAAATGACATCAATAATTCCACACACTTGCTGGGGAGGATAAGGTCATAGCAACAGGCTGGTGAAGGAATCCGAGGATATATTCTAGACTTACTCAGCTTCAGTACTATTTCTTGTAGTAGTAGCCAATGTCAAAGAAATCCTACACAAGTACAAGTTATACTATCAATACTTTACCATTTGTTAGGCTACATTGTGGCACTGTTGTAGTCTAGTGTACTGTCACCTGCTATATTCTTTATCGTACCGTTGTAATGCTACAGTAAGGACAAACCAGGTTTCATTTTCTTTTTTTCCATAGCCATGCAACTGCCACTGTGTCACACCATTAGTACCACCGCAATGAGGAGGAAATTTCAGCCGCCCTGGATTGCAACCTTAATCGCCATTTCCCGTAGAGCCAGCCCTGGGCCTAGCCCTACTTTCAAACAGAAATTACAGGTAAGATAAGCGTTTGGTTGGAGGTAGTATAATGGAGTATTAGGAGAGACGAGAGATTGACGGTAGTACTACTAAAGTCCTAGGACTATTCAGGAAAACAAACTTACTGTTAAAGCCCCACCCACCAGACTCAAAAGCAGTAAAAAACAGGTATGGTCAGATAAAGTTTCAAAAAGTATATTTTTATAGCCCTAACAAAATAATCTCCCGCAAGACCCTCCCTAACCCCAACGATTGTCCTTCAAAAGTCCCCAAAAAACCCAACTCCCAATTCCCACCCCCCAAAAGTCTCTAAAAAAGGGGCAAGGGACACTACGGCAGGGTGCAGTTGACTTTAGCAACCAGGGCATCATGCTCCTTGCGGAGGGTGGCATGTTCGAAGCGGAGGCCCTCCACCAAGTTCTTATAGTTCAGGACCTCCAGCTCCAGGTAGGACAGTCTGAGGGATAAGCGGCGCCGGCGTGCCTTGCAAATCCTGTGGGGGGCAGCTGCTGTCTTTGCTGCTCGGCGGTGGCGTTTGGCATTGGTAGCCCAGCTCCGTACTGCTGGAGCACTGCGCTGGCTGGCAGCCCGCACGGAGGAGGATGCAGCTGTCCCAGTGGACGTTGTTGTAGTACCAGACTGCGTCTCCTCCTCCTCCAGGGCCACCAGCCACCGATATTCAGCGACAGTGGCATCCAGCCTCCGTTGCCGGGCCATTCGAGCCAGCTCCCTCCTCCTTGATGGTCTCTTGGATTTGGAAGGAGCAACTATATGAAGAAAGAAAGACATAGTCTGTAACCAATGCTCCTTAAGATTAACACAAAATGATTGAGCAGAAAGTTGTCATAGTACAAGTAGCAAATTGAAAGCACAGTACATAACTATTGAGGACAGTATCTATGTAACCTCCGACTTCTTCATCCTTGCTCTAACATTAGTGGGAGTTTAAGGAACACATTCTACGAGCACTATGGACTTCCATTACAGTCGACAGGCAGGCAGTGGACAGGGTGTCTTCTGGTCACCAACATTGATGGACGAAGCGTCAGCTGGAATGGAGGAGTGCCGCTAATAAGAGGAATTGTTTGCTGCATGCAACTTACTTACCAAATTCAACAGGACAACTACAACAATACAGATACAGTATCCATTCTTTTATTCAATGAGTGTGTGTGACTGCATTTCTTAGATCTCTCTCTGCTTCTAAATTGATCCCTACAGCCATTCTATAGGTTTTACTTCGGCTATTTTTTAAACCTAATTTAATGTAGCCCTGTACTGTCGCATTCTGTTATTCATGGTTGTCGAAAGTACTACTTACTTTTCGGTAACAATGCATTCAGTAGTGCATGCACTTCCTTTATGTCACGTAAAAGATTTATGGTTAGTTTTGTACCCAAAAATTTCTTTATGTTCAATTATTGTTTGTCCATGCTGAGCTTTTTTTTTTTTCTCTCAACAAAACCTACCCAAAAAGAAACCCCCATTCCCAACCATTTTACAAACCCTAACCCTCTTCCCCCGGGTTGTGTGGTTTTGCTTGATTTGTGACTAAATGACATCAATAATTCCACACACTTGCTAGGGAGGATAAGGTCATAGCAACAGGCTGGTGAAGGAATCCGAGGATATATTCTAGACTTACTCAGCTTCAGTACTATTTCTTGTAGTAGTAGCCAATGTCAAAGAAATCCTACACAAGTACAAGTTATACTATCAATACTTTACCATTTGTTAGGCTACATTGTGGCACTGTTGTAGTCTAGTGCTATATTCTTTATCGTACCGTTGTAATGCTACAGTAAGGACAAACCAGGTTTCATTTTCTTTTTTTCCATAGCCATGCAACTGCCACTGTGTCACACCACTAGTACCACCGCAATGAGGAGGAAATTTCAGCCGCCCTGGATTGCAACCTTAATCGCCATTTCCCGTAGAGCCAGCCCTGGGCCTAGCCCTACTTTCAAACAGAAATTACAGGTAAGATAAGCGTTTGGTTGGAGGTAGTATAATGGAGTATTAGGAGAGACGAGAGATTGACGGTAGTACTACTAAAGTCCTAGGACTATTCAGGAAAACAAATTTACTGTTAAAGCCCCACCCACCAGACTCAAAAGCAGTAAAAAACAGGTATGGTCAGATAAAGTTTCAAAAAGTATATTTTTATAGCCCTAACAAAATATTCTCCCGCAAGACCCTCCCTAACCCCAACGATTGTCCTTCAAAAGTCCCCAAAAAACTCAACTCCCAATTCCCACCCCCCAAAAGTCTCTAAAAAAGGGGCAAGGGACACTACGGCAGGGTGCTGTTGACTTTAGCAACCAGGGCATCATGCTCCTTGCGGAGGGTGGCATGTTCGAAGCGGAGGCCCTCCACCAAGTTCTTATAGTTCAGGACCTCCAGCTCCAGGTAGGACAGTCTGAGGGATAAGCGGCGCCGGCGTGCCTTGCAAATCCTGTGGGGGGCAGCTGCTGTCTTTGCTGCTCGGCGGTGGCATTTGGCATTGGTAGCCCGGCTCCGTACTGCTGGAGCACTGCGCTGGCTGGCAGCCCGCACGGAGGAGGATGCAGCTGTCCCAGTGGACGTTGTTGTAGTACCAGACTGCGTCTCCTCCTCCTCCAGGGCCACCAGCCACCGATATTCAGCGACAGTGGCATCCAGCCTCCGTTGCCGGGCCATTCGAGCCAGCTCCCTCCTCCTTGATGGTCTCTTGGATTTGGAAGGAGCAACTATATGAAGAAAGAAAGACATAGTCTGTAACCAATGCTCCTTAAGATTAACACAAAATGATTGAGCAGAAAGTTGTCATAGTACAAGTAGCAAATTGAAAGCACAGTACATAACTATTGAGGACAGTATCTATGTAACCTCCGACTTCTTCATCCTTGCTCTAACATTAGTGGGAGTTTAAGGAACACATTCTACGAGCACTATGGACTTCCATTACAGTCGACTATGACAGTACACCAGTCTTATTCTTCTTCTCTCTTGTTTAGGAAAATTGGTACGTTATCTTATGCAAGCCGGCATAATGCCAGCGCAGTGAACTTGAACCCGAGAAAAACAGACGCACACCATGGTGAGTGAGACAGACTTTCGTTACTGTACCGGTCCAGTACATGCAGGTGGTGAAGCTCTTACTTTTCTATTACGGGTGGCACTGAGAATACTCTGTTAAAAGGGCTACTGCTTAATTAATTTAGCTTTCACCCTACAGTGCAAATGAGTATTAGAAAAGGAAAATGAAGAATCTAAATAATCTGATTATCTATCACTTCACATGGGATGTATTTGATGACATATGGGATGACTTTAGGTGCTTTGCTTATTATTGAGTGAACAGTGATACACCCACACATGAATGACGTACTACTACTAAACTAAAGTTATTAAGAGAGGTAGGGAGTGTCCACCGTAATAACCGGATATATGCTGTGCTTGCAGTTGCAATACAAACTACTGCTACTATTCATGGTAGTATTTGGACAAAATTACAACTTCTTTTCCTTGCCTTTCCTACACTGGAACGGACGTGCGGGTGCGGTGTTACATGCTCTTCAAAGTAACACTTAGTTCATCCAGTGACCGTCTACTCTCTCTAGATACACATATGCTATCTAAGAGTCAGATAGTACCATGAATGATCCAGGCATCGATCCATTCAAAGTATATGCACACATACAGTTTCTGTTTCACCCACCCAGGCTGTTCTCCATCCACCCATCCTTGCTTCATCATTCACCCAGCCATGCACCATACCATATTCTTTCCTTCCCAGCCACCTCGGGGACCAAGCAAACACATATCATTCTTCTTTGCCAGTCATCATTACATTTCTCGTCCTTCCACACTTACTTACACCCTTCTTTCGCTTTTCGTTCATCCCATCCATCAAGTTCATCTCAGATCTGATTGGGAGGGATTCTTCTCGCCAAAAACTTCACAGCTAAGTCGAAGTACATTTAGAGGAGGCTACTACCTGGTTTATTTATAATACACCCGTGCAGAAAGCACACTCTGCAGTCTTCAATCTCAATGAGTAAGGAATATATAGCTTACCTCTGCCCGCCACCACCGTGTTATCCCTCACAGGCATGTCCTTGTTCGGCACTTGCACCGCCTCCTCCCCAGAGTTGTCCTCCTCGTCCAATGCCGCCACCACCTCCGCGCTGGCCCCGCCTCCAGATGTTCCACCTACAAAGTACATTTAATAATGTTAGAATACACCACTCACTACTATATAATATTTGGTCTAGGAGGAAGAAAGAAATGTGAAAAAAACAGTATACAATTTAATAATTTGTGACTGTCTACTCTAAAGTAAAAATGTCCCTTTTTCCAGGGAAGGCTGTTGTCTTGCTCCACTCTTTGGCACAACTGATGAATGCTTGCTTTTTATTTTTAACACGCACCACTTTTTCTCCTAACAGACAGAAGCTTGACTTCTAAGAACACGAGCAGGATCAAGTTCAAACCAGGTGAGAGCTCGGCTCGACCACAAGAAATGTGTCCAATTAATCGTCAGCACTAAGCACTTTTCCATTTTCAGTTAAACGTTTACTTTTATGACAAACTTGATTTTAATAAATGTGTTTACTTTTAATAAAGCTTTTAAACTTAAATAGACTCTGGGGGTTTTGGTCCTCCAGACTAGAGTGGATGAGCTAAAGGTTTTGCAATTTTTGCAAGCATGAGTCTGTGCCTCTGACATAATTGGGGAATAATCTTCAGTGACTTTGGGAGCTAAATGACTCTGCCACACTATCTAGTCAGTAAGGAGATTGGGGGTTCAACTACAAAGTCTGTTATCACTGAGGTATGTGGAAAGTCTAACAGCACCTATTATAATTGATAAGCTAAGCAATGCATTATTTAGTGTCCATAGTTCTGTTTGTGCAGATTTGTCCCTTCAACAGTAGTAAAATGGATTGTCCTCCTATCCAAACCAAAAGTAAAGTAGTATCTTATTCTTTCTTGGTGGTCATTCACCTTTTTATTGTTGGCAATTGTCAAAGCATAAACATTTAGAAGACTTGAAAAGACATTATGGACAATCCCAGAGGACTGCACTCAGTGAATAGAGCTATTGCTGACTAGAATGGGAGTCCAATGGAATAGCCAAATGTGCAATCTTAGTTAGCTACACAGACAGACTAATAGGAATAATCTAGTAATACCACAGGGAGTCATAGTCGAGGCAGGATAAGAATTTAGATCTAGTCTACAAGAAGATCAAAGACGATTTAGAAAAAATCAAATGAGGAGCGCTGGGAAAAAATAAGTACTCTATATTAAAATTAAAACTTACTGGGGCCAGCAAAGGAGCCCTCCCCTGCCCGATCCTGGCCTGCATCCTCAACAGCACCCTCCTCCTCCTCCTCCTCCTGTGTCCTCCTCTTGCCCCTGGGGGAAGCTGATGAACAACAAGAAAGAAAGAAAAACAGAAAACATGGATGATATTTGTCAACCAAATCAAACATTTCAAAAGAACTAACAAAATATTTTGGCGAAATAGCAAATAGACAACTATTCCACGGGATATATTATTGACCAATCTCATGTGGTCTACTACGTTATTAGTATTGCTTGATTTGCGGACCGTCGAATTGGAAACTTCTTATGTAACTCACTAAACAAAGTACTAAAAAGGTTTGCCTAGGATTGGCAGGCAGCAGTCCGCAACACGCGAAGTGACAGCCAAAGTCCATCGTGATTGCAGATGAGCGACAAAACTAAAGTTTCCTACTACATTAACCAGTCATTAAAATACTCTAACTATCAATCCACCACCACTATTTCTTCTTATCGCCATGTGTACAAAGGAAGGACTGGACTTGAGTCTGTAGGGGCTGATTTAGAAGCCCCTTGCTGCTCTTTTGCTCCATTGTTGCGTGACTTTTGTGACGCAGCGGCAGCACAAAAGAGGCGCAATGGTGCGGCGTATATTAACAACGTGACGCATATGGGAGATGCATCACGTTGTAAAGCCGTGCGCCATCATGGGGCGTTCCGGCGCAAGGGAGGGCGTTCCTGCGCAGGAACGCATCCTAAAAGTGGCTGAGGGAAATCTACAAGATTTCAATCACTCACTTTAACGACAATGATGCGTGACTCAAACCCTGCGCCTGCTTGAAGCAGACGTACGGCTTGACACAGCATTGGGGAGATAGGGCACCCCAGAGCATTGATGGAGCTGCGCCATCGTTGCGACGCAACTCCAGCAATGCGCCGCCCTTACGGCACAGATGTGTAACGCTTTGGTGACGTTTTGGGCCCATGGTGCGCCGCATTGTAAATAAGGCGCACCATGGGTGATAGTGGCGTGGTGCATAATTACTGGCGCATCCCTGCTACTTTGCAGGGATGCGCCGGTAATTAAAAATGGGAACCTTACTGCGTAGCATTACGAAATTCTTTAAACTACACTCATACATAATTTCACAGGCCAATGAAATGAACACAAAATCGAAAACAAATAAGCATAGTAGCAACACTACTGAGAAGGAGAGCAGTGCACCTGAAATGCACAGAAGATTTTGAAATATAATTTACCTACAATGTAATGAGCAGCATTATTGCTCTTGGTAAAAAACAAAAATTTGCAATATAATAACACAGCAGGAGAAAACAGAGTAGTAAAGAAATAGCTACTACTACTCACCAAGCCCGGGGATCTCGAGGCCAAGCAGGTCGAGCAGATCTCGTTCACGGGTCAGGACATCCGTCCAGCAGTGGGTGGCCTGGTTGTAGGTGCGCCGGACCCGAGAGTGGTGGTACATGGCCCGGCACACCTTCTCCCACCGCTTCCGGCGCTCCCGCATCCTGTACCCGCCTCCGATCTTGCCGCCTGCCATTATGGTCCTGGGGAGGTGGCGCTGTACATAGAACACTAGTGCGGCCACCTCCTCTGCGCTAAAGATCTCCCGTGGCATCACTAGCTCCCCCCTCAAACGCCCGCACGGGAGCCAGGCACGGGGTGCTGGACCCTTCCCCTTCTCGGGATGCTTCCCGGCTCCCTTCACCATGGTCTGGGCGGAAAGGAATAAAGAAAATAGAATAGGGAAGTGAAGAAAAGAAACGAGTTTAAAAAAGTAGTTTAAAATTAACCAAAAGTAGCAGTAAACACAAAAATATAGGGCTAGAAAAATAGAGGGATAGATAATAAGTAAAATAGATCCAAAAAAACTTCAAACAAGCAAAGGATGGCAGAGATTTAGAGAAGATACAAAAAGCATGCCCAGAACCATAGCAATGAATGAGAAACAAGATGGCCGCGCCCGTTCACGACCGCGCGGGTAAGTTCGCGCGAGATGTTCCTCGCGAACACTCGCAAAATTGTACTGGCGAGCCGCACACTTTGCGAGATTACACTTCGCGCCCGGAAACGGAAATACGTCATGCAAACAAGATGGCCGCGCCCTTGAACGACCGCGAGGGTAACTTCGCACCTTGCGCTACAAGCTGCTCGCGAAAACGCACAAAACCTTGCGAACTAACACGCTGCAAAAAAAGAAATCGCATATTCGCACGAATTCGCGGCTTCCAAATCCGATCTTGCGCGTGTTCGCGCCCGGCGAATCCCGCAAAATTGCAGAAAAACGACTTTTGCCAAACTGAAAGCACTCGGCAGGTGCAAGAGTTCAAACTCATCATTAGTAACCATTCCCTGTAGTGCTTCCTGACTGGGGCCCCTCCAGAGTTCAGTTGCTAGTTGCAACAATTGTATGACCCTGCTCTGACCCTCACAGTAGGCTCATAGAATAGCTAGAAGTAGGCCACAAAGGTCCTGGAAAAAAAAATTGCACTGCAACAGAAAGCAAATTACTGATAAGGAAGCCAGACCTGGAATTTTAAAACAGTGACACATTAATAAACTAACCCCAAATTAATTCATGTCAGTTGAAGCAGGGCAGGTGTGCTTGCTTTTCCCCCCCATAATCTACAGTGATGATGAACCAGACGGTGGCATTGATGTAACAGAGGGTGGCATGGGTGATACAGAGGGTTGCAGTGGTGAAACAGAGGGTGCTGGGAGGCTGTGATGATTAACCAGACGTAGAAACAACATAGTCGCGACCGTTGCGAGCCGACAAGTAAGTTCGCAATTGTGAACTAGTACCAAACCCTCGCGAACTGGCAGAAACCCTTGCGAACACAAAAAAAAATCCGCAAATTCGCGAACGCCAGATTCGCAAAATTCGCCCATGCTTAGTAAATACACAACTCTTCCTTTTAATCCTCTTTGTAACTCTGAAGGAGGAAATTTACCTGTTTTAGGCTCCATACGAACAATAGCCTAAAATGGGTGCACACATTGAATGAGAATAGACTCATGGGTGTTTAATTCTATAAATTCTGGAGGAATAGCAACTAACTCTAAATTATTATGCACAGCTCTAGCGGGGATTTTATTCTCATCTAATTTGTTATAACAATATTTACAAATACGCTGATCAGAACCAAAATCAAAACAATTCTTTACCAACAAATAAGTTGCAAATTCCTTCCACTTATCATTATTTTCTATTTCAATTTTTAAATACAGATCAACACTACTAGTCTAATTTTTATAGTGAGTTAGCTGACAACAAATACAAGAAAAATTTGGCCTTTCACCTGAAATCACATTAAACTTTTTAATTTCACTTTCAAATTTTTTGTGCAACTATGTTCACCATTCTCTACAACATTTTCTCCTATTAATGTCTGAGTTTCTTCACTCTCTTGTTCAGGATCAAAGTAACAAAACTCAATATCATCACAAACATTTTTCACATCTGATACTGACCCACGCAAAAGAGCACTGTTCAACTCATTTAACTTTAGTGCTGGACTTTTTGCATAATACAATCTTCTCACTAACTTCGACATTTGAGTATGATGTACTGCCAACATCCTGAAATGGTGAAAAACACTTTGAAATACTTTCCTAGAAAGACAAGCCAGTGAATGACCATGCAAACCAGTATTTTTTCTCACTCTGCAAGGGTCTAGTCCTTGCAACACCTTAATCTTTTGTTTAACACTTCTTTTACTATATGATTGTAAGAAATAGCATAATTTATCAATAGATTCTTGTTGTACACTACAAATACAACTGCAATCCCAAGTGTACACTGGGGCCTTATGACGTCTGCCTAGAACTTCACCAGCTATCACTTCTTCTGCATTTTCGGGAACCATTTTCTCTTTCTCAATTGGACAACCATTTCTAACCTCATAAGCTCGACCACTGGTGTCAACTTCATGCAACAAAACATTGGTCTGAAAATAACTCTCTTCATTAAAAAAAAGGTTTAGAACTTGAACTGTCTTTCCATTCCCCTAAAAAAATATCACAAAAATGACTCTTTTCTTCTTACTTTTGGCCTTTATTCAATGGATTGGTTTATCTAGTGATCAAATTCTGTTTAATACTAAAATGAAAAGTTTCCTTTTTACTTCAAAAGCCTTTTCAACAATGGATTTGATATGCTTCTTCTTTTTATAAAATAGTGTTCTCTTTTTATATTTCTTTGTATCTTTCATCAAATTATGTACTACTATGTTGTAAAATAATTATTTGCGGATTTCTTTATACTGATTTTCTTTTCTTTTACCATACATCGTGTCCTTTGACTGTCCATTTGATTTTTTTCCTTTCCTAATATTTTGACTATTTTTTCTAGTTTAAGCATTGTCAGTAGTTTCAACATTCTGTACATTCTGTCTGGCCATACAAACATTTTTAATAAATTGCTATGTGGTCTTACCAAGGCATGGACAATAATCTTTCTGGCACCAATAGGGAGGAGATCTAAAACCTTCCGAAGGACCCCCAGTACGCTGAGACACCTACCAGTCACCTTGTTGACGTGTGACTTAAGAGAGAGATCTGAGTCAAGCACTACGCCAAGGTTTCTTACCGAATCCACAGGAGTGGGAGGGCAACCCAATTCAGTAGGCCACCACCTATGAGACCAGGCAGATACTGCTTTCCCAACCACTAGCAGTTCTGTTTTTTCGCCATTTAGGCGCAGGCAGTTGTTGTTCATCCATGATGCCACTGATGACAAACAGTTGGAAAAATTAGTGGCATCATCACTGTGGTCGGGCGTAAGCTTGAATATCAGTTGGGTGTCATCGGCGTAGCTGACAATGGCCACCCCAAACGCTTCCACTACGTGAACCAGGGGTTCCATATAGATGTTGAACAAAGTAGGGCTCAAACTTGAGCCCTGAGGAACCCCATGGCTCACCTTCCTAATGGAAGATTTGAAGGGTGGACAATCGATCTGGAAGCTCCTATTGGCCAGAAAAGAACGTATCCACGCCAGTGCTGATCCTTCCACCCCCATCTCAGAAAGTCGGGACAGCAGCGGTGTGTGCAGCACGGTGTCAAACGCTGCACTTAGGTCTAATAGAACCAACGCTGCTGTCTCACCTTCATCTACTAACTTTCTGAGGCACTCGGTGGAATAGAGAACGGCTGATTCCGTGGAGTAGCGAGATCTAAATCCTGATTGTGAGGAGTGGAGGAGGACTTCCTCCTCAAGATAGTCCATGAGCTGCTTATTCACAACCTTTTTTACAACTTTAGAGCAGAAAGGGAGGAGGGAGATGGGGCGGAGATTTTGGAGTTGAGAGATATGGATGTTGGGTTTCTTTTTAAGAGGGATAACCTGAGCAGTTTTCCACGCCTCAGGTACATAACATTCCTGAAAGGACAATGTCACCATGTGGCTAATATGGTCAATTAGCATACTTTCCAAAACTTCTTTGCAAAGTGCCGGTGGGCATACGTCGCTGGGAGAGCCAGATTGTATGCTATTGAAAATACATATTAAATCATGTCTTTCAGGTGTTTTGAAGCATGTGAGATGGGATTTCGTGATGGAACTAGAACTGTCTCTCATGCCCCCTTGATGGCCTGAAGAATCGATACTAGGTTTAAAGGTGGCATGGATTTTGTCGACTTTTTCTAAAAAGAAATCCGCAACAGAATCACATATCTCATTAGAATAGGTGTCTTGAGCTTCCAGTCTAGATGGAACCGTAAGCTCCTTATAAATAACAAAGAGTTCTTTAGTGGGATTGTCTGCCAACTCAATCCTATTTTTCAGATAGATACTTTTCTCAGATCTTACAAGTTTTTGATATTTTTTTAACTCCATTCTATAAAGAGCTTTATGTTCTGGAGCATAGTTTTTTCTCCAACTCCGTTCCATGGTTTTGCATTTGGTTTTAGCCATTTTATATTTTTCTGAGAACCATGGGGCAGTTTTGGATTGCCTTGCTGGGGGGTTGGTAGTCCAAGGTGCTACTTTATCCAAAGCGTTGGACATCCAACTTTCATAATTGCTCCATACCTCATGTAAGGTATCACCTGAGGGTAAGGGATGTTCTGATAGTGCGTTTCCAAACGTTTCTGGGGTGAATTTCTTCCATTCCCTACGTTTCTGAGGAAAGGATATCCTAGGTCTAGTTTCTAAGGGCACGTTCTTGATTTCGAACGGAACGATGCTGTGGTCTGATCAGATCGTTTGAATTGGGGGTAAGACTTTAATACCCTCCCAGTTGGTGCCAGAAAGACTATCGTCCATGCCTTGGTGACCCCCCACCTTGACTATGGGAATGCCCTGCTAGTAGGCTTGAGTGTGAAAGGTCTCCACCAACTTCAGTGTGTTCAGAACGCTGCTGCACGCCTTGTGCTTGGGCTTCCTCGTAGAGCCTCTGGGAAGACCGCGCTGGCCAAGCTTCATTGGCTCCCAGTCAGGGAACGGATTAAATTTAAAGTCCTCTGTTTCGCACATCGCATCGCACAAGGTAAAGGCCCAGATTATCTAAAGAACCTCCTTAGTATACATCGCCCCATCCGGAATTTAAGATCTTCCGGCACAATGTTGTTCAAACTTCCCTGAGTCAAGAGGGCCAGGATGGGTGGCCACTCATTCAGGTATTTAGCCTCCAAACAGTGGAACGAACTCCCGCTCCATCTTCGAATGGAACCCTCGGAATCCAGATTCAGGGGAAAACTTAAGACATTCCTGTTCCCCATTTTGTAACCTTTCCCTCCATTGGCTCTACTAACATCTGCCTCCTAAAATCCTAGCAGCAATTAGCGCGGGGACACACTGTCTTCTGTGTAACCAGGCGCTCAACAAATGGCTTATTATTATTTATTTTATTACCAGAAGATTTTATCTTTTTAGCCACATTATGTTGGACATCCAATACTTGTGGTTGAGTTTTCTTCAAGTAACTGTCCTTTTTCTGTTCTTTCCTTTGTCTTATTTTCTCCAGCATAATAACTTTATTTTAATGATGATAAACAGTTTCTGCAAAAAAGAATCATGAATAAATGTATATTAATAACTTTATAAATTATACTTTTCTATTACTATACAAACACATTTTATATAAATTCTGGCTAAGAAATTGTAGGCCTGAAGCACAAGTGTGAAATTGGTTAGACCACTACAAGCGTACTACATAGGAGTTTGAAGCACTGCGTGCCCTAAAGCCTAGCTCACTGCACGAGTACATGTACTTCTATGTCTTCAAACACATCAACCAACCAAATCATTCTCTCTCAATTTTCCCAAATGGACACTGACTCACAGTGTGATTCTAGACAAATAACAGTATCCCTTGCACTTCACTGAAAGGATTACTACATGCTACTAAAAGAGTCACTATGGGATTGAAGAGCACTCACAGGGTGTTTACTGGAGTGTATGGATACTAACTGGGAAATTGAAGGCCTGAATCACAAGTGTGAAGGTGGTTAGACTACTACATGCATACTGCATAGGAGTTTCATGTACTGCGTACCCTAAAGCCTGACTCACTGCAAGAGTACATGTACTTATGTGTCTGAAACACATCAACCAACCAAATCATTCTCTCTCAATTTTCCCAAATGCACACTGACTCACTGTGTGATTCTATACAAATAACAGTATCCCTTGCACTTCACTGAAAGGATTACTTTGTGCTACTGAAAGAGTCACTATGGGATTGCAAGAGCACTCACTGGTGTTTACTGGAGTGTATGGATACTAACTGGGGAATTGTAGGCCTGAATCACGAGTGTGAAGGTGGTTAGACTACTACATGCATATGCATAGGAGTTTCAAGTACTGCATACCCTAAAGCCTGGCTCACTGCAAGAGTATATGTACTTATGTGTCTGTAAACATATCAACCAACCAAATCAATCTCTCTCAATGTTCCCAAATTGTGCAAATATGAAGGAAAGAAAAAGAGAAATGAAGAGTGAAAGATAGAGAACAATATAGAAAGGAGGGTCTAAACAACTAGATGTAAGAGGTATTCAGTTGAAAAAATGATAAGAGAAATTGCAAAAAAGATTGTAGATCAGAAACAGAAGATAAGAACAAGAACAAAAATAAGAATGAGACATAAAGCAACATACTAAATTAGTGGTGAAAAGTAGTAAACATGAAAAAGGAAAGAGGAAAGGTAAGTAGATATTTGAGGAACAACTATAAGAAAAATGAAAAAGAGAAAGAAAGAAGGTAAAAATACAAAAGAAAGAATCATGTAAAAGTAAAAGTGCCAAAACCATGAATAAGATACAAAAAATGACAAACTACGAAAAACACACAAAGGAACCGAGGGTGGTGGGGCCACAAAAGGGAATGGAACATCATCTGGAGCACTCGCGACAGGCACAAGAGGGCGACAAAATATCATCAAACGAACGGGCAATCACAAAAACGAATATGAGAAGGATGAACCTAAAGAGACAAGAAAATAAAACAAATTGTAGATATAATAACAAGAACATTATACCAACAAATAATTGGAGCAATTCAATAAAACAATCAGAGCATTTCAATAAAACACAGAGGATCGATAAAGATCAAACACTGGAATGTGAAACAGCCATGTCTTCCTGTCTGCAGCTCTCCAAAAATTCATGAAGTATACTGGAATCCTCATAGGCCTTAGTTTTTTTTTTATACATGCATGGGTGGATAAGACCGAAACTGGTATTAATGTTCCGTAAAGCTGGTCTCATGTCTAAAAATTGTTTTCTTCTATCAGCCATTGCTTTGGCATAGCCCTGTGGAAAGAAAAAAGAGGAGCCCTGCCAAGAGATTTTGCCTTTGACTCTAGCAGCCTGTAAAACTTTCAACAAATCTTTATACTCTAAAAACTACAGTATCACTCCTCTTGGTTTAGTTGATGAAGATGCCGAACTTGTGACATGGCCCAAACAATGAGCTTGTTGAATGTTCAAGGATGGAGAGGTCGGAATATCCAAAAGCTTCGGAAGAAAAGATTGAAAGAAGGCAGGAAGATTGGATTCCTCAAGTCCCTCTATTAGACCATAAATGCGTAGGTTATTACGCCTGTTACGATTTTCAAGATTTTCAACTTGTTTTTGAAGATTTGAAATCTGAGATTGTAGAGAGGGAACATGTAGTAGTACGAAAAGATTCCATTTTATTTTCCAACTGGACAACACTACTCTCCATATGTGACCATTTGCCATCCAATTGTTGAAGACGGACATTAGTTTCCTGCATATAGGGTTTAAGAGCTCGAATTTCTTCCAGAAGTAACTCCATTGAGACTGGAGGAGGAGATGTCATTGGAGAAGGAGGATCTTGTTTGGCCCTCTTCACAAAAGGCTGAGCCGACCTACCAGGTAGTTCTAAAAAGTTTTAGAAGGAGGTAACAAAGCATTAGTCCCTAGAGCACTTAATGAGACCTGTTCTGATTCAGACATATTATCCTGAAGAACACTGAAAGGATTATAATCCACCACAGAAGTAGAAGACATTGCTTTAGAACGCTGAGTTGGTTTTGTTCTCCCCATACATAAAGGTCATAAATGAATAGGAATAAAAATGTTTAGGAGAAGTACAGCAAAGTATAATATGAATATCTTCTTGAATATCTTGAAAGTATAATATATTTCTAGCAGAAAATGTCAATTTTGACAAAGAAAGAATATACTGCAAAAAGTCTCTCAGGATATCAAAAATCAGCTCTCCAAAACACAAGAAACCAGCATTAGAAAATGAAAAGTTCATGTTCCATGTTGTTAAGAGCATGTTGATGCTTTTTGTAAGCAGAGACAGAAGGTTGCACAGAAATAAACCAGGCAATAGAAATTCCTTGTCAGCAAAAGCAAAAGGGCATCAAAAAATGAAGAAACCCCACCTCAAAATCATGTAGATGATGCAAATTAGGCATTCCAGAGAAAGACATCACGAAAAAACTCAAATGGAAGTGCCAAAGGTTGTATTTTATGTTGTAAGAGAAAGCAACAGCTTTCTGAGGGGAATAACGGCATTCGCTGGAAAAACAAAATGGCGGACGCGAGTTTTCATTCACTCGCGTCTGCATATAATAAAGAGACAGTCCGTCCGCTTACCGCTGGGACCTTGTGAGGCAGAACCCTTTAATGTCCTTAGGGTTATAAACTTGCGGCTACATTTCTAGCCTTTCGTCGCGGCTCAGAATGCCGAAAAACTAAGGAAAAGCTCCTGCGTCGTCCCCGAGCTCACGGAAGCGTGTCCATTCCTGGCAGCACTTAAGCCATGCCCCCCAGCCAGCAATATATTTTAAGCAGCCTTTAAAGCACTTAAAAGAGTCTTCAGACTGATCCTTTAAAGGGAAAACCAGATGGGTGTCGTTGGCGTAAGAAATTGCCTACACACCCCAGTTGGCTATCAAAGTGAATAGGGGAGCCAGATATATGTTGAACAGGAGCAGGCTTAGGGCCAACCCCTGCGGCACCCCGCACCATAAATGCTGGACTGATGCGGTTTTAGGGCCACCCTTTGAGTGCGATAGTGGAGGAAAGACTTCAGTTAGGCCAGGGCTGTGCCATTAACCCCGCTATCCAGGAGACATTGAGTCAGTATAGAATGGTCAACTGTATCAAATGCTGCTGAGAGATCCAGGAGCACCAGCATAGCTGATGCCCCTGAATTCAATGCCATCCTAATTGAGTCTGCTACCTCTAATAGAGCTGTCTCGTGCTGAACCCAGCTCGGAAACCGGATTGGGTATCGTGCAGGATATTGTGGCTCTAGATCAGGGGTCTCCAAACCGGTCCTGGAGGGCCGGATCCATGCCAGATTTTTTGGATATCCCCATTGAGATACATGTAGTTATTTTAAAAATCTGGCATGGATCCGGCCCTCCTGGACCGGTTTGGAGACCCCTGCTCTAGATGAAATTGGCCAATTGCCGCTCCACTACCTTTTCCAGCATTTTTGCTGGGGCTGGCAGCAGAGAGATAGGTCTGTAATTGTTCAATTCCCCTGAATCCACATTGGGTTTCTTCTTAAGGGGAAGTAGAGTGGCATGCTTCCATAGATCAGGGAAGATGCCAGAGGAAAGGGAAGTATTCAATATTTTGGACACCACATCGCTAGTGGAATGTGCCAACTCTTTCCACAGTTTAGAAGGGCAAGGGTCTTCCGGCGAGCCTGACTTGCAGCCCTGGATCACAGCCAGTGCTTCCTTCTGAGAGATAAGATTAAATTCAGAAAGCAGAGGCGTGGGTGCTTTCCTAGCTACCACGTCAGATATAACTGTAGCAGTTATAGCAGAAAAGGAATTGTACACCTTGCTGATTTTATCATCGAAAAAAAATGAGATTCTCTCACAAAGAGCCAGAGAGGGCAGGGCGTTGATTACTAGCTCGCAGGGTTTAAGGAAGGAGTTGACCACCTTGAAAATTGCCTTGCCCGGTCTATTGGAATTATCAGTACACTTGGCAATGTGATCTCTCCTTGCCTCTTTCATGAATGTGTGCATTTCCTTCAAGGATTTCTTATATGTAATTTTAGCAGAAGCATCATAATCCATCCTCCACTGTCGTTCCAAGCGATTGCGCTTGCTCTTCATTGCCCTAAGCGACTCGGAGAACCATGGAGCTGAGGGCGATTTCCTCATGGATTTAGTAACTTTGGCTGGCGCCGCAGATTCTACTGCGGCGGCAATCCAATTATGTCGGGCAAAAGTATCTGCATTGGGGTCTAGAAATAGAGGGGGATGTCTGGCCAGCAAAACTGGGCCTAAGCATTCAGCCCTCAACTTCTTCCAGTTTCTCTTTAGAAAGTATCTAGTGCTCTCAGGCAAGTCAGGTTTTGCCAAGTTAAAAGAGAAAGGAATAAGAAAATGGTGCGACCAAACCACCTGATTTGGCACTTCCATTTTCAAGGACGAGATATTAGAAAATATCAGGTCATGGGTATGCCCTGCTTTGTGGTTTGGGAATTTAACAAGTTGGGGCAAGTTAGCGCCTTCCAGCGAGGAGACCATCTGCATTGCCTGAACACAAGTGGGATCGTTTACATGCGAATTTAAATCCCCTAATGCAGTAAAATTAGAGGATGAGGGATTTCTGTGCAACAGACCTAAAAAAGAGGTTGTAGGGCTAGTCTTAATGCAAAAATGTAGGCCCTCAACCATGCCCATATTCAATAATGCTGAGGAAGCTAAGTACCAAGAGTCCTTGAAGATGATTGCTACCCCCTCCTCTTTTATCTCCCTCCCTATTTGCGCAGCATATTTTAAACCCTGAAGGCATAGCTAATGCAACTGCTGCAAGGGTATAATCCTTCAGCCATGTTTCAGTTAAAAACATGCCTGCATACTCATTTCCTGCCAGTAACAACCACAGATCCTCTACATGCTTTGATAAGGATCTACAAATTATTAGGCATGCCCTAATCTGTTCAAATGATTCACTCTGCTCCCTTTTAACATCCCTTGAGCCTGAGACTACTGGCGCCCAGTTGCAATCAGTGCACAAGCTGAAAGGTGTATCTGTCGTCAGGTCACAGCCGTGAGGCTTGGGGCAGGTAGTAACAATAAGGGCCAAGAGATCCAATCTAGACCATTGAGTTACCTTATTTTTCCGCAAATGGGCAGCATGGCTGGCGCTGGTCACGATCCGGCCGCGATACTGTATTCTACTGTACGCCACTCCACTCTAATCCAATCCATTCTATACAATCCACGGTACGGTATTGCACTCTACGCCACACCACTGTATGGCACTCCATTCTACAGTATTACACTCTACAGCACTACTCTTTACTGTGCCACACGCTACTCATCTCTACGGCAGTACAATCTTCTCCACTTCAGTCTACACACTCTACTTTATGGCATGCCACTCAACGTCACTTCCCTCCGCTCTGTGGTATTCCACTCTACAGCACTCTACATTACTATACAACACCCCACTCAACTCTATTACGCTACAGTCCACACCACTCAACTGTACGCTATTCTACATCACTCTGGTGGGCGCCATTCCACTCTACGATATCCCACTTTATGCCACTCCACTCCATTCTACAACACTTTACTGTAAACCACTCCACTCTACGCCACTTCACTCTACATTACTCCATTGTACGCCACTCCACTGCACTCCACGCTACACCTCTCCACTTAAGCTACTCCACTCTACGCTATTCCACTCTACACCACTCCACTCTACACCACCCTACTCTATGCCACACCACTATGCGCTACTCCACTCTACCACCTTCAAATTATTATATTCAGTGTAGTGAACTCAACAGTTACACTATATTAATAGTATCTTGCCACTCTACCAGCTCGGAATTCTCACAAATAATGTCCTTTATGGTGTTATGAGTGCTATGATTTCAGATGGTATAATTGACATAATATGAAACGGTATGAGCAGTGCAAACAAGTTATAGGTAAAGTAGTGTGGCTACCGAGTTCTCTACACTGTGTATGGACGTGCGTGAGTCATAATATTTTAAAGACAATGAGTAAATTAGAAAGTTACGGTATAAATATAACTTTAGAATCAAGGGCTGGTGCCAAAAAAGGAAGGGGAATCCAATGAAAATTTCCTCCAAAAGAATGGGATTACATGCTTCCACCGTAAGGGATAACTTTAGACACGCCTGAAAATGGGAATGTTCACTAGAATTATGAGCATGTACGCTTACAGCATACGGGATGGATTTAGACTCCTCTGGGAATGGGAATTTTCACCAAAAGAATGAGATTGCATGCTTCCAGCATACATACTGTCTTCAGACACCCCTGGGAATGGGAATTTTTACCAGAAGAATGGGAATGTGTGCTTCCAGCATAGGGGTGGTGTTAGACACCCATGGGAGTGGGAAGGTTCCCCAGAAGAATGGAAACACAAGTTTCCAGTATAGGGGATGACCTTAGACACCCCTGGGAATGGGAACTTCAAGAGAAGATAGGAAGTGCATGCTCCCAGCATATGGGATGGCCTTTGACTTCATAAGCACTGGCTTTTTCTGTCCTTCAAAGGATTGCTAGGAAAATGCCTGGAACGTGGATATAAAGAAAACAAATTGAGAAGGAGTCTTCTTAGATGCTAGGTGCCTATTCTGTTGTTGAGATTAGAAATCCACCCCTGCATCAAATGGGAACAGTGGGGAAGTTTTAAGCAAACTTTTATTGTGGTGAACAGGTTAGGTGAAGGCTATTAAATCAATAAAATATGACGGCGGTGGGTCTTAGGCTGGAAGGGGACAGCAGAGCCCCAGTGAGAGAGTCTTTACCACTGTAATATACGATCTTACCCATGTGGTGGGGTAACATTAGTAGAAATATCCTGGAGCATGCGGCTTTTGGTAGGGTCTCGTGTGACCCCTATAAAAACAGGCATTGGCATAGCCAAATAGGTCTAACCTTTGGGACCTTTAAGTGGGACAAACAAACTGGGGTCTCTCATGGGTGCACGGCCAACGTAATTAAGGGCATGGCTTAAAACACTTAAGCTAAAAATCTGTAGTTAGCATAGTGTGCTGCCCAAGTGGTATTTTTCTGCTTCTGTACATTCATCCAGATATATAACACAACAAGTAAAATTACACCTACAATAAGCCAGACCTATTGGCTTTCTCAAAGGTTGTAAACTGCATAAGGTATATAATCAACAACTATGAATTTGCTGTATATTATATTGACAATGCTTGCGTTTTTGTTGTCCTTTGACAGCCATGCTTTTGCTCAGAGCTTCATGGGGGTGGGGGGTGGTTGCTTCCTCCCTGCCCCTTTCTCTGGAGCCTAAGCTCAACATCCTGTGATTCAAAACATGAATATGTCCTTGTGTAATGTAACTGGTGGTCATGTAAAGCGCTCCATGTTTGCGCTATATAAAACTTAAAAATGTGTCTCTTTGTAGTTACATCAAAAGCAGTGATGGATGATATTATTGCAGAGTTACGTTTTTGTGTTTGTGTATTTTTTTTCACCCTGAGGGTAAAAATAGAGAGCCCGATAGAGATCTGTCTCTGCACTTGCTTTTGACTCGGCCCACTTAAAGCCCTGTACAGGACTTTAAACGGTTGTCGGTGCCTCTGCTTTGTTCACTGAAGACCCACATGGGTATGCGCTGTCTGCGCTCCGCTCTAAGATGGCACTGCTTGTCTGATAGAATTTTTTTTTCTTCCATTTATTACAGTATTATAGCGCAAACTCGACCTGAAGGTAGTGGAGCGCTGTACATTTGCACAAGCTACATTACATATTTCAGTAATTCTTTAGAGGTTCGGGGTGTAATATCCTGCAGGGTCCCCCCACAGATGACAGGACACGCTGGGATCAGATTCAGGTACCTTTATTATTACTCGTGCACAAGCTCATGTCGGATGCGTCCTTCCTGGACCCTTGCTCCCAATGTTCTGTGACTTGCCGCTGCGGTTATCATTGGCCCTTTTACTTCCGTCACTGTCAGCGGGTCTTTCGAAAATGGGCTGTCTGATTTCCTCTGTTGCCGTTGTCGTACTACCACTGTGTCACCTTCTCTTATTTTTGGTTGTGCAGCATGCCTCTTCTGATCCGTGTAAGCCTTCATTTTTGCCTTTGCTTATCCGTCTTTGATTGCTGTGTCCCATCTGTCTGCCTCTGGCACTGCTTCCATTTGTGGCAGCCTGGTCTTGCCTGAGCGCCCGAGGACCAGTTCGGCTGGGCACCGTCCTGTGGAACTGTGAGGACTGTTCCTGTAGTCCCTCAGGATTTGACATAGTGCCTGTCCTTTTGATATTTGTGTCAATTTTGCTCTCTGAACTGCCTTCTTGATCGTCCCCATGAATCGCTCCGCCATTCCATTTGCTTGTAGCCACAGAGGCGTTATCTTCCTGTGTCTTATTCCAAGGTATTCCATGAATTTACGGAATTCTTCCCCTGAGAATGGTGGGCCATTGTCAGTCTTCAATGTTTGTGAAGAGCCCCATGCAGCGAACATGTCATCCATCACCGGGAGAGTTGCGGTTGCTGACGTTGATGCTAATTGTCTTACTATTGGGAACCGGGAGAATTTATCAATAATCACTAATAGATCATTTCCGGTCTCTAGCGGTCATAGAAGTCTGCTGCTAATTCAGTCCACACCGCCTTTGGTAGCTCTGACATTTGTAGTGGCTCCGGTTTTGGTGGTGGTCCCATCACCTGGCAGATGTGGCAGCGCGTGACGATCGCTTCAACCATGCTGTCTAGTCCCGGAAACCCCACTTTTTTTCTCAGCATCTTCTTGGTTGCCACGATCCCTCTGTGCGATTCGTGTGCTAGTTCAACAGTTTGTTTTCTCAGTGTGTGTGGCATCACTACCTTCGTTCCTCTCATCAGGATGCCATTCTCTGTTTCTAACAGCTCTTCATTTATCTTTTTAAATGCTAGCAGTTCATCTTTTGACACCCCTTCCTCCAGAATGCTGTTGTTGTTTATGCGGCTCTATGATGTCTTGTTTCAGTAGAGCTTCTATTTCTTCCTCTACTTGAGGTTGCAGGTGTATTGGTAACCGCCGGTGATGCTGAGCTACTGGCGTCTTGGTTTCGTCGATATGCAGCGTGATTTGTCGCCCTTTTGGCTTCCCTAGTCCTTTCAGGAGCTTTGGATATTCTTTCAGGATGCTTCCTTTTTACGACATGTTATATGTCATTGCTATCAGGTGCCAAGTTAAAAGAGAAAGGAATAAGAAAATGGTGCGACCAAACCACCTGATTTGGCACTTCCATTTTCAAGGACGAGATATTAGAAAATATCAGGTCATGGGTATGCCCTGCTTTGTGGTTTGGGAATTTAACAAGTTGGGGCAAGTTAGCGCCTTCCAGCGAGGAGACCATCTGCATTGCCTGAACACAAGTGGGATCGTTTACATGCGAATTTAAATCCCCTAATGCAGTAAAATTAGAGGATGAGGGATTTCTGTGCAACAGACCTAAAAAAGAGGTTGTAGGGCTAGTCCTAATGCAAAAATGTAGGCCCTCAACCATGCCCATATTCAATAATGCTGAGGAAGCTAAGTACCAAGAGTCCTTGAAGATGATCGCTACCCCCTCCTCTTTTATCTCCCTCCCTATTTGCGCAGCATATTTTAAACCCTGAAGGCATAGCTAATGCAACTGCTGCAAGGGTATAATCCTTCAGCCATGTTTCAGTTAAAAACATGCCTGCATACTCATTTCCTGCCAGTAACAACAAAGATCCTCTACATGCTTTGATAAGGATCTACAAATTATTAGGCATGCCCTAATCTGTTCAAATGATTCACTCTGCTCCCTTTTAACATCCCTTGAGCCTGAGACTACTGGCGCCCAGTTGCAATCAGTGCACAAGCTGAAAGGTGTATCTGTCGTCAGGTCACAGCCGTGAGGCTTGGGGCAGGTAGTAACAATAAGGGCCAAGAGATCCAATCTAGACCATTGAGTTACCTTATTTTTCCGCAAATGGGCAGCATGGCTGGCGCTGGTCACGATCCGGCCGCGATACTGTATTCTACTGTACGCCACTCCACTCTAATCCAATCCATTCTATACAATCCACGGTACGGTATTGCACTCTACGCCACACCACTGTATGGCACTCCATTCTACAGTATTACACTCTACAGCACTACTATTTACTGTGCCACACGCTACTCATCTCTACGGCAGTACAATCTTCTCCACTTCAGTCTACACACTCTACTTTATGGCATGCCACTCAACGTCACTTCCCTCCGCTCTGTGGTATTCCACTCTACAGCACTCTACATTACTATACAACACCCCACTCAACTCTATTACGCTACAGTCCACACCACTCAACTGTACGCTATTCTACATCACTCTGGTGGGCGCCATTCCACTCTACGATATCCCACTTTATGCCACTCCACTCCATTCTACAACACTTTACTGTAAACCACTCCACTCTACGCCACTTCACTCTACATTACTCCATTGTACGCCACTCCACTGCACTCCACGCTACACCTCTCCACTTAAGCTACTCCACTCTACGCTATTCCACTCTACACCACTCCACTCTACACCACCCTACTCTATGCCACACCACTATGCGCTACTCCACTCTACCACCTTCAAATTATTATATTCAGTGTAGTGAACTCAACAGTTACACTATATTAATAGTATCTTGCCACTCTACCAGCTCGGAATTCTCACAAATAATGTCCTTTATGGTGTTATGAGTGCTATGATTTCAGATGGTATAATTGACATAATATGAAACGGTATGAGCAGTGCAAACAAGTTATAGGTAAAGTAGTGTGGCTACCGAGTTCTCTACACTGTGTATGGACGTGCGTGAGTCATAATATTTTAAAGACAATGAGTAAATTAGAAAGTTACGGTATAAATATAACTTTAGAATCAAGGGCTGGTGCCAAAAAAGGAAGGGGAATCCAATGAAAATTTCCTCCAAAAGAATGGGATTACATGCATCCACCGTAAGGGATAACTTTAGACACGCCTGAAAATGGGAATGTTCACTAGAATTATGAGCATGTACGCTTACAGCATACGGGATGGATTTAGACTCCTCTGGGAATGGGAATTTTCACCAAAAGAATGAGATTGCATGCTTCCAGCATACATACTGTCTTCAGACACCCCTGGGAATGGGAATTTTTACCAGAAGAATGGGAATGTGTGCTTCCAGCATAGGGGTGGTGTTAGACACCCATGGGAGTGGGAAGGTTCCCCAGAAGAATGGAAACACAAGTTTCCAGTATAGGGGATGACCTTAGACACCCCTGGGAATGGGAACTTCAAGAGAAGATAGGAAGTGCATGCTCCCAGCATATGGGATAGCCTTTGACTTCATAAGCACTGGCTTTTTCTGTCCTTCAAAGGATTGCTAGGAAAATGCCTGGAACGTGGATATAAAGAAAACAAATTGAGAAGGAGTCTTCTTAGATGCTAGGTGCCTATTCTGTTGTTGAGATTAGAAATCCACCCCTGCATCAAATGGGAACAGTGGGGAAGTTTTAAGCAAACTTTTATTGTGGTGAACAGGTTAGGTGAAGGCTATTAAATCAATAAAATATGACGGCGGTGGGTCTTAGGCTGGAAGGGGACAGCGGAGCCCCAGTGAGAGAGTCTTTACCACTGTAATATACGATCTTACCCATGTGGTGGGGTAACATTAGTAGAAATATCCTGGAGCATGCGGCTTTTGGTAGGGTCTCGTGTGACCCCTATAAAAACAGGCATTGGCATAGCCAAATAGGTCTAACCTTTGGGACCTTTAAGTGGGACAAACAAACTGGGGTCTCTCATGGGTGCACGGCCAACGTAATTAAGGGCATGGCTTAAAACACTTAAGCTAAAAATCTGTAGTTAGCATAGTGTGCTGCCCAAGTGGTATTTTTCTGCTTCTGTACATTCATCCAGATATATAACACAACAAGTAAAATTACACCTACAATAAGCCAGACCTATTGGCTTTCTCAAAGGTTGTAAACTGCATAAGGTATATAATCAACAACTATGAATTTGCTGTATATTATATTGACAATGCTTGCGTTTTTGTTGTCCTTTGACAGCCATGCTTTTGCTCAGAGCTTCATGGGGGTGGGGGGTGGTTGCTTCCTCCCTGCCCCTTTCTCTGGAGCCTAAGCTCAACATCCTGTGATTCAAAACATGAATATGTCCTTGTGTAATGTAACTGGTGGTCATGTAAAGCGCTCCATGTTTGCGCTATATAAAACTTAAAAATGTGTCTCTTTGTAGTTACATCAAAAGCAGTGATGGATGATATTATTGCAGAGTTACGTTTTTGTGTTTGTGTATTTTTTTTCACCCTGAGGGTAAAAATAGAGAGCCCGATAGAGATCTGTCTCTGCACTTGCTTTTGACTCGGCCCACTTAAAGCCCTGTACAGGACTTTAAACGGTTGTCGGTGCCTCTGCTTTGTTCACTGAAGACCCACATGGGTATGCGCTGTCTGCGCTCCGCTCTAAGATGGCACTGCTTGTCTGATAGAATTTTTTTTTCTTCCATTTATTACAGTATTATAGCGCAAACTCGACCTGAAGGTAGTGGAGCGCTGTACATTTGCACAAGCTACATTACATATTTCAGTAATTCTTTAGAGGTTCGGGTGTAATATCCTGCAGGGTCCCCCCACAGATGACAGGACACACTGGGATCAGATTCAGGTACCTTTATTATTACTCGTGCACAAGCTCATGTCGGATGCGTCCTTCCTGGACCCTTGCTCCCAATGTTCTGTGACTTGCCGCTGCGGTTATCATTGGCCCTTTTACTTCCGTCACTGTCAGCGGGTCTTTCGAAAATGGGCTGTCTGATTTCCTCTGTTGCCGTTGTCGTACTACCACTGTGTCACCTTCTCTTATTTTTGGTTGTGCAGCATGCCTCTTCTGATCCGTGTAAGCCTTCATTTTTGCCTTTGCTTATCCGTCTTTGATTGCTGTGTCCCATCTGTCTGCCTCTGGCACTGCTTCCATTTGTGGCAGCCTGGTCTTGCTTGAGCGCCCGAGGACCAGTTCGGCTGGGCACCGTCCTGTGGAACTGTGAGGACTGTTCCTGTAGTCCCTCAGTATTTGACATAGTGCCTGTCCTTTTGATATTTGTGTCAATTTTGCTCTCTGAACTGCCTTCTTGATCGTCCCCATGAATCGCTCCGCCATTCCATTTGCTTGTAGCCACAGAGGCGTTATCTTCCTGTGTCTTATTCCAAGGTATTCCATGAATTTACGGAATTCTTCCCCTGAGAATGGTGGGCCATTGTCAGTCTTCAATGTTTGTGAAGAGCCCCATGCAGCGAACATGTCATCCATCACCGGGAGAGTTGCGGTTGCTGACGTTGATGCTAATTGTCTTACTATTGGGAACCGGGAGAATTTATCAATAATCACTAATAGATCATTTCCGGTCTCTAGCGGTCATAGAAGTCTGCTGCTAATTCAGTCCACACCGCCTTTGGTAGCTCTGACATTTGTAGTGGCTCCGGTTTTGGTGGTGGTCCCATCACCTGGCAGATGTGGCAGCGCGTGACGATCGCTTCAACCATGCTGTCTAGTCCCGGAAACCCCACTTTTTTTCTCAGCATCTTCTTGGTTGCCACGATCCCTCTGTGCGATTCGTGTGCTAGTTCAACAGTTTGTTTTCTCAGTGTGTGTGGCATCACTACCTTCGTTCCTCTCATCAGGATGCCATTCTCTGTTTCTAACAGCTCTTCATTTATCTTTTTAAATGCTAGCAGTTCATCTTTTGACACCCCTTCCTCCAGAATGCTGTTGTTGTTTATGCGGCTCTATGATGTCTTGTTTCAGTAGTGCTTCTATTTCTTCCTCTACTTGAGGTTGCAGGTGTATTGGTAACCGCCGGTGATGCTGAGCTACTGGCGTCTTGGTTTCGTCGATATGCAGCGTGATTTGTCGCCCTTTTGGCTTCCCTAGTCCTTTCAGGAGCTTTGGATATTCTTTCAGGATGCTTCCTTTTTACGACATGTTATATGTCATTGCTATCAGGTGCATTGTTTGGGCTGTTACATTGCTCAGTAAGCATGGCGCTGGAATGTCTCCTATCAGCATGTGAATCTCTTCTCTTAGTGTTTGGTTCTTATATGTTATGTCTTCTGTGAATTTCCCAAGATTTGTTACTGGTTTCCATGAGCCTCAAGTGAACACTTCAACCCTTGATGGTCTCAGTGACGGTTTTATTTCCATTCTTTCATATTCTGACACACACATGATGTTGCATGTGGCGCCGCTGTCAAGCACAAACTGTGCCTTATGGGGTCCGACATCTATTGTCACTGACTCCGTCTTTTTGATTGCCTTCTTGTCCACCAGACAAATGCTTTCTTCTGCCGTGTCTTCCTCTATGGGCATGAGGTACAGTCGCTCCACTTTTTCTTCTTCTTCCTCTTCTCCTGATTCTATTGACGAGCTCCTGTTTGCTGTTTCGATGTGTCTGACGTGCCGGCTTGTCATCATCCGCTGTCTGCCTGGTCTTCCTCTGTCATTCCTGAACTGTATTACTTGACACACACTGGCAAAGTGATTGCTCCTGTTGCATTTTCTGCACATTTGGCCAAATGCTGGGCAGGGGCCCTTGTGAGGAAATTCTAACCCACATCGGTAGCTCTAGTTGTTTCTTCGTTGTGTGTTCGTGTTGCCCTTTTTTCCAGTGGCTGGCGCGACTGTTATCTATCATGCGGTGGCTTGTTCGATCCTCCTTTCCATCTGCTTTGATTGTATCTTTGCTCTTGCTTCTGCTCTTGCTAGCGACAGGATGTTTTCCAGCGATGTTGGTTCTTTCAATATTCGTGTGCGGAATTCGGTGTCACGACATCCTTCAATTATCCGCAGGCGAATTGCTTGCTCGTTGTCATACCTGTCAAACTTGCAGTGCGTCACCAATTTTCTTAGTCGTGTCGCAAAATCATCCAACGATTCATCATCATGTTGGAAAGCTGTGGTGAAAGTGTATCTTTCAAAGTCTATGTTCCTTTGAGGGTCAAATTTGCTTGTCAGGCACTTGATGAGCTTTTTGTAGGTTGAAATCTCGCTTGCCGGTAATGTCACTAGCAGTTCATCCACGTCGTCACCCACGAGGTTTAGAAACAGTCCTAGCTTCTTTTCTTCTACTACGTCAGTAGCCTCCATGTATCTCTCGAACCGAGTTATCCACCGCTCCCATCTTATTCCTACTTGTGGATCTAATAAATTGAAATGTAGTGGTCTGCGATATTGGGCGCTTGGCCGTGGTTCTGCCATTTCTTTTGTTTACAGTTCTTTTGTTATTTCCTTGTAATGCTCTTTGCGGCACTTTATTCCTTTTTGTGGCTCTTTCTGGCCTTTTCTTTTGTTTCTTTTCTTATAGGAGCTTCTCTTTGCTCTTTATTTTGTTGTTTGGCTGTGTTTGCCACCTTTTCTATGGTTTTGGGGCTCTTTCTGGCCCTCTTTCGGTCTTTTTCCTTTTCGCCTGACTCCAAAATGGCCACCGGCGTTTCCTGTGTTCTTATTGGCTCCCTCGCCTGACTTCAAGATGGCCACCGAGTCTCGCGAGACTTCACGACCAATCAGGGCTTCACCTGACACCAAAATGGCCGCTCCTTTTCCCTGCACTCTGATTCGTCGCTTCTGCCTGACTTGCAAATGGCCGCCGAGACTCTCGCGAGAGCTTGCGCCAATTTGTATTGCTTCGCGCTTCTTTCTCTGGCGCTTACCCGGTGCAGGCGATGTCGTCGTCGCAGCGGTCGGGTTGGGCTCCCGCGTCGCTGCTGTCCTTTACTCAGCAAGCCACTTTGTTTTTTTTGTCTTTTGTATTTGGCACAAATCCAGGGTGGGCTCCTGGCTTGATCACAACGTAGTTGGTCCGACACGCGTGGTTTCTCACTCCTTCGTCGCCAGTTGTAATATCCTGCAGGGTCCCCCCACAGATGACAGGACATGCTGGGATCAGATTCAGGTACCTTTATTATTACTCGTGCACAAGCTCATGTCGGATGCGCCCTTCCTGGCCCCTTGCTCCCAATGTTCTGTCCCTTGCCCCTTTGACCGGATGTGGTGTCCGGTGTCTGTCCCCCCGAGTCCATGTCCCTGTGGGTCCTAGTGCCCATCCTATCTGGTCACGACACGGGGGAGATTTATTTCCCCCAAATCACAGGGTGTTGAGCCGACACCGTGTCTCGAACCTGGCTCCCCAGTTGTACTAGCGGCAGTTCTGGCCGTTACCCACATATTCTCTCAAAGAGTTAAGGACACTGCTCACTATTTCCATTTGCTAGTAAATCCCTATGGAGTCTTCCATAGATGCGTGTGATTCTAAACGTACAGCCAGTGAGTCTATTGGTTCAGGATAACACAGCATTCACATGTAGAGCGGTGCTATTGGGGAAAGCAGAGGTTTGGGGGCCTTCATAGCCTGTTCTAATATGGCGCGGACTGACATTTGCAATACTTGGGGATTTGTAGCGCCTGTGACTAACGCAACTGCTGCTCATGCAAAGCGCTCTGATACCTTTGGGTAGAGTTCGCACTATATAATGTTCCCCCCAAAAAATGTGTACAGGATTGCAAAGTGGCTCTCTCTCATTAATCCCACAGATGCTCACTGGCAGGGATGCCAACAAAAGCATGAAATGATTCAGAAAAGGGGGTGGTGATGAACAGAGTGTCTGAATTAAGCAGACCACTCTTACCCAGTCCAAAGATCAGGGCTTGATCCATCACCGTTCCCTTGATCACTGCACCACCAGGATTCAAGCAAGACGGGCCGACGACGGCTGCAATGCCAGAAACCGGTCCCCGGAAGCTTGTCTCCTTTCCGGTGAAGAATTGGCTTGGTAGTTTGGTCTGCCCTGTTCCCATGAGGCACTGGGTCAGACTAATTTGCATATAGCCAGGTTCTGAACTGGGGTGATGCAGTGAGCTAAATAACGGTGATGGATTCAGCCCTGATCTCTTGACTGGGTAAGAGTGGTCTGCTTAATTCAGACACTCTGTTCATCACCACCCCCTTTTCTGTATCAACAAAAGCATGAAAGGCAGCAAGTAAGTAAGTGGTATACGGAGGACGAGCTGAAGCAAATCAAAAAGTAGTGAGCCAAATAATTGGTGAAAAGTGACCTGATTCATGTGACTGGGTCAGTTGCCAAGGCAAAAACAAACAGCCAAAAGGCAGGACAAAAACATCAAAGCAACCATAGAAGAGGTAGATTTTAAGAGGGGCACTACCACGAAAATATTATTAGTGGTGGGCGTGGCCTAAGCCCACAGTGAGACTACACCATGCCTCGCAGAGCGCTGCTAGTCTTGACCTAAAAATGGAGGCGAGGCTGCTAGTCAGTCGTGCAGCCACTGAGCAATTATAAACACTGTGGGGCAGTTTTACAAGCCCCTTGCGTCACTTTTAACATAGGAAAAGTGACGCAAAGGTGGCACAAGGGGCTGGTAAATAAGCCCCTGTGTGCTCTCAGGTTATTTATAAGACCATCATCTTAGTGGCCAGGCCCGCTTTCATCATACCTAAGGGTCAACTCCCAGGGGCCGTGATGACGTCAGCGCGTGGCGTGCGAGGCGGCAGTGAAGATTAGTTCATCATTCCTAGGAATAGATAGGTGGCGCTGTACGTAGTAGCTTGCATCTTTAGTCCATTCTCAAAGACAATCTGCCTGAAGCAAACCTGCATTTTTCAGCAGTGTGCCCGCCAAGCCACTACAAAGTGAACGTTTTGCTCAAAGGGGTGGAACTGACACAACCCCAAAAGACGTAAATAAATGACACACACGTCACTTTGGCTCCAGGAGTAGCGCGGGTGGAGAGCCAATTGTAACACGCTATGCTGTTTCTCTCTCTTCCCGGAGAAAGGTGGATTCCCGCCTCACAGTCAGAGAGAGAACTTTGTCATCTATGTTCGTACATTTCTTTCACAGGCCTCTGAGGACCTGCCGGGCAGCCAGGGAAGTGACGCCAGAGCCGGCTAGACGCGGTGCCTGCGGCTGAGGCGAGCTCAGGGGCAGCTGAGGAAAAAAAATGTTTCCTTGGAAGGCTGAAGGCCAAGTTTCAGGATCAGTGCACTTCTGCTCTGGTTTCACTCATTATTGACCAATCACCACTGCTTTATGTGACTTCAAAGGGCATTTAGATCTTCCTTATTTGCTGCTAAGTTAGCCTGCGCCCGAACCCACTGAGTTAATATTATCCAACCTAGACGGCACCAAGGTGCAAGCACAGCCCCATTGTAGCAGACTTTCTTCCTTCTTTGGAGCACTGAGGAAAATCCTCCAAATGTAACTTTCTACATAAGGGTAACGGAGGGCGGTTGTGATGGTGATTTCAAACAAAATGGCTCACGCTGCCATTGGATGAGTTAAATGTAAATGTAAATGAAGTATACTTGTAAAGCGCACTGTTACTCCATCTTGGAGTGTCCTGGCGCTGTGTACCGCTGGAGATCCCGTCCTGGCTTTCCCTGTTAGATGGTCCCTCATGGGCACCCCCAATGTGAAGCCAGGCATCCCCGGTGTTGTAGGGACCGTTGTGAAGATTAAGCAAGCTATTGCCCAGAGTTGCAGAGTGGAGCCCAAGGTTAGAGTAGGCGCCAAGGCGAGAATTATCGAGTCCACAGACATTGACCCAAGACCCTGCCGCGTTGGGAATTGAACCCTGGTCCCGGGCCGATCTCAGCTTCCGGGTCTGCCGCCTCTAACCACTGAGCCACACTTCTCCTCATGATGGAGAACGTTCTGGCAGACATTTTCCAAATGGCTGTCTTTACTGGCAGATTTTTCTCCATTTATAGTGGCAACCCTCTAGTTTGGAACTGCACACTCATCCAGGGACCAACAGACAGGGGTACCTCAACACCTCCTCTGATCACAACATGGTAACCACATACATGATGCACAGCACTTACTGCCTGTATACAATGAATACATAGGGAATCTTTGGCACTGTCTGTTTACTCTGGCACAGTTGGACCACTGCTGGAATACAGTCAGCTGAGTAGAAGATCACTGAACGGACCTCAAATGAGTGGTCAAAAACAGTGGAGGAGGAGAAGACAAAAAAGGGTCCTTGGTCTGGGTCTGAGTTTCCAGCCCCCCGCCCAGCCCTGGGGCCCTTGCATTGATCTCAGGAGAGATGCTCCAAAGGGTTTTATACTGGTGATGGAGCCGTCAATCCACAGATGTTGAATGTGGTGAAGTGAAAGACAACAAAGAGAAGCATGGTTGATGGATTGTAGATGCTACAAGACTCCTCAGTATCTTTGTTGGACCATATGGGAGTGAATATCCGCTGTTGGTCCAGACAAGAATGTAGTTGTAAATTTAATTTGATCGTTCTGAATGTTTGATAGCAGAATACAGCCATTATGTCTTTTGCTGTATGAGTTACACCTGGATCTTCTTCTGTGCAGTTGACTGTTTTTAAGTCAGGAGACAGCGTCACTTCGGTTTATAGCGGAGCAACATTATTGTCTCATCACTCGTCAGAGACGCAACAGTTTGTGTGGGGCAGGATAAACGGGTTAAAGGTGATCTGGGCTGCAGTCACTTATTTATTGGTAAACTTCATTAAAAGGGGTCTCCTCGACCAGTGTAGGTTCTAGTATCAGGTTCTCTGTGGGTAACACAGCACTCCATTTCACTACTAGCATCTTCAGATGTTCAAGAACCTGCTATGGTCTAATAGTGATGATGGGTGATACCCCGAAACCGGTCCTAGGATGACTTTTTCCCGTCCAGATAGGACCTGCTTGGCAGTTCGGGCTGGACTGTTCCCATGAGGAGCAGGGTCAAGACTCATTTGCATATATCTGGGTCCAAACTGCAGTGTCGTGAGGAGCAAAATATTAATGGATTAAACCCGGATCTGCTGACTGGGGGTGAATGTCTGCATTGTTCAGCATTCCGTCCATTATCTTTTCTTTTTGCTGTTGCTCCTCTGAGTGGGAAGACCATGCCCAGACGTGGGTCTCGTGCTCACTGAGCCACTGGATTCAAGCTAGCCTGGTTGATGTCAGAGGTACCCTGAAACTGGTCCTGGGATGCTTCTTTCCGGTACGGGGTGGACCTAGCTTTGCAGTTCGGGCTGACTGTTCCAATGAAGAGCAGAGTGAAGAAGGATTTGCATATGGCTGGGTCCAAACTGGGGTGGCATGGTGAGCAAAAAAATGATGGATTAAACCCATTTCTATTGACTGGGGTGAATGTTTGCGTTGTTCAGCATTCTGTTCATCATCCTTTTTTTTTGAAGTTACACCAATGAAACTGGCATAAAAGGAATGTATGTGACATTCCCAGCCTGGTCTCTTGAAGGGGCTTCAATCGCACACACGTCTAGATAGGTAGAATGCAACTCAACGGGGAGTTCACAAGTCTCCCCCATGATGCTTTTCAGTGAATTGCTTAGCTTTTAGTTTTTTCTGCTTTTTTCCACTTCTCTCTCAGGTCGACATTTGTCTGTGCTTCCATTTATTGGTGGCTCATCGTTATTGTTGACATAAGAATGCAATATGTATTTTTAAAAATCGAGAATTTCATAATGTATAAGGAAGAATGAAGTGAGCTTATTAAAGTTCGTAGCTGGCTTGTGCCTCCCAGACAAGATCTAGTGAGTGTTGACATTTTGCATACCTGAAGCGAGGGCTTCCAGGGTGAGGCTTTGTGGATCTTAAGTTGAAAAACGGATTTCTTTGAAAATTTGCCTTTGTGGTAGTATGTCTGGCTGGGACAGACACCTCCACTACCATCCATCTTTTAAGCTCAGAATAAGAAAACGATTGTTGTATTCCGAGTAAGGTTTTGATATTAAGAAACGAGTTTGAAGTTCAGGTTTGAGTCTGCTGGTCTTTTTCCAGCCCTATATATATATCTTATTTTCATGGGACTGTTGGGAATAGGATAAATCTGTAAAACATGCTCAGACAAAACTAACACTTCCCTCATGCATTATTGTGTCTAGGCTGGTTTCTCATCTGTATCTCTAAAAGACTTAGGGATCTGTAGGGGCCAGAGGAGCAAGGGGGTGCTGAGAAAAGGACTGAAAAATGATTTCATGCTTGGAATGTATTTGGGATGTATAAAGATTAATCTTTCCTACTGCTTTTTTTATAATTATTCACACATCACATACTCCTCACACAATTGTAATGGGTCTCATGGCTCAATGGACTAACGCATTCTCTTTGGGAATCAGTTTTTGACATCATGGTCATAGACTACAATCCTGGTCGATTCACTCTGCCTTTCATCCTTCCAAGGTCAATAAAATAAGTACGATTTAATTGGGTAATATTGGGATGGGAATATCTCTACCTCAAACTGGTTCTACAGTTTCAGATGGTGGATCTACATATTGTGTCTAGGAGTTGTGTCTAAAGGTTGGCCCGCTTTGTTGTAGCTCCAAGTCCTGTATGACCAACGATGGTAGTGCTCCACGGAGTATTTAAAGGTGTCCCTTCCTGCACATAAACAATCATTACAAAAATAACGATTTGCAACTTCTATGTGTGTTGCACAAAGCAACACACATAGAAGTTTCAAATCGCCATTTGTGATTGTTTATGTGCAGAAATGGACACCTTCCTGCACGTAAACAATCATTCCCTAAAGTAGGCACCCTTGCACTATGGCACTATGGTGCAACGGTGCCTGCGTTGGCGCTAGGCAGCATAATTTAGCGCCATCTCTAGGGAAAAGGCAGGGATTTGCAATATCTTTGTAAATATTGCTCATCCCTGCATTTCCAGAATGGCGGGCCTGACGTTAGCATTTTGTGCTTAATGCCACGCTTCTCCATTCCACTGTAAATATGCCCCTGGATGTTCTCCGTTGCTCTACTTGTGTGCGCAGCATTGCTTCTCAGGTACAAGGCAGTGTTGAAAGGGCTTGAAAGATATCACATACCCGAAGGATGGGGGTAAAATAACTGAAAGACTGAGCGCATTTCAAATGTGAGTTCCTAGGGGCATATTAGCAATGCTTCGCGATAACTATTGCAAAGCGAGCTTACCGCTCATTTTTTTAACACCGGCTAACGCAGGATTTTACCACGGAGATATCGCGTTATTAGCAACGCGTATCTCCATGGTGATAAAAATTCCTGCGACAGTGGGAAAATCGCCGTTTTGCAGGGCACATCGCTGGTTTTCCAGCGATGTTCCCTGCAAAACGGCGATAACCTTGCTGATAGGACCCTGTGGTCGTATCAGCATAATCCACCCCCTATGTTAGGGATAGCTAAGTCAGGATTTAAGCATGCGTTCGATTTTGTCGAAAACCGCTGTTTTCGACACAATCTAATGTCTGCTGATATCCTGTGGGCTGCCTTGTAAATATCGCGATGTGAACATCAGCGATATTTTACAATGTAGTCCATTGGGGTACGCCCAGTGACGCCCACTTAGCATGTCATCATGCAAAGGGAGGCATCGGGCAAAAAGGGTGCTTACATGCGATTATGCATGTTGGCACCCTCTGGTAAATCGGGTGATAGTTTTATCTCCGCTTTTTTGGCTTTTTAAGCCAAAAAAGTGGAGATAAAGCCCGTGTTAATATGCCCCCTAATGACTGTACCCAAACCTAATTCACCCTATTCCCGATTACTTATGAAAATGCATAAGATCCAGGAAGAACACATGGGAAGAGGCAGAAAGAGAGTGGGTCAAATATAGCGCCTACAGGTGATTGCTCCCAGAATCACTGACTTGCAGCAATTCTTTGGTGTGCGTAGTATTTAGTACAACTGAGTGATCAAAATACTTTCTTTCTTATATTGCCAGAATGGGGCTGGAAATTGAACGTATTGTATCTGTTGGTTGATTGTTGAGTGCTGAGCTTGGGTACTTCTCTGGGAAGCCTGTGAGTGTTCACCCTGATTGCCACTGCAGGCAGGTGTGGGAGGGGCTGTACTTGGCCCAGTTTGCAGAGCCCTTGAAGGATGGGCCTGGACATCAGTGGCAAACAGCCTGAACCCCCACAGCTGAGGCCCAGTACCCCAATCCTGCCCAATGGCTCCCTGAACAGTATTTCACAGGAAACAATAAACACCCGTTATTCAGTAAACGTGCACTTTATAAATATTCCTTTTATTTGGTGTTTCCTCTATGCCTTTCAATGTCACAACAGGGGTGGCTCCTCTAGGTAAGGCGGAGGTACGTCACCCCACTAATCAAATTTTCCCCAGACATGAAAAATAAAATGGTAGTAAAGTTCATTTATTACCATTTAATTTTCAAAACCCCGGCCCGAGCCCAGCGTCAGGAAGGGGGCAGGTCTTCCTGCTGTTGACAGTCAGACACCAGCAGAAAGCAGTGATGGGCAGTGCACTTTAAGTTTAAAGTGCATAAGTCTTTTTGGCCAGCTGTCTTGCGACAGCCAGCCAGACATGTGCATTTTAAACCTCTCTAACCCAGACAGCTGGGTTAGAGAAAGCAAAGGGCTCAGTGTCCTCGGGACTGCCAAAGGAGGCGCTCCTTCCAATCCTGGTGCTTCTTTCATGCTGCATGAGTGCAGCGCCAGGATTGGTTACAGCAGTTTCCTGGGTCCTGCATCGTAGCCTGCCTGCCTGGAGAAAACCGGATCTAAGAGGATGTTGTGTCAGGAAGGTAAGTGTAATTATTTTTTTAATTTATTAGAATTATTCTCCCACTCGCTCACCACCCTCCGTACATACCAGCTGCCACTAATCTCAAACATATTAATGGTTTATTACTGCTTCTGGTGATTGGTGAATCCCCTCTGTTTCCCAAAGATGTACAGTTTCAGAAATCTTGTGTTCTCAATCATCACCAGTAATCATAGAGGAGTTTTGCCCTTTTCACGCAGCCCGCACAACTACATCCAACCCAATAATCTCTGACTCCCGCCCAGCATGCTCCCGAGTCCCGCCTACCACCAGCAACACAACAGTCCACTGAATTAAGGTCTGCGCCCGTGCGACATCTCGGCCGCCATGATTACGCCATGAGTGGGTAGTTATTTTGATTAATGATGAATGCAGCAATTGCTTTGCTCCGGCTGACGTGCTCCAGTACTGTCTGGCTCACATTCACACTGACGGCCTGAACCGAAGCACACTGGGACTTGGGAGGCCCAGAACCACTCTGCGAGCCACTGAGCAGTCAGTATTAATTATAGTAACATCATGTCATATGTGACGACGTGTAGACCCGGCCCTGAAAAGTAGGTGCCGGTGCTAAGCACCGGAAAGCACCGGCACAAATTAAGCACTGAAATGAGGTGAATTCCTCTTCCAATGCCTGCTGTAGAATGCAGTGCGCATTGAAAGAAGAAATAAACGAGGAGAAATGAAAACATTTCTCCACGTTGCGCCTCGCTACGCCACCTCTGTGAGTGGCGTAGAATTCTGACGCATTTCCAGGTTTACAATTGCTCTTAAATCTGGAAATGCATCAGTTGACATGGGTGTTGCGTAGGAACACCCACAGCAACACCCATGTCATGCCCCTGACAGGGCAAGTGTTGTGTGAAAGGGGTCAATATTTACAAGCACACGTAAAGCAAGGCAGGGTGGTTTTACATGTGCTTGTTAATATCACGCAGCAGGTTGCGTCGCCGGTGCATCACGCAACCTGACGCACCAACGGCACAAGGGGCTCATAAATAAGCCTTTAAGTGACCTGTTCAAAATTTTCACCAATGGTAAGACTCAAACCTGGGTCAGCAACTCCAAAGTCGGCAGCTCTTGCCGTTACGCCACATCATCTCCCCAGAAAGTGAGAGCAGTCCTTAGAGTGCAGCTAATTGTTGGTATCGCATGTATTCTCCAGCAGCTGTCTTGACAGAGGAGAGGCGTGAGAATGGGGAAATTCCACCAGTGGCATCCGCAGATTTTAGCATCCCCTGTAGAATATTTCGGGTGTGGGAGGGGCCACGGTTTACATCTCCACCCAGTCAGGTTGGGAGAGAGCTCTGAAGGCAGGCTTCACCGCAAGATGCACTCCATGCTGCAGCCTCCTGTCATGTCACAATATGGCCGCCGGGGTTGCTGGGAACCTGGAGGTGAGGGGGACTTCGTCTCACTTAAGACCAGCCCTCGTTCATAGCTTGCCGGGATTGCAGTGGAGTGATAAATGTGTGTTTTACACAAGAGCATTAAAGGTTCCCACAGAGCTTCTTAACACCTTGGAACTTATTTACAAGCCCATTGCGCCGCTGGTGCATCATTTTTTATGATGCACTGGGGACCCAGTGTTCCTGTCCATGTTTACAAGTCCATATAACGGCACCGGGCATGACTTTTTATGGCCTTGTAAATATGTTTCCCTTTCACACATAACTCCGCATGAAAGTGGAGTTCCATGGGTGTTGCTGTGGGTGTTCCCACACAACATTCATGGAACTTTATGCATTCCCAGATTTACAACATGTTTTAAACCTGGAAATGCATCAGAATCCTACGCCGCCCCAGGGGAGGCACAACGAGGAGAAATACTTTTATTTCTCCTTGTATTCTCCTTTTTCTATGCGTGCTGCATGCAGCATGCATAGAAAGGGGAAAGCACCTTTAATGATTGTTTTTGTGCAGGAAGGTGTCCCTTCCTGCACAAAACAATCATCCCCTCAGCGCAGGATCCTTGCAAAATGTTTGTGCGCCGGTGCAGGGGAGAAGGACAGGAATGTACAGTATCTTGTAGATAAGGCGCATTCCTGCTCTTCTATTTTGATACACGGAAGCGCAGGAGGAAGGCTTGCTGAGCGTCAAAATATTGTAAATGAGGAGCCATGGATTTAGCATGATAGTTTTGAAAACCTACATTTCGAGCAGGCTGTCCATGCTGTGCTTCTGCGCCATCGGACCTCATTACGCCGCTCTCTTAAGCGCAGCAGATAATGGAGGGCAGGTTTCGCTAGCTTCAAACAGCCCTAATAGCTTCTGTCTTTGCTGCTCCTGGCACAACAGTGCTATTCTATCTTCAGCTCCCTCCAGTACTTTTTACCAATTTCTAACAGCGGATTAGTGTGCAGTCAGAGATGGCGCTCAGAGCTTTCTGATATCTATTAAAGAACAGGCGCCATTTGACGGGATAATCACATGCTATTTTCTCGGCTTAGAAGCTACAAGTCTGTGACTGTAAGCAGTGTATAAACAGTGCAAGAAAGTGGGTTGTTGGTTGATGGGGTGAAGTCCTACTCAAGCCACAGCCAGAATATTTGTCAGGGTGAACCACAAAAAGTCACTAAAGTAACCTGTACTTGACCATCTGGTAGCTTGGCAGAAAAGCAGTCAGGCTTAACTTACATACAATGTGTAAAGTGTTTATATAGCACTTAAACAGTAATAAAGTGAAAACACAACACGTGAAAAATCCCACTCTATTTTAGAAAAATAGACAAGTACACATCTGCTGAAACAAATAGATTAAAAACAAGTACATACTATAAATACAATCATGGTATTAAACATATTGCAACATCCCTTTAGATCATTCCAGCCTCCAACTAGCAATCAATAACTTACACCCCTATCTGTAGTTGCCCCTTGTCAAGAGGCCAACTAAAGGACGCCCTAATGGCCAGTATTTCAATATACACCACAGTAGCCCAAAATCCCCTAAATTCATCTCAGTATTACACAAAGTCCTACCCCTGACAACCCATGCAAGGACAGTTAATTCTATCCTAAAAATCCGCCTGAGATATTAGAGATCTAGCAGCTATTCGATGTATCTAAATCTGAGGCTGGTGGTCAGCAAACAGTCCGCAAGGTGTTCCAATGCTTGTGCACTTTCAATCTCCCCCTTCTCTTTAAATTCCGAAACAACACAGCTCTCTCCAGGCCAGACAATTTAACTCGTTCTTTCCTCCATCTAATGAATCGTTGTCCACGCACAGACTTCCAATGCATTGTTAATTCAATCAATCAGTCAATCAATCAGGGATTTGTTAAGCGCGCTACTCACCCGTGAGAATCAATGCCAAATCGGTAAATCTAGTAGTGATTTTCTTCTTTTTAGGACTCCCACCTATTCATGTGACCCAGGTGCAGGCTGCAGTCACCAAATGTTTAGGGCAAGAGAATTCCAACTTTCTAAAAATTGGTATTTTCAGAATTGTGACTTAGAATCCGACATTACCATTAAGGAGGGTTTTAACCTACAATTCTTTAGAGACCAAATTCAAAATTCCTACCTACTCACAATCAAAAGTATTCACTTTCATAGGGTAACCCAATGTTATCCAATGGGAGAGGTAGGCCTTGCAGTATTGAAAAACAAATGTAAGAGTTTTTCACCACCCGGACATGCAAAACTTAAAAGTACTTGTCCCAACTTTTGAGATACACTGCACCCGGCTATGTAGGCTGTTTACCTACTCGAGGTGTGACTTATATGTATTTGTTAGAACCCTTTACAGAGAGCAATGTGGCACGCATGGGCTACGGGGCCCAGCCCTGGTGGTTGAGGCCTTTTACTCCTGATGTCCCATGACTTGACCTACTAAAGGCTCTAAGCAACTGGACTAAGTACCTCTTCTGCCCTTGACTCTCAATGGTAACTGTGGTTGATCAATCAAGGCTCTGGAGGGTGCGGGGGGTTCTAGATAGAGGTAATTAAACATGACTCATAACTCAAAGTGCAAACAGTCATCCCGTCGTCATCTCTCTTGGCCGATGTTCCAGGAACAGGAAGCACCCAGGTTGAGGCTCCTTTGAGCAAATCACAATGCTGCAATTCCGCGTTGTGATTGGTCTGAGCGCCTTGGTTCTGTGCTCAGTCAGGGAATTGGAGCCTGGGCATGTTCTCCACCCAAGCTGTAATGCAGCCTGGGTGGTGAACATGCAAAGTGCGCATGAATGTTTGGCTGGTCCGAGATGGCCGGCCAAACATTTATGCGCACTTAGGGAGTGCAAACCATTCATCCCCATCTCTGTCAGCAGAGCAGCCCTGCCCTGCCAGCAAAGCTGCCGCAGCAGGGAGAGAATGGAATGATAATAACCTTGAGCTATTAGCATTTTATTTTTCCTTCATTACACTGCTGCAAAGCAGTGGGGCGACACTCCTCCGCCTTAACAGAGGAGCCGCCACTGGTTGTCAGGCGAACCCCTGTCTCACCCTCCTTCGCGTAAAGTGTTCAGGGTTATTCCTCATTCACTGGTGGCTGCATCAGGCCATCCAAACTATTAGGCCGCAGTCAAGAGTTCTCTTGTGACTCTTCAGGATCTCAGTCAAAAATGTCTATGGTCCTGCAGCACCTTCAGCAGTGAATATCCCGGGGCTTCAAAGGTCCTAGTTCAAGTCTTATCTCCTCCTGCAGAATGGAAGCGTTCAGCGTTACAGTAGGTGTCCTGGGCATGGGGGAGATCAGATCCTGCTCGGAGAGGTCCAGCTTCTTGAGGTTCAGGCAGCAGCGCCAGGCAGATGCAGGCTCACTCTCTAGCAGCTGGAGCAGTTTCCAGCTCCCAGTCGTAAGTCAAGTTTTCCTCGGTGGGGCGAATTTAGTTCTTGGACTCCTGACTGGAGCACTGTGGGTGCCAGTCGTCCTTCTTGGTGTCTTCCTGTTCCACGGGGGACAGTCAAAGCAGATTCTTTGGTGTGGCTGGATCCCTCTGGTCACAGCCGCACTTCAGTCCCGAGCAACAGCTTCAAGTTTGGGATGATGCTGGCAGCCCCTCCTGACCTACAGAGTTGCCACAGTACCTTATGGATGCAACACAGAATCCTCAGATGCAGTCGCCTGCACCACAGTGGCCTCTCCTGGCACATGGGGTTCAGGCTCTGGCGTTCACAAGTCATGGCACGCAGGTCATTCAACTTCTTCTTCAGTGACCCCCTCTGGCATACCAGGTCATCTCAACAAAACTGTGTGGGCTTTGCGCCCTCCACCTAGTGCTTAATACTTGGCACCGTCTTGGGTGGCCCTATTCTGGTATACAGGTGTCACCGAAAACAGTTTTGCACACCGAATGGACTATGGCCCATTCGGTGCTCAGCTGAATCCTCACACCTTGCACTGGAAGCCCTCACAGAAGGGCTCCTCACTTGACCTCGCTCCTCCCAATGCTCTCTTCTTCCCCCACAGGGCACACTGGTAGTGACAAGCAGGCAAGTGATGATGCTCCAGTCCCTAGGGCAGGTGGTCTTGATTTCCATGGGTGATGTCCCTTCACCCAGCAGGGAGAGTGGTATGTCTTGGGCCCCAGTCCTGTTCACTGACAGAAGTGTTGCTCATTTTCCCTTCTCACACAGCCCGTCTGGCTGTTTGGCAGCTGACCATTTTTGGGGATAAAACTCTCCTTCTTATAGTCTTTTACCATACACCAAAAGGGATTTAGGGCCACATGTGTCACAGTAAATTGCGGTCGCAAAGGGGCAGATTCACAGAATCTGCCCCTTTGCGACCACAATTTTTGCATTTGGGATACATCATCCCAAATGCAAAAATCGCCGTTTAAGTAATCACTAAAATTGCAATTACTTAAATTGCAATTGTATTTAGGGAATCACAAATTCAGTTTCCCTAAATGCAATGCAACAACCGAAAAAAAAGTGATTTCCCAATTAAGAAACTCAAATTACCCTCAATTCAAAGTTGATGGTAATTGGTGAGAACTTTGAAAATGCACAAAAGTGCATTTTCCAAGTTTCTCTGCTGCACACATACATGTCCTTGGGGCATGTGTGTGTGCAACATGTGTTAAAATTGCAATTTCAGGGGTGCATTAGGGTGTCCTTTTGGCACCCTTGAAATTGCATGCGCAATTTGCGAGTACCTATTTGGTACTCGCAAATTGCACATGCAATTCCCATTGATTCCTATGAGCCTCTAGGCCCATAGGAATGAATAGGAAGGAATTCCTTATTTGCAAAGTCGCAAATAAGGAATGCGTACGAATCGGTAATTTTTTTGCGATTCCTACATGCATAAGCATTTGCAATTCCTAAATTGCGATTTCTTAAAAATCACAATTTAGGAATGGTCAAATGCACAGTTTGATGCATGTGGCCCTTAGAGTCTGGGTCTTTGAAGTTTTATGTTGGAGTTCTGCTTCTTTTAAAATGGGCACTTCTCCTTTTCATTTTCCTTCATGGAAGAGGTTTACCAAAGCAGGTACGACTCTGAAGTGGATTGTCCACAACATAATTCATAGGAGTATCAAGTGTTTACACCCTAATTTGAGCCACAGTGATATGTGCATCAACTGGTTAATTCCAGACCTCCAGCCATACTCTTTATGATTCTCTTATCAACGCCATCTCAATTCCTGCGGTATGTCCAGGCCACTTCCTTGTGATCTATTATGGAATCAAAGAGCAGACATTGAATTGTAAAGGGAGTCTCCTCTCTAAAGTGTGTCCCCACCCAGCTCACAGGAATGCAGCAATCCACAAATCTGTCTGGGGGAATTCCTCTCCCCCTCATGTCTTAACCAGGTAGTCCTGGGCTTCTCAAAATGGAGCTCAGGGAACTCCAAACAAGGAACCCTTGCAGGTTCATTTACTCAGTGTAAACTATCAGCACACTTTGCTGTCCCTACCTCTACGCATTGTATCTTTACATGCACACATGCATTCAGCACACACACTCAGTCTGCATGCAATGTTCAGCACTGAAGTTTTTCTATCTTTAACCAGGGTGAGTCATTTCAAAACACACGCACAGCCAGCACACACATTCACTATGTGCGCACTTCACCACAATTCACCCTTCAGGTATGGTACTCTACGCAAGAACACATACGCTCAGCACCTTTTATCTACACATGCACTGCACTGTACTACATTTCTCATGTAATGTATTCCTCTCAGGCCTACATATCCCTGGCACATGTAATAACCAGACATGTACTGAATGGTAATGCTCCATCCTTGTACTGTACCCTTCCCAGGCACACATACAACTAAAATAGTCACCACTCCTGCACTGTGCAACACTCCACATCTACCTGATGTAAGCCAAGGGAGAGTTAATCACACAGTAGCAGATCTTTTTAACCCCTTCGAAGCTAATGACGAGCTGGGCTCGTCATGGCGCTTACCTGCCGTGCGCGGATGACAAGGCCAGCTCGTCATGAATTATGGTGATTTTGGTTTTTCAGCGCAGGACGGGAAAACGCCTAGCAGCCATGTGGTTAAAAAGGTGAGTGAGCGAGTAGGCCTCACTCCAGTGACACAGGGTTGAAAGGTCCTGTTCAGACCAACTAAGGTTGTGTTGACATCCTGTGATTCTGGGCAAATCCCTTAATCTTCCCGTGCCTGAATGTGTAATGTAAATACGGTGCTCATGTAAAGCGCTCCAATACCTTTCGGTCGAGTTTGCGCTGTAAAAAATATGCACACAAAAAAACATGGGGTGAAGGCTGTAGCCTTCCACCACTATGAAGGTAGCAGTTTGGATGCCCCTCCCATCCAACAAGACCGCAATCCGTGAGACAGGCCTATTTCATGGCGCACATGCATGATCCGTGTTCGCCTTTTGCCTTTAACAAAAATGAGCATTAGGGATCCTGACAACAGTATAGTTTGGCCCTCCAGGCAAGGGTACACACCTCTTACCCTGCAGAAGAGTTTTGCATCCCAAAAGTTTTAAAAAGGAAGTTTTAGGCCTGGCAAAAGGTTTCTTTTGCCAGGTCGAATGATAGTTTAAAACTGCCCACAAGCTGCAATGGCACGCTTGAAGCAGGCTATCGAAGTGTGTGGCACAATCAATGCGGCAGGCCCAGTAGTAGCATTTAATTTGCAGCCCTTGGGTATCTGTATTACTACTTTACTAGGAACTTACAAGTAAATTAAATGTGACAATTGGGTGTAATTCAATTTCACCATGTTTAAATGAGAGAGCACAAGCACCTCTCTACGTTTATTCCCTTTCTTATCTATGTGTGATCTGCAGAACGCCTTGCGGATCTGTGTCCTTTTCCACTCTACCTTCTTACTATATTCAGTTCAGGCTATATGCCTCCTGCAGGTTTACCAGTCTCCACAACAGCAGCGGCAGTGGTTCTCATTTCAGCTCCAAAGACTAAAGTAAAAATTAAGACTAAATCAGAAATAACCCTGCTACATTTCAATGAAAACTTTATTTTTCTGTAGGGTCAGCAAAAAATTCATGCTCAGAGTGGTCTTTGTTTTAGTGGTTATTGGTTTGCTCATGAAAAGGATAAGCCTAGAGGAGTCTGCTGCAGATGTATCAGTTTCTTCTGTGGTTTGGTAATGCTTGTTCCTTCTCAGCCATGATTCCCGTCCTTGGCTACAGTACTTGGGAGAAGCAGTCTGCGGATCTGTAGATCTCAAACAAATGCATCCCAGATTCATGTGATGGGGGCTTCAGTGGAATCTCATGCTGCAGCCAAGACCAGTGTTGCACAAAGAGAGGAAGGAATGTGGTAAGTGTGCAGAATAGTGGAACGCGGACTAGATCACACAAATCTCAGCTCCAAAGCCGACTTATTCACTGTTATGTGCTGTGCCGCAATCCCTTCCCCCTCCAAGGCAGCTGTGAATGTGTTGATAGCGCTTGATCCTTATGTTAAGCTTCTCTTGTTTACTGAAGCAGTCAGACTCCTCACTCACCTCTGTAGCACTGGGCAATGCTTCTTCTTTTTCTATTGGGGTCTATCATGAGGCCATCGCTAGAGTGCTGGGATCCATCTATGTGTAAATCTCTGCCACATCTCGTCAGAAACATAGACTGCTATGCTGAGGACATTTTACCATCATGCCTAAGGGTAGCAAGGTCAGCCAAGGTGACTCATACTCTCTAAATAATTTCTCAACATGCCTCTTCTAGGTGCTAGGTTTTTCTAGGCACATATATGACTCAACACTCTAGTTATGAAGGCTAACAGAGTGTAGAAAACCTTGGCTAGGTGAAAACAGTCAAATAGCACCCAGTGGTCTGAACCAAAGCTGAATACCCTCATTGATTTCAGACCAGTTGCCTCATACAAGTATTCCAACTTGTCCACAGTCATTCTATGGCAGAGGCAACACTATCAAAAATACAAAAAAATAACTAACATGTGACTCAACTTTATAATCGGTCACTATTTCATGAAAATGTTCTTTGACCAGTGAACTCAGGTGTGCAAGTCATGAGTGCTATTTAGGTAGAACATCACATTTAAACCTACTACTACAGGCATTGTAAAAACTGACACTACAGGATCTGAGTGAATACTGACTAAGATCACTTTTCAGAGTCTCCCACCTTCAGGTATGCTGTGTAGCACATCAATGTAGATATTGATACAAGAACAGAGTGCATGTCCAAACTGCAATCTATTGAACTTATGAGGCTGTGCCGGTAGGTCTTTATTAGCCCAGTAAGTACTGGTGAGAATTCTGATCTCTCCAAATCCTAAGAAATGTCCTTGTTTATCCTCAAGACCATGATCTAGCAGAACAACAGAGCAAGAGGCTCTTCTTGCCCCTACCACTCTCTACCACTATTTCTCCCTCAGAGGATCGCTGTATTTCTCTATCAACGTCCTATGAGGAAAAACTTATGGAAATCTTTCATACCTATGACTCCACTGTCACTAGCCTACAGGATCCGGTCAGGCTTACGGAGGATGCTCACTCTCTTTCCATCAAATCTGTATCTCCCAGGTGCAAAATTTAAACAAAAGTTGTAGGAGTGGAGCAATGATTTGTACACATAGTTCTCTAAACCTGAGATTTCTAGAGCACCTTCATTGGGACACTTTGATGTGTGTATGTTCACTATAGAAAACCACCTTCATTAGCAAAACATGCATGGGGTCCACCCTTATAAAAACTGCGAGTTGTAAAGTAAGAGTTGTTGCATTCACTTCCCATGCAATGTTACAAAATTAATTACTGTGTAGTTGAGAGAGAGGCTCTCGCCTGTTTTGGGGCAATCATCTACTTTGTTTTTTTTTAATGGGGAATGTCTTTTTGTGGTTTGAACAGATGGCAAACACCTCTTTCATGTCTTGACTTCCACAGGAATAAAATATACTACCCCCAAAATAGCATGATAGATTCTTAACCTAGAAGCGTAAACTTTCAAAGTTGAGTACCAACTAAGGAATAAAAAAATGGGAGACTAAGTGATCAGGGGAAAACAGATTGTGTTAGCTGTAGATACGGAGTGGCTAGAATGAGTTGTACGGGATCATTCGGAGGAAGAATATAGTCTACATATGCAAGTCAAGGAGATGATATTGCTAGGGTGGCCCAGTAGATATGAGGATGCATCAGAGGAATTAGAGCTTTATGGGAAGTTAAGAATGGACTATGTTTGTTAGGTAGTAAAGGCATCAAAGCAGAAAATCTCGTCCTGAAGGCCATTTTCGAGAAAGCTTAACGAAGATTAAAGTCGCGTCACAGTAATGTTGACATGGGCCAGATTCTATGGTGGAATCTAAAGTCAGAAATTATTTCAGCTGTTTGTCACCTGTCTAATTTCTACCTAACCATTAGATTAGTGTTAGACATTATTGGACCTGTGAATCATTTGGGTTTTGAGGGAAGGTTTGTTTTATTCATTGAGGGTTATCATTCTGAATTGGTGACTGCAGAGACAGTATAACCCAACTTCACAAAGATACTCATTGATTTCCTTATAGGAGTTTTTATAATTGAAGGGATGCCAGAGGTCCTTCTGACTAATAATGGAGCGCAGTTGAGTGCAGATTACGTGAAAGGTTTCCAGTGAGCAGTGTCCTGCTCTACTACCCAAGCAATAATGGCTTAGTAGAGAGGATAAATCAAATGATTACAGAGTGTCTTCAACTATCTTGTTTATCTGGAGTGAATGTAGAACAGCACTTTCTGATATGATTTGGTCTTACTGTACCACTCCTAACGGTGTGACAGGAGTTTCCATATTTGTATCCCTCAAGGGCAGACACCCTGGCACTACACTAAATGGCCTCTTTGAATGGTAGAGTAGAGGTAAGCCTGTTTGGGTTGAGAGAGAATCATGCATAAAGAGCTTGGGTGCCAGTCAAGTACATCACAAAAGAGATACAATTAGTTCCAAGGCATAAAAAACAAACATGAAGAGGCAGCTGGGTTCTTGTCAAGGGACAAGAATCTGAATAAGGGAAAATGTTTCTTTTTTGGGACCCCAAAAGATTGGATGTGTGAGGTGTAATGTGGAATAACTTGAGAAATCGACACGCTCAGGGCATGGATAGGTTGAGTACTGCATTTCTTTTAATGCATTTGTCAATTTTTTGCATAAGGAGATGTGGTTTCACGTTACTAGCCACCATCCTCCTTTCAGAAGCCCCCTCTCCTTTTCCTTCTCTTGTCCTTGCCCCCTCTTATAGCCATATCTCCTTCAGGATGCTGTATGTCTTTGAATATATAATAATACATCACCTGCTCTGACCCAGTCCTGTGACAAGGGGTTGGTGACTCTTATTCCTACAATAAACCCGATTGCTTCTGCTTTTTCTGGGCCTTTTTATCTTGTGAAGATAATAAGATAGTTTCAAATGCCAAAGGAATAAAGAACCCGGATTCTGTCACAAATTACAGCATGAGTGATCAGGTTACACCAGAATAACTATGCCAGGGTAAGATGGGGTCCTAATGGCGAGCTAACAAGTGAAATCCCTATTAAGAGGGGAGTACGCCAAGGGTGCGTGCTGGCACCAACACTTTTTTCCCTTTATGTTAACGATATTGCAGCCCATATGGAGAATTGTGACAATGATTCACCTCGCTTGGGGGGGGATCGAGTTTCGGCCCTTCTCTTCGCGGATGACACAATTCTCATTTCACAAACTCCCAGAGGCCTGCAGACTTTACTAGACAGGTTCCAGCAGTATTGTATTACAAAAGGGTTAGAAGTTAATGTGAAAAAGACTAAATATATGGCACTTAATCCTCACAAAGGTTTTAGGAAAAACCTAACACTAAATGGAGAAAAACTTGACTATGAATCAAGTTTTACGTATTTGGGGGTACTATTAGATTCAGCCCTAAGTTGGAAACCCCAACTAGAAAAATCTAAAATTGTCTTCAAGCAAAACTGCCTACCAATACTGAAAAGACACAATAACTGTGTTAATAAAGCAGTTACCCCAGCATTAGAATTGTTTAAGTGCAAGGTTCAGTCGGCGGTTCTTTATGGGGCAGAACTCTGGGGACCCGTGTGCAGAAAGACTTTTGAAATCATGGAAAATAGGTTTCTAAGGGGACTACTAATGGTTCCTAGTAGTACTCCATTATTACCCTTACTCCTTGATATGAACATACGACGCACTGACCTACATGCATTATTAAGACCATTATTGTTATGGGTCAGGCTGTGGATTACCCCAGAGCTGTCTGAATATAAAAAAGGGTTGGTTGAAGTTCAGGAACTGGACACATGTAACAAGATCTTTTGGTTTAAACATGTCAAAATTTGGTTAACAAAAATGGGTTTATCCCACTTTTGGACCCAACCGGAACTATTGACTGTGTCCTCAAAGAAAATAGTAAAACTCTCTTTTTGGGCTTTAGTGAGCCATGATGCTGTATATGTTGGAGCACATGGCCCCCTAACCGAAAGATTTCTATTGGTGAAAAATGTAGCCAAGTTTGAAATGTTTCTTGATGAGATTCAACCACCTTTAGCAAAAACCTTGTATATAAAGTATAGGTACGGTATACTAAGAACTCGGGAAACCGAGTCTAAATGGGGCAAAACCAGTAATGACAAATGCACTTTATGTACAAATGATGCAAGAGAAGACATTTTTCATATCTTGTTTTTCTGTCCAAGTTATGTAGAAACTAGGAAAAAATGGATAGTGCCATTGTGCCGTAATATTGGAACAACTTCATATAAGGAAGCAGGAAGAATTTTACTTACGGACACTAGTCAATTAATAGTGTTTGGTATCAGTAGATTCCTTTTGGCAGTAAAATTCATTAGGCAAAAATCATCACTGGCATTTTAAGTGTCTGGCTGTTATATATCAATTTAATGTTTTTTTAACCTTGTAAATATTTTAACCATCCTTTTAACTATATTTATTGATGATTGTTTTAAAGCTCACTCTCGGGATGTAACTAAGAAGCCCAGGGATAATATTTTGGTCATGCACTAGCACTTTTTGAATTATATATCATGTAAATTTGCTGATGATATTGTGGCCATGTATAACTATGTGTATTATTTTTTTTTTTGTATATCTTTTATGATGCAATTGCAACGAAATAAAGATTATTGAATTGAATAAAGAACCCGGATTCTGTCACAAATTACAGCATGAGTCGGTATCATGTGCTAGTAATATTGCTCAGTGAGCTAAACGCGTGCAAATGTCAGTGCATTGAACACCACACTATGAATGTGCGCCTGTCTCATATCGAAAGCAAAACAACCTTTCTACTGCACTGACGCAGAACCTACCACTATTTGCGCAGGTTTTATTAAATTAACAGGAAATATGCATCTGCTACAATAAGGGCGGTACGTTATATTTAATTACTTCCATTAAAAAAAATTAGAGTTGCCTCCTGTTGGCTGCCTGAGCCACAAGCATATGTCTAATGCCTGCTTCCCTAATAGTAATAATTAGCATTATAATAAGAATAGCTTGCCTTTTTTGTAGTGTTTCAACCCGCCCTACAGCCATTTCTAAGTGCAGTAAATAGATGATGTTAAGATGCACAATTAAAACAAGGTTTGTTTACAAGCCATTTTGGAGTAGCTGAGTTTTTAGCTTAGTCACATTGCATTGTACACTTTAGCATGTATAATACTCTTACCTGCCTTGCATTAAACATGGGAGTGTGAACCTTCTTCTCTCTCAGGCTTTACAGGAGGTGGCACCTATCATGTACTCATGTTCAGTGTATGTTATGTGCTCAATAAATGGCTTTACTACTCTGTTCCTAACACAGCTTCCATTGTAGAACAGTAAATTGATGCATGCGACAGGAACAATTCTCAAAGAGGTTTGTTCATGTATGTTTAACTAACACAGACAATAAGCCTTTTGGTAATAAGTGTAAAGCCACTTCTGCTATTACCAAAATGTGGTTTTATACTAAGAAAGAAATTCCTCACTGGTATATCTTCTGCAAGTGGTGGGGAGTGGGCACCCCAGTGCAAGTATGTCCTGAAAGGGGCAGCCAGAGAGCCCACGGCAAGATCGCCACAATAAAGTGCAGTTCTGCCGGCCGGGTTCTAACATCTGACATTTAACCTGCCATCCACCACCCAACATGCGAGAAACTTGGGGGCATATTATCAAGTAAGGCGATAAAATTATCGCCGCTTTAGTGGCAGGAAACTGCCGCTAAAGCGGCGATAATGGCCTTGATAATATGCCCTTGTGAATTCCCATAGCAGCCCAGGTTAACACCAGAACCTGGGCTGCTATGGGAATTCACAAGGACCTATTATCAAGGCCATTATCTCCGCTTTAGCAGCAGTTTCCTGCCGCCATAGCGGCGATAATTTTATCGCCTTTCTTGATAACATGCCCCTTGATCTCCAAATACTGAGCAGTGGAGAAGACTTATACAACCTCGTATCTTGGCTCCACTGCACTCCCCAACAGAGATAACGGCCCACACTGGCTGACTACGAGAACTGAGCAGAGACTAGCGAGAGGAGCCTGCCCCGCATGGTGAACGAGCAGTATAGTGGTAAGCGGACCCTGGCACCCGGTGACCTTGACGGCACTACAGTCCTGTGAGTACGAGGAGCTCGTTGACTAAAAAGGCTGCAGGGGTGCTAGGGGGGTTGACCTACAACTGACGGGTAGCATAGCAGTGCACCGCAGGGGACTTGGCGTAACGGCCTGCCTGCTATAGAGGGTTTTATTGGCCGGAGCCCTGCTGCGGCTGAACATGGCCCCTCTGGAACATGGAGGAGACAAAAGACTGCTACCGTGTGGGTAGTACATCCAACAGCAGCTAGAAATCACACCGGTAAGAGAACCTGAGGTGAGGCAGCAAGCGGTGCACTGACGCTCAGGGCCTCGGCAACCCAACCCTAACCCGAGCGGTTTTAGTGCCTATATAGGCAACCCTCCTCACCCCTGATAAACCTGGCATGCAATTGGAATAAATATTCACGCAACACAATTTTGTTGGAAAAGTCTGCCGCAGGTTTATTGGAAACAAAAGTAAGCCAACCTGGTGGGTTAACTTACGAGTGATCCAAGGGCAGGCAGCAGTGACTGACCTAAACTGTCCTGCCCGCCTGAAAAGCCAAATTGCACCGTGACCAACCCATTCGGTGCTACAAGTTATGTGGGGATTCCACCCTTAAATACTGTGAACCACCAGTCCACCACTTTACTCGCGCCTTTCTAAGGGTGGAACGTTGCAAGGCAAGCCCCCAGTTCCTCAGGCTTACTGCCTGAAGGACTATCAAGGCGCCAGAAATTTTCATCCAGGGTCCTGCCATAAAGACTCCTGGGGTTTGGCACAGGCACTCCTATTGTGCTTCTGAAAAGGTACCCTTCCGCCTCTGGATCGCCCAGTAACTCAGCTTGCAACACAAATAAAAACATTAACCAGTCCGTACCTAGCTGTGCTCATCAGCCGGCATGCAGGGTATGCTGTAGGGAGGGAAACGGCGTAACCAGAGCCTAAGAGGGCATCAGATGGGCAGGGGCAGGTATAAATCCCTCACCCCTACCATCTGCGTGCCGGACGTTACGCAGCCGGGGCGCAGGCTTGGAGGCTCTCCATTACCACAGGTGATAAAATGGATAAAGCCTCTAGGCAGTTTTCAATGGTTTCTTCTGGCCATGCCAGATATTTCACCATCTTGTCCTCATCCTTCCCACCCATCTTTCTTGAATCCAACCTATCCAACCCGTCCATTAGAAGTGTAAATATATATACAAATTCCCACCACCAGATCCCCTCCTTGGCTGCTAATGGCACATGCCACACCAGGGAGCATCAACCTGATGCCAGGGGGGCAACAGTTAACAGTGGCGGCCTTTCTGCCTCCAGGGGTGTGCTGCCTTTACTGCCTCAATCAATATGGTGTGGGGTCTGGCTTCAGGTACATTGACCGGTGGTCCTGGTTCCACGGACTGTGCGTTGGCCACTCTGTGCCTGCCAGGAGGACAGGGGGAGTCAGTACTAGTGGGGATTGACAGTTCAATGCTGTGTAGCTGCCGCTTGCTGTGGAGTTACTATTGGCCTCAGTTGTCTGAGACTGCTTCTCGGTGTATGCTTAACACTGGCTTGCTTACCCCATACATTCGCAATTGCCTGGGCCCCCTCAGAAGATGGGTACATGTGAGGGGGCTGTGGCCCCCGAAAACAAAACGGGTTTTGAAGTCCACCATTAGGCATCAGCTTACCCATTTTGTCCATAACTCTCTGCTTGCTGGGGTTTTGTCAATGGTGCTTGCTGGCACAGCCACGGTCTCAGCCTCACCCTGCAGCTCCGGGACTCTAACTTTTGGGGCTTGGACCTCTCCAGGGAATTCCTTGTTTGTAGGCCGGCAGGCCCGTTTCGGCCTCGTGGGCCCAGCATCTGCTTGCACCGGCTGGGGCGCGCCGAGTCTTTCCACTTCAAACCGGGGGTCTTCTGGATCTCTCACGAGCAGTATGCCCTTTGCCCACTCCAGTCCTTTCGCCATCTCCATGAAACTTGTCCAGTCTGCATCCTGAGACGTGCTGGGCTGGGACTCCCCAAAAGTGGCCATCTGTGAAACTGGGGGGGGGGGGAGTTGATTATTTGGCTATTGGGAAGGCGGGATTTTTGATCTCGCATTTGATTACTCTAGATCTAAATCCCCACTTAGGTCAAGTGAATCTTTGTTGCCTGTCATAGAGTAAAAAGAAATCCACTACCAGGTCAAGTAAACCAATAATTGGCACGACTCTGAAGAACCACTTACCACGAATCAGTTTTAAAGTTTTATTATAAAGCCAAAGATAATTGAAGATACAAGCATCTCAATATAAGGTTCAAAAGGTACACTGGCACCAACACAAACATGAATTCTCTGAACGATCTTAGTCGACAGAAAAATATCACTAAAGCCAGTTCGAAGATTAACAGGTTAGCAAGAATTGACACAAGATGTAACTTAAGCGTCATTTACAAAAAGAGAAAAGAATCAGGTTAGACTGTCCCTACACTAGACTAAGTGACATCCCTACTTAACAGAATCTTAAGCTAAAAAGGTGTCAGCCGTGGTGACTTCCAAAGAAGTTCACTCACTCTTCTTAGTCTTTGGTGAAAATCTGTGCATTGCAGTCATGCCCTCTCTGCCTACCCATCCGCTCTCTAAGGGTCCTCAGGCCATCTGCTCTAACTCCACCCAGGGGTGCTGTCCCTAATACAAAATCATAATTACAGTTGAAACGCCCCTCAGAGACGCCCCTCACGTACACCTCTCACGTGGTTTCGATTCTGGCTTTTTCCATACTGATACTCCTCTGGGCCTCTTGTTAGCGTTGACCTTGCTTCCCAGGCTTCTTCTCGGCTCGCTGGTACCCCCCAGGAAATTCCTGGATCCTCCTCCAGGCCTGTGCCTGTCTCCCCGGACAGAGCTCTATTCATCACGCTCTTGATTGAAACCCCCCTCGCACCTGCAAACAGACACCCATGGATTGGGCCCCAAATTCCAACCTCCAGCTATCTATTCAAGTCATAAAACTTCGAACACGGTTGACAATTTATACTTAACGAGACTCGATTTTAACTAACACGTGCAGATCAAAGAGGCGGCTCTATCTTTCCAGGCCTACTAAATTACTTGCAAAGGCCTGCACTCTGTGAACCTTTATTTCTTAAACTAAAACAATTTCTAACCTATTACACTCTGATTATATGAAACACTTCTATGAAACATAACTTTAACATATGATCAATTATTCTGAGTAATATCAAATCCATCTTATGCGAGATGTAAAGGCACGTTTTCGTTCTTCATACATTGCCATGAGGCCTGCACATTTCTACGTTTAGCAGCATCACATTTTCTTCTGCAGCAGCTGCATAACATGGAATCTAATAACACTCTAACATTTCTAAACACTACTACATTAGTTTCACACTCTACAATATGCTTTCTATATTGATTAAACATTCATGAGTATATGCATTTCTATATATTTTCAACACTTCTAAATGCTTTAACTAAATACGTGCATCTAACTTGTAAGTTTGGCGCACTTATACATTTTTCTCAGTTTGCGCTCTCTCAGTTCCCCCCTTTGATGACCTCTAGGGGTCATCACCATCACGACACCAACATTGAGTTGAATCAAACAGAACTTGTTGCAAGGCTCCCTCGCTTTATCATTTCTAGAGCCCTCAGACTCCTGTACTGGTTATCTTGCATCGCAGCTGGATGTACCATGTTACAACGCATACCATTACGACTACCTACTGTTACAACGCGACCATTACAACGCATACCATTACAACGCATAGCGCTTTGAGGTGCTGGATAGTGGTAAGTATAATGTACTATTCTAACTCCAGTCCCTGTGGACACTAGGGAAGGTGTTGGATAGTAAATTATACTTATTCCCTATCCTAGAGCGCCCCCCAGCGCAATGCGTTGTAATGGTATGCGTTGTAAAAGTTGCGTTGTAACAGTAGGTAGTCGTAAAAGTTGCGTTGTAACAGGTGTATACCATCGCAGCTAGTCTCTGCTCCTGCTCTCTCATGGATCTTTGCAACCTATTTGACCTATACCATTGGTACAGCCTCACTAGTCCCCACAATATGATCACACAGATCACTATTATGATGATAGGTTTCAGAATGTACCATACAAAGCTTTTCCCTAGGTTGGCGAACCAACCTCCAACTTTACCCATTCCGTGACCCACTTTTTCCCACACATTTACTTTTGACAGATCTTCAATTTCTTGGTGTATCTCAGTTATATTTCGAATGTACTTCTCAAGAGGTTTTGAATTGTCTGGAATGTAAGTGCAACATTCCTGGACCTTCAAAGCCTTACAGACTCTGCCCTCTTTGGCTAACAGAACGTCTAGAGCAAGTCGGTTTTGAAGAACCATTGCCCTTATCGCTTGCATCTCTCCTTCCACCAGCATTAAAGATCTAGCAGTACTGGCAGATAATCTATCTACAACTGTTGCCAATCTCCTGATCTTGACATCATTCAGTATTAATCCTAAAAGAGGGAACATAGCACCAAACACATCTCCAACTACCTCAGCATCTCCTACATCTCGCCTCCCCCTTGCTGAAGTTCTTCCCTCTATGATTTCTAAATCTTTAGCGTGATATATTTTGGGGAAGAAAATTGCCAAATAGCATGAACCGTACCAATTGTCAGGTAGTTTCACGTAGGCATTTCTTCCACATACAAAATATACATTCGGAATCACTTGCATTCCCTTTAAGAAGTCTTTTGAGTAATATTCTAATTGAAAGGCATGTTCACAACTTACTTCTCCCACAAACACGTTTTCATAGTAGGTCTTACCCTTATATATATACATAGTTTCCCTTTTTGTGTTCGATCCAAAGCTATTGGACCGTTACTACCCTTTCTTTTGTGTGACTTTTCCTCCTCGGTCCAATCTGTTTTCCATTGGTCTGAAGCCTTTAGAATTTTCTGTCTTCTGTATCGATCATCTACCTGCCCTATAAACTTTTTCTCAATTTCTGATACCTTGCAAGTCAGATTATTTCTTCGGGCATGTGAAGTATCTAAAGTTTTCCAAGGAATGAAAAATTTCCCTAATCTGTCCTCACTCTTATAATAGTCCCACTTATTTAGGTGCTTATAGTTCGGGACTTCAGGTAGTATTGCATCAAAATTTGAAAAATAGTATTCAAAGCTATCTCGTCCATAAAATATGCTAAGCAACAAACTACATGTAATCCCATAAGTCAATGGAAGATGATGATATCTAATACCTTCGTCTACAGAGGCTGGCAACTGCATACAGACGTAACAGTCCTTCGCCTCCATAACGTCAATGTATTCATACAACAATTTGGCATAAGCGTTTGATTTAAAGTTTCCCTGTGACTCATCTACATGTAACCTACGAGCTTCTGCTGCTAGTAAAGCCTTTTCCTGTATTGCGTTGTCCTCCTTTTTACCAGCAGTAGTAGGTTTCGATGTTACCATAACCTTTGCTTCCATTGCTTTTGTCTCGTTTTCATGTCCCACTATATATGATACTGTAACTACTAAAACTATAAGAAAAATTACTCCTGCTAAAAGTGTACCTATTATACATTTCGTTTTGCGGTTCGAGTTGCCGGCCTCCATGTTCTTCAGACGGTGTAGTTTTTATTCTTCTTTCCAATGCAAAGTCCTTTCTTTTTTTTTTATCTCTTCAACAACCTCTTTTTGTTCATTCAGTCTTTCTTGAATTACACCTCGGGAAGCTGGCAATCTCTTTCGAAATCAGTCTTTTGCATCGCAACAACAGACAACCCTAGCCCTCCTCCGTCAACTAAATGGAAAGGTCCCTAAATTTTTCTTCTTCCACTTGGCGCTAGGTTATCTTCTCAATCTTATTTATTTACAAAAGTCTTTAGGTGTCTACAATTGTGCGTGTTCCAGCGGCTCTAATAGCGTATTCTAATATTTCTAAGCGAAGAATGGTCTCCTCGAGTGCTGATACTGTTGTACCAAAAGTCAGAAATTCTACTCTGTTTAAAACCAGTTCTCGTATTCTGCTCAGGTAGGGAGGATTGGGGATAGTGAGTGTTAGTAACCCTTCAGCTTCAACTCCAGGCACCAACAACGCTACTTCTAGCTTTATGATGGGATCAGTGCTGATCACTGTCACTTCCCTCACCCTCCCGGATCTCTGTGCACACGACATCTGCTGCTAGGTAGGTCCACTCAGGAGTGGCGTATCTTCTGCAGGGTACACGCACCCTCCTTGATCTTCTTGGACCCTCCGCTTCTGAGTTCTGTGCACCTTCGTCCAGGTCTGAGTCTTCGGATATAGGAACAAGGGTTCTCTCTGGAGTTGACTTCAAGCTCGGCCTCTTCCTTCTTTCAGCCCAACTGGTCTCTCCACGCCTTGTTCTCCTGCTCCTTGTCCTCACACCCGACTCTTGATCACTTGCAGCTTGATCAGTGTCTGTTTCGTACTCACAGCTACTTTCTCCTTCTTTGGCAACGTCAGTTTCACTGTCGTCTTGCCCTTCTTCCACTTGGTCTGACACGCTCCCAGCTTCCTCCGACACCCCCACAGCTTGGCTGGTCCCCTCTATCGATTCTTCGTCCACAGCTGGATTTTCATCCGAGAGAGGAGCTGTTTCTTCCAGGGGTGCTGGAACTCTCCGTGTATGGGAGGCGTGAATCCAGTTGGGCAGCCCTCCGACCTTAACAGCAGTATTCGATGTTAAGATGATCTGGTAGGGTCCTCGCCAACGCACGTCTAAGCAATTCTTCCTGACGTGTTTCTTCACCACGACCCAATCATCAGGGCACAGGTCGTGGCACAGGTCTTGGGATGATGGAATTTCAGCAGCCTGCACCTGAAGAGACACAGAATGGATGGCATCAGAAAGTCCCTTGCAATAATCCAGGATTAGATCATCTGTGATATTCAACAATGCTGCAGTAGGAACTGATGGCAGTCTCATTGCCCTCCCCATTAATACTTCATGTGGAGAGAGACCTGTTCTCCTGTCGGGTGTGCTACGTATGCTCATAAGTACTAATGGCAGTGCATCAGGCCAGCTCAGAGATGTTGATGAACACACTTTGGCAATTCGGGACTTTATCATCCCATTGATCTGCTCCACAATTCCTGAAGCTTCTGGTCGATAGCTACAGTGCAGCTTCTGATCAATATTCAATGCTGAGCAGAGCATCTTCACAATTTCGCTGTTGAAATGTGTTCCCCTATCTGATTCCAAAGAGGCCGGCACCCGGAAACGCGGTATTAACTCCCTAAGCAATAACTTTGCTACTGTGAGTGTGTCACACCTGCGTGTAGGGTAAGCTTCGACCCATCTGGAAAATATACAGACAACCACCAGAACGTATCTGAGGCGATTACATTTTGGCATTTCAATGAAGTCTAGTTGCATTCGATTAAACGGGCCCCCAGACCTCCCTATGTGACTCAACGTGACTGGTGTTCTCTTTCCTACGTTCAACTGTTGGCAGGTTACACATCGCTGGCACACTGCTTCTGCGGCTACTCTAAACTTGGGGTTATACCACGTTTGCCTGAATACCCGAAGCATAGCATCTCTGCCTAGATGTACCGGTCCATGAATTTGCCTCGCCATTGGACTCACTAACTCATTCGGCAACACTGCTCTTCCATCTGCTGAAACCCAAAAGTCCATTTAGCTTTTTACACAACCTGCGGTTTCCCATGTCTTTTTCTCAAAGTCTGTTGCATTCTCTTGTATGCCCTTTAAATCATCCCAGGTGTCTACAGTTTCCAACATCATAGTTAACTCTGTCTTTTCCTGTGTCCCTCCTACTTCTACCTCTGTAAAAGAGTATCCCTGCTCTGCACAATAACGTGCGACCTCATCTGCGTATCTGTTTCCCTGGGACACAAAATCAGTACCTTTGGTATGGGCTGCACATTTAACAACGGCAATAGCTGCCGGACCTTGCAATGCTTCTAACAATAGTCGTACAAATTCCCCATTTCGAATAGGTGAACCTGAAGAAGTCATGTAACCTCTTTGAGACCACAATTGCCCATAGTCGTGAACTACCCCGAAACCATATTGGCTGTCGGTGTAAATGGTGACTCAAATTTTGCTGCCTGCTATACAGGCGCGGGTCAATGCAATGATTTCGGCTACCTGAGCCGAGTGTACTCCTTCCAGGCAAGCGGCTTCCACACCTCCAGTAATGGTGCAAACAGCATAAGCTGCTCTCAACTGACCAATATTGTCTCTTACACATGAGCCATCAACAAAGAAAATTTCATCAGGGTCAGTCAACGGCTCATCTACAATATCTGGTCTCTGTTTGGTGCATAGTTCAGTCACATGAAGGCAATCGTGATCTTCACATTCTCCATCTTCTATATCATATGGAAGTGGCATCAAAGTAGCAGGATTCAAGACAGAGCATCTCTTAAGGGTCACGTTCTCCGCGGCAAGAATAACTTGCTCGTAGCGCGTGAGCCTGTTATTTGTCAAATGATGTGTCTTGGTCCTGGTCATTAACAGTTCCACAGAATGAGGTACATACACCACTAACTGGTGTCCCATTACAATACTTTCGCACCTCTCAATGCTGACACCCGTTGCAGCAACGGATTTGAGACATCCGGGCAACGCTGCGGCTACTGGATCTAAAGTAGCCGAGAAGTATGCAACTGGTCTACGGGCATTTCCATGAATTTGGGCCAGAACTGACAAAGCACAACCTTCTCTTTCACAGCAGTAAAGTAAGAATGGTTTTTCGTAATCCGGCATTCCCAGAGCAGGAGCACAACACAAGTCCTCTCTCAGCTGCAAGAATGCCATCAAACAGTCCTTGTCCCATGGTACCGGATCACTCACCTCCTTGTGCGTCAGTTTCTGTAAAGGCTTTGCTTTCAGTGAAAAGTTAGCTATCCACTGTCGGCAATAACCAACCATTCCTAGGAACATCCTAACCTCTCTCTGAGTCATGGGCGAATTCATTTTCATGATTGCCTCTATTCTGTCTGGTGACACCTTCCGCTTCCCTTTTTCAATTCTGTGACCCAAGTACTGTACTTCTGTCAGACAGTACTGCAATTTGCTCGGAGACACCTTGTGTCCGTTCTCAGCTAAATGGTTCAGCAAGGTGATGGTGTCTACCTTACAAACTTCCTCTGTTTCTGACGCGACAAGTAGGTCGTCTATGTACTGGACTAGAACCGAGTTCTGCGGCAGTACTAGACTTTCAAGATTTTTCTTCAGCAGCTGGTTAAAAATCGATGGGCTTTCTGTATACCCCTGTGGGATACGACACTATGTTAATACGCGATTTTCCAGCTTAAAAGCGAAAAGAAATTGGCTCTCTTCATCTAATGGGATAGAAAGGAAGGCCTGGCAAAGGTCTATCACTGTGAACCACTCAGCTTGGAATGGTATCTGAAACAATATCACTGATGAATTCGGTCCCACTGGACAACATGAAACAACTATGTTATTAATCTTCCGGAGATCCTGCACTATTCTGAATTTCCCACTAGGTTTCTGCAAACCCATAATCGGGGAGTTACATGGACTTCCCACGATTTCCTTCAGTATTCCCTGCTTAATCATGGAGTCGATCACGGGTTTTATTCCGGCAATCGTCTCTGGAGTCAATTTGTATTGTGGCGTTCTTGGATATTCGACATTTGGTTTTACCATGATTTTCACTGGCTCCACTCCTTTGATCAGTCCTATCTCTTCCCCAGTGAAATCCCATACTTCAGATGACACCGTATCTCTTAAGTCCCAAGGGAGCTCTTCCACCGTCAAGGTAGGATACAGCTCTACGCATACCTTTGAGTTTGCAACTTTAAAGTCGGCATCGTCGTCGTTAGTCTATACTTCCACTCCCTGAGGTGTGCAGTATATCGTACAATTTAGTTTGCACAATAAATCTCTTCCCAACAGACACACAGGGCTAGAGTCACAGACCACAAACTGATGCTCATCGCAGTATTTCCCTATTTTCACTAATACTGGTTCTGTCAGAGGGTTAGTCATTCTCTTATTTGCGACTCCTACCACTTGTATTGTTTCTCCCGACATTGGCAGACCTGGAATCACTGCTGATCTCAGAGTGGATCGAGTGGCCCCCGTGTCCACCAAGAAGGTCGTAGGACACCCTGCCACTTCGGCCTCCACGTACGGTCCCCTTTGGTCCACCTCTAAAACTGCCCCGAGGGTACAGTCTTCCTCTCTACTCACTCGTTGTCCAGTTAGAGGATCAACATAGTAACACTCTTCTCCTCCTACAAAAAGAGGCATTTGTCTATAAGTCTTTCCTCCTGTCGCAATTCTGGGCGGTTGAGTCAACTGGGCTCGAGGAGCCGGGGTCCCCCCTTTGACCACCTTACCCTTGTGTATCGTTGTCCCCTTTACCGGACTGCTCTGAACTTCCTCTTCCTCAATTTCTAGTTCTCCATTTTCAGGGTTATAGGGACACTCGCGTTTCCAATGTCCCACCTGGTGACACTGGTGACACTTTGTCGTCTTTTTCAAGGTAGCCAGGTCTACTCTAGGTCTCGGATTCTCCTCACTGTCCCTGTTCTGATTATTTTGTCTCCTTCCCATGGTCCCTGTTCCCTGTTGCTGCTGTCCACCCTTTCCAGCCGATTGCATCTGTACCATCATCAACTTCTCCTTAAGTTTCTTTGCTTTGGAATCTATTTCATCACTACAGTATCTCGCATATCTCAAAATCTCATCTAATGGTTTATTTTGCCAACAAATTAAATGTTGTTGAATCATCAAACAAATATCAGGTCTCAAGCCCAAAACGAATTTTGACACAAATTGTCCTATATCTTTAGGATCCATTACATCTAATCCACTGTATTGTTTGAACGCTTTCAGTAGCCTCTCATAATATTCATGGACTGTCTCCTTGGGTTCTTGCCTAGTCCGATCTATTTTGACCCAATCTATATCCTGCAGTGGCACCTTATCTTTCAGCCAAGTCATTACCCTTTCATATTTCTCCATGACTCTTTCTGACGGTCCATTAGTCTGAGCACCCCTCTCCGGTTCAGACGTGGGCCATTCGACACTAACTTTGCATGCCGTCCATAAGTCTCCTGGGACTACAATATCAAACAAGGTGTTCAAGTCAACCCACAGTACTTTAGATATTTTTACAAACCTCTCTACCTGCTTATACCACTCCACGGGATTCTCCCGCAGCTTAGGAAAAGAATTGGTAAATGCCGCTAAGTCCCCCCTACTCCAGGGCACATGCACATAGCTCCCATTCGCAATTTCTCGCAAAGGGTATGCTTCCATCCTCTGTAGCCCTCCCTCCGGGGACATCACGATTGTGCTCCGCCTGACAGTTCCTTTCTTGGACCACCTTTCTTCCCACTTATCCAGATCTCTCCATGTCCTTATTCCTGTGATCAGTTCTCTAATGTGTGTTTTCAATCCAATTGTTCTCCTCTCTTCGAGGTCCTGATCTGAATAATGCAACCTATGGTTACCCTGTAATGCCTTTGTTCTCGACAAGTCTACCATGTACTTGTCTGCTAATTCAGATAATTTCTCCTGTACTGCTCTCGCCTTCCGAGTAATATCCTTTGCTATAAACAGTACCTCATCTTGCTCGTACATGTCAATCCTCTCCAAAGGCAACGTACCATCTATTATTTCATCTAGATCCGATTTTAAACTGGTTACATCAAGCCTTTTTGCCTTTATCTCAGCCTTAGTGTGTCATTCTTAGAGGGTCCATTGACGTCTCTCCCATCCCAGCTCCGGGCCCTACGCCTAGGTTCAGGCGAGTTATGGGGAGTCCTCCCATGTTCCCATCTTTCTAGGTCCCATGCAGTTCCATCTTCCCTTGGCGTGTGGTGAAACAATGCTCTATTTCCCAACGTCTCATTCTGTCTATTCTGCCTGATTTCTCTAGACACCTGATAGGATCCTCCATTGTTCCTCATGCTTTCGCAATTCCCTTGCTGTCTAGTGTCACTCAACACATGATAGGACCCTTCGTAACTCCCCAAGTTCCCGCAATCCCAATGTTGTCTACTATCGCCAGGTGCATGGTGAGTGCACTTGAAGCTGTCCCTGTACTCTTGCGTCCTTCGGTCTCCCTCACTGTGAATGAGACGAGATGCCCTTCCACACTCTGTACTTCTATTCTCTCTATGGAACCGACGCATAGTTCCTCTACTCTCCTGACTTTTGCCTTCGCACTCCTGACCGCTTTCGCTAGCCCCGCAGTGAGATAAGATTCCATCACCTCGACTTCCCCACTCTGCTTCTACTCCTGACCCATTACTCTGGGTTCCCGTGTTAGCATCCCACTCTCTTAAGTCAGCCCTCAATTCCTTAAAGGACTTCGGTCGTGGTCCCCTCAGGTCCATCGGTCCTCTCGGACCCCCTTGATTTATTATGGGATCCCCTGCTTGATTTAATGGGGTGCTCCAATCTCTTGGTCCTGGCAACTGCCTTCGATAATTAATCATATTGTTCCTGTTCTCAATTTCTGCTCTCTCCCTGTGTAGCCGTACCTGTTCCTCCTCTCGTGCTTTCTCTGGGTCGTAAATCGATACTATAGGACCTATAGTAACAGGTACCTGGAGAGCGTCTGGCAATTGATAGGACTTGGCACATTCTGTTTCCGGCACTTTTTGTACCACAAATCTTCCGAACACTCTCTGTACTGGACTGGGTTGAGGTATTTCCTCACCTTTGGTGGGTTCCCTTTCCGTCACAGGAAGTGGTCTATACTCTCCTATGCCAGCCCCATCCCTCATTTGGAGCTCGGCACCTTTCATCCCTCTATTGTACGGAGGCGGTCTGTCTGTCAACAACCTATTTATCAGACTATCCTCTGTCTCGCTCTCATCATCCTCTTCTGGTGGTCTCTTATCTCCGGTAACTTCTATTACTGGGTACAATTTATCTATTTCAATAGTCTGCACCCTCCACTTTTTAGCTTCCTCATCCCATTTGGCATCCTGCACTGCTCTTACCGATCGTCTCACTCTTTCTTGACGCCTGTTCTGGTTCCTGTAGTGCGCCGCCCTAATCCACGCATTAAGGGCTTCGAACTGTGTTGGTCGGGCAGAGGTCTCATTGAGGTCATAACTGCTTTTAACTGGTGCAATACTTCTAATCTAAACGTTCCGTATTTCGGAAAGTCAGTTCCCCGTTCCCCTCTGTAATCTTACTCCAATTAGAAATCCACAGTATAGTATGCAACCCAACATTCGTAGCCATGTAATGAGCCGGTGTACCCTCTGGCGGGGCTTCTTCCCCATAATAAGAGTTCCTTCTGTCTCTCTTAAAGATCGCTCTCAAACATTTAAAACACTTCATGTTCGAAATCTACTTTTCTCAATTCCCTGCGCTTATTTACTTCCTGATGACAATCCACCAATCCTAGCGCGGTTCTTGCTAACTGGCCTATCACAGCGCGGTCTGTGTCAACCGACCTATCCCAGCGCGGCTTCACACCAACCGACCTATCACAGCGCGGCTCTCTCTGACGTCACTCGTCCCCTTTGCAGCAGTTCCCCTCCTTTCTCAGCTCGTGTCCCGGTCATGCATGCGTCCCATTCATACTCTGAAAAATGATTACTTCCGACCAAGCAATCACTTTTCTTGACTGTACGCCCACAGTCTAACTGTAATTGTCACCTCAACTGACGAAATGTCTTTCCGTAGACGTCCAGACAATCGCCTTAACTGATAGGTTACTTACACACAGTAACTTCCGACCAGCGTCCGTTACTCATACACTCACTCTTGCATGCCCCCTATCACGGTCCTGCGGGCGATCAATGGTACCTCATGAACCCCTTCACAACGGTTGACAATTACTCTGGATGTCCGATACACCCGAACCACTTAAGCTCTCCTCTGAACTTAAGATTTTCACCAGGTTGCGCGCGCTCACAACCCTGTCTCAATCACACTACAGGCATTCAACTCCGCATGACATTACAACACAAATACAACACAAAACACCACAATCTGACAACGCATGACCCTTTATACTCACTCTCGACCGACTCTGCTGCTTTTCTCTCCCGCACCGTCAACACCTTCTTCAGCAGGTGATTCTTCCTCTGGTCATATCTCGATCTCTAGGGGCCTCGGGGTAATCTTAACCTAGTCTAGATCACCTTCCTCTAGAAGGCAACCATCCTCTGCTACCAACTGGGAAGGCGGGATTTTTGATCTCGAATTTGATTACTCTAGATCTAAATCCCCACTTAGGTCGACTGAATCTTTGTTGCCTGTCATAGAGTAAAAAGCAATCCACTACCAGGTCAAGTAAACCAATAATTGGCACGACTCTGAAGAACCACTTACCACGAATCAGTTTTAAAGTTTTATTATAAAGCCAAATATAATTGAAGATACAAGCATCTCAATATAAGGTTCAAAAGGTACACTGGCACCAACACAAACATGAATTCTCTGAACGATCTTAGTCGACAGAAAAATATCACTAAAGCCAATTCGAAGATTAACAGGTTAGCAAGAATTGACACAAGATGTAACTTAAGCGTCATTTACAAAAAGAGAAAAGAATCAGGTTAGACTGTCCCTACACTAGACTAAGTGACATCCCTACTTAACAGAATCTTAAGCTAAAAAGGTGTCAGCCGTGGTGACTTCCAAAGAAGTTCACTCACTCTTCTTAGTCTTTGGTGAAAATCTGTGCATTGCAGTCATGCCCTCTCTGCCTACCCATCCGCTCTCTAAGGGTCCTCAGGCCATCTGCTCTAACTCCACCCAGGGGTGCTGTCCCTAATACAAAATCATAATTACAGTTGAAACGCCCCTCAGAGACGCCCCTCACGTACACCTCTCACGTGGTTTCGATTCTGGCTTTTTCCATACTGATACTCCTCTGGGCCTCTTGTTAGCGTTGACCTTGCTTCCCAGGCTTCTTCTCGGCTCGCTGGTACCCCCCAGGAAATTCCTGGATCCTCCTCCAGGCCTGTGCCTGTCTCCCCGGACAGAGCTCTATTCATCACGCTCTTGATTGAAACCCCCCTCGCACCTGCAAACAGACACCCATGGATTGGGCCCCAAATTCCAACCTCCAGCTATCTATTCAAGTCATAAAACTTCGAACACGGTTGACAATTTATACTTAACGAGACTCGATTTTAACTAACACGTGCAGATCAAAGAGGCGGCTCTATCTTTCCAGGCCTACTAAATTACTTGCAAAGGCCTGCACTCTGTGAACCTTTATTTCTTAAACTAAAACAATTTCTAACCTATTACACTCTGATTATATGAAACACTTCTATGAAACATAACTTTAACATATGATCAATTATTCTGAGTAATATCAAATCCATCTTATGCGAGATGTAAAGGCACGTTTTCGTTCTTCATACATTGCCATGAGGCCTGCACATTTCTACGTTTAGCAGCATCACATTTTCTTCTGCAGCAGCTGCATAACATGGAATCTAATAACACTCTAACATTTCTAAACACTACTACATTAGTTTCACACTCTACAATATGCTTTCTATATTGATTAAACATTCATGAGTATATGCATTTCTATATATTTTCAACACTTCTAAATGCTTTAACTAAATACGTGCATCTAACTTGTAAGTTTGGCGCACTTATACATTTTTCTCAGTTTGCGCTCTCTCACTATCCATCCCCTTGCCTTCGAGCACTAGAAACCGAGGGATAGAGAAACGCAGCGGAGTATGAAAGGCAAACAATCACAAACCCTTACAAAAGCCACACGACGGTGGAAACACTGACCAGGAGCCTGAATCCCTCCAGTCATTGATAACTGTACATAGCGAGGGGAGGTGGCCTAACGATCAATACTGAACAGGCTCCTTCCTGTAGGGCAGATATTTTACCTAGAGCGGGCTCCCGCATGGATGCACTTGGTAGACATAAAAACAATTGACTGGTACAGCCTTGAACATGATCAGGGGCTGACCTTGAAGATTCATCCCATTGCATATTGTGTTCACTTATATAGGACCTGAGGAAACTATCTAGTCCTCTCATGCACAATCGTAGTACCCAGGTGTGCTACAGTCCATTGGCCGATTACAGTCCTATTACTAATTCACTTATTACTACGCTTGTGTTTTCCACTGAGCTCAAAACTGCTGTAAAACTTGGAGCCATGTTCGTGCAATATTAAACACTGTATCTGACAAGAAACCTTAGCATGTGACTGTGAATGCACCCCCTGACATGCCACCCTCGCCACTATCAGAGAACACATCAGCACATTTAATCACTTAGCAACACAAGAGCTGTGGTTCCTATCCAAATGACATAGAGCTCGGTCATATGTCGAGGGAGGTAGACCCGGACAGAGTCTGTCTGCAAAACTGCGAGCACCGCAAGGCTGCCAACATATAATGAAGATAGTCACCCAGGAGGCTACAGAGCATTATGACACACCCTCCAATCTCACTGACTTCACATGCTTTTACATCGGCTCGTACAATACCCATGTGGCAGTGGCATGGTTCTCCTCTGGACACAATGAACATCTGGAGCAACCAGTGACGCTAAATGAGGTCAGCTGCCACTTTCAAATGGAAAAGCCCCGGTACTTGATAGGCTACTGGGAAATTTTGCATTGAGTATACAGATCTCCTGGCACCACATCTAGATGCCATGTGCTAGGAGGAATATCAGAGGCAGAAATTGCCTTCCTCCCTGCATGAAGCATTATTGGTGGCTCTACCTAAACCAAAGGGCCAGAATTTTGTGAGCCATACAGACCACTCTAGTTAATTAATATTGATACAAAAATCTTAGCCAAGGCAATGGGGACACGCCTACAATCCTTACTCCCTAACTTGATCTTGCCAAGCCAGTCGGGGTTTATTATGGCTAGATCCACTGCGCATAACTTGTGCACCATCTTTGACTTGTTGCATCGACTAAACCCCTCCATGCAGGAAGTGGTGGTCCTACTAGATGCCTCCAAAGCCTTTGACTTTATGGAATGGCGCTATATGTTCACCGTCATGGCCAGGATGGGGATTCCGGCTGCATATCTGTGCAGGTACGAAAACTACACAGGGCCGGTAGCCAGGTTGTGCATTAATGGTCACACCTCAGAGTAGTCCCCTATATGCAAGGACATGCGAGAGGGGTGCCCCTTGTCGCCATTTTTATTTGCGATAATGCTGGAACCGCTGGCCTGCGTCATTTATACTATCCGTTTGCGCAGGCTCATTTTGCATATTACTGGTACGCGCCACATGAGTATATGCCACACCTTGCATTGGAGCATGATGATGCCTATCCCATACCACTCCAGGTTATTCTGCCACATAAGAGAGAGGGAATAACACACACCGAAATCAGCACAGTACACTCCATCACAAGGGTGTGGCGAGCACTGGTAGGGGTTGTAAGGAAACTTCCCCTTTACACACTGGTGCTACTGCTAAGATACCACCCTGCAGCCTTCATCTCTAGGGAAAGTACTGCGCTGTGAATGCTTTCGCGAGTAGGCCTAAAAACTATGGGAGATACCTATCCTAGCGGTACCTTTGTGACACTAGAGGATATATCCCATACACAAAAGCAAATCCTGTTGCTGACATTTTCCTACCACCATCTTTTAGAGGCACTACAAGAATATAACCCACAGTTCCCACCAGAGCCCCGCACTCAATGCACTGCAGACACTCCTCATTAGAAACACATTGCAACATTTGATCACAAACCATACAATGCAGCACACACAGACCGACCATAGGCACTTGACAAGGATCTAGAGAGTTAAAATGCTGTGCTTGATAGACCACCATAGGTGACAGACTGGAAATTCTGCTGCACACAACTACACATCCTCACCTCTAATTGCAACCTGTGCATTGTACACTTCAAACATTTACATCAAATGTACTATGACCTTCTATATTATGTAAAATTGGTTTGAGAGAAGATGCAAACTATGTACTTTGTAGATCGGCAGATGCTGATTTTCTACATTTGGCCTGGACTCTAACTCAATAAGATGATGCTGGACTGAAGTCACAGAGGCATTATCAGTCATGGTGCTAGAGCCAGTGGACTGTGATTCTAAAGTGTGCCTACTGGGGTGGGTAAAGAAGAGCTTGCAACCGGTAAACCATATATTTGTGGCTCTAGCTTTGCTGTTAGCAAAGAGGAGAGTACCAATGGACTGGGGTAAACGTGCGGTCCCCAACAAGAAGAAATGCCTGTCGGGCTTTGTCTACTGTAGGTCCCATTTGGAACTGTACGTTGAAGAGTTGCCACATGCCTCCAGACCCAAAGACATTTGGGGCCCACTTACATAATACCTGTTGTCTATCCCGGATGAGCCATAAGGGGAAATTGCCCTTGGGTTCTGGGTGCGTCAGTATGTTTTATATTTACGGATGCATTACTTTCCTGGAAGCACACTGTGGATGTATTCATTTTTATGTCTAGAAAGGCTCTGGTGAGTGCTATGTTAATATATTGCCTCTGAAGGTTGTATATCAGTTAAATGAAGAGGAAAAAAAGTATGGCCTGAACTTTTGGGAACCCATATAAACATACTGTTTTCTCAGCCCTTTCAAGTACTCAAAATCGTCTATGGCAGGAGTAAATATATTTTCAAGCTTGAAATGGCCAGTAACCACCACCTAAATTGGTGCGGATGATGATTGAGGAAGAGATCCTTCACTATGGAGCAACATTTCACCAATGGAGCAAAACCTTATGTTGGACATTTTTCTCATGCATAATCACGCACCTTGAAACAAAATGCCAATTTACAAACGTTTTCCAAGATTATTTCGGGACACCATCAACTGTCGCATCTTTTCAGATGTACTCTAGGACACCTTTGTGAATTCCAGACATTCATAAATCCACACCCAGATGTACAGATGTTTTTAAGAATTGTGTTCTTCGAGTGTCCCTCTTCCTGTGCTGCCATCAAATGAGGGCATCTGTCCATGCGCCTGGTTATTACAGCAGCCATCTTGGAATTAGCAGTCTTTAGTTCTATTTCCTGCCACTGCAGCAGGAATCACTAAAAGGAAGCTACAACACAGGTAGGTGGGTATCCCTTTATGCTCCCATATTACATCTGGTACGAATGCTTTGCATTAAATGATGATTTTCGTGCAGATAATAATCTATTCTAATGTGGTTAACTCACCCAAGATGGCGTTGAGACCAACAATGCTAAGCAAAAAGGAATCTACCCAAGGCAGATGGCCAATAATGTTTTGAGAAGGTTGATGATACAGCCACGCAGGCCAAGATGTTGACAAAGGTCATCACTGGTTGTGTTCGACATCAAATCTGTCAACGTTGAATGTTGTTGTCCTGTAGTGGTATACTGCTGCACACTGTACACAGTACATCTAATATGACAGAGTGAAAGACCATTGTCTTTTAACCCCTTTGGTGCTCAGGATGGCCCCCGGCCGTCACGTGTCATGGTGGGCGTGTGCTAACGACGGCCGGGGGTCGTCCATACTCCGCCCACTCTTTATTTTTCCCGCACAGTGCGAAAATTCGGCCAGTACACAAGGGGTTAAAAGCTGTTAATGTTTTTCGCCCCCACAAACGAGGTATGGTGATCCTACAAGGGTTAGATAAATACATTTTCTGAGGCTTAACAGGCTAGAAAACCTCAACAACTTCAAAAGTACATTACAAAAAAATAACACAACATAATTAAGGATGCTATTTTTCTACATTTGCTGAGATTTACATGTAAATAAATTTCTTTGTATTTTAAAAAAAACTGCAAATATCGAATTTAGGACTCTCTTATTGTAAAGCTCAGCGCTGTCAGTTATGACTGTCAGTGCAACAGCTGTACAGACTGACAAGATGAACATGCAGTTAGAAATGTGAACAACATTTTCTGATGAAGCCTAAGTATAGACATATACACCTCCTAAGGGGTTCAATGATACACCTGGTTCTTTTAAACCAACAAAGAAGAGATTGGCAAAGAAGCTGTAATATAAAGAAAACATACTTATTGACCTCAGATGAGAGAGACTAAGTCACACAGTATCCTCAGGTAACTGTAGGAGGCATTCTAAGGAGTACAGAAAACAGGGGCCTGATATATGCTTAGGTTTACATAGTCAGCATAAAACCAAGGGGAGGTCCTGGCATGTACCAGCATGCAAAATTACTAATATGGACATACAAGATTTGCTTGCTCAACAAAGTCGGAGGGGAGACATTTCTCCCTACATCAGCAAAAATAGCCTGACAGTTATAACATAAGAGCAGGTGTATTCTACTAGCTAGGCCTATCTGAGCATGTGCAATCCTCTAGAAGAGGGAGAAAGGACACGGCAAGCACATTGGTAACTAAAATGGCTGCCAAGTACAAAATGGGTTTCAGCTCATGCTAACAGATTCTTGCAATATTAAACATAAGTTGCTGTAAATGTGCACATTTATTGTGTACTACATTGTTAATGTTTAAATGCCTATGTATTGTTATCTACACACGCCTATTTATAGCACTAAAATCTTACAGTCATGCAAGTCTGAGTAAACATTTATTATTTAAATATATGTCGAAATGTTACATATGCGTTTTTCTCCATTCCCAGATTTCATAATTAATAGATGATAAATACAAATAAAATTAGCGAAAATAAATACGGATTAATACAGAAAAAAATGTGACAACAAATACAATTAAACGTACATCTTGTAATTTGTAGGAAACTTTATTATTTAGGGTGGATGAGTACCACTTTGAGAAATAATCACAACTCTTGCATGGGTGAACCCTCAAAGTCAACATAGTTACCTGAATTCAACCTGAAGTGTTTTGCATTTTGACTTTATTACCGTTTGAAGTGATGCATACATACTTTAACCCCTACCCTGCTGATGACGGAACCGCTCCGTCATCACCTGCGGTAGCGCTGTGCTGATGACGGAGCGGTTCCGTCATGGCCCTGCCGCCGCGCCTGCGCGGCGCTGATTTTGTGCCTGCACGGCGCGTTCCATTGAGCGGGCGGGGCCGTGACGGAACCGCTCTGTCATGAGCACAGCGCAACCGACGCTGGTGACGGAGCGGTTCCGTCACCAGCATGCGCCCGCCGCTCCCTTTGCACTGCGGCGGAATAGCCGCCGCAGTGAAGGGGTTAAACATTGCCCTAGTTAAGCTTGACTGCACTGTGGCATAGCTACCCCAGTTGCCCTCTGGTAACTATGGGCAGTGTGAAAAATATGTATGCAGTAACAAAACAGTAATAAAGTCAAAACCCAAACCAATATAAAACCTAAACTGGTTTAGAAAAATAGATTCAACTTAATAAACTACACGAGACACCACAATGACAAGAATGGAATAAGGTGAACCAGAGACATGGATTTCTAAAGATTTAAGGGAAAATACCAACAAAAAGCACCAATGATAATCAATAGACCAGGACCTAGGCACAACTTGAGCCTGACCATGATGAAGCAAGGGGCAGATATACCAACCAGGTCCGTCCTGTTCAAAGATTTCACATTTCTTCTCAATCATTTAAGTACCAACCAACCAACCACAGGAGTATACCCATAAGGCCCACGGAACCTCCGCGGGCACTTAGAGACTCACAGAGTGTCAAGCAGAGGCCAAAGACAAAGTCCAGTCCAGCTCCAGTTGCCACTGGTCAGCTGGGTACTCTCAGGAAAAGGCCTCCTTCAGCTTATTGTGCCCCTGTACCTACACAGGAAGTCAGCATTATAACCGTTGGAGTCCATATCCTTATCCTGGGTACAAGAGGGAGCAGGTCCAGTCCTTCAGGGCCTCTTTCAGGACACTTACTGCAGGCCCAGTCCTATTCTGATTTTCTGCAGTTCCAGAAAGTGTTCTGAAGTTAGTGCCTGCAGGTGTCACATTTATGCTTGTCATTAGCTGATGGGTGGGAATGAATCCTAGGCATGTCCTAACCAATAGGGTAAAAGCTCCCTGCAGCAGTTCCCTTCTTCCCTGACTGAAAAAAGGCCCAAAATGCAACATGTCAGGGTATTTTTGAGATGGCGAACATCTTCACTCGAGAGGAAACACCTCTTGCACATATAGGCACCGTAGCATGTGCTTTACACACAGGGCACTGACAAACTCATACTAACCCCTGTAACACCCTACACATATACGGTCCTGACGAAAGCCAGTAGAAGAAAAGGCCTGGCTGAAACTAGTTGACCGCACAGGACGTTGGAGGCCACAAGTCTACCGTGCACGTCCGATAGCCTTTGTTTTTATTGACTGCCTCGGGCCCACCATTAAAACAGTCTTTGGGACACCCAGAACAGTATTTTAAACCTCACTCAGAGCACACTCACAGCACCCTCAAGAATAAAAAACCCGCTCCGCAGTAATCTGGCGTCGAAGCACACCTCGGGTGGGGCCCAATGATGAAGCATGCCACCAACTAGGTTGGTGGGTGAGGGCCTTCATAAAACCTAATGGTTTTCCTCCACCCGTAGACATACAAACAATTTAAACCAGAGCTAGTTCTCATTGATTACTAACGAACATCTTCAACCCCAATAAACTTGGGCTCAGAGGTCTGGGGTGTGTGTGGAGAGTGCACTATAGTAATCCTAGTGTTCGCTCACATCGAACACTAACACTAATCCGTTTGAGGTAGGCAATGTACCACAGCAAACCCAGAGACAGAAGTCTGGTAGGGCAAAACGAGGGTGCTCCAGCAACTAGACAGTGGATATACAATAAATGTCTCAGCTCCCTGCTCTCTCCCTTTCAAGTGTCCCCCCAAGAATTATATGTGACTCAACAGACCGGTCAAAAGCGGTACAAAAGGGGGTGGTGATGGACGGAGCATCTGAACCAATCAAACATTCACAGCGGCCAAAAGCGGTACAAAAGGGGGTGGTGATGGACGGAGCATCTGAACCAATCAAACACTCACAACAGACCGGTCAAGCAGTATTTGACACTGTAGTGTAAAGAAATATGCCCACAGCCCCTACAGGGTCAGAGCTGAGTTGCATGTAGCCAGTGTCTAACCCAGGGTGGTGTGGAGTGCAAAAGAACGATGGATTTAGGCCTAGATCCTTGTACTGGGGTGAATGTATGACATTGTTCTACATTCTATCCATCAACTGTGTTTTTTGCAATTTTCACCCCGAGTGTGCTGGGTATACTCAGACGTGAGTCCCAGGCTCTCCACACCACTGGAGTCAAGCTATCCAGGCTGATGAAGGCTGATAGCCAGAAACCGGTCCTTGGATGCTTGATTCTGGTCTGGGAAAGACATGGCTTGGTAGTTCGGACTGGACTGTTCCCATGAGGCACAGGGTCAGAGCTGATTTGCATATAGCCAGTGTCTAACCCAGGGTGGTGTGGAGTGCAAAAAAACGATGGATTTAGGCCCAGATCCTTGTACTGAGGTGAATGTATGACATTGTTCTACATTCTATCCATCAACTGTGTTTTTTGCAATTTTCACCCCGAGTGTGCTGGGTATACTCGACGTGAGTCCCAGGCTCTCCACACCACTGGAGTCAAGCTATCCAGGCTGATGAAGGCTGATAGCCAGAAACCGGTCCTTGGATGCTTGATTCCGGTCTGGGAAAGACATGGCTTGGTAGTTCGGACTGGACTGTTCCCATGAGGCACAGGGTCAGAGCTGATTTGCATATAGCCAGTGTCTAACCCAGTGTGGTTTGGAGTGCAAAAAAACGATGGATTTAGGCCCAGATCCTTGTACTGGGGTGAATGTATGACATTGTTCTACATTCTATCCATCAACTGTGTTTTTCACAGCCCCCACCCTGCATATACTGTCTTAAATGATAACTTTCTAAAAGTTACCTTTCCTTAATATTTATTAAAATTCCAACTTCACCATTGAATAGGAATATAATCACTATTAAAAATAGTGGTTTCATTATTTTTATAGCTAGCCCTATTCTCAAGATTCAGTAATAATATTTTAATCTGTAATACTGGGTTCTACATAGGACAGCTATGCCGTCCACTGGGAGAATAGCTTTTAGGGCCTTGTCACTGAAGGGATAGAGTAATTTTCAGTTTTTACATGTGCCACTTTTAAATACCATGCACCTTACCTTGTGGCCTACAAAACTAACATAAAGTGACTTATTCATATTTAAAAGGAAGGTATTACATTTCAAAAGGGTATATGATGACAGTCAGTCAAAATACTCTTTATTCGATTTTTGTTAAAATCATAAAAGGCATAAAGCAATCACAATACAGTATTTAAAAACATCACTTAATCACGTTAAAAAAAGAATGGTTTTCTGCATAGGATTACATTTCATCAAATTGTTGCATGCAATAGTACAAATCTATTTACAAATGTTAAAAAATGTTCCTTTAAAAACAAATTTGAGTTAAAACAGGTCAATCTGGGGTAGTCTTTTTTTCCTAGTTCTAAATGCCGCAGTTAAAAAGCAAGCAACACTAAACATGGTGTAAGTATCTGCTAGCATTTGAAGGAAGATTAAGGCTGGCCTTATTTGAGTAAAGCCCGCTGCCTTCAGAACAGGGAATAGATATTTCTTCCTTTCGCTGCTATAAAAGTCACAAAAAAATATAAAATGAAGGGTGTCTTGAGCTGAGAAGTTATCACAGCCGCATGGCGGGCCATCCTCAGGTTTTGACCAAACCGGGAAATTTCCTAAGGAGTAATGAATTAAGTTATCCTGAATTTGGTCAGTAGGAGTCTATGAAGAGGATTAGTCACGGTTTTTAAATAGGGTTCCATGGTGGGTGAAGTAGTTAAAACAATATGTGCCCTCACCATGGGTTTCCTCAATTCCAAATCTTCTCTATCCATACGGGCCCTCTCCATAAACATCTGCTTAATCCACCTAACATCCCCCCTCCTTATATTGGATGGGTCATTAAAAAGTTCCGGTCTCCCCAGCATTAGAAAGGTAGATTTAATAAATTTTAGCCAGGGGATTCTCATGGCGTTATCCCTTGTAATGACGTCCTTAAGGATGGCATGGTTTAGCGTCAGCTCGGGATTCAACCACGTTTTGACCCAAAAGAGGAGGGGTGCTAGTTTAAGTTTATCAGAGATGTATGGTAAGCCTATTTCCTCATGAATAGAGAAGGTAGGTGTGGAGTCTGGAACAGATAGAATATTCCTGACGATACCGTTTTCTACCCTCTGGATTTTTGCCGTCTCTGCGTAACCCCAAATCGCAGAACCATACATGGCGATTGGAACGCACTTACTATTATATATTTTGATCACGGCCTCCATTGTTTTGCTCCCAAACGTTTTGTAAAGGCCAGCAAAGCTGATGAGGATCGTGCTAGGCTAAGACTTTTAGCTTTGACCTGGGGAACCCAGGACCCTCTTTGATCAAAAAGGACTCCCAGATAAGGAAAGACTGGGACCCTAGAAAGGATCTCCCCTTTACAAATGAAAGTTTTTTTCTGCAGCGTATTTACTTTACGACCAATGATCATGGTGTGGGACTTGGAGACATTAATTTTCAAGTCCAGGTTCTCCATAAAGGAACCAAAACGGTCCAGAAGAATCTGTAAGCTAATCCCTGTTCGTGCTATCAGGACGGCATCGTCCGCGTATAGGAGGGCTGGGATCTGAGCACCTCCTACACGTGGAACATCCGCCGATCCTATTTCTAGGTATTTCCCGAGACCATTTATATAAATAGTAAAAAGAAGGGGGGCCACGATACAACCCTGGCGCACCCCTTTTTCAGAATTAAAACTTTCTGTGCACCTACCGTCCCTGGTGACTCTTATTTTTGCCTTAAGATCTTGATGTAGCCTTGCCATAAATGCCACCAAGGGCTCCTCTATGCCTAACTCTAATAGGGTAGTCCATAGCTTACTTCTGTTCACCAGGTCGAAGGCCGAGGAAAGGTCCATGAAGGCCAGATAAACTGTCCCCTCCCCGGCCACCGTATACCTGGAGACTAGAAGGTGGAGGTTAGAACATTGTTCCAATGTTCCCCTATTCTCACGAAAGCCATATTGGATATTCGAGAGTCCCCCATTCAGTTCTATATTTTCCCTTAGCTGATTCAAAAGGACTCTACCTAAGATTTTAAAAGTAGAGTCGATGAGGGAAATAGGGCGATAACACCCAGGGTCCTCCCGATTTCCCTTCTTAAAAATGGGAACTATTATGGATGTTGCCCAGGTTTGAGGTAGGCATCCTTCGGCTGCTGCTCTGAACACTCTGGTCAAAACTTTACTCCAGAGTACTGGGCAATATTTAAAAAAGTCTGCCGGGACACCATCCGGACCTGGGGCCTTATTTTTTGTGGTATCCGCAATGGCTTTAAGGACCTGCTCTTCCGTGACTACCACTGTGTCTGCACAGAAGGTCACCTCAGTAGTGCTTGGGCAGCCTGATGGTTCACCCCCGTAAATCTTGCTAAAATGCTGTACCCATCTCTCATCGGGAATTACACAATCTGTGTTCAGATTGTTCTCCCCTGAAAAAAAGGGGTGGTTGATAATTTCCCAAAACTGTTTACTGTTTTTTAAAACATCTACATTGAGAAGATCAGTCCAAGCATTATTCTTAATCTCATTTTTCCTTGCCCTCACATTGGTTTTGTAGGCCCGTCTTAAATTTGAGATTAGTTCTTTATCCCTTTTCTTGGCCTTAAGAGCCATTTTTAGTTCTCTGTGTGCCCTTGAACATTTGCTATCAAACCATTTGTGGGGCTTTGTGGGGTACTTAGATTTAGGTTTTGTAAGATCCCTGACGGTTTGTGCACAGATGCATTTAAAAGCTGCAACAACCTGAGGGTTCGAGGCAGTTTGATCCAGACAAGTTTCTATCTGTCCCTCAATTTTGGGAAGTAGGGTTTCCATAAACCGTTCCTCCATGGCCATACCCCATCTAAGTCGTCTACCCTGATCACTGGGCACCGTAAAGGCGCAAACCCGGGGCTGATCCACCTGCCTGCGCCATAAGTCACTCCAGTGTATTGCAGTTGACAGAGGGTTATGGTCACTATGGTGTGAGACAGTAACTTTATAGTCACTTGCCTTTGAATTTAGGCCTACGGACATAAATATGTAATCAATTATCGTCCCTTTAGTTGTACCTTTATACGTGGGGACATTCTCATTAATAGCAGTTTTGAAAGATTCGTATAAATTAAAATTGGCACACAATAAGTCAAGTGACTCCCCCATTTTGGTGTGTTCAAAGTGAGGAATGCAGGCTCCATCAGGAGAATCTACATCTAATGATTGGCAAGGCAAATGACATTTGTGGCTATTAAAATCGCCCATTAAAAGAATTTCGAATGGAGTATGTGAGTTTTGACTGTATTTATTTATCAAGTTCGCCAAACAATGCACATGTTCAAATTCGTTTGGTCCACCCCAGGCATTGTAAAAATTAATTACTAGTATAATACAGCTTGGGGAGACTGTCCATTCTATTGCTAGGATGTTTGGGGAACCTGAATTCAATGAGTTAAAAGATCCTACTAGATCTAAAGAGAAAAGTGTAATAAGCCCCCCTTTTGCTCTCCCCGCAGTACTAGTACTGGCGGGTATTGTGTAACTTAAGAATCCATCTAAGTAAAAGGAAAGTGCGGTGTCCCACGTTTCTTGCAGAGCTATGACCTTATGTTTACAAATGTATTGGGTCCAAGTTGGGTCTGATCTTTTAGCTCTTATTCCTGCCACGTTCCAAGTCATAAATGTACATGGTAGGGAGGTTACCCTCTCAGGCATTGCTGTTGTAGGTGATATTAGGGGTAAAGGTAGTCAATCGTTGGTGTTCAAATCACGTAAAGGATTAAAACGATTGACCAAGTCCATAATAGGGCCTGTGTTATGGGACATTTGTCGGTATCGTCTCACGTTCCTAGTTACAGTTTGCCAGTCATACACTGATGGGGCCGTAGTTGGGGGGGGCATCCTATGTGAATTATAATGGGACTGTGGGGGATAAAAGAAACCTAATGGGACTGCTCTGAGGCTATCACTTTCCTTAATATCTGATCCATCCCAAAACAGAGTGCTTGGGCAATGGTCGTTGTTGAAGTTTATCACCACACAATCACCTTTCACATTTTTAGCCCGTTTTCCCACCCATCCTACCCTTCTAGCGGCTATGATACTAGAGGATGTATTTGAGTCACCGCTACTTAAATCATCACACCATTTTTTTGCTTTTCCAATAAGTGCGGGAGTTGACTCCTCCTCGCCTTCCCTTAGCGGGGTCACCCCTAGGAAAACAGCTACGTAGGGTACTACTGCAGGGGGCAGATTTAGATGAATCTTGCTTTCCAGGAAATTAGTTGCCCCTGATGTTGAGGGGATCTCCTGTGGGGTAATAGGTATGGGTGATTGGGCAACCTGTATACCTGCTATATCTGATTCCATGGGCTCAAAGATGGCCTCAGCTGATGGTAAAGGTAGGTGTTGTGCTCTATGACAATCTACGACCTTTTTATCACCAAGATGCAAGCTGTCAAATTTTTTCGCTATATCATCAATTAGTACACATTTTTTTAATAAGCCTTCAAGACATGTGGTCATAGTATCTACTATGTCCTTTGCAATTCCCACTAAAAGGGGTTCAATCCGTTCCTCAAATAGAGCCTCGATAAGGTCCTTCAGAGACTCCTCCATCCCATGAGTGACTCGGGGGGGGACCTCCCTCTTCTTACGTTTTTTCGGGGGTGATTTTAAAGTTCCCAGAGGGTCCGTATTTGCAGTAGGGAGCAGTGTTTGGGATGCGCAAGCTTGAGGTAAAGTGGAAACAGTAGCAGTTGTGGGTTTTGTTATGATGATATCAGGCTCCAAAGGGATGGCATGTGTCTCAGATGATATAGCTAAAGAGGGGGACTTAGCTATTAAACCCAGTTCTTGCTGTGCTGTGGCAATTTCTTTGGTTAAAGCCCCCACCGCAGAAGTGAGATAGGACAGAATGGAGTCAGATTGTTTTGCCATTTTAGCCTTTTTACCACCATCATCTGCAGTAGCACCGTTCTTACGCTTACCCATATTTGCTGGAGATGTACGATAGGTGGCCCAGCCCTGCCTGGTCTTGCCGTGGACTGCCGTAGACTGTCCCGCCCTTGTCCCGGGCTTCTCCCGGTCGCTCCCGCGCGCGACTCGCGGGGCGAGTGGGGGGTCAGCCTTTTCACTGGCGCCTCCGGGCGCTGAAACCGCGTCACGGGCGCGCCTCCGCCCCAGGGGCTGCTGGGGAGTGTGGTCCTTCTCGACCGTGCTGCCTCCCGGCGTTTTCCTGCTTTCCTGCCGTTCCCCTCACGGCTCTCGCCCGTTGGCGTACTGCGGTAAGCCTTTGGTGTTCCCCCCTGGGCTCCCGGGGGGTCAGCCTTTTCACTGGCGCCTCCGGGCGCTGAAACCGCGTCACGGGCGCGCCTCCGCCCCAGGGGCTGCTGGGGAGTGTGGTCCTACTCGACCGTGCTGCCTCCCGGCGTTTTCCTGCTTTCCTGCCGTTCCCCTCACGGCTCTCGCCCGTTGGCGTACTGCGGTAAGCCTTTGGTGTTCCCCCCTGGGCTCCCGGGGGGTCAGCCTTTTCACTGGCGCCTCCGGGCGCTGAAACCGCGTCACGGGCGCGCCACCGCCCCAGGGGCTGCTGGGGAGTGTGGTCCTACTCGACCGTGCTGCCTCCCGGCGTTTTCCTGCTTTCCTGCCGTTCCCCTCACGGCTCTCGCCCGTTGGCGTACTGCGGTAAGCCTTTGGTGGTATATGATGACAGATCGAAGTGCATGTTTCCCACTGTTACGGTAGGCTGGTAGCTATGTTTGCACTACCAATATAGTGGAGAGCACAAAAAGTGTTGCAGTCCACTAGTGGTATTTAAGTTCCAGGCCCTAGGTATATTTTGTACCTACCATTTGCTAGGTACTCAAACATAAGTTAAAAATACCAATTAGGAGCATGCCAATTCGACCATGTTAAAGGGGGAGAACATGCACCTTCCTACTGGTTAGCAGGAGGTAACATGCACAGAGTTCTAAGGCCAGCAAAGCTATACGGTCCAGCAAGAGGCAAAGCATCTGGGGAGACCATGCAGAAAAAGGAGGATTTCCTACAGAAATATTTTCCTTTTTCAGGCTAATATATCAAAAATGTGTGAAGAGACTATGGGAGCATGCTTTACTGCTAAATCCTCATTTTTAGAAGAAACAGGCATTTTAATGGAATGGCTCGATAATATATCATTGGAAATATATATCACTGGTAATATATTCACAGTGGTGGATCCTCAATAAAGATATTTTATCGCTTGTCTTTCACTGCAGGAATGCTCTTTGTGGAATTTGTTGAAATTGCCGGAGCAATCGGAGGCATTTATCTTGCAGGCACAGGCAGCCAAAGCATTTTCTGATCCGCAGATCAGGATGTAAACATGTCATGGAGATGGAAGGTATGCATTTTCAGGCATGCTTTTTATGCACATTTGTGTATTCTTGCAAGGTTTCTTGATGAAAAAGACCTTTTTCGTTGATGCATACCTTATTTAAAGACTACAGGCAAGGGAGTAGCCAGAAAATTAAAATACCCCCCACTTTGAACCAAACCTCTAATGACACTGAGTAAGCAGAATAAGTATGCCCAACTCCTCCTAGACTATTTTACTTGATCCTTACAACCACCCATCTAGCCATCCACCTTACACTTTCACTTTTTCATCCTTCTATCAGTTGTTTCATCCATCCTTTCATCTCGCCCTCCATTCTTTCACAATTCTATTCATTCAGTGACCATCCATCTCCCTGTTCCTACATTCATCCACCCACCTTTCACCTTTCCATCCTTTCATCTACCCATTTTTCAGTATTCCATCCATCCAGTGACCAATCCATTCATCCACTTATCCATCCTTTCACGCATCCATTCACCCTTTCATCCTTCATCAATCTTTCTATCCATCCTTCCATTCATTCACCCATCCGCCCTTTCTAGCTTTCACCTTAACATCCATCATTCAACTTTGCACCCTTTCTTACTTTATTCTTTTACCCTTCCATTCAACTTTCCTTCCTTCCTTTCGCTGTTTCTTCCTTTCACTGCTGCTTCCTAACTGTTTCCTCCTTTTCCTAGTTCATAGTATTTACCTATCATTCATTCTTTGCTCGCGTTTGTCTTTCTCACACTAGTCGCTCCCACTTGCTTTTTTGAAGCGCTCTCTCATGTTTTCCATCTTTCATCATTTCTTTGTCAATGAGCTTGATTTACTTTGCAGCCCCTGACCTCACCCCCCCCCCCCCCGGCTCTGCCATTGGATTCCCTTTGATCATCCTTATTATTAGCTTTTTGCCTGCAGAAAGAATGGTCTAATATACACATAACAGATGTTCAGTGGGGCCCAGATGAGCACATCGTTTGTTCCAGTGGCAACTTCCACTTTAGCTGTGTTTTTTTTAACGACGAAACTGACCACAGGTCCCTCCCTTACACTTGCTATACTTTTTTTTTGGGGGGGGGGGGGGGGGGGGAGGCATTAATTACCCCAACATGGGGATTCTGAAGAACAAGCCAGGTAGCTGCCCTCAATGGTCTGCCCCGGAACTGGGTTTGCCGATTGCTGATTAGTTCTTGTTTTAACCATAGTTAGTCAAGCAGGTCACTTGGTATCGAATAGATTTCTGAGGAACGTCTTGCCTTTTTAGCATTCTTTTTCTTGCAAAGTACTCAGGCCTTCATTACATTTGGGTTGCATTGGGCAAGTTGGTTTACATTGGCCTCCCTAGCTAGCTCCAGTGGTTAATTTGTTTAAAAAAATATAATAAACAATAAGTGCAGGGGCTCTCGTCAGGAGACGGCTTGAACAACAAAACCAACTACTAACCATGAAAGTGGGGAGATGATGTGGCGTAATGGCCAGAGCTGCTGACTTCGTAGCTGGGGAACCAGGTTTGAGTCTCGGCAATGACGCTCAACATCCTGTGATTCTGGGAAAATAAATGAATGTGTCCTTAACTGGTGCTCATGAAAAGCGCTGGTGCTGGTGCGGAGCACTGGAAACCATCGGCTCAAATTAAGCACTGGCTTCCTCCTTCATTGAATGGAGGTAACTGAGGCTGGCGTATGTCCCATCTACCATTTAACAAGTGGATTATGGTCTATAGCACCTGCAATACGACAGATGGGATTTCCTTCTTGTTTTGATTGAGTATCCCACCCTCCAAACTCTAAATAGGGCCCCAGGAATCCAGAAGCATGTTTAGTTGTTGGTTTTCCTCCTGGGCTTGTATTTCAGAGCAACTTGCTGCTCTCCACTGGCTGCCTGCTGTGCCGGACTGGCTACCAGGCGTTTTTTGATGGGGTGGCAGGGTGGGGTCCAGATTCACTGCTGAGGGGGCTGATTTTGTTGCTGGGGTGCTGCCGGTGCTTTTAAATAATAATAATAATCCACATTTATAAACTGCAAACAATCACCCGTTAGGGTCTCTAGGCGCTGGAGGCCGTCGGGAAGATTAAGCAAGCTACTGTAAGAGTCACATGGTGCTGGACTGACCTGCCGCCAGAGCCGGATCGAACCGTGATCCTCAGATTCCAGCGTCACTCGCCCTGGCCGCGGGCGCCACACCCCTCCCGTTAAATGAACAATACAAAACAAATAACTTTAAAGCGTACTTTTAAAAACATTTGTTTTGCATTGTTTATTATGAAAATCCCGGTAGCCAGCCTGGTCCTGGCTGCCTGTACCTAAATGTGCTTTTTTCAAGACCCAGAAAGTATGAATTTGCTTGGGTCCTACATTTCATTGTCGCTTTGTTCATTGCTCTCCTTCTCGATCCTTATGGTGGAGTTCTGGTGATCCACCATCCGTCCAACGCTAAGGGCACGTAAGGCTGGGTGGTCGCTCCTTCTAATGACCAGCAGCAAAAAGAATTGAACACACTCAAATCCTTCTTCAAATTTGTCCTGGAATATTCTAAATTCTACAACCGGTTGAAGAGCAGGATATAATCTCTGACTAGTTCTTCTTTCTGAGATGAACCGCACAATCACCCAGCGCCAGGGAATCTCACACAGGTTGATGCATGCTCTATACATTTATCTTCATTCATTGATTCATTTATTCATTCTTTTGTTTGTGCTAGGCTGGTACAGACTGACACAAGAATATAAGAGACTGCATTAAAACAAGGTCAACCTTGATGTCCAGCTTCAGCGTAGCGTCACTGTAGGCTTAAATGTAAATGTAAATTGATACTTGTATAGCGCACTACTCACCCGCAAGGGTCTCAAGGCGCTTGTACGAATACCGCTGTGAAACCCATCCTGGCTTTCTCTGTGAGGCGTCCACTCCTGGGCAGCCCCCAGGGTGAAGGCCAGGCATCCTTAGCGTTGTGGGGGCCGTTTTGGAGATTAAGCAAGCTATTGCCCAGAGTTGCACTCCATGGTTGGAATAGGCACCGAGGCAAGAATTATCAGGTCCATGGAATTTTGAGCCCAAGACCCGCCGAGGCGGGGGATTGAACCCTGGTCCCGGGCTAGACCTCTGCATGAGGGTCTGCCGCTCTAATCATTGAGCCACACTTCTCCACTTGGCTTCAGGTGCCATCTGCAGCCCCAAAGTCTATCTTTAGCAAAAATGCACCGCAGTAGTAATGTAATGTAACCAGTTTTATATAGCGCATGGTTACCCGGAGGCATCCCAGCGCTGCACTAGAATCAGACTCGAGAGGGGAAAAAGAAAATAGAGGGTCATTTGGGGAAAAGGAAGGTTTTCAGGAGCTTCCGGAAACGCAATGGCAGGGTTCCGCACGCAGTTTCAAGGGGAGAGAGTTCCATAGCGAGGCCGCGTTCACGGAGAAGCGGCGTCCTCCTGTGCGTGCTTTCTTGAATCTTGACACTCTCGCCAGGCACTCATTATCAGAGCGCAGGGGCCTTTTAGCCTGTAGTGACTATTCAGAGTAGGTGGAGGGCATGGAAGTCATTTAGGGGTCGCAGCTGCAACCCCTGGCTTGCCTCTTGTGACCCCTGGCACTACCTTTGCAACCCCTTGCCTCAGAGGTGGCAAAATCTGTGACAAGAATACAGGGGCAGATCGTCTTATGGACGTCAGTTGGGGCTCCACTTTCGTTAATTTCTGCCATTTTATTACACTAATTAGCTGGAAGATGACTCTCCCTGTCAGGTGAGGTAAGCAAAAACTTATTTTAAATGTATCTTGTGTGCGTGCTTGCAGGTGAGAATGCGTGTGTGTATATATATATATATATATATATATATATATATATATATCTGGAACACTCCAAACTCTTTCATCCAAGTAAGGCACTGACTCCGTGAATTTTTTTTTTTTTTTTTTTTTTGTGTGATATATCGTACATGGTATTTAACATGTTATAAGATGGCGCCTTTGTATCAACGTCTGTGTGAACAATTGTACACTGGGGGTGTGTTTTCAGCATTTTAAAAATGGCTGACAATGTTTGTATGACGAGCGTGATCAAGCCATATCGGCGAAACGCGTCACACTTTTTTCTGCTGCCATTAAACATTTTGCAACGAACTCCGAGCGTCCTGGCTTCCCTCACAACTTTGGAGGGGATTGGTAAATATTATAGGCCTGTCGGTGGCCTAACCAGGACCACGCCGCGACAGCCCTACATGCACATACCGGCACTGGAGGAGATATATATATATATATATATATATATATATATATATATATATATATATATATAACATTTCTATGGCAAAATGAAACCCCTCATTTTGTTCCTTTGCAAATGAAATGTTTTAAGTGTTAACACTTTATTCCAATCAAGATGACTTCAGGTGTGCCATACTTTTGTCATAAGTAAGACAGTTAGCGCTCTAGTTGTTCTTTAGAACACTCTGGGACATTCTGTCACTGGGCTATAGTTGGGCTACATCTGGCTGATATTTGGGCTACATTTGGTTTTGTTTGTCTCTGGTGGCCATCTTTGGGCTACATTGGGCTACATTGGGCTACATTTGGGCTCTAACATATATATAGCCCAATGTAGCCCAATATATATTTTTCAAAGTAAATTTTCGTAAAAACCACTGGAGCATATATCTTGAGACATAGCAAAGGCACATCGGGCTACCAGTCCCTACAATTTTGCCAAGTTTTGTGGAACTCCATTCAGCCGTTCGAGCTAAAAGTGAGTCCAACCGCCCTATGGAAAACTCAATGTTAAAAACACGTTTTGGGACCCCCCTTTTTTCTCGGCCCCCGCTTGACGAAACCCCCCCAAACTTTCAGGGGACGCTCAGAAACAAAATGTGCCATTTTCCTGAAAATGTCAGCCAATTCCGTCCATCAACGCCAAAGTTATTCAACATAGAATTTTCAGAAATCCCTATTCAAAAAAATCCTAACTATATATACCTACTGGCGACCGCCAGTAGGTAATATATGAGACAGTGTGGTATGTGTGAATGTGTGTGTGTGTGTGTAAGCGTGTGTGTGTGTGTGAGTGAAAGTAATCATCCAATGGCATGTGATGTCAATTCCGCTACCCTTGGCATTTTGGTGATTTGACGTCCATGGTGGAGGGTGCAGAGAAGCAGCAAATCTTCAGCCCATGTGCAGGGTTCAGAGAAGTAGATAAACCTCAGTCTAGATGAAGGGTACAGAGCAGAAACAAATCACTGGTCCACGTGAAGGCTGAAGGAAAAATAGCAAATTTTCATTCAGCCTTGAAGCAAGGCACAGATCAGAAACAAAGTTCCGTCCAGATGTAGGGGCTGCACAAAAGCAGATCAAGAGTTCATGTGCAGGCTACATAGAATTAGCAAATCCTCAGCCCATCTGCTGAGCACAGAGAAGTGACAAATCTTTAGTTAGCCCAGGTGCAGGGAAAGAATCAGAAGCAAATCATCAGAGAAATAGCAAATCTTCAGACTAGGTCAGGAAATAGATAAGAAGCAAAACTTTAGCCCATGTGCAGAGAGTGAATGTGAAGCAAATCTTCACCCTAGGTGCAGGGCACGGATCAGAAGCAAAGGGATCAGAAGCAAAGCTTCAGCCTAGGTGCAGGGCACATACCGGAAGCAAAGCTTCAGCCTAGGTACAGGGCACTGACCAGAAGCAAAGCTTCAGCCTAAGTGCAGGACACTTACCGGAGGCAAAGCTTCTGCCTAGGTGCAGGGCACGGATCAGTGGCAAAGCTTCAGCCTAGGTGCAGGGCACTTACCGGAAGCAAAGCTTCAGTCTAGGTGCAGGGCACATACCGGAAGCAAAGCTTCTGCCTAGGTACAGGGCACGGATCAGTGGCAAAGCTTCAGCCTAAGTGCAGGGCACGGATCCGAAGCAAAGCTTCAGCCTAGGTGCAGGGCACTTACCGGAAGCAAAGCTTCTGCCTAGGTGCAGGGTACGGATCAGAAGCAAAGCTTCAGCCTAAGTGCAGGGCACGGATCCGAAGCAAAGCTTCAGCCTACGTGCAGGGCACTTACCGGAAGCAAAGCTTCTGCCTAGGTGCAGGGCACTTACCAGAAGCACAGCTTCATCCTAGGTGCAGGGCACTTACCGGAAGCAAAGCTTCAGCCTAAGTGCAGGGCATGGATCAGAAGCAAAGCTTCAGCCTAAGTGCAGGGCACGGATCAGAAGCAAAGCTTCAGCCTAAGTGCAGGGCACGGATCCGAAGCAAAGCTTCAGCCTACGTGCAGGGCACTTACCGGAAGCAAAGCTTCAGCCTAAGTGCAGGGCACTTACCGGAAGCAAAACTTCTGCCTAGGTGCAGGGTACGGATGAGTGGCAAAGCTTCAGCCTAGGTGCAGGGCACTTACCGGAAGCAAAGCTTCAGTCTAGGTGCAGGGCACGGATCCGAAGCAAAGCTTCAGCCTAGGTGCAGGGCACTTACCGGAAGCAAAGCTTCTGCCTAGGTGCAGGGTACGGATCAGAAGCAAAGCTTCAGCCTAAGTGCAGGGCACGGATCCGAAGCAAAGCTTCAGCCTACGTGCAGGGCACTTACCGGAAGCAAAGCTTCTGCCTAGGTGCAGGGCACTTACCAGAAGCACAGCTTCATCCTAGGTGCAGGGCACTTACCGGAAGCAAAGCTTCAGCCTAAGTGCAGGGCACGGATCAGAAGCAAAGCTTCAGCCTAAGTGCAGGGCACGGATCAGAAGCAAAGCTTCAGCCTAAGTGCAGGGCACGGATCCGAAGCAAAGCTTCAGCCTACGTGCAGGGCACTTACCGGAAGCAAAGCTTCAGCCTAAGTGCAGGGCACTTACCGGAAGCAAAACTTCTGCCTAGGTGCAGGGTACGGATGAGTGGCAAAGCTTCAGCCTAGGTGCAGGGCACTTACCGGAAGCAAAGCTTCAGTCTAGGTGCTGGGCACGTACCGGAAGCAAAGCTTCTGCCTAGGTGCAGGGCACGGATCAGTGGCAAAGCGTCAGCCTAGGTGCAGGGCAGGGATCAGAAGCAAAGCTTCAGCCTACGTGCAGGGCACTTACCGGAAGCAAAGCTTCAGCCTAGGTGCAGGGCACTTACCGGAAGCAAAGCTTCTGCCTAGGTGCAGGGTACGGATCAGAAGCAAAGCTTCTGCCTAGGTGCAGGGCACGGATCAGTGGCAAAGCTTCAGCCTAGGTGCAGGGCACGGATCAGAAGCAAAGCTTCAGCCTAGGTGCAAGGCACTTACCGGAAGCAAAGCTTCTGCCTAGGTGCAGGGTACGGATCGTGGCAACGCTTCACCCTCGGCGCAGGGCACGGATCAGAAGCAAAGCTTCAGCCTAGGTGCAGGGCACGGATCAGAAGCAAAGCTTCAGCCTAAGTGCAGGGCACTTACCGGAAGCAAAGCTTCAGCCTAGGTGCAGGGCACGGATCAGTGGCAAAGCTTCACCCTCGGTGCAGGGCACGGATCAGAAGCAAAGCTTAGGCCTAAGTGCAGGGCACTTACCAGAAGCACAGCTTCAGCCTAGGTGCAGGGCACAGATCAGAAGCAAAGCTTAGGCCTAAGTGCAGGGCACTTACCGGAAGCAAAGCTTCAGCCTAGGTGCAGGGCACAGATCAGAATCAAACGTTCAGCCTAGGTGCAGGGCACTTACCGGAAGCAAAGCTTCAGCCTAGGTGCAGGGCACGGATCAGAAGCAAAGCTTCAGCCTAAGTGCAGGGCACTTACCGGAAGCAAAGCTTCAGCCTAGGTGCAGGGCACTTACCGGAAGCAATGCTTCACCCTCGGTGCAGGGCACGGATCAGAAGCAAAGCTTAGGCCTAAGTGCAGGGCACTTACCGGAAGCAAAGCTTCAGCCTAGGTGCAGGGCACAGATCAGAAGCACAGCTTAGGCCTAAGTGCAGGGCACTTACCGGAAGCAAAGCTTCAGCCTAGGTGCAGGGCACGGATCAGTGGCAAAGCTTCAGCCTAGGTGCAGGGCACGGATCAGAAGCAAAGCTTCAGCCTAGGTGCAAGGCACTTACCGGAAGCAAAGCTTCTGCCTAGGTGCAGGGTACGGATCGTGGCAACGCTTCACCCTCGGCGCAGGGCACGGATCAGAAGCAAAGCTTCAGCCTAGGTGCAGGGCACGGATCAGAAGCAAAGCTTCAGCCTAAGTGCAGGGCACTTACCGGAAGCAAAGCTTCAGCCTAGGTGCAGGGCACGGATCAGTGGCAAAGCTTCACCCTCGGTGCAGGGCACAGATCAGAAGCAAACGTTCAGCCTAGGTGCAGGGCACTTACCGGAAGCAAAGCTTCAGCCTAGGTGCAGGGCACGGATCAGAAGCAAAGCTTCAGCCTAAGTGCAGGGCACTTACCGGAAGCAAAGCTTCAGCCTAGGTGCAGGGCACTTACCGGAAGCAAAGCTTCACCCTCGGTGCAGGGCACGGGTCAGAAGCAAAGCTTAGGCCTAAGTGCAGGGCACTTACCGGAAGCAAAGCTTCAGCCTAGGTGCAGGGCACAGATCAGAAGCAAACGTTCAGCCTAGGTGCAGGGCACTTACCGGAAGCAAAGCTTCAGCCTAGGTGCAGGGCACGGATCAGAAGCAAAGCTTAGGCCTAAGTGCAGGGCACTTACCGGAAGCAAAGCTTCAGCCTAGGTGCAGGGCACTTACCGGAAGCAATGCTTCACCCTCGGTGCAGGGCACGGGTCAGAAGCAAAGCTTAGGCCTAAGTGCAGGGCACTTACCAGAAGCACAGCTTCAGCCTAGGTGCAGGGCACTGACCAGAAGCAAAGCTTCAGCCTAAGTGCAGGGCACTTACCGGAAGCAAAGCTTCAGCCTAGGTGCAGGGCACTTAACGGAAGCAAAGCTTCAGTCTAGGTGCAGGGCACTTACCGGAAGCAAAGCTTCAGTCTAGGTGCAGGGCACTTACCAGAAGCACAGCTTCAGCCTAGGTGCAGGGCACGGATCAGTGGCAAAGCTTCAGCCTAAGTGCAGGGCACGGATCCGAAGCAAAGCTTCAGCCTAGGTGCAGGGCACTTACCAGAAGCAAAGCTTCAGTCTAGGTGCAGGGCACGGATCCGAAGCAAAGCTTCAGCCTACGTGCAGGGCACTTACCGGAAGCAAAGCTTCTGCCTAGGTGCAGGGCACAGATCAGTGGCAAAGCTTCAGCCTAGGTGCAGGGCATGGATCAGAAGCAAAGCTTCAGCCTACGTGCAGGGCACTTACCGGAAGCAAAACTTCTGCCTAGGTGCAGGGTACGGATCAGTGGCAAAGCTTCAGCCTAGGTGCAGGGCACTTACCGGAAGCAAAGCTTCAGTCTAGGTGCTGGGCACGTACCGGAAGCAAAGCTTCTGCCTAGGTGCAGGGCACGGATCAGTGGCAAAGCGTCAGCCTAGGTGCAGGGCACGGATCAGAAGCAAAGCTTCAGCCTACGTGCAGGGCACTTACCGGAAGCAAAGCTTCAGCCTAGGTGCAGGGCACTTACCGGAAGCAAAGCTTCAGCCTAGGTGCAGGGTACGGATCAGTGGCAAAGCTTCAGCCTAGGTGCAGGGCACTTACCGGAAGCAAAGCTTCAGCCTAGGTGCAGGGCACGGATCAGAAGCAAAGCTTCAGCCTAGGTGCAGGGTACGGATCAGAAGCAAAGCTTCTGCCTAGGTGCAGGGCACGGATCAGTGGCAAAGCTTCTGCCTAGGTGCAGGGCACGGATCAGTGGCAAAGCTTCAGCCTAGGTGCAGGGCACTTACCGGAAGCAAAGCTTCAGCCTAGGTGCAGGGCACTTACCGGAAGCAAAGCTTCAGCCTAGGTGCAGGGTACGGATCAGAAGCAAAGCTTCAGCCTAGGTGCAGGGCACGGATCAGTGGCAAAGCTTCAGCCTAGGTGCAGGGCACGGATCAGAAGCAAAGCTTCAGCCTAGGTGCAAGACACTTACCGGAAGCAAAGCTTCTGCCTAGGTGCAGGGTACGGATCGTGGCAACGCTTCACCCTCGGCGCAGGGCACGGATCAGAAGCAAAGCTTCAGCCTAGGTGCAGGGCACGGATCAGAAGCAAACGTTCAGCCTAAGTGCAGGGCACTTACCGGAAGCAAAGCTTCAGCCTAGGTGCAGGGCACGGATCAGAAGCAAAGCTTAGGCCTAAGTGCAGGGCACGGATCCGAAGCAAAGCTTCAGCCTAGGTGCAGGGCACTTACCGGAAGCAAAGCTTCAGCCTAGGTGCAGGGCACTTACCAGAAGCACAGCTTCAGCCTAGGTGCAGGGCACAGATCAGAAGCAAAGCTTAGGCCTAAGTGCAGGGCACTTACCGGAAGCAAAGCTTCAGCCTAGGTGCAGGGTACGGATCAGTGGCAAAGCTTCAGCCTAGGTGCAGGGCACTTACCAGAAGCACAGCTTCAGCCTAGGTGCAGGGCACTGACCAGAAGCAAAGCTTCAGCCTAAGTGCAGGGCACTTACCAGAAGCACAGCTTCAGCCTAGGTGCAGGGCACTTACCGGAAGCAAAGCTTCTGCCTAGGTGCAGGGCACTTACCGGAAGCAAAGCTTCTGCCTAGGTGCAGGGCACTTACCGGAAGCAAAGCTTCTGCCTAGGTGCAGGGCATGGATCAGTGCAAAGCTTCACCCTTGGTGCACTTCACAGATCAGAAGCAAAGCTTCAGCCTACGCGCAGGGCACTTAGCGGAAGCAACACTTCAGCCTACGCGCAGGGCACTTAGCGGAAGCAACACTTCAGCCTAGGTGCAGGGCACGGATCAGAAGTATAGCTTCATCCTAGATGCAGAGCACGGATCAGAAGCAAAGCTTCAGCCTAGGTGCAAGGCACTTACCGGAAGCAAAGCTTCTGCCTAGGTGCAGGGTACCGATCGTGGCAATGCTTCACCCTCGGCGCAGGGCACGGATCAGAAGCACAGCTTCAGCCTAGGTGCAGGCACAGATCAGAAGCAAATCTTCAGCCTAAGTGCAGGGCACTTGCGGGAATCAAAGCTTCTGCCTAGGTGCAGGGCACGGATCAGTGGCAAAGCTTCACCCTCGGTGCAGGGCACGGATCAGAAGCAAAGCTTCAGCCTACGCGCAGGGCACTTACCAGAAGCACAGCTTCATCCTAGGTGCAGGGCACTTACCAGAAGCACAGCTTCAGCCTAGGTGCAGGGCACTTACCAGAAGCACAGCTTCAGCCTAGGTGCAGGGCACTTACCGGAAGCAAAGCTTCTGCCTAGGTGCAGGGCACTTACCAGAAGCACAGCTTCATCCTAGGTGCAGGGCACTTACCAGAAGCACAGCTTCAGCCTAGGTGCAGGGCACTTACCGGAAGCAAAGCTTCTGCCTAGGTGCAGGGCACTTACCAGAAGCACAGCTTCATCCTAGGTGCAGGCACGGATCAGAAGCACAGCTTCATCCTAGGTGCAGGGCACTTACCAGAAGCAAAGCTTCTGCCTAGGTGCAGGGCACTTACCAGAAGCACAGCTTCATCCTAGGTGCAGGGCACTTACCAGAAGCACAGCTTCATCCTAGGTGCAGGGCACTTACCAGAAGCAAAGCTTCAGCCTACGTGCAGGGCACTTACCGGAAGCAAAGCTTCTGCCTAGGTGCAGGGCACTTACCAGAAGCACAGCTTCATCCTAGGTGCAGGGCACTTACCAGAAGCACAGCTTCAGGCTAGGTGCAGGGCACTTACCAGAAGCAAAGCTTCTGCCTAGGTGCAGGGCACTTACCAGAAGCACAGCTTCATCCTAGGTGCAGGGCACTTACCAGAAGCACAGCTTCAGCCTAGGTGCAGGGCACTTACCGGAAGCAAAGCTTCTGCCTAGGTGCAGGGCACTTACCAGAAGCACAGCTTCATCCTAGGTGCAGGGCACTTACCAGAAGCACAGCTTCAGCCTAGGTGCAGGGCACTTACCGGAAGCACAGCTTCAGGCTAGGTGCAGGGCACTTACCGGAAGCAAAGCTTCTGCCTAGGTGCAGGGCACTTACCAGAAGCACAGCTTCATCCTAGGTGCAGGGCACTTACCGGAAGCAAAGCTTCTGCCTAGGTGCAGGGCACTTACCGGAAGCAAAGCTTCTGCCTAGGTGCAGGGCACGGATCAGTGGCAAAGCTTCACCCTCGGTGCAGGGCACGGATCAGAAGCAAAGCTTCAGCCTACGCGCAGGGCACATAGCGGAAGCAACGCTTCACCCTCGGTGCAGGGCACTGATCAGAAGCAAAGCTTCAGCCTAGGTGCAGGGCATGGATGAGTTCCAAAGCTGCAGTGTAGGCACAGGGCGTGGATCAGAAGCAGACTCCAGCCTAGGTGCAGGACACGGATCAGTGGGAAAGCTGCAGTCTAGGTACATTGAGAAACAAAGCTTCGGTCTAGGTGCAGGGCATGGATCAGAAACAAAGCTTCAGCATAGGCGCAGGGCACGGGTCAGAAACAAAGCTTCAGCATAGGCGCAGGGCAGGGGTCAGAAGCAAAGCTTCAGCCTAGGCGCAGGGCGTGGATCAGAAGCAAAGCTTCAGTCTAGGTGCAGGCATGGATCAGAAGCAAACCTTCAGCCTAGGGGCAGGGCAGGGGTCAGAAGCAAACCTAAAACCTAGGTGCAGAGCACTGATCAGAAGCAGAGCTTCAGCCTAGGTGCAGGGCGTGGATCAGAAGCAAAGCTTCAGCCTAGCTGCAGGGTGCAGAGCAGCTTCAAATATTCAGTCAAGATGAAGGCCGCAGAACAGTAGGAATTCCTCTGCCCAGGAATAGAGAACAAAACAGCAGCAAATCTTCTGCCTACGTGCAGGAGTCAGAGCACAAGGTAATTAAAAGCATGTGCCATGCACAAATCAGTAGCATATTTCTGTCTAGATTCATGGTGCAGTACAGCAGTAAATATTGAGTCCAAGCGCAGGACAAAGATAAATAGCAAATCATTAGCTTTAGTGCATGGAGCAGCGGAATAGCAAATCTTCAGTCCATGTGCAGGGCTCAGAGGAGAAGCAAATCTGCTGCCCAGATGAAATGCATGGAGCAGAGCAAGTCTTATCCATCTGCAGGGCACAGAGTGGTGCAAATCCACAGGTGTGGTGCAGAGGAGCAGAACATATCTAAACTACGTGCAGGGCACAGAGCAGCGCAAATCATCAGGTGAGGAACAGAGCATATCTAAACCAGGTGCAGACACCAGAGCAGTGCAAATCCTCAGGTGAGGAGCAGAGCATATCAAAAGCAGGCACAGACACCAGAGCAGTGCAAATCCGAAGCTGAGGAGCAGAGCATATCTAAAGCAGGCACAGACACCAGAGTAGTGCAAATCCGCAGGTGAGGAGCACAGCATATGTAAACCAGGTGCAGACAACAGAGCAGTGCAAATCCTCAGGTGAGAAGCATAGCATATGTAAACCAGGTGCAGACACCAGAGCAGTGCAAATCCTCAGGTGAGGAGCACAGCATATGTAAACCAGGTGCAGACACCAGAGCAGTGCAAATCCTCAGGTGAGGAGCACAGCATATGTAAAACAGTTGCAGACACCAGAGCAGTGCAAATCCTCAGGTGAGGAGCACAGCATATCTAAACCAGGCACAGACACCAGAGTAGTGCAAATCCTCAGGTGAGGAGCACAGCATATGGAAACCAGGTGCAGACACCAGAGCAGTGCAAATCCTCAGGTGAGGAGCACAGCATATGTAAACCAGGTGCAGACACCAGAGCAGTGCAAATCCTCAGGTGAGGAGCACAGCATATGTAAACCAGGTGCAGACACCAGAGCAGTGCAAATCCTCAGGTGAGGAGCACAGCATATGTAAACCAGGTGCAGACACCAGAGCAGTGCAAATCCTTAGGTGAGGAGCACAGCTTATCTAAACAAGTTGCTGATACCATAGCAGTGCAAATCCTCAGGTGAGGAGCAGAGCACATCTAAATCAGGTGAAGACACCAGAGCTGTATAATTCCTCAGGTGAGGAGCACAGCATATGTAAACCAGCTGCAGACACCAGAGCAGTGCAAATCCTCACGTGAGGAGCACAGCATATGTAAACCAGGTGCAGACGCCAGAGCAGTGAAAATCCTCAGGTGAGGAGCACAGCATATGTAAACCAGGTGCAGACACCAGAGCAGTGCAAATCCTCAGGTGAGGAGCACAGCATATGTAAACCAGGTGCAGACACCGGAGCAGTGCAAATCCTCAGGTGAGGAGCACAGCATATGGAAACCAGGTGCAGACACCAGAGCAGTGCAAATCCTCAGGTGAGGAGCACGGCATATGTAAACCAGTTGCAGACACCAGAGCAGTGCAAATTCTCAGGTGAGGAGCACAGCATATGTAAACCAGTTGCAGACACCAGAGCAGTGCAAATCCTCAGGTGAGGAGCACAGCATATGTAAACCAGGTGCAGACACCAGAGCAGTGCAAATCCTCAGGTGAGGAGCACAGCATATGTAAACCAGTTGCAGGCACCAGAGCAGTGCAAATCCTCAGGTGAGGAGCACAGCATATCTAAACCAGGCACAGACACCAGAGTAGTGCAAATCCTCAGGTGAGGAGCACAGCATATGTAAACCAGGTGCAGACACCAGAGCCGTGCAAATCCTCAGGTGAGGAGCACAGCATATGTAAACCAGGTGCAGACACCAGAGCAGTGCAAATCCTCAGGTTAGGAGCACAGCATATGTAAACCAAGTGAAGACACCAGAGCAGTGCAAATCCTCAGGTGAGGAGCACAGCTTATCTAAACAAGTTGCTGATACCATAGCAGTGCAAATCCTCAGGTGAGGAGCAGAGCACATCTAAATCAGGTGAAGACACCAGAGCTGTATAATTCCTCAGGTGAGGAGCACAGCATATGGAAACCAGTTGCAGACACCAGAGCAGTGCAAATCCTCACGTGAGGAGCACAGCATATGTAAACCAGGTGCAGACGCCAGAGCAGTGCAAATCCTCAGGTGAGGAGCACAGCATATGTAAACCAGGTGCAGACACCAGAGCAGTGCAAATCCTCAGGTGAGGAGCACAGCATATGTAAACCAGGTGCAGACACCAGAGCAGTGCAAATCCTCAGGTGAGGAGCACAGCATATGTAAACCAGGTGCAGACACCAGATCAGTGCAAATCCTCAGGTGAGGAGCACAGCATATGTAAACCAGGTGCAGACACCAGAGCAGTGCAAATCCTCAGGTGAGGAGCACAGCATATGTAAACCAGGTGCAGACACCAGAGCAGTGCAAATCCTCAGGTGAGGAGCACAGCATATGTAAACCAGGTGCAGACACCAGAGCAGTGCAAATCCTCAGGTGAGGAGCACAGCATATGTAAACCAGGTGCAGACACCAGAGCAGTGCAAATCCTCAGGTGAGGAGCACAGCTTATCTAAACCAGTTGCTGACACCATAGCAGTGCAAATCCTCAGGTGAGGAGCACAGCATATGTAAACCAGGTGCAGACACCAGAGCAGTGCAAATCCTCAGGTGAGGAGCACAGCATATGTAAACCAGGTGCAGACACCATAGCAGTGCAAATCCTCAGGTGAGGAGCACAGCATATGTAAACCAGGTGCAGACACCAGAGCAGTGCAAATCCTCAGGTGAGGAGCACAGCATATGTAAACCAGGTGCAGACACCAGAGCAGTGCAAATCCTCAGGTGAGGAGCACAGCATATGTAAACCAGGTGCAGACACCAGAGCAGTGCAAATCCTCAGGTGAGGAGCAGAGCATATCTAAACCAGGTGCAGACACCAGAGCAGTGCAAATCCCAAGGTGAGGAGCAGAGCATATCTAAACCAGGCACAGACACCAGAGTAGTGCAAATCCTCAGGTGAGGAGCACAGCATATGTAAACCAGGTGCAGACACCAGAGCAGTGCAAATCCTCAGGTGAGGAGCACAGCTTATCTAAACCAGTTGCTGACACCATAGCAGTGCAAATCCTCAGGTGAGGAGCACAGCATATGTAAACCAGGTGCAGACACCAGAGCAGTGCAAATCCTCATGTGAGGAGCACAGCATATGTAAACCAGGTGCAGACACCAGAGCAGTGCAAATCCTCAGGTGAGGAGCACAGCATATGTAAACCAGGTGCAGACACCAGAGCAGTGCAAATCCTCAGGTGAGGAGCACAGCATATGTAAACCAGGTGCAGACACCAGAGCAGTGCAAATCCTCAGGTGAGGAGCACAGCTTATCTAAACCAGTTGCTGACACCATAGCAGTGCAAATCCTCAGGTGAGGAGCACAGCATATGTAAACCAGGTGCAGACACCAGAGCAGTGCAAATCCTCAGGTGAGGAGCACAGCATATGTAAACCAGGTGCAGACACCAGAGCAGTGCAAATCCTCAGGTGAGGAGCACAGCATATGTAAACCAGGTGCAGACACCAGAGCAGTGCAAATCCTCAGGTGAGGAGCACAGCATATGTAAACCAGGTGCAGACACCAGAGCAGTGCAAATCCTCAGGTGAGGAGCACAGCATATGTAAACCAGGTGCAGACACCAGAGCAGTGCAAATCCTCAGGTGAGGAGCAGAGCATATCTAAACCAGGTGCAGACACCAGAGCAGTGCAAATCCCAAGGTGAGGAGCAGAGCATATCTAAACCAGGCACAGACACCAGAGTAGTGCATATCCTCAGGTGAGGAGCACAGCATATGTAAACCAGGTGCAGACAACAGAGCGGTGCAAATCCTCAGGTGAGGAGCAGAGCATATCTAAACCAGGTGCAGACACCAGAGCAGTGCAAATCCCAAGGTGAGGAGCAGAGCATATCTAAACCAGGCACAGACACCAGAGTAGTGCAAATCCTCAGGTGAGGAGCACAGCATATCTAAACCAGGAGAAGACACCAGAGCTGTGTAATTCCTCAGGTGAGGAGCACAGCATATGTAAACCAGGTGCAGACACCATAGCAGTGCAAATCCTCAGGTGAGGAGCAGAGCACATCTAAATCAGGTGAAGACACCAGAGCTGTATAATTCCTCAGGTGAGGAGCACAGCATATGTAAACCAGTTGCAGACACCCAAGCAGTGCAAATCCTCACGTGAGGAGCATAGCATATGTAAACCAGGTGCAGACACCAGAGCAGTGCAAATCCTCAGGTGAGGAGCACAGCATATGTAAACCAGGTGCAGACACCAGAGCAGTGCAAATCCTCAGGCGAGGAGCAGAGCATATGTAAACCAGGTGCAGACACCAGGGCAGTGCAAATCCTCAGGTGAGGAGCAGAGCATATGTAAACCAGGTGCAGACACCAGAGCAGTGCAAATCCTCAGGTGAGGAGCACAGCATATGTAAACCAGTTGCAGACACCAGAGCAGTGCAAATTCTCAGGGGAGGAGCACAGCATATGTAAACCAGGTGCAGACACCAGAGCAGTGCAAATCCTCAGGTGAGGAGCACAGTATATGTAAACCAGGTGCAGACACCAGAGCAGTGCAAATCCTCAGGTGAGGAGCACAGCATATGTAAACCAGGTGCAGACACCAGAGCAGTGCAAATCCTCAGGTGAGGAGCACAGCATATGTAAACCAGGTGCAGACACCAGATCAGTGCAAATCCTCACGTGAGGAGCACAGCATATGTAAACCAGGTGCAGACACCAGAGCAGTGCAAATCCTCAGGTGAGGAGCACAGCATATGTAAACCAGGTGCAGACACCAGAGCAGTGCAAATCCTCAGGTGAGGAGCACAGCATATGTAAACCAGGTGCAGACACCATAGCAGTGCAAATCCTCAGGTTAGGAGCACAGCATATGTAAACCAAGTGAAGACACCAGAGCAGTGCAAATCCTCAGGTGAGGAGCACAGCTTATCTAAACAAGTTGCTGATACCATAGCAGTGCAAATCCTCAGGTGAGGAGCAGAGCACATCTAAATCAGGTGAAGACACCAGAGCTGTATAATTCCTCAGGTGAGGAGCACAGCATATGGAAACCAGATGCAGACACCAGAGCAGTGCAAATCCTCACATGAGGAGCACAGCATATGTAAACCAGGTGCAGACGCCAGAGCAGTGCAAATCCTCAGGTGAGGAGCACAGCATATGTAAACCAGGTGCAGACACCAGAGCAGTGCAAATCCTCAGGTGAGGAGCACAGCATATGTAAACCAGGTGCAGACACCAGAGCAGTGCAAATCCTCAGGTGAGGAGCACAGCATATGTAAACCAGGTGCAGACACCAGATCAGTGCAAATCCTCAGGTGAGGAGCACAGCATATGTAAACCAGGTGCAGACACCAGAGCAGTGCAAATCCTCAGGTGAGGAGCACAGCATATGTAAACCAGGTGCAGACACCAGAGCAGTGCAAATCCTCAGGTGAGGAGCACAGCATATGTAAACCAGGTGCAGACACCAGAGCAGTGCAAATCCTCAGGTGAGGAGCACAGCATATGTAAACCAGGTGCAGACACCAGAGCAGTGCAAATCCTCAGGTGAGGAGCACAGCTTATCTAAACCAGTTGCTGACACCATAGCAGTGCAAATCCTCAGGTGAGGAGCACAGCATATTTAAACCAGGTACAGACACCAGAGCAGTGCAAATCCTCAGGTGAGGAGCACAGCATATGTAAACCAGGTGCAGACACCAGAGCAGTGCAAATCCTCAGGTGAGGAGCACAGCATATGTAAACCAGGTGCAGACACCAGAGCAGTGCAAATCCTCAGGTGAGGAGCACAGCATATGTAAACCAGGTGCAGACACCAGAGCAGTGCAAATCCTCAGGTGAGGAGCACAGCATATGTAAACCAGGTGCAGACACCAGAGCAGTGCAAATCCTCAGGTGAGGAGCAGAGCATATCTAAACCAGGTGCAGACACCAGAGCAGTGCAAATCCCAAGGTGAGGAGCAGAGCATATCTAAACCAGGCACAGACACCAGAGTAGTGCATATCCTCAGGTGAGGAGCACAGCATATGTAAACCAGGTGCAGACAACAGAGCGGTGCAAATCCTCAGGTGAGGAGCAGAGCATATCTAAACCAGGTGCAGACACCAGAGCAGTGCAAATCCCAAGGTGAGGAGCAGAGCATATCTAAACCAAGCACAGACACCAGAGTAGTGCAAATCCTCAGGTGAGGAGCACAGCATATCTAAACCAGGAGAAGACACCAGAGCTGTGTAATTCCTCAGGTGAGGAGCACAGCATATGTAAACCAGGTGCAGACACCATAGCAGTGCAAATCCCCAGGTGAGGAGCAGAGCACATCTAAATCAGGTGAAGACACCAGAGCTGTATAATTCCTCAGGTGAGGAGCACAGCATATGTAAACCAGTTGCAGACACCCAAGCAGTGCAAATCCTCGCGTGAGGAGCACAGCATATGTAAACCAGGTGCAGACACCAGAGCAGTGCAAATCCTCAGGTGAGGAGCACAGCATATGTAAACCAGGTGCAGACACCAGAGCAGTGCAAATCCTCAGGTGAGGAGCACAGCATATGTTAACCAGGTGCAGACACCAGAGCAGTGCAAATCCTCAGGCGAGGAGCAGAGCATATGTAAACCAGGTGCAGACACCAGAGCAGTGCAAATCCTCAGGTGAGGAGCACAGCATATGTAAACCAGGTGCAGACACCAGAGCAGTGCAAATCCTCAGGTGAGGAGCACAGCATATGTAAACCAGTTGCAGACACCAGAGCAGTGCAAATTCTCAGGGGAGGAGCACAGCATATGTAAACCAGGTGCAGACACCAGAGCAGTGCAAATCCTCAGGTGAGGAGCACAGTATATGTAAACCAGGTGCAGACACCAGAGCAGTGCAAATCCTCAGGTGAGGAGCACAGCATATGTAAACCAGGTGCAGACACCAGAGCAGTGCAAATCCTCAGGTGAGGAGCACAGCATATGTAAACCAGGTGCAGACACCAGAGCAGTGCAAATCCTCACGTGAGGAGCACAGCATATGTAAACCAGGTGCAGGCACCAGAGCAGTGCAAATCCTCAGGTGAGGAGCACAGCATATGTAAACCAGGTGCAGACACCAGAGCAGTGCAAATCCTCAGGTTAGGAGCACAGCATATGTAAACCAGGTGAAGACACCAGAGCAGTGAAAATCCTCAGGTGAGGAGCACAGCTTATCTAAACCAGTTGCTGATACCATAGCAGTGCAAATCCTCAGGTGAGGAGCAGAGCACATCTAAATCAGGTGAAGCCACCAGAGCTGTATAATTCCTCAGGTGAGGAGCACAGCATATGTAAACCAGATGCAGACACCAGAACAGTGCAAATCCTCACGTGAGGAGCACAGCATATGTAAACCAGGTGCAGACACCAGAGCAGTGCAAATCCTCAGGTGATTAGCACAGCATATGTAAACCAGGTGCAGGCACCAGAGCATTGCAAATCCTCAGGTGAGGAGCACAGCATATGTAAACCAGGTGCAGACACCAGAGCAGTGCAAATCCTCAGGTGAGGAGCACAGCATATGGAAACCAGGTGCAGACACCAGAGCAGTGCAAATCCTCAGGTGAGGAGCACAGCATATGGAAACCAGTTGCAGACACCAAAGCAGTGCAAATTCTCAGGTGAGGAGCACAGCATATGTAAATCAGTTGCAGACACCAGAGCAGTGCAAATCCTCAGGTGAGGAGCACAGCATATGTAAACCAGGTGCAGACACCAGAGCAGTGCAAATCCTCAGGTGAGGAGCACAGCATATGTAAACCAGGTGCAGACACCAGAGCAGTGCAAATCCTCAGGTGAGGAGCACAGCATATGTAAACCAGGTGCAGACACCAGAGCAGTGCAAATCCTCAGGTGAGGAGCACAGCATATGTAAACCAGGTGCAGACACCAGAGCAGTGCAAATCCTCAGGTGAGGAGCACAGCTTATCTAAACCAGTTGCTGACACCATAGCAGTGCAAATCCTCAGGTGAGGAGCACAGCATATGTAAACCAGGTGCAGACACCAGAGCAGTGCAAATCCTCAGGTGAGGAGCACAGCATATGTAAACCAGGTGCAGACACCAGAGCAGTGCAAATCCTCAGGTGAGGAGCACAGCATATGTAAACCAGGTGCAGACACCAGAGCAGTGCAAATCCTCAGGTGAGGAGCACAGCATATGTAAACCAGGTGCAGACACCAGAGCAGTGCAAATCCTCAGGTGAGGAGCACAGCATATGTAAACCAGGTGCAGACACCAGAGCAGTGCAAATCCTCAGGTGAGGAGCAGAGCATATCTAAACCAGGTGCAGACACCAGAGCAGTGCAAATCCCAAGGTGAGGAGCAGAGCATATCTAAACCAGGCACAGACACCAGAGTAGTGCATATCCTCAGGTGAGGAGCACAGCATATGTAAACCAGGTGCAGACAACAGAGCGGTGCAAATCCTCAGGTGAGGAGCAGAGCATATCTAAACCAGGTGCAGACACCAGAGCAGTGCAAATCCCAAGGTGAGGAGCAGAGCATATCTAAACCAGGCACAGACACCAGAGTAGTGCAAATCCTCAGGTGAGGAGCACAGCATATCTAAACCAGGAGAAGACACCAGAGCTGTGTAATTCCTCAGGTGAGGAGCACAGCATATGTAAACCAGGTGCAGACACCATAGCAGTGCAAATCCTCAGGTGAGGAGCAGAGCACATCTAAATCAGGTGAAGACACCAGAGCTGTATAATTCCTCAGGTGAGGAGCACAGCATATGTAAACCAGTTGCAGACACCCAAGCAGTGCAAATCCTCACGTGAGGAGCATAGCATATGTAAACCAGGTGCAGACACCAGAGCAGTGCAAATACTCAGGTGAGGAGCACAGCATATGTAAACCAGGTGCAGACACCAGAGCAGTGCAAATCCTCAGGTGAGGAGCACAGCATATGTAAACCAGGTGCAGACACCAGAGCAGTGCAAATCCTCAGGCGAGGAGCAGAGCATATGTAAACCAGGTGCAGACACCAGAGCAGTGCAAATCCTCAGGTGAGGAGCACAGCATATGTAAACCAGGTGCAGACACCAGAGCAGTGCAAATCCTCAGGTGAGGAGCACAGCATATGTAAACCAGTTGCAGACACCAGAGCAGTGCAAATTCTCAGGGGAGGAGCACAGCATATGTAAACCAGGTGCAGACACCAGAGCAGTGCAAATCCTCAGGTGAGGAGCACAGTATATGTAAACCAGGTGCAGACACCAGAGCAGTGCAAATCCTCAGGTGAGGAGCACAGCATATGTAAACCAGGTGCAGACACCAGAGCAGTGCAAATCCTCAGGTGAGGAGCACAGCATATGTAAACCAGGTGCAGACACCAGATCAGTGCAAATCCTCACGTGAGGAGCACAGCATATGTAAACCAGGTGCAGACACCAGAGCAGTGCAAATCCTCAGGTGAGGAGCACAGCATATGTAAACCAGGTGCAGACACCAGAGCAGTGCAAATCCTCAGGTGAGGAGCACAGCATATGTAAACCAGGTGCAGACACCATAGCAGTGCAAATCCTCAGGTTAGGAGCACAGCATATGTAAACCAAGTGAAGACACCAGAGCAGTGCAAATCCTCAGGTGAGGAGCACAGCTTATCTAAACAAGTTGCTGATACCATAGCAGTGCAAATCCTCAGGTGAGGAGCAGAGCACATCTAAATCAGGTGAAGACACCAGAGCTGTATAATTCCTCAGGTGAGGAGCACAGCATATGGAAACCAGACGCAGACACCAGAGCAGTGCAAATCCTCACATGAGGAGCACAGCATATGTAAACCAGGTGCAGACGCCAGAGCAGTGCAAATCCTCAGGTGAGGAGCACAGCATATGTAAACCAGGTGCAGACACCAGAGCAGTGCAAATCCTCAGGTGAGGAGCACAGCATATGTAAACCAGGTGCAGACACCAGAGCAGTGCAAATCCTCAGGTGAGGAGCACAGCATATGTAAACCAGGTGCAGACACCAGATCAGTGCAAATCCTCAGGTGAGGAGCACAGCATATGTAAACCAGGTGCAGACACCAGAGCAGTGCAAATCCTCAGGTGAGGAGCACAGCATATGTAAACCAGGTGCAGACACCAGAGCAGTGCAAATCCTCAGGTGAGGAGCACAGCATATGTAAACCAGGTGCAGACACCAGAGCAGTGCAAATCCTCAGGTGAGGAGCACAGCATATGTAAACCAGGTGCAGACACCAGAGCAGTGCAAATCCTCAGGTGAGGAGCACAGCTTATCTAAACCAGTTGCTGACACCATAGCAGTGCAAATCCTCAGGTGAGGAGCACAGCATATTTAAACCAGGTGCAGACACCAGAGCAGTGCAAATCCTCAGGTGAGGAGCACAGCATATGTAAACCAGGTGCAGACACCATAGCAGTGCAAATCCTCAGGTTAGGAGCACAGCATATGTAAACCAAGTGAAGACACCAGAGCAGTGCAAATCCTCAGGTGAGGAGCACAGCTTATCTAAACAAGTTGCTGATACCATAGCAGTGCAAATCCTCAGGTGAGGAGCAGAGCACATCTAAATCAGGTGAAGACACCAGAGCTGTATAATTCCTCAGGTGAGGAGCACAGCATATGGAAACCAGATGCAGACACCAGAGCAGTGCAAATCCTCACATGAGGAGCACAGCATATGTAAACCAGGTGCAGACGCCAGAGCAGTGCAAATCCTCAGGTGAGGAGCACAGCATATGTAAACCAGGTGCAGACACCAGAGCAGTGCAAATCCTCAGGTGAGGAGCACAGCATATGTAAACCAGGTGCAGACACCAGAGCAGTGCAAATCCTCAGGTGAGGAGCACAGCATATGTAAACCAGGTGCAGACACCAGATCAGTGCAAATCCTCAGGTGAGGAGCACAGCATATGTAAACCAGGTGCAGACACCAGAGCAGTGCAAATCCTCAGGTGAGGAGCACAGCATATGTAAACCAGGTGCAGACACCAGAGCAGTGCAAATCCTCAGGTGAGGAGCACAGCATATGTAAACCAGGTGCAGACACCAGAGCAGTGCAAATCCTCAGGTGAGGAGCACAGCATATGTAAACCAGGTGCAGACACCAGAGCAGTGCAAATCCTCAGGTGAGGAGCACAGCTTATCTAAACCAGTTGCTGACACCATAGCAGTGCAAATCCTCAGGTGAGGAGCACAGCATATTTAAACCAGGTGCAGACACCAGAGCAGTGCAAATCCTCAGGTGAGGAGCACAGCATATGTAAACCAGGTGCAGACACCAGAGCAGTGCAAATCCTCAGGTGAGGAGCACAGCATATGTAAACCAGGTGCAGACACCAGAGCAGTGCAAATCCTCAGGTGAGGAGCACAGCATATGTAAACCAGGTGCAGACACCAGAGCAGTGCAAATCCTCAGGTGAGGAGTAGAGCATATCTAAACCAGGTGCAGACACCAGAGCAGTGCAAATCCCAAGGTGAGGAGCAGAGCATATCTAAACCAGGCACAGACACCAGAGTAGTGCATATCCTCAGGTGAGGAGCACAGCATATGTAAACCAGGTGCAGACAACAGAGCGGTGCAAATCCTCAGGTGAGGAGCAGAGCATATCTAAACCAGGTGCAGACACCAGAGCAGTGCAAATCCCAAGGTGAGGAGCAGAGCATATCTAAACCAAGCACAGACACCAGAGTAGTGCAAATCCTCAGGTGAGGAGCACAGCATATCTAAACCAGGAGAAGACACCAGAGCTGTGTAATTCCTCAGGTGAGGAGCACAGCATATGTAAACCAGGTGCAGACACCATAGCAGTGCAAATCCCCAGGTGAGGAGCAGAGCACATCTAAATCAGGTGAAGACACCAGAGCTGTATAATTCCTCAGGTGAGGAGCACAGCATATGTAAACCAGTTGCAGACACCCAAGCAGTGCAAATCCTCGCGTGAGGAGCACAGTATATGTAAACCAGGTGCAGACACCAGAGCAGTGCAAATCCTCAGGTGAGGAGCACAGCATATGTAAACCAGGTGCAGACACCAGAGCAGTGCAAATCCTCAGGTGAGGAGCACAGCATATGTTAACCAGGTGCAGACACCAGAGCAGTGCAAATCCTCAGGCGAGGAGCAGAGCATATGTAAACCAGGTGCAGACACCAGAGCAGTGCAAATCCTCAGGTGAGGAGCACAGCATATGTAAACCAGGTGCAGACACCAGAGCAGTGCAAATCCTCAGGTGAGGAGCACAGCATATGTAAACCAGTTGCAGACACCAGAGCAGTGCAAATTCTCAGGGGAGGAGCACAGCATATGTAAACCAGGTTCAGACACCAGAGCAGTGCAAATCCTCAGGTGAGGAGCACAGTATATGTAAACCAGGTGCAGACACCAGAGCAGTGCAAATCCTCAGGTGAGGAGCACAGCATATGTAAACCAGGTGCAGACACCAGAGCAGTGCAAATCCTCAGGTGAGGAGCACAGCATATGTAAACCAGGTGCAGACACCAGAGCAGTGCAAATCCTCACGTGAGGAGCACAGCATATGTAAACCAGGTGCAGGCACCAGAGCAGTGCAAATCCTCAGGTGAGGAGCACAGCATATGTAAACCAGGTGCAGACACCAGAGCAGTGCAAATCCTCAGGTTAGGAGCACAGCATATGTAAACCAGGTGAAGACACCAGAGCAGTGAAAATCCTCAGGTGAGGAGCACAGCTTATCTAAACCAGTTGCTGATACCATAGCAGTGCAAATCCTCAGGTGAGGAGCAGAGCACATCTAAATCAGGTGAAGCCACCAGAGCTGTATAATTCCTCAGGTGAGGAGCACAGCATATGTAAACCAGATGCAGACACCAGAACAGTGCAAATCCTCACGTGAGGAGCACAGCATATGTAAACCAGGTGCAAACACCAGAGCAGTGCAAATCCTCAGGTGAGGAGCACAGCATATGTAAACCAGGTGCAGACACCAGAGCAGTGCAAATCCTCAGGTGATTAGCACAGCATATGTAAACCAGGTGCAGACACCAGAGCATTGCAAATCCTCAGGTGAGGAGCACAGCATATGTAAACCAGGTGCAGACACCAGAGCAGTGCAAATCCTCAGGTGAGGAGCACAGCATATGGAAACCAGGTGCAGACACCAGAGCAGTGCAAATCCTCAGGTGAGGAGCACAGCATATGGAAACCAGTTGCAGACACCAGAGCAGTGCAAATTCTCAGGTGAGGAGCACAGCATATGTAAATCAGTTGCAGACACCAGAGCAGTGCAAATCCTCAGGTGAGGAGCACAGCATATGTAAACCAGGTGCAGACACCAGAGCAGTGCAAATCCTCAGGTGAGGAGCACAGCATATGTAAACCAGGTGCAGACACCAGAGCAGTGCAAATCCTCAGGTGAGGAGCACAGCTTATCTAAACCAGTTGCTGATACCATAGCAGTGCAAATCCTCAGGTGAATAGCACAGCATATGTAAACCAGGTGCAGACACCAGAGCAGTGCAAATCCTCAGGTGAGGAGCACAGCATATGTACACCAGGTGCAGACACCAGAGCAGTGCAAATCCTCAGGTGAGGAGCACAGCATATGTAAACCAGGTGCAGACACCAGAGCAGTGCAAATCCTCAGGTGAGGAGCACAGCATATGTAAACCAGGTGCAGACACCAGAGCAGTACAAATCCTCAGGTGAGGAGCACAGCATATGTAAACCAGGTGCAGACACCAGAGCAGTGCAAATCCTCAGGTGAGGAGCACAGCATATGTAAACCAGGTGCAGACACCAGAGCAGTGCAAATCCTCAGGTGAGGAGCACAGCATATGTAAACCAGGTGCAGACACCAGAGCAGTGCAAATCCTCAGGTGAGCAGCACAGCTTATATAAACCAATTGCTGATACCATAGCAGTGCAAATCCTCAGTTGAGGAGCACAGCATATGTAAACCAGGTGCAGACACCAGAGCAGTGTAAATCCTCAGGTGAGGAGCACAGCATATGTAAAGCAGGTGCAGACACCAGAGCAGTGCAAATCCTCAGGTGAGGAGCACAGCATATGTAAACCAGGTGCAGACACCAGAGCAGTGCAAATCCTCAGGTGAGGAGCACAGCATATGTAAACCAGGTGCAGACACCAGAGCAGTGCAAATCCTCAGGTGAGGAGCACAGCATATGTAAACCAGGTGCAGACACCAGAGCAGTGCAAATCCTCAGGCGAGGAGCACAGCATATGTAAACCAGGTGCAGACACCATAGCAGTGCAAATCCTCAGGTGAGGAGCACAGCATATGTAAACCAGTTGCAGACACCAGAGCAGTGCAAATCCTCAGGTGAGGAGCACATCATATGGAAACCAGTTGCAGACACCAGAGCAGTGCAAATCCTCAGGTGAGGAGCACAGCATATGTAAACCAGGTGCAGACACCAGAGCAGTGCAAATCCTCAGGTGAGGAGCACAGCATATGTAAACCAGGTGCAGACACCAGAGCAGTGCAAATCCTCAGGTGCGGAGCACAGCATATGTAAACCAGGTGCAGACACCAGAGCAGTGCAAATCCTCAGGTGAGGAGCACAGCATATGTAAACCAGTTGCTGACACCATAGCAGTGCAAATCCTCAGGTGAGGAGCACAGCATATCTAAACCAGTTGCTGACACCAGAGCAGTGCAAATCCTCAGGTGAGGAGCACAGCATATGTAAACCAGGTGCAGATACCAGAGCAGTGCAAATCCTCAGGTGCGGAGCACAGCATATGTAAACCAGGTGCAGACACCAGAGCAGTGCAAATCCTCAGGTGAGGAGCACAGCATATGTAAACCAGTTGCTGACACCATAGCAGTGCAAATCCTCAGGTGAGGAGCACAGCATATGTAAACCAGGTGCAGACACCAGAGCAGTGCAAATCCTCAGGTGAGGAGCACAGCATATGTAAACCAGGTGCAGACACCAGAGTAGTGCAAATCCTCAGGTGGGGAGCACAGCATATGTAAACCAGGTGCAGACACCAGAGCAGTGCAAATCCTCAGGTGAGGAGCAAAGCATATGTAAACCAGGTGCAGACACCAGAGCAGTGCAAATCCCAAGGTGAGGAGCAGAGCATATCTAAACCAGGCACAGACACCAGAGTAGTGCATATCCTCAGGTGAGGAGCACAGCATATGTAAACTAGGTGCAGACAACAGAGCGGTGCAAATCCTCAGGTGAGGAGCAGAGCATATCTAAACCAGGTGCAGACACCAGAGCAGTGCAAATCCCAAGGTGAGGAGCAGAGCATATCTAAACCAGGCACAGACACCAGAGTAGTGCAAATCCTCAGGTGAGGAGCACAGCATATCTAAACCAGGAGAAGACACCAGAGCTGTGTAATTCCTCAGGTGAGGAGCACAGCATATGTAAACCAGGTGCAGACACCATAGCAGTGCAAATCCTCAGGTGAGGAGCAGAGCACATCTAAATCAGGTGAAGACACCAGAGCTGTATAATTCCTCAGGTGAGGAGCACAGCATATGTAAACCAGTTGCAGACACCCAAGCAGTGCAAATCCTCACGTGAGGAGCACAGCATATGTAAACCAGGTGCAGACACCAGAGCAGTGCAAATCCTCAGGTGAGGAGCACAGCATATGTAAACCAGGTGCAGACACCAGAGCAGTGCAAATCCTCAGGCGAGGAGCACAGCATATGTAAACCAGGTGCAGACACCAGAGCAGTGCAAATCCTCAGGCGAGGAGCAGAGCATATGTAAACCAGGTGCAGACACCAGAGCAGTGCAAATCCTCAGGTGAGGAGCACAGCATATGTAAACCAGGTGCAGACACCAGAGCAGTGCAAATCCTGAGGTGAGGAGCACAGCATATGTAAACCAGTTGCAGACACCAGAGCAGTGCAAATTCTCAAGGGAGGAGCACAGCATATGTAAACCAGGTGCAGACACCAGAGCAGTGCAAATCCTCAGGTGAGGAGCACAGCATATGTAAACCAGGTGCAGACACCAGAGCAGTGCAAATCCTCAGGTGAGGAGCACAGCATATGTAAACCAGGTGCAGACACTAGAGCAGTGCAAATCCTCAGGTGAGGAGCACAGCATATGTAAACCAGGTGCAGACACCAGAGCAGTGCAAATCCTCACGTGAGGAGCACAGCATATGTAAACCAGGTGCAGACACCAGAGCAGTGCAAATCCTCAGGTGAGGAGCACAGCATATGTAAACCAGGTGCAGACACCAGAGCAGTGCAAATCCTCAGGTTAGGAGCACAGCATATGTAAACCAGGTGAAGACACCAGAGCAGTGAAAATCCTCAGGTGAGGAGCACAGCTTATCTAAACCAGTTGCTGATACCATAGCGGTGCAAATCCTCAGGTGAGGAGCAGAGCACATCTAAATCAGGGGAAGACACCAGAGCTGTATAATTCCTCAGGGGAGGAGCACAGCATATGTAAACCAGTTGCAGACACCAGAGCAGTGCAAATCCTCACGTGAGGAGCACAGCATATGTAAACCAGGTGCAAACACCAGAGCAGTGCAAATCCTCAGGTGAGGAGCACAGCATATGTAAACCAGGTGCAGACACCAGAGCAGTGCAAATCCTCAGGTGATTAGCACAGCATATGTAAACCAGGTGCAGACACCAGAGCAGTGCAAATCCTCAGGTGAGGAGCACAGCATATGTAAACCAGGTGCAGACACCAGAGCAGTGCAAATCCTCAGGTGAGAAGCACAGAATATGTAAACCAGGTGCAGACACCAGAGCAGTGCAAATCCTCAGGTGAGGAGCACAGCATATGGAAACCAGTTGCAGACACCAGAGCAGTGCAAATTCTCAGGTGAGGAGCACAGCATATGTGAACCAGTTGCAGACACCAGAGCAGTGCAAATCCTCAGGTGAGGAGCACAGCATATGTAAACCAGGTGCAGACACCAGAGCAGTGCAAATCCTCAGGTGAGGAGCACAGCATATGTAAACCAGGTGCAGACACCAGAGCAGTGCAAATCCTCAGGTGAGGAGCACAGCATATGTAAACCAGGTGCAGACACCAGAGCAGTGCAAATCCTCAGGTGAGGAGCACAGCATATGTAAACCAGGTGCAGACACCAGAGCAGTGCAAATCCTCAGGTGAGGAGCACAGCTTATCTAAACCAGTTGCTGATACCATAGCAGTGCAAATCCTCAGGTGAGGAGCACAGCATATGTAAACCAGGTGCAGACACCAGAGCAGTGCAAATCCTCAGGTGAGAAGCACAGCATATGTAAACCAGGTGCAGACACCAGAGCAGTGCAAATCCTCAGGTGAGGAGCACAGCATATGTAAACCAGGTGCAGACACCAGAGCAGTGCAAATCCTCAGGTGAGGAGCACAGCATATGTAAACCAGGTGCAGACACCAGAGCAGTACAAATCCTCAGGTGAGGAGCACAGCATATGTAAACTAGGTGCAGACACCAGAGCAGTGCAAATCCTCAGGTGAGGAGCACAGCATATGTAAACCAGGTGCAGACACCAGAGCAGTGCAAATCCTCAGGTGAGGAGCACAGCATATGTAAACCAGATGCAGACACCAGAGCAGTGCAAATCCTCAGGTGAGCAGCACAGCTTATATAAACCAATTGCTGATACCATAGCAGTGCAAATCCTCAGGTGAGGAGCACAGCATATGTAAACCAGGTGCAGACACCAGAGCAGTGTAAATCCTCAGGTGAGGAGCACAGCATATGTAAAGCAGGTGCAGACACCAGAGCAGTGCAAATCCTCAGGTGAGGAGCACAGCATATGTAAACCAGGTGCAGACACCAGAGCAGTGCAAATCCTCAGGTGAGGAGCACAGCATATGTAAACCAGGTGCAGACACCAATGCAGTGCAAATCCTCAGGTGAGGAGCACAGCATATGTAAACCAGGTGCAGACACCAGAGCAGTGCAAATCCTCAGGCGAGGAGCACAGCATATGTAAACCAGGTGCAGACACCATAGCAGTGCAAATTCTCAGGTGAGGAGCACAGCATATGTAAACCAGTTGCAGACACCAGATCAGTGCAAATCCTGAGGTGAGGAGCACAGCATATGTAAACCAGTTGCAGACACCAGAGCAGTGCAAATCCTCAGGTGAGGAGCACAGTATATGTAAACCAGGTGCAGACACCAGAGCAGTGCAAATCCTCAGGTGAGGAGCACAGCATATGTAAACCAGGTGCAGACACCAGAGCAGTGCAAATCCTCAGGTGAGGAGCACAGCTTATCTAAACCAGTTGCTGACACCAGAGCAGTGCAAATCCTCAGGTGAGGAGCACAGCATATGTAAACCAGGTGCAGACACCAGAGCAGTGCAAATCCTCAGGTGCGGAGCACAGCATATGTAAACCAGGTGCAGACACCAGAGCAGTGCAAATCCTCAGGTGAGGAGCACAGCATATGTAAACCAGATGCAGACACCAGAGCAGTGCAAATCCTCAGGTGAGGAGCACAGCATATGTAAACCAGGTGCAGACACCAGAGCAGTGCAAATCCTCAGGTGAGGAGCACAGTATATGTAAACCAGGTGCAGACACCAGAGCAGTGCAAATCCTCAGGTGAGGAGCACAGCATATGTAAACCAGGTGCAGACACCAGAGCAGTGCAAATCCTCAGGTGAGGAGCACAGCATATGTAAACTTGGTGAAGACACCAGAGCAGTGCAAATCCTCAGGTGAGGAGCACAGCTTATCTAAACCAGTTGCTGATACCATAGCAGTGCAAATCCTCAGGTGAGGAGCAGAGCACATCTAAATCAGGTGAAGACACCAGAGGTGTATAATTCCTCAGGTGAGGAGCACAGCATATGTAAACCAGGTGCAGACACCAGAGCAGTGCAAATCCTCAGGCGAGGAGCACAGCATATGTAAACCAGGTGCAGACACCATAGCAGTGCAAATCCTCAGGTGTGGAGCACAGCATATGTAAACCAGTTGCAGACACCAGAGCAGTGCAAATCCTCAGGTGAGGAGCACAGCATATATAAACCAGTTGCAGACACCAGAGCAGTGCAAATCCTCAGGTGAGGAGCACAGCATATGTAAACCAGGTGCAGACACCAGAGCAGTGCAAATCCTCAGGTGAGGAGCACAGCTTATCTAAACCAGTTGCTGGAACCAGAGCAGTGCAAATCCTCAGGTGAGTAGCACAGCATATGTAAACCAGGTGCAGACACCAGAGCAGTGCAAATCCTCAGGTGAGGAGCACAGCATATGTAAACCAGGTGCAGACACCAGAGCAGTGCAAATCCTCAGGTGAGGAGCACAGCATATGTAAACCAGGTGCAGACACCAGAGCAGTGCAAATCCTCAGGTGAGGAGCACAGCATATGTAAACCAGGTGCAGACACCAGAGCAGTGCAAATCCTCAGGTGAGGAGCACAGCATATGTAAACCAGGTGCAGACACCAGAGCAGTGCAAATCCTCAGGTGAGGAGCACAGCATATGTAAACCAGGTGCAGACACCAGAGCAGTGCAAATCCTCAGGTGAGGAGCACAGCATATGTAAACCAGGTGCAGACACCAGAGCAGTGCAAATCCTCAGGTGAGGAGCACAGCATATGTAAACCTGGTGAAGACACCAGAGCAGTGCAAATCCTCAGGTGAGGAGCACAGCTTATCTAAACCAGTTGCTGATACCATAGCAGTGCAAATCCTCAGGTGAGGAGCAGAGCACATCTAAATCAGGTGAAGACACCAGAGGTGTATAATTCCTCAGGTGAGGAGCACAGCATATGTAAACCAGGTGCAGACACCATAGCAGTGCAAATCCTCAGGTGTGGAGCACAGCATATGTAAACCAGTTGCAGACACCAGAGCAGTGCAAATCCTCAGGTGAGGAGCACAGCATATATAAACCAGTTGCAGACACCAGAGCAGTGCAAATCCTCAGGTGAGGAGCACAGCATGTGTAAACCAAGTGCAGACACCAGAGCAGTGCAAATCCTCAGGTGAGGAGCACAGCTTATCTAAACCAGTTGCTGGAACCAGAGCAGTGCAAATCCTCAGGTGAGGAGCACAGCATATGTAAACCAGGTGCAGACACCAGAGCAGTGCAAATCCTCAGGTGAGGAGCACAGCATATGTAAACCAGGTGCAGACACCAGAGCAGTGCAAATCCTCAGGTGAGGAGCACAGCATATGTAAACCAGGTGCAGACACCAGAGCAGTGCAAATCCTCAGGTGAGGAGCACAGCATATGTAAACCAGGTGCAGACACCAGAGCAGTGCAAATCCTCAGGTGAGGAGCACAGCATATGTAAACCAGGTGCAGACACCAGAGCAGTGCAAATCCTCAGGTGAGGAGCACAGCATATGTAAACCAGGTGCAGACACCAGAGCAGTGCAAATCCTCAGGTGAGGAGCACAGCATATGTAAACCAGGTGCAGGCACCAGAGCAGTGCAAATCCTCAGGTGAGGAGCACAGCATATGTAAACCAGTTGCAGACACCAGAGCAGTGCAAATCCTCAGGTGAGGAGCACAGCATATGTAAACCAGGTGCAGACAGCAGAGCAGTGCAAATCCTCAGGTGAGGAGCACAGCATATGTAAACCAGGTGCAGACACCAGAGCAGTGCAAATCCTCAGGTGAGGAGCACAGCATATGTAAACCAGGTGCAGACACCAGAGCAGTGCAAATCCTCAGGTGAGGAGCACAGCATATGTAAACCAGGTGCAGACACCAGAGCAGTGCAAATCCTCAGGTGAGGAGCACAGCATATGTAAACCAGGTGCAGACACCAGAGCAGTGCAAATCCTCAGGTGAGGAGCACAGCATATGTAAACCAGGTGCAGACACCAGAGCAGTGCAAATCCTCAGGTGAGGAGCACAGCATATGTAAACCAGGTGCAGGCACCAGAGCAGTGCAAATCCTCAGGTGAGGAGCACAGCATATGTAAACCAGTTGCAGACACCAGAGCAGTGCAAATCCTCAGGTGAGGAGCACAGCATATGTAAACCAGGTGCAGACACCAGAGCAGTGCAAATCCTCAGGTGAGGAGCACAGCATATGTAAACCAGGTGCAGGCACCAGAGCAGTGCAAATCCTCAGGTGAGGAGCACAGCATATGTAAACCAGTTGCAGACACCAGAGCAGTGCAAATCCTCAGGTGAGGAGCACAGCATATGTAAACCAGGTGCAGACAGCAGAGCAGTGCAAATCCTCAGGTGAGGAGCACAGCATATGTAAACCAGGTGCAGACACCAGAGCAGTGCAAATCCTCAGGTGAGGAGCACAGCATATGTAAACCTGGTGAAGACACCAGAGCAGTGCTAATCCTCAGGTGAGGAGCACAGCTTATCTAAACCAGGTGCAGACACCAGAGCAGTGCAAATCCTCAGGTGAGGAGCACAGCATATGTAAACCAGGTGCAGACACCAGAGCAGTGCAAATCCTCAGGTGAGGAGCACAGCATATGTAAACCAGGTGCAGACACCAGAGCAGTGCAAATCCTCAGGTGAGGAGCACAGCATATGTAAACCAGGTGCAGACACCAGAGCAGTGCAAATCCTCAGGTGAGGAGCACAGCATATGTAAACCAGGTGCAGGCACCAGAGCAGTGCAAATCCTCAGGTGAGGAGCACAGCATATGTAAACCAGTTGCAGACACCAGAGCAGTGCAAATCCTCAGGTGAGGAGCACAGCATATGTAAACCAGGTGCAGACAGC